>NC_138881.1:24062484-25262484 GCF_965194805.1 Balaenoptera borealis | reverse complement strand
TACACTGTTCTCATAAAGTATTTAGTATGAACTGTATTTTAATCCTCTAAAATTGTACACTGAGTTCATTATCCCTTTTTTATGTTTTTCTGATTTAAATGTCACACATGAAGTATGGACATTCAGTAAAGATTTTCTTATCCTCTATGCTGCTTAATAGCCATTAATAAAATCTACAATTACTTAATTATCTTTGAACAAAGGCCAAAATGACTATAATTTTTTGAGTAGCTTCTGTATGCCAGGTTCTTCCATCAGATATATAATTACATCAATGTAATGCCTACAAGTAAGTTACGATTATCCTCTTATGTTACCAAGGAGAAAACTGAGTTCCGAGAGATCACCAGAGTAGACCAGAGTCACATAGCAAGCAAGTAGCAAAGCTGGGACTCAAAACCTCTTCTTTTCTTTTTTTTTTTTGGCTGCGTTGGGTCTTCGTTGCTGTGCGCGGGCTTTCTCTATTTGTGGCGAGCAGGGGCTACTCTTGGTTGAGGTGTGCAGGCTTCTCATTGCGGTGGCTTCTCTTGTTGCAGAGCACGGGCTCTAGACGCACGAGCTTCAGTAGTTGCGGCACTCGGGCTCAGTAGTTGTGGCGCACGGGCTTAGTTGCTCCACGGCATGTGGGATCTTCCCGGACCAGGAATCGACCCTGTGTCCCCAGCATTGGCAGGCAGATTCTTAACCACTGCGCCACCAGGGAAGTCCCTCAAAGCCTCTTCTGATTTCAAAACCTGCACTGCCCGTTACAAAAGCTGCCCATCACCACTCACGTCCTATCAGAATAATTCCTACGCCAACAACAAAAAATTACTGATGAGGCATTAATAATTATAGCCTAGGAATTAACTGTTAAATGAGTATGTGTGACCTGCAATTCCCCAATAGTAGATACACGGTGAAAAAGGCTGGAAGGAAAGGCGGGAGAGGAAGGAAGAAAGGGAGAGGGGAAAGAGGAAGGGAAGGAAAAGGAGAGAAGAAAAGTGCTTTCATTCACTAATTCATCAAATATTTATTGAGTGCTAATTATGTCCCAGACTCTGATAGGAGCTGGATACAAAGTTTGGCAAAATCATTCATCGTCTCTCACTTCACAGAGTTACTAGACAAGTGTGGAAGATTTTCATTAACCAAATAATCACACAACAAAATATAAAATCACAACTCTGTTAATGCTGCCTGGCAGCAGTACACGGCACTACTGAAAGTGGGTAACAGGGGGATGTGACACAGTCAACTTAGGCTTGCCTGAGGATATAACAACAAAGGAAAAACCTTACTAAATAAACATTAACATGGGGGGCGGGGGAGACACGTTCAGACAATGGTAACTGCGTGTTCAAAAGCCTGAGGCTGTGCTGGGGCTTGAGGACCAATAAGTAAAAAGGACTTAAAGCAGCTGGTGAGGCTGGAGTGCAGGGAGTGCGATGGAGCATGGGGGGAGACAAAGCTGGAGAGGTGGTCCGAGCTAAGGAGTACTGTATTCTCCTAGGAGCAAGTGGAAGCCACTGAAAGTCACTGAACATTTGAAGGTGTTTGAAAATGACTGACTTCAATTGTCAGACTATGACAATGACAGCAAGATTAGGATGCTACTGTAATCATCCAGTCGAGGGCAGGAGCTTAGATTAGAGTGATAGCAGTGGAAACTTAGAGAAGCAAAGAGAATTGAAAGAGATGTAGGACACTGTAGCTACAGTTATGCTTGTGGGTTGTGGTTACAGTTATAGCTACCATTATGGTTACAGCTATGGTTATTGTATAGTTATATGGGCTGAGGGGGAGGAAGGTTTCAAGAATGACTCAGGTTTCCTGCTTGACTAACAAAACATATGGGGCTGTTATTCATTGAAGGAGGGGACAGAAGAGGATGAGGTTTGCTGGGACTTGATCATGTGCTGTGACCTTGACATGTTGAGTCTATACTGTGCCTTTGAAACATTCAAAAGGAGTTATCGGTTAGATAGTTCTGTGGCTATATGATCCTGGAGCTCAGAGGAGAGGTCTGGCTAGCGAGAGGAAGACTGCAAGTCAAATGTAAATAGGTAGTATGGCAGTCATGAGAGCTGCCCGCCAAATATTTCCAGCTCTCTGTCCTCTGGGTATGTGGCCGGGTTGAATATCCTAACTTGGATTTATCAGTCAGGGGCTCATCTAAAACACAAACCACTTTAACATTTAAACACAGGGAATTTAATACAGGGAACTGTTCACACAGGTGTTTAAAGAGCTGAGAGGCCAAATAGAGGATGGAGAGCAACAGAGGAAGAGTCTGTCACATCCTCAGGAGAGGAGAGTCAAACAGGCAGTAGTATTACCAGACCCCAGAAGCCATTTGTGGAAGCTGGAACTGCATCATGCCTCTCTATTTGGAGCTGAAATCACAGAGAAGCTGCTGCTGCTGCTGCTAGAGACTCCCTCCAAAACAGGATGAAATAACCTCGTTTCTCCACTCCTCCCGTCCTCCATTCTCCCATCACTGCCTCCCAATGGCCGAAACCGCCTGGAAGCCAGACAGCAAGAACACTTGGGAAATGCAGTCCCTTGCAAACCAGAGCAAGGTTTTGAGAAGGGTGGAGAATGGACTCAGAGCAAACAGGCAAAAAGCTGGCACGGTGTGGGCATTCACTAGTTCTGCTCAGTGAGTTGGGAGAGGCAGTAACATGGCCCTTTTAGACAGAGCATTTAACTACTAATGGGAGACTCTCTAATGCCCTCCTTCTTCTGTCATAGTAACCAGTAACATTCCGGATAACAACTGCTCCATCACTCCGGGTCCGAGAATGAGGACAATGGGGAGCACAGGCCCCAGCTGACCCACAAAGGAAGTGTAGCCTATAACCTGAATGAGCAATAACTCTTCTCTTTTAAGCCACTGAAATCTTGAGATTTGGGTATTGTTTGCTACTTGCAGTACAACCTAGCCTATCCCGAGAGACACAAAAATTTGAACTGATAAGTGGGGTGATGCCCCCCCTTAACTTTAAAGGGTTGGCTGGCAGTCACTGATGAAATTGATACTGAAAGCTAGAAGGATTATTATCTAAATCATGCAATGGGGACATATTAGGTGAATCAATTGTCAACAACAGTTTAAAATGCAGATACTATACCTTAGAAATATATAACTGTTTTTCTGATATAATTCTTAGATTTGCCATACGTCCTTGCTTCCTCAACTTACGCCTCTCTTTCTGGCATAAGAGATTTTGGACTTTTGGATGGGATTTATGAAATGTCTCCCTTGGGAAGCAAGTAAGTTTGTTTTTGCTGTCAGGCCTAACAGTTGAAAACCAGAAAAGCTAACTGCGGTGGTCATCAAATATTTTCAATCTCTGCATTCTGGCTCCATGATAGGATTGCATTTTGGTAGTCATGTTAGTTTTGTCCAAAGAGTTCTAAGTAGAAGTGACGTGTGTTACTTCCACACGGGATCATGGAATAGCTGGTGTGAAAATTCTAGAATTTTCTTTCCCTGTGACACAGAGGCTAGCAACATTTCAGATACAAGTTAATCCATTAGCTAGGTCTCATAAGACAAAATGATGTAGAGCTCCCAGCTGACCTACTAGGACATGTGCCATGAGTAAGAAATAATCTTTATTGTTTTAATCCTCTGAGATGCGGGGCTGTTTGTTATGACTATAACCTAGTCCATCCTGTTTTATACAAGTGGCAATTAAAGCCAGGCATGTAAAATGAATGAGATTGCCTAGAAAGAGAACAGACTGTGCTCTAGGAGAATATACCTTCAATGGAGTCAGAGAATTAAAAGAAAAAGAGGACAAAACCTAGAAGTTTCTGCTTCAGAAGCAATCTGAGGAGAGTGCTTCAAGAAGAAAAGAACGGTCAAGTGTCCACTACTGCTAAGAGATCAAGTTTCAAAGAGGAATGAAAATTTCTACTGGATTTAGCAACAAGGTGGTCATGATGAGCTCAGCAAGAAGTCTTTGACTGAATGAAGGACACAAAGGGCAAAATAGCATGGTTTGAGGACTGAGTGGGAGTTTGAGGAAATGAAGAAAGAATATAAACAACTCCTTTGGAAAGCCTAGATGGAGGAGAGATTCAGTGCAATGAGAGACAGCCCCAAAATATGCATCTTGAAAACAGGTTTTTTTAAGACTCGTACCCAACACAAGTCATTCTAACGGTATAAACTATCATATAGAGTATAATTATTTAGAATTCTAATTGCTGAGGTGGGATAACAATCATCTTTAATGTAAAATCAAAAGCACTTCGTGTTGGTGAGTCTCTTAAAAACCTGCTCTGTATTTGTTTTTTTATAAAGAAAAATATACGCACCTGCAAGTTTACATGTAAACTTAACTGCACGGGATACTTGCAGATTGTAACATTATTATTTAGACTTCCATATGCTTGCTTGCATTGTGATCAAATTTGGTTCTCTCGGCAGAAATGTGTTGTCCCCACACAGCATGTAGCTTATATGTAGAAAAGACTGCACTGATCCCATGTTGCAAAAAAAAAGGTTACTGTATAAAAGCATTTTTTGGTCTTTTCACTTATATTCCCAGTGCCTAGCTCTGTGCTTAGAACATCCACTGCACACCTTTTCACTATTTTCTGATGACACCCTTCCAGTCAAAATGTATCATTGCCAACGAACTAATTAGCAGCCTGTTGCAGATGAAATGGTTTAATCCCTAAAATTTTAGATAATCTCCTATTTAATTTTTTTGCAGCCCTACAAAATAGAAGCCACTATCCAAATGAAAATTCATACTGAACATACAGCTTTTAATTCCTGGTATGCCGCTTTGCACGTACACATTTGCATTTAAAGGCAGCAAGGAAAATACTATGAAGTTTAATAATAGCAACAACAACTTTTCATCAAATGCCTCGAATGTGCCAAATCAGTGTTAGGTGAATTATATATCTTAGCTCAAATCCTTTCAATAAACTTAAGTGGTAGGTGTTATAATTCCTGTTTTACACACAAATAGAGTGTGCTAGTTTAAGAACACACATATAGCAGGTGAACCAGCCAGGATGCTAGCCAAGCCCCTAGATCACCAAAGTGCTGCACATAAAATTGTGGATATTTTTCATTACAAACCCAAATATTCAACCTCCAGATTGTCAAGGTAATAGGCACAGCGTTTCATTCAGCTCTGTGAAAAGTGTAGCATATTTTAGAAATAAGTATTCTACCTAGAGCTAGAAGGTAGAAATTTGTTTTAGACTCTGATAAAGATTGTTATTAAGGCCCTCAAGTAGAACTTGATTATGCAGCATTGGCAAAAGAAACTCTCTCTATAGGTGAAAAGTCTTATTTTCTAAAATATTTCACCTATTTATCTCAAAGGACCTTCTGAGTTTTCACACAGTGGGTAAAATAACTACAGTAAAAATAATTTAAAACAATTTTTAGAATGAGATAAATAAATGGGGATGGAAAATCCTCTCATTCTCCTATTAATATTTATTCTTGTCTTTCTATTAAATGCTTTCAAATTTACCACTTGCTGAGTGAAGTTACATGTGTGCCGACTGGTCTCATGTTTGTATGTAGGACATATTCGTAATTAAAGGCTCCTATTTTCTTTATCATCCCAACTAATATAAAATGATAATTTAATTTTAAAATAGATCATGCCTAGAATGTGGTTCACATCCTGGCTTTGTCAATAACTCTCACCATGGGCAGGACTATCAAAATTTTACAGAGGTTATTTTTTTCTAAAGCTAGCTAATGGAGAAACATCCCCTGAAATTCCAAAACATGAAGTGCCCTCAGAAAGGCTTTACAAAGTTATTGTTACATGGATAATGTTTATTATCATTCATTCTGTTGAGATTATATTTATTTAGTTGGTAGTCACAATTCCAAGCACCAACCAAATAACCAGCTTGATATGGGGGAAATGGAAGCACTTTTAAAATCATAAAATGCGGCTTAAAGTACTGAAAATGTACAACAACTATGATTGTTTTTGACAAGCCACGGAGCCCCCTCTACTAAGCCTTTTTTCCCTATTGTTACAAATTAAATAATGACACTTAATTCAAAGAATCATGATGAGAATAAAATGAAAAAGCACCTTGAAAGCTACAATGTCAACTTCCATAAATATGTGAGGTATTATAACATCATAGATATTGTACAAAGAGTAGTTCTTGCAATGGATAATTGTTACTGTATTTTGTCTAAGTAGTTGTTTGCTGGCCAAAGAAAACATTAGTTTTTGTCCGTGTTAAAGATGATGTTATTCTACAAAATATGAAGACTAGTATAATAAAATCTCAACTTTTCAAATAAATAAAGGGAACTCAAACCACAAATCAAATAGTTTAAATTTACTTTTGACATATCCTAAATTTGTAATTCAGCAGCTCTCCTTACCGAATAAAAATTTAATACTGTTATTGTTATCATTTCTGTAAATATACATTGAATGAGGATGGTCTTGGAAGGTTTGGAGAATGATCCTGGGAAGAAAAATAAAAAGGTGAACGGTTTTTGTAGGTACCAGAGGAATAATTATGCTGGAATGTAGAGGCATTAGACATTGATTTCAATGAAGGTTCATTTGACCTCAGCATTTCAAGATAAAGACACTTTGAAACACATGACTATAAAACCTAAAAAGGAATATTAATAATTACCTTAAAAGCCCACAAGTAGAATTGTTTCCTTAAAAATTCTAAAAGTTCTTTCAAAGAAAATCATTTTATTGTTTGAGAACATGGGATTCTAGCCTATGAGTAGCTGTTTTACATTTCTCACACTTTCTTAAATTCTACAAATATATAAATCCACAATGTAAATAAAAATAAGAACTACATTATTCATTAATTACTCCAGCTTTGCCCATAATACCTTTTACTGTCCCTTTCAAGGCCATTCAGATGACACACAATGCAAAGGGACGTGGGTAAACAAGCAGAGAAAATCCTCAGAGTCAAAAGCACCTCTTAATATTTAAAATGAATAATTCCATTCTTATTACATAATTAAGGTGATATAATTATACTTTTAAAATGACACAGTAATGTGTCCAATTTCCCTAAGGCTACTGAGGTGTTCATTAAAAGCTGAAAATAATTCTGATCATTTTCTACTATAGTAAACAGCATTAATTCTGATGTTGGTCAGTGAGTATGTGGGTGCTGTCTGGGACAAGGGGAAATGTGCTGCAGCTAACCAAACGTCCAGATGCATTTTCTTTTCCAAGTATTCACACTGTACTTTTAGTATGGCAATCACAAATGACCACCAGTATTTTCAGTTCAGCCTTGCTTAGAAATCTCTAGAGAAAACTGAAAAGGGTTAGGATAAAAGAGCTGCCTTGTTGCAGGTCTAGAAGAAAACTGTAACAATTGGGTGAAAATCAATTCTAATGGTTTTCCTTAATTGTTTATCTTTATTAAAATAAAAATTACTTATGTTTTAAATGTCTTCAACACTCTTCAGGGATAAAAACTTTAATTCATAAGGATGTGTTTTGTTTACTTCAATTCAATATGTTACAGATTTATTGAGGATGTATGGCTGAGGAAGAGTTAATATACTGGAAGAAACAAAAGTAAGCAAGACATGCCCAGCCCCTGATCTCACAGATCTTTCAGGCAATGTAAAATCAGTTCATTTAGTAAATTCAGTTCAAAAATTCAACTGGTGTCGGATAACTGGAAAATGCAAGGAAAATGCAAACTATAAAAGAGAAATCCCTATTACTGTTAGTGTCAAGATCCCATTGAATCTATGCAACTCCAGCAAATGCATTCCTTGAGCTATGTCACACAAGCAGGTTCATTTGCATCTTGGTTTCATTTGAAAATAACCAGTCCTACTTTAAAGACAAAAGTATATCAAGGAAGTAAATCTTAAGTTTTAAATCCTACTTTGTAAACATTCCTAAAGGAGAATTATACAACTCAGAATGGAAAATGCTCCTGCTTAGAGTCACCTAAACGACCAGATTTAAAAAAATAACAAGTTGCCAATAAATGTAAAACAAACCACCCTCTCCTGTGTACCAGTGAGAGAAAAAAATCAAACACTGCTAATTAAAAGATGACACATCATAGATTTTCAGAATAAATCCTGATCTCAGAGATGTTAAATATGTGCTTAGAATCAATGAAATATGGTAGTTTTTTGTTTGCTCGCCCTATTTATACAGAACATCTAAAAATTAACCCAATAAAATATCACAAGTAAGCTCATTCAGTAATTTAACTCAGACTAGCTCCACAAATTAGAAAATTATTAGGCAATTATTACATCACCTATTAAATCCCAGAGAACAGACTACTGGGAAGTATAACCACAACTGTGGTATGATATGTAAATTCTAAGTAAACATCAGCCTAAACAACTAAATAAAACATGGGGGTTGATGGCATTGACTGGTTAGCTAAAATATTAAAAAATAAAGATGGCTTGAGAAGGTGGGCCTCACCAGACAGGATGCTGGGGCGAAGAGGAGGCTGGGTTTTCCACCAAGGAACGGAAGCAGTTAATGTTATAATTAAAGGAAAGGAGATTATTGATGCAGTCACAGAAGCTGACTTTTCTCAACTAGTTACAATATTATAAAAGCCAAATACTCCAAAAGTGCATTGTTTACTTGGTAGAAAGTTAACCAGTTTGATATTTAAAATCATAACTTTCTTTGTTCCAACCGCTTCCCCAGTCTCCCAAAGTAAAAACCTCTGCCATTATCTGTGATTTTGTTTAATTTAGTTTTGTTTTATTCCTCATTTGAGAGACAAGGGAAGAGCCTTTGGGGACTCATGAAACATCTCATTTTAAAATGATAACATAGTTAATAGTTATGCTTATCAATGTGATTTTACTTTAGAAATTAAATTAAAGCCACAAATTTAAAACTTTCAGTTCTTTGCTTAAAATTTAGTCAACAGTAAAAATCATCACAAATCTAGTAAAATCCTACAAAGTGTTAGGTACTCAGCTTACAGCCAAGGACCATAAAGTAAATAAAATATGATTCCTTTCCTCGAGAATAATCCCAAATTTATGGATTGGTCAACAACCACATACGGAGCATTACATACCGTTTATACCAATAATTTTGCTTCTAACAACTCAAAATATGCAGAAAAAATAATCAGTTTCCTTGCTGTTTTCTGATAGACTAGAAAGTGTTAGAATTCAATTAAGTTTACAACAGAATAGTATAGATACTATAGCACAGGGAATTATACTCAATATTTTGTAATAACCTATAAGGGAAAAGAATCTGGAAAGGAAAATATATATATGTATATACGTGTGTGCCTGTGTGTGTGCATAACTGAATCACTCTGCTGTACACCTGAAACACGATATTGTAAATCAACTATACTTCAATAAAAAAATGTTTTAATTAAAAATTTTTTTAAAGTCTACAAATAACAAGTGGTAGAGAGGGTGTAGAGAAAAGGGAACCCTCCTAAACTGTTGGTGGGAATGTAAGTTGGTGTGGCCACTATGGAAAACAGTATGGAGGTTCCTCAGAAAACTAAAAATAGGACTACCATGTGATCCAGCCATACCACTCCTGGGCATATACCTGAACAAAACTATAATTCAAAAACATACATGCACCCCCATGTTCACAGCAGCACTATTCACAATAGCCAAGACATGGAAACAACCTAAATGTCCATCGACAGATGAATGTATAAAGACGATGTGGGGGCTTCCCTGGTGGCGCAGTGGTTACGAATCCGCCTGCCAATGCAGGGGACATGGGTTCGAGCCCTGGTCTGGGAAGATCCCACATGCCGCGGAGCAACGAAGCCCGTGAGCCACAACTACTGAGCCTGCGCGTCTGGAGCCTGTGCTCCGCAAAAAGAGAGGCCGCGATAGTGAGAGGCCCGCGCACCGCGATGAAGAGTGGCCCCCGCTCTCTGCAACTGGAGAAAGCCCTCGCACAGAAATGAAGACCCAACACAGCCAAAAATAAATAAATAAATAAAGTTTAAAAAAAAAAAAAAGATGTGGTACATATACACAATGGAATACGACTTAGCCATAAAAAATAATGAAATAATGCCATTTGCAGCAACATGAATGGACCTAGAGATTGTCATACTAAGTGAATTAAGTCAGAAAGAGAAAGACAAATATCATATGATATCACTTACATGTGGAATCAAAAATATGACACACAGAGACCTTCAAGATGGCAGAGGAGTAAGACGTGGAGATCACCCTCCTCCCCACAAATATCAAAAATGCATCTACATGTGGAACAACTCCTACAGAACACCTACTGAACACTGGCAGAACACCTCAGACTTCCCAAAAGGCAAGAAACTCCCTATGTTCCTGGGTAGGGCAAAAGAAAAAAGGAAAAACAGAGACAAAAGAATAGGGACAGAACCTGCACCAGTGGGAGGGAGCTGTGAGGGAGTTAAAGTTTCCACACACTAGGAAGCCCCTTCACTGGTGGAGACTAGGGATGGGCAGGGGGGAAGCTTTGGAGCCATGGAGGAGAGCGCAGCCACAGGGGTGCGGAGGGCAAAGTGGAGAGATTCCCGCACAGAGGATCGGTGCCAACCAGCACTCACCAGCCCGAGAGGCTTGTCTGTTCACCCGCCGGGGCGGGCAGGGCTGGGAGCTGAGGTTCGGGCTTCAGAGGTCAGATCCGAGGGAGAGGACTGGGGTTGGCCACGTGAATACAGCCTGGAGGGGGCTAGTGCGCCACAGCTAGCCAGGAGGGAGTCAGGGAAAAGGTCTGGACCTGCCTAAGTGGCATCCCATTGTTTCGGGGTGCGCGAGGAGAGGGGATTCAGAGCACCACCTAAACGAGCTCCAGAGACGGGCGCGAGCTGCGGCTATCAGCTCAGACCCCAGAGACGGGCATGAGACGCTAACACTGCTGCTGCTGCCACCAAGAATCCTGTGTGCAAGCACAGCTCACTCTCCACACAACCCCCGAGCCCACCCCAGGAGCCTGTGCAGCCCGCCATTGCCAGGGTCCCGTGATCCAGGGACAACTCCCCCAGGAGAACACATGGTGCGCTCCAGGCTGTTGCAACATCATGCCAGGCCCTGCCACCGCAGGCTCGCCCCGCATTCCAATAATAACTACCATACCCTTCCCTCCCCCCAGCCTGAATGAGCAAGAGCCCCCAGTCAGCCACTGCTTTAACCCCCTCCTGTCTGGGTGGGGAACAGATGCCTGAGGGTGACCTACATGGAGAGGTGGGGCTAAAACCAAAGCTGAACGCCAGGAGCTGTGCGAACAAAGAAGAGAAAGGGAAATTTCTCCGTGCAGCCTCAAGAGCAGTGGATTAAATCCCCATAATCAACTTGATATACGCTGCATCTGTGGAATACCTGAATAGACAACACATCATGCCAAAATTGAGACGGTGGACTTCGGGAGCAACTGTAGACTTGGGGTTTGCTGTCTGCGACTGATTTCTTTCTGATATTTATGTTTATCGTAGCTTAGTATTTAGCACTTGTTATCACTGGTACATTTGTTTACTGGTTTGGTTGCTCTCTTCATTTTCATTATTATTTTTTTTTACTCTAATATGTTTTTTTTATTTATTACTTTTTTTCTTTCTTTTTTCCTCCCTTTTCTGCTGAGTCATGTGGGTGACAGAGTCTTGGTGTTCCAGCCTGGTGCCAGGCCTGAGCCTCTGAGGTGGGAGAGCTGACTTCAGGACATTGGTCGACCAGGGACCTCCTGGCCCCACGTAATATCAATCAGCAAGAGCTCTCCCAGAGATCTCCATCTCAACACTAAGAACCAATTCCACCCAACAGCCAGCAAGGTCCAGTACTGGACACCCCGTGCCAAACAACTAGCACGACAGGAGCACACCCCACCCATTACCAGAGAGGCTGCCTAAAATCATACTAAGTTCAGAGACACCCCAAAACACACCACCAAACGCAGCCCTGCTCACCAGAAAGACAAGACCCAGCCCCACCCACCAGAACACAGGAACCACTCCCCTCCACCAGGAAGCCTACACAAGCCACTGAACCAACCTCACCCACTGGGGGCAGACACCAAAAGCAACAGGACAGACCTGCAGCCTGTGAAAAGGAGACCCCAAACATAGTAAGTTAAGCAAAATGAGAAGACAGAGAAATATGCAGCAGATGAAGGAACAAGGTAAAAACCCACCAGACCAAACAAATGAAGCGGAAATAGGCAGTCTACCTGAAAAAGAATTCAGAGTAATGACAGTAAAGATGATCCAAAATCTTGGAAACAGAATGGAGAAACTACAAGAAATGTTTAACAAGGACCTAGAAGAACTACCGAGCAAATAATGATGAACAACACAATAAATGAAATTAAAAATTCTCTAGAAGGAATCAATACCAGAAAAACTGAGGCAGAAGAACGGATAAGTGACCTGGAAGATAAAATAGTGGAAATAACTACTGCAGAGTAGAAAAAAGAAAGAACTGAGGACAGTCCCAGAGGCCTCTGGAACAACATGAAATGCACCAACATTCAAACTGTACAGGTCCCAGAAAAAGAAGAGAAAAAGAAAGGGACTGAGAAAATATTTGAAGAGATTATAGTTGAAAAGTTCCCTAACATGGGAAAGGAAATAGTCAATCAAGTCCAGGAAGCACAGAGAGACCCATACAGGATAAATCCAAGGAGAAACACACCAAGAAACATATTAATCAAACTATCAAAAATTAAATACAAAGAAAAAATATTAAAAGCAGCAAGGGAAAAGCAACAAACAACACACAAGGGAATCCCCATAAGGTTAACAGCTGATCTTTCAGCAGAAACTCTGCAAGCCAGAAGTGAGTGGCAGGACATATTTAAAGTGATGAGAGGGGAAAAAACTACAACCAAGATTACTCTACTCAGCAAGGATCTCATTCAGATTCGATGAAGAAATTAATAACTTTACAGACAAGCAAAAGTTAACAGAATTCAGCACCAGCAAACCAGCTTTACAACAAAAGCTAAAGGAACTTCTCTAGGCAGGAAACACAAGAGAAGGAAAAGACCCACAAAAATAAACCCAAAACAATTAAGAAAATGGTAATAGGAACATACATATCAATAATTACCTAAAATGTAAATGGATTAAATGCTCCAACCAAAAAACATAGACTGGCTGAATGGATACAAAAACAAGACCCATATATATGCTGTCTACAAGAGACCCACTTCAGACCTAGAGACACATACAGACTGAAGGTGAGGGGATGGAAAAAGATATTCCATGCAAATGGAAATCAAAAGAAAGCTGGAGGAGCAATTCTCATATCAGACAAAATAGATTTTAAAATAAAGACTATTACAAGAGACAAAGAAGGACATTACATAATGATCAAGGGACCAATCCAAGAAGAAGATATAACAACTGTAAATATTTCTGCACCCAACACAGGAGCACCTCAATACATAAGGCAAATGCTAACAGCCATGAAAGGGGAAATCAACAGTAACACAATCATAGTAGGGGACTTTAACACCCCACTTTCACCAATGGACAGATCATCCAAAATGAAAATAAAAAAGGAAACACAAGCTTTAAATGACACATTAAACCAGATGGACTTAATTGATATTTTAGGACATTCCATCCAAAAACAACAGAATACACTTTCTTCTCAAGTGCTCATAGAACACTCTCCAGGATAGATCATATCTTGGGTCATAAACCAAGCCTTGGCAAATTTAAGAAAATTGAAATCATATCAATTATCTTTCCTCACTACAACGCTATGAGACTAGGTATTAATTACAGGAAAAAAAAGTGTAAAAATTATAAACACATGGAGGCTAAACAATACGCTATTAAATAACCAAGAGATCACTGAAGAAATCAAAGAGGAAATCAAAAAATACCTAGAAATAAATGACAATGAAAACACGACAACCCGAAACCTATGGGATGCAGCAAAAGCAGTTCTAAGAGCGAAGTTTATAGCAATACAATCCTACCTCAAGAAACAAGAAACACCTCAAATAAACAACCTAAACTTACACCTAAAGCAATTAGAGAAAAAAGAACCAAAAAACCCCAAAGTTAGCAAAAGGAAAGAAATCATAAAGATTAGATCAGAAATAAATGAAAAAGAAACGAAGGAAACAATAGCAAAGATCAATAAAACTAAAAGCTCGTTCTTTGAGAATATAAACAAAATTGATAAACCTTTAGTCTGACCCATCAAGAAAAAAAAGAATACTCAAATCAACAGAATTAGAAATGAAAAATGAGAAGTAACAACTGACACTGCAGAAATACAAAGGATCATGAGAGATTACTACAAGCAACTCTATGCCAATAAAATGGACAGCCTGGAAGACATGGACAAATTCTTACAAAAGCACAACCTTCTGAGACTGAACCAGGGAGAAATAGAACATATAAACAGACCAATCACAAGCACTGAAGTTGAAACTGTGATTAAAAATCTTCCAACAAACAAAAGCCCAGGACCAGATGGCTTCACAGGCGAATTCTATCAAACATTTAGAGAAGAGCTAACACCTATCCTTCTCAAACTCTTCCAAAATATAGCAGAGGAAGGAACACTCCCAAACTCATTCTACGAGGTCACCATCACCCTTATACCAAAACCAGACAAAGATGTCACAAAAAAAGAAAGCTACAGGTCAATATCACTGATGAACATAGACGCAAAGATCCTCAACAAAATACTAGCAAACAGAATCTAACAACACACTGAAAAGATGATACACCATGATCAAGCAGGGTTTAACCGAGGAATACAAGGATTCTTCAATATATGCAAATCAATCAATGTGATACACCATATTAACAAATTGAAGGATTAAAAAACATACGATAATCTCAATAGATACAGAAAAAGCTTTTGACAAAATTAAACACCCATTTATGATAAAAACTCTCTAGAAAGTAGGCATAGAGGGAACCTACCTCAACATAATAAAGGCCATATATGACAAACCCACAGCCAACATCGTTCTCAATGGTGAAAAACTGAAAGCATTTCCTCTAAGATCAGGAACAAGACAAGGCTGCCCACTCTCACCACTCTTATTCAACACAGTTATGGAAGTTTTAGCCACAGCAATCAGACAAGAAAAAGAAATAAAAGGAATCCAAATTGGAAAAACAGAAGTAAAAATGTCACTGTTTGCAGATGACATGATACTATACATAGAGAATCCTAAAGATGCTACCAGAAACCTACTAGAGCTAATCAATTAATTTGGTAGAGTAGCAGGATGCAAAATTAATGCACAGAAATCTCCTGCATTCCTATACACTAATGATGAAAAATGTGAAAGAGAAATTAAGGAAACACTCCCACTTACCACTGCAACAAAAAGATTAAAATACCTAGGAATAAACCTATTTAGGGACACAAGAGACCTGTATGCAGAAAACTATAAGACACTGATGAAAGAAATTAAAGATGATACCAACAGATAGAGAGATATACCATTTTCTTGGATTGGAAGAATCAACATTGTGAAAATGACTCTACTACCCAAAGCAATCTACAGATTCAATGCAATCCCTATCAAACTACCAATGGCATTTTTCACAGAACTAGAACAAAAAATTTCACAATTTGTATGGAAACACAAAAGACCCCGAAAAGCCAAAGCAATCTTGAGAAAGAAAAAGGGAGCTGGAGGAATCAGGTTCCCTGACTTCAGACTATACTACAAAGCTACAGTAATCAAGACAGTATGGTACTGGCACAAAAACAGAAATATAGATCAGTGGAACAGTATAGAAAGCCCAGACATAAACCCATGCACATATGGTCACCTTATCTTTGATAAAGGAGGCAAGAAAATACAATGGAGAAAAGACAGCCTCTTCAATAAGTGGTGCTGGGAAAACTGGACAGCTACATGTAAAAGAATGAAATTAGAACACTCCCTAGGGCTTCCCTGGTGGCGCAGTGGTTGAGAATCTGCCTGCTAATGCAGGGGACGCGGGTTCGAGCCCTGGTCTGGGAAGATCCCACATGCCGCAGAGCGGCTAGGCCCGTGAGCCACAATTACTGAGCCTGTGCGTCTGGAGCCTGTGCTCCGAAACAAGAGAGGCCGCGATAGTGGGAGGCCCGCACACCGCGATGAAGAGTGGCCCCCGCTTGCCACAACTGGAGAGAGCCCTCGCGCAGAAATGAAGACCCAACACAGCCATAAATTTAAAAAAAAAAAAAAATCACATGCTTGTGAAATTTAAAAAAAAAAAAAAAAAAAAAGAACACTCCCTAACATCATACACAAAAATAAACTCAAAGTGGATTAAAGACCTAAATGTAAGGCCAGATACTGTAAAACTCTTAGAGGAAAACATAGGCAGAACACTCTATGACATAAATCACAGCAAGATCCTTTTTGACCCACCTCCTAGAAAAATGGAAATAAAAACAAAAATAAACAAATGGGACCTAATGAAATTTAAAAGCTTTTGCACAGCAAAGGAAACCATAAATAAGACGAAAAGACAACCCTCAGAATGGGAGAAAATATTTGCAAATGAAGCAACTGACAAAGGATTAATCTCCAAAATATACAAGCAGCTCGTGCAGCTTAATGTGAAAAAAAAAACAACCCAATCCAAAAATGGGCAGAAGACTTAAATAGACATTTCTCCAAAGAAGCTATACAGATTGCCAACAAACACATGAAAGGATGCTTAACATCACTAATCATTAGAGAAATGCAAATCAAAACTACAGTGAGGTATCACCTCACACCAGTCAGAATGGCCATCATCAAAAAATCTACAAACAATAAATGCTGGAGAGGGTGTGGAGAAAAGGGAACCCTCTTGCACTGTTGGTGGGAATGTAAATTGATACAGCCACTATGGAGGTTCCTTAAAAAACTAAAAATGGAACTACCAAATGACCCAGCAATCCCACTACTGGGCGTATACCCTGAGAAAACCATAATTCAAAAAGAGTCATGTACCACAATGTTCACTGCAGCACTATTTACAATAGCCAGGACATGGAAGCAACCTAAGTGTCCATCGACAGATGAATGGATACAGAAGATGTGGCACATATATACAACGGAATATTACTCAGCCATAAAAAGAAATGTAATGGAGGTATTTGTAATGAGGTGGATGGAGTTAGAGTCTGTCATACAGAGTGAAGTAAGTCAGAAAGAGATAAACAAATACCGTATGCTAACACATATATATGGAATCTAAAAAAAAAAAAAAGGTTCTGAAGAACCTAGGGGCAGGACAGGTTCTAAAGATGCAGATGTACAGAATGGACTTGAGGACACAGGGAGGGGGAAGGTAAGCTGGGACGAAGTGAGAGAATAGCATTGACATATATACACTACCAAATGTAAAACAGCTAGCTAGTGGGAAACAGCCACACAGCACAGGGAGATCAGCTCGGTGCCTAGTGACCACCTAGAGGGGTGGGATAGGGAGGGTGGTAGGGAGACGCAAGAGGGAGGGGATATGGGGATATATGTATACATATAGCTGATTCACTTTATTATACAGCAGAAACTAACACAACATTGTAAAGCAATTACATTCCAAGAAAGATGTTAAAAAAAAATATGACACAAATGAACTTATCTACGAAACAGAAACAGACTCACAGACAGAGAACAAACTCGCGGTTGACAAAGGGGCAGGGAGTGGGGGAAGAATGGATTGGGAGTTTGGGGTTAGCAGATGCAAACTATTTTATATAGAATGGATAAACAACAAGGTCCTACTGTATAGCACAGGGAACTATATTCAATATCCTGCAATAAATGGAAAAGTATATAAAAGAGTCTATAAATTTATAACTGAATCACTTTGCTGTACAGCAGAAATTAACACACTGTAAATCAAGCACACTTCAATAAAAATAATAAAATTTAAAAATCAGTTTCCTTGCTGTTTTCTGATAGACTAGAAATGTTAGAATTCAATTGAGTTTACAACAGAATAGTACGGATAGAGTTGTAACATAGTTACAGTATCATACAACATAAATCCAGAAGCAGCAGTGCTATTTTTTTGCCTTCTGAAAGGCACTGGGTATGTTTACCATGTTGAAGAACGTCCACAGATCAACCCATATATGATACCATATCCTTCCATTTCTTCAAAGTCTGAAGGAATTGAGAAAGTGCTGAAAATCACTTTCATGAGATAGTGAGTAGAATGTTGTGAACAATGAATTTAGACTTAAACATGTGGGATTCATATCCCAGAACTATTATTTTTTCTGAAAATTCAGTTAATTTTTTGTCTTAGTTGCCCCTATGAAAAGCATGACAGTGAAATATTACATGCAAAAGTAGTCAGTAGATACAACAAATATAAAGCATCATTTTTCCAGGAGTGAAAATACTTGTCAGTAAAGAAGTCTACAAAGTCCTGAGGAGAGGGGTGCATATTTTGTTTTTTTCTGCTCTTTTTCCCTTAAAGTAAAGGAGCTGTCAAGCTATAGTAGACGGAACAATGGGCTCCCAAAGATGTTCATGTCCGAATCCCCAGAACCTATGAATGTGTTACCTTACATGACAAGAAGGATTTTGCAGATGTGATTAAGGATTTTGCAGATGTGATTAAGGATTTTGAGATTATCCTTGATTTTCTGGGTGAGCCCAAAAGGATCCTTATAAGTAAAAGAGGGGGGCAAGAGAGTCAGAGAAGTAGACGTGAGGATGGAAGCAGAAGTCGAAGTGATATGATTGGGGCTTTGAAGATGGAAGGCAGGCCACACACCGAAGAATGTGGCAGAAGCTGGAAGAGGAAACAGATTCTCACCTAGAGCCTCCAGAAAAGAAAACAGCCCTACCAACACATTGATTTTAGACCAGTGAGACCCATGTCAGCCTTCTGACCTCCAGAACTGTAAAATAATACATTTGTGTTGTTTATACCCACTAAGCATGTGAGAATCTATTAGAGCAGCCCTAGGAAAATACACATGCCATGGGACACTGCATAGTTAGATTCTACCCACTGAGCTATAACCACAGGGCTGCCAATCCCTCCCTATTTCAAGCCAATCCCTCCCTATTTCAGGTAGAGAAGTTGAATTAAGGTGATCTCTCAGATGTCCTCCACCTCAAAAGTACTATAATTAAACACACTTTCTCCTTTCTTTCTCTTTGTTGCTTCCTCCCTTCTTTGGATTAAAAGAGCTATTTCCTCTCTGTTGTATTTTATGCTTTAGGAAGAAGGTAATTCCTTGTGCTAGCTGGTCTGGTAGAAACTGCTGAGGGATAATGAGGCCCACTTACCCTGACAAGCCATGTCAGCTGCTTTCCTTCATTGACAGTAAGTGGGGAACTTCTGTTGCCCACTCCAATTTTCCCTCAGTCTATTTTCCAGGTCTCAAAATACACAGGCAGAAGTTACATAGGAATCCAATATGAACTCAAGGTCCCCAGAGAGTAGTTAGTTTCCTGGGCAATTATATGTAAAAATGTCCTCATCAAGATGATTTCTCTAAAGGCTGTCTTCAGCTCTAAGATTTTAAAAATTCATGATTTGTCATCCCCAATTACAAGCTAGGGAATTTATAAGAATCTGTGGTTTCTCTGGATAAGGCTACTAACAACACATTTGACCTTGAACCAAAAGGGTCAAATAAACCACATATAACAATAGCCAGAAGCTGAAAAGTATATTTGTGTTTCCTTCAACTCTAAATTGTAAGTTTTAACAGGAGTCTTGAATTCCAGGAATAACACTTAATAACCCTGGAGTGTTAAGACTTTAATTTTTTTAACATCAAATTTTGTCACTATAATAAACTGATTATTCAGTATTTTAAAGTAACAACTTGATATTTTTATTTTTAAATAATAAGAAAACATTATATTACAAGTATTCATATCCTTGTGAAAGAAGGCTGCAAAAGTTCTATGGCTAAGATGACCCGGTAATTCCACTCTGAGGTACTTACCCCCCAAAATTGAAAAGAAGTATTGGAATACTTGTATATGAATGTTCAGAGCATCACTATTCAGAGCAGCCAAAAAATGGAAACAAATGTCCATCAACAGATGAATGAATAAACAAATGCGGTATACCCATACAATGGAATATTACTCAGCCATAAAAATTATGAAGTACTGATATGTGCTACAACATGGATGAACCTCAAAAACATGCTAAGTAAAAGAATCCAGACACAAAAGGCCATGTACTGTTTGACTCCATTTACACAAAATATCCAGAGTAGGTAAATCCACAGAGACAGAAGAAAGCAGACTATTTACATAAAATATCCAGAGTAGGTAAATCCACAGAGACAGAAGAAAGCAGGCTACTGGTTGCCAGGGACCGGAGGGAGGGAAATGGGAATGACAATGTTATACAGGTTTCCCTTTTGGGGTGATGAAAATGTTTTGGAACTAGATAAAACTGTAAGTATTCTAAATAACACTAAATTGTACATTTTTAAATGGTTAATTGTATGCTATGTGAACTTCACTTCAATTTTAAAACAAAGTTCTATGGTTAGACAGAACTGAATTCCTTTTTGGCCCTGCCACCCATAATGTAGCCTTTGGCAAGTTACTTAAACTCTCCACTCAGCTTTCAGAGTTAATGTGAAGATTAAACGAAATACTCTACAGTATCTGATGCAGAGCAGATTATTAGAAAAATGCAACTTCCCTTCTCTGGACCTCTTTTTCCTCCTCTACAGACTATTGAGACTTGAGAATGACAATTTATAAACATAAATAAGCAGTTTTAAAAAAAAAAGAACAAAGACAGACAGACAAAACATTGCCATGCAACTTCTAGAAATTTATCCTGAGGAAGTAATCAGATGAAAATATGATCTTTTAATCTCTGAAAGTATGCATCACACACACTCAGATATTACGCACATCTAAGTGTTGTTGGTACTAGAGAAAAAAATGTGAAAATCAAAGGTTCATCAATAAGAGATTGGTTAAGTAAATTAAGATACATCAATTCAACAGACTATTATGCAGCCATTCTAATCATGATGTAATTTGTATTTAATGTGTGTGGGGGGCTAGAAGACAATTTCAAAATTGTTATATCCCATGATCTTTTTTATATCACATACACACAGAAAAAAGGACTATAAGAATAGACACCAAAATGTAAACATCTTTAAATGCTGGTATTAAAGATGAAATTTTAATATTTTTATAGTAAGAAAGTCAATAAAAACATATTTTGAAAAAAGGACGTAAAGAAGAAAATTTCTTAATATATCTTTCTCATTATCAAATGGTATAAAATTAGTTGATTTACAAATACATTCCCCTCTATTTCTGATGTATAAGATTTTATAACTCTTTGTAAGGCTTGTAGGGCACAGTTTTCCTTTGTAAGAAATAAATACACCATTTATTAACTGTGTGACTTCTGAGAAATCACTTAACCTCTGCACATCAAAATGGTGAAAAGCTGAGTTATATAACTGGTACAAGAATATGAGTCTGTCACCATGTGTAAGAGAAAAGGAACCAGGTCAGGATCTGAGTCCTCAGACCTAGAGAATGCTACTAAAATCCTCTAAAAACAATACCAGCCCTCAAGAAAAGTCAAAATCCAAGAGTTAGCGTTCTTGATATGCACACAGAAGACAAAAGGATCTTGCACAGTGCAGCACATCCACGTGAACTTTTAAACCTTCTCCTTTCCTGGGTGTTTAATTTGTGATGAAGCTGACATCCTCTAAAAAATCAGGGAAGTGTACAGAGATAAATGCAGATGAGAATTCTTCCTAATGTCGAATCCTGATTTTTAGATTGTTTTTAAGAACTTAAGGATGATTTAAAATCATTTTAGCAGGTAAATTTAGAGGATAGAGCAATGAAATGAAAATGTGGTGGATTAAAAATGAAGCGTGGTGGAAAAAAAATTAAGTGTGGTAGGTCTGTTATCATTCAGGGTATTTCAACAATCAAAAATTTCCATTAATAATCACGGAGATGAGTTGTAACTGATCCCTTCTACCAAAGTACTTTAACAATGATGATTAATGATTCAAAAAGTAGTAGGACCTTACAGGAAGTCAGCAGCACTCATGCAACTGATGAATGGAAGGTAGCTGCCATAATGTACCTCAACTAATTAAATTTCTACAAAGGTTTTGGGACTTGCAGCACCCCAGATACACATCCTGCATCATGAAGAGTTTAACCAGCACAATCTAAGCATCACTGTCTGTACAGTTGTCCTTATATGGTTTCTAATTATTTTTTAATATGGCTCTGTCCTCAGCAACAGGTCTCCTTCTTTATAATTCTACTTACTATCCTCATCTGATGCTACCTTCCCCATTCCTCTCCCATATTCTCCACAGTACTTAGCAAAATGCTGGATATTTGGCAGATGCTCAAATATATGTATTGGCTTCAGTTAAAACAGTGAGACAATATAAGCAGCAAATAGGTCTTGTCACGCAGCTTGTCTCTCAGCCTAACAGAAATGCCTATTTACACCAACCCAGTGGGGCTTGGCAAACACACACAGAATGGCTGACATGCTCAAGCAACGATTACATGACATGCTAGAGAAGCAGTGAGGATTAGAAAAGATGCTTTGAGGATGCCCTCAAATGTACCTTTGAACATCATTATGGAACTTGGAAAGATAAGCTGCAACAGTCGGTGTAGGCTACAGAAAGGAGAAATGGGATGACCTATTTTCAGCATTTAAAGCCCAAAAGTATAAAGAAACACCAAGAAACCAACTGCTCATTGTTGCTATATTGTAGGTCAAGAATTATCTTTACCAAATGGTGGCATATATGACAGTTAGGTGTCTAGTAATTCCAGCCATATCCCATGTATGCCTACCACAAAAAAAAAATGTCCATCTTCCCATCATTTTCAATCATTACTTATGAATTTCCCTACATATACCAACCAGGCTATTTTTTTAAATATATGTATTGTGCACTAAAATTAAAATGAGGAAATACTTATTTCTTACTTGTTTTAAACCCATATTGCAGGCACACTGACCTGGGGGTTTAAGTATATAAAATGTGCATACATGATGTAAAAATAGAGCTGGATATTTTTCAAATTCAAAGAGTTAATTTTGGTGTAGAAATCAAATTCTTAATGAATCATGCATGCCACATAAACTTATGTATTTCTCCAACTTTAAAAGAACCAAGATTTGAATTTTTCTTTTTTTCAAGCTATCAAAACATAAATTTACTTTGACCCAAGAAAAAAAGTAAAATTCTGAAGTGGTTATTTTTCCCAAAATAATTATATCTCCAAGAGGACCATATTTTCCCCAGCCAAAATTAGGACGCATAGCTTGAAATGTAGGTAGGTAATTCAGACTATTTTAAAATCAGGACAGTTAAAACAAATCTAGGATAAATGGCCAGTGCAGTTATTTTAACCTAGGTAACGAAAACAATTCACATACAAAATAGTCCTCCCTCAAAATATTTTGTTGGCACAAAACCAATAATAAAAAAAAAAGGAACCAAGATTGTTGTTTTCATCACTATATCTGCAGAGTCTATCTCCATACCTGACAGATAGTAGACATTTAATTTATATTGTTTCTTTGGATGAATGTGAGGGGAGGGGAGGGGAAGGGAGATTGTGTTTGTGTGTGTGCGTGCGTGCGTGTGTGTGTGTATGTTTGAGAGAGACACGAAGAGAGAGATTTTTCCACAACACAAAAGAAGCACCTTGGCCAAAAGGAGGCATTTATGTTATCTTACTGAGCCCCAAAATAATGAAGCAAATATAGTCAATGGTAAAGAAGAAAATATATGGTTAGAAAAGTATTATACTGTCAGGACTTCCCTGGTGGTCCAGTGGGTAAGAGTCTGCACTCCCAAGGCAGGGGGCCCGGGTTCGATCCCTGGTCGGGGAACTAGATCCTGCATGCATTCCCCAACTAAGAAGTCCACATGCCACAACTAAGACCTGGTGCAGCCAAAATAAATAAATAAATATATTTTTTTAAAAAAAGAAAGAAAAATACTATACTGTCAACTGTTAAGCTAAATAAGTTTCTATTGAGATTGAGGAGTAAATGATTTTTAAGTAATTATTTAATTTTAATAAAGAGCTACATTATGTGATTTCAAAATAAAATTCAAAGGGCAATGATTTGGTTCAGTGTTAATCTACCTCCAGTACACTGAACGAAGACCTGTGCTTCTCTGTTACGTCTCAGAAAATGAAGATTCTTATTTGATATATAGACCCAGCTAAAGATGCAGATCTGTCACAAATTTCAAAAACTGTAACCATACCCAGAGCTTTCACAGTTTAAAACTAAAGTTAGTAGGCCAATGAAACAAGTTACATCTATCCTTACAGACAATATCAGTCTTCGACAATTTATAAAACAGCTATATGCATTTACTCATTCATGTCTTCAACATCACAGATCTACAATGTCGAAAACACATATAAGGGTGGAGAAGACAGTGGAGTAGGGGAGCAAAACTTGCCACCCCAAAATACCTCTTAGGCATGTGGATTACTGCCAGCTGAAAACAATCAAGGCCCAAAAGACTCAGGAAGAAACTTTGACCTTACCCCTGAACTGCCTAAAAGAATCAAAACTACAATGAGGTATCACCTCACACTGGTCAGAATGGCCATCATCAAAAAGTCTACAAACAATAAATGCTGGAGAGGGTGTGGAGAAAAGGGAACCCTCCTACACTGTTGGTGGGAATGTAAACTGGTACAGCCACTATGGAGAACAGTATGGAGGTTCCTCAAAAAACTAAAAATAGAGCTACCATATGACCCAGCAATCCCACTCCTGGGTACATATCCGGACAAAACGCTAACTCAAAAAGATACATCCACCCCAATGGTCATAGCAGCACTATTTACAACAGCCAAGACATGGAAACTACCTAAAGGTACATTGACAGAGGAATAAAGAAGATGTGGTACATATATACAATGGAATGTTAGCCATAAAAAAGAATGAGATAATGCCATTTGCAGAAACAGAGATGGACCTAGAGCTCATCAAGTGAAGTCAGACAGAGAAAGACAAATATGATATGATATCGCTTATATGTGGAATCTAAAAAAGAATGATACAAATGAACCTATATACAAAACAGAAATAGACCCATGGACATAGAAAACAAACTTCTGGTTACCAAAGGGGAAAGGGGGGAGGGGAGGGATAAATTAGGAGTTTGGGATTAACATATACACATTACTACATATAAAATAGATAACCAACAAGGACCTACTGTATAGCACAGGCAACTATACTCAATATTTTGTAATAGCCTATAAGGGAAAAGAATCTGACAAAATAGATATATAAGTATGTATAACTGAATCACTTTGCTGTACACCTAAAACTAATGCAACATTGTAAATCAACTCTACTTCAACTTAACAAAAAAAAAAGAATGTAGATAGGGACTCGTTCCAGGAAGGGAGCTAACACCATACATAACTATAGTATAATATGAAGCAGGTGTGCAGACAGGGAGGAACCTAGCTAAATCTGTTTGTTAAAATTCTGCCCTGTGTCCCATTGTTTCTGGGTGGTACAGCAAACATTTGCTTTCCCATGTCCATTTGAATTGCCTTCCCCCACCTTTGAAGTTCCAACCCACTACTCCCAACATCTTCTTCTGTCTTTAGCTGAAGATGATACTCAAGGTGAGGGTTTTGGCCATTTTGGTGAGTTACTCAGTTCTCTGGTCAGTCTCATATATACATGTCATTAAACTTGTGCTTATTTTCTCCTGTTAATCTGTCTCATGTCAATTTAATTCTTAGACCACCCAGAAGAACCAGGAAGGGTAGAGGAAAATGTCTTCCTTCCTGACAGTGGTCAACAAGAGTCACGGATCATGCCCTCAGTCTCGGTTTATCACGTCCCACCTCACCTCTCCCCCTATCGAGTCCCAGTGCTCACACGACGCTCTGCTGTCTCTAGCCTCAGAAGACAGGGATCAGGAAAAAGCCTTTTTACACTAAGATATTCGCCACTGAATGTGTTATCCACGCAGAGAGTACTCGCCTTTTAAGAAAGGACCTTGGACATAAGAAAGCACACAACAAGCACAAATAATTTTTCAAAGGACTGAAAAGAGGTAGTCCAAGCAGGACACTGGAAACAAGGGATTCTTATCAAGTGGGATGTCGAGACTGGCAGGGAGCTGTAATTGTTGTACTCCCACTAGAAAGTGGGGGATAAAAAAAAAAAAAAAAAAAAAGAAAGTGGGGGATAAATACGAGGACTATGACCCAGAGCCAGGAAATAGAAGTCAGATAGGGTGCCAGAGCCCTGTTCCAGGATGAAAGCTGGCCAGAAGTAAAGCAGGTGAAACTAGGGGTGAGCATCAGTGGAGAACTCAGCTGTGAAAGGCGCTGGAAGGAAAAGAAAGAGGAACCAGGATTCCTCATGCATCACTGCTCCTAGTAGGTGGTCATTAAATGTTTGTTAGAGCAAAACATTTGAGAGGAAAGATATCAGCCTCCTTCAGCTTTTATCTTTTCACTCACTCATTTAGCAGCTTTTAACTGAGCAATCAATAAAGTTGTCTCTCATGGTAACAAGACTCCCTTCATTTACCATGTTTAGTAGTCATATAAAAACCATCCTAATTTTATTTTTCTAACATTCCTTCCTTGCTTCACTAGATAAAACACATGGGAATGTGTTTGGTTTACAAAGTTCAATTATAAGGTCTGAGGGATAAACTCAGTATCATGAACATTTAAAAGTGTAATTTGTCGTTGGAACTGTTCTTAATACCATCATACCCATACAGCTACAAATGTTGATATTTAAGCCTGTACAGATTATGTTCTATGCGGGTGCAAAAACACTACTGAATATAAATTATTTTCAGTAAGAAAAAGGGGCTATAATTTTTCTTAGTTATAACAGAACATGTCAGAAGATGAAAACAGAGAAAAGCTAATCAAATTGCTTACAATTCTCATCCTAAGAAAGGTGAATCAATTTAACACTATGCTCTGAATACTATAAAACTCATTTAGGAAAGCACTGGAAAGTAAATAAATACCAGTGCAGACCTAGCGGTTTCAGTCATATTTTGTATAAATTGGCCAGGCAGAGAAAACAGCTCAGCCACTGCAATGCTCCTTCTACTGAAAAAGGCCCACATGTTGAGGATCTGTAGAATGGCCTCAGATCCTGGTCTAGTACCTCTGGCAAAATAAGTTATTGGAAAAAATGGTTTTTAATTTCTCCAGCCAAAATAAATGTCTTTGCTCACCAGATGAGTTAAGCCTCTATGGTTTGTTCATGCAGATTCCCCTCTTGCTCAATAAATTTAACTCAGAGAGTGGTTCTGGATGATTCTTATTACCCAGCTGCCCAGCTGGACTGGAAAGCCAGACTTCTTTGTCATCATCGTTTTTTGATAGCCATCACAGACATTTAAGGAAATCTCTAATAATTTTAATGTAGCTGTTAAGTTTAACACATGAGCACTGGACTACCAGCTCAGTCTACAGTCACAATAGAAAGACTGCAAAATACAAAATGTATTATTGAATGCAATCAGTAGTATTGTTTTTACTATTACATACGCTTATACCCTTCTGGCTAGCAAGAGTGTTGCAAGGAATTTTTAAATTTTTGTTCTGCTTAGATACTAAAGTATAACTAGGATAATCCATTTAGCAGCTAGCAAATATGTGGGGCCCCTGAGATTAAATTTTCATTAAAATTTCAAGGCATAACTTGAAATGAGCATGTCCCTTTGTCCTTTTGATCTATGTATTAATGTCTTTTCCGGTTTTTAAAAGAGCCCTTTTGAAGGACTTGAGAAAAAAACGGAACTGTAATTCAGGAGCAGTTGAGCCGGTGTGGGCATTTTAGGAGGCTACAGACTTAAACTTCAAGAGAATTGAATTCTACTTAATGATATTCGCTGGGAATTTTGACCACAGAGGTGTGCTGTCTATATTTATAGATATTATCCTTTACACGTGCACATGGAAAAATCTAACTTTCACAGTTTAGTTCTTCTCAGTATCACACCATGGTATAATGATTTGAGTCATCTCCATCAGCATATAACTATCATTATTGCATGACTGGTAATTAGATTAGAATTTAACTCATGCTTTAATGTTTTTTAATCTGTTGTATAAAAGTTATCATATGGAACTATTTACTATAAGGAAGTTAATGTTATTATACATATGCTTTTGGTTTAGGGCAATAAAGCTGTGAGAGTTTAAGAGACTTACTGAAGTTTATATTATCAGAGAGTGGTAGAGTGGTGGCTGGGATTCAGTTACTCTGATTCCAACTCCTGTTCTGATTTCATTACCCTGAGATGCTTCTCCTTAATGGAGTGAAAGGGACAATTTTGCTATATTGTGAAAACTCTCAGGGTCCAAATAAACCTGTAACCTACAATTACAGGTGCAGATCAGGGACAGAATCCATCTCTTTTTCCAATATAACAGATGAGGCTGGCTTTTTTCTTCTTAGCTTTACTTTCATCCAAAAGGCTCTATTTTCCCTAATTTTTCAGCCTTAAGGAACCAAAGTCTCTTCTAGTTGACCACCCAGACAAAATCCCAGGCTCTGGCTAAAAGTGACGGATCACCACAGTATTTATTGAGCCTTGAAGGGGAGCAGAATATGCCACCCCAAAATATGCCTCTCTGGCACAGGATTATTTTGAGCTCACTATTTTTAAGAAACAACAGACACAAGAGCAGCTCTCAAAACCAATTAGAAGTTACCCTTTTGTAAGGGAAATTCACATTTATAAAGGAAATCTCCATTTGTAGGGGTATCTCCCTTTCTGTACCAGGAAGAGAAGAATGATTAAATCTAGAAGCTCTAGAAACAGTGGAGAAGGCAATGACTCAAATCTGCATTAAAAACCATACCCTTATTTACTTTGCTAGATAACTTCCCTTACTTTGCTCCCCAACCCACAATGCTCCTTAGTCTTTAGCTGGAGATAGCGTTTAAGGTGGTGGGTCAGGCCATTTCTGGGAGTTAGTCAGTTTTCCTGGGTATCTCCCACATATACAATAAGTATACATTTCTGTTTTTCTCCTATTAATCTAATCTTTTTATTACAGGAGGTCTCATCCAAGAACCTAGAAGGGTAAATGGAAAATTATTTCTCCTCCCCTACAGCCTCTTCATTCCACCAGAAACTGTACAAGATGCTGAGATACCTGAAGATTAGGACACAGTCTTATTCTTGCTTTTAAAATAGGTTGATCAATTTGTCCTGGTGTGCCTGAGACATTCCCAATTTTAGCAATGAAAGTCCTGCTTCCTAGGAAACCTCTCAGGTTTGGGCAAAGGGGGTGATTCGTCACTCTGCTTTCAAAGGAGATTTTGGTCTAGATTGGAGTCATGCGTGTAAATATGCAATTACCGTAGACAACACCGAAGTGTTTAAAGACGACATACTATAAAAGTACATACTGGGCTTCCCTGGTGACGCAGTGGTTAAGAATCCGCCTGCCAAGGCAGGGGACACGGGTTCGAGCTCTGGTCTGGGAAGATCCCACATGCCGCAGAGCAACTAAGCCCGTGCGCCACAACTACTGAGCCTGCACTCTAGAGCCTGTGAGCCACAGCTACTGAGCCTGCGTGCCACAACTACTGAAGCCCATGCACCTAGAGCCCGTGCTCTGCAACAAGAGAAGCCACCGCAATGAGAAGCCCACGCACTGCAATGAAGAGTAGCCCCCGCTCACCGCAACTAGAGAAAGCCTGCACACAGGAATGAAGACCCAACGCAGCCAAAAATAATAATAATTAATTAATTAATTTTTTAAAAAAAGTACATACTAAAAGTGGAAACACATCCTCTACATGTGCCTGTAGAACCTTTTACATTTACCCTGTGAAGGGAAGATCAAAATGGAGTCGGTTTTGCTAAGAGAGCTCTCTAAAATGAGCCAAGAGGCCACTGAGTAAATGTGACTTATGCATGTCTCAGCCTGGATGGAATCTGTCATTTTGACCACTCATTGTCCTACTCAAGATACTTATCGGACTCTTACCCCACAATAACTCATGATTCCTTAAGGACATATATTTTCCGACTTGCGTCAGTGTCAATCACAATATTCGCCAGGCAACTTTAACAATCTTCTGGCTTTTGTCTTTATAAGCCCCTGCCTTTTTCTTTTCCCCAATCTTTCCGTTTTATCCCAATCAATCTCCCCTGAATTGCAATTCTTAAGATCCCAAATAAACCTCTTTGTTCCTTGCAGCCTCACTATTGAGTACTGTTCTACATTACATGGTGTTGGAAGCAGGATCTGAAGTGACTCACCTCTACCTCCAGCACTGCTGCCAGATACGAGTAAGGTGCCTATGGGAGCCTCTTGTACTCTGTCGCCTCCTCGGCAGCCTCAGGTTGTAAGGTTAAGTCCCCTCGGTTCTGAATTTCCCATTTTGGTCAAGGTTCTGAGCCTTTACCTGGGAAGGGAATCCTTCATCTTGGTGAGTATTCGGTTACGAAGAGTTCAGTTCTTACGGGCAGCTGCCATCTGCAGCTCTGGCTCATTTTATCTTTAAAAGTTACGGGCCCTCATCTTGTAAATTTCTGTTGCAATGACTGGAAACTCTATTGGCTCACTTGGGGCTCATGTGAGATTCCTAAGTTAGTCTATGTGCACACTCAATTGGGAAAAGCTACAGAATGAGCTAACAAATATGGGAAGCATATTTCAATGGATAATTTCAGACTTCCAAATATAATAATGAATCCCCTATTGCTTCCCTCAGAGAAACTAACTCACAAGTATCTCAAAGGATTTCCAAATTGGAAAAATCCTCTGAGGCTTCTGAGAGCTCCTCCTCTCTCTCCCAGCTCCCTCTGCTCCCTCCTGGGCCCCTGAATGTCCAATGCTCACCTCCTTGCTACCCATCTCTCTGAACTTCCTTTTTATAACACCAAGATTGACGTCCTGCAGAAGGCTAGCCATACTGCCCCTTCAGTAATGATAGCCTCTTTTGAAACCAGGTCCAATGAAGACAGCACCAGAACCATCACATGTACCCCTTGGACTAAAGCAGAATTACACACCATAGCTAAGGACTTTCCCAATGTTAAAGAGGATTCCATTGAGTTTGCCAAACAATTTGATCTCCTCACTAAAACCTATGAGCCTGGCTATTCAGATTTATATCCATTAATACATCTGCTTGTAGGAGATGTTATGGCTAAAGAATGAATGGAAGCTGTCAATTGGAAAGATCCTTCTGATGATTCTTTCAGAGTAGGCACAAGGGGACCAGCAGATGCTCAAAAGTTGGCTAAAGATCTCCACAAAAAAAAAAATTCCCATTCTATTTCCTACACATATTGATTGGCATGTTATTCAACCATGCATCCAATGGTCTATGATTATCATGGCCATTTTGAAACAGTTTTTCAAAATTCTTACCTTAAAGGAACAAAAGTCCTTCTAGGAGGAGCATGCATTTCTTTCCCTGTGCCTTTGAGATGTATATCTGGTCTTCTACCTGGTCTTCTCCAGAAACTCATATCTAGACTCTTATCATCTCTAATTCCTAAGACTGAAGGGGAAAAAAGAGACCTTTTAAACAGGAACTGCTAAAAGGACTCTCTTACCCAAACAGACTCCTGAAAATTGCTTGCCAAGGGCAAATACAGATCTTAAAATCTTCTCCACAAATAATAAAAGACCTTAGCCATCTGAGTGAGTACACTTAATTTATAGCAACTGTTATTATAAACTAGTGAGTTTTGTATTATATTTGATTCATGACTAAAGTTTTAAAACAAATTTATGAGACCTCTGTCCACGTCTACCTGTGTGTATGTATGTACACATATGTACATAATAGATATAGTATTTTTCCACCTTCAGACAGTATGGTCAAAATTAATTTGTAAAAGAACTCTATTTAATTGGCTTAAACAAACAAGTACATATATAAAATTCTCAGAAATACGATAGAAACTAACCCAAATGAATTTCAGGTTCACAGGATACAGGAAAATATTTGGTATTAAAGGTAGCTTAAGTTTGTTGGTTTAATTTATAGATGTCTTTAGAGTTATCAACATTAAGCATAAACTTTTACTGTACCTAGGTTTACTGAAACTCATATAAGTTCATTACGTTAAAATTTTTCACTAACAAAAATAACTTACGATGATGACTGATATTTTCTAATGAAGTTTTTAGTTAGGTAATCTAAATATGATTGTTAAGAATAAATGAATTGAATAAATGTACATGAGATAACAGTTTTTAGGTGAACTTTTTAACAATAATTATTTTATGATTTATCTATTGTACTTAAAATAGTTTCCCAAATCTCTTTGGTAATTTACACCCTGTGGGTTTTCCTAAGTTAAATTAAATGACGGGAATTCACTGAATACCTAAATCATTTCCAAATAAGTTAAAATACTGAAACACTAATTGTTAAACAAGTCTAAGTTTCCCTACTTTTAACCTCTTATTACCGAGAGACTAAACATGTTTGCATCTATTAGTAAACACATGTATCTTGTGCATTATTCAAAGACTGTACTATGAAGCAGCCTGTTTCTAAAAATTACAAAATGTATTCGTAAGTTTGCCAAGCCACAAAACTTTAATACAATTCAAAATTGCTTACTTCTTTATTTGCACTAAAAAATGAAGATTTCAAAGATTATGGATTTCAACAAATACATGTGATTAAAGCCACAATAAATAAATAAGTAGATAAATAAGGGATAGATAATAAATAAGGAATAAATAAGGGGTAGATAAATAAGAGAAACATCTCTGTATGCAAGGAAAGTATGACATGGTAAAAGATTTATGAAAAAGGAATCTTTAGAAAAGAATTTTATGTGTGGTCAAGCTGGATATGATAGGAATAAATTTAATTAAGTACATGAGCTTTAATATCAACAATAAGCTGGTGCAAAACTAAAATTTTGTGTTCCTCTCTTCTAAAAGAACAAAGTTTTCTTAGATTATTTGTCTTGTTTTAATGATAAATTGTAAACAAAGATTCTCTCTACCTTTAACATGACCTATCTAGAAAAACAAGATATTTTACCTTTATCAGGCCTTTCAACACTTAGGGGAAAAAAAACTGAGTCTTTTCGATATTAAAAGAGCTAAGGCTTGATTGTGGCCAAGATGGCAGAGTAGGAAGACACTGAGCTCACCTCCTCCCACAGGCACACCAAAATGACAGCTATTTACAGAGCAACTATTGATGAGAAAGACTGGAATCTAGCAAAAAAAAAGATTTTCTACAACAAAAGATATAAAGAAGGAACCATAATGAGACAGGTAGAAGGGGCAGAGACACTGTATAGTCAAGACCTACACCCCTGGGTGGGAGTCCCACAAATGGGAGGATAATTACAATTGCAGAAGTTCTCCTCAAGGAGTGAGGGGTCTTAAGCCCCCATCAGGCTCCCCAGCCCGGTGCGGGGGGGTCCTGCACCAGGAAGATGAGCCCCCAGAACATTTGGCTTTGAAGGCCAGTGGGGTTTACTTTTAGGAGAGCCAGAGGGCTGTGGGAAATACACTCCATTCTTAAAGGGAGCACACAAATCTCACACACTACAGGACTCAGGGTAGAAGCAGGAATTAGTAGCCCTGGGACTCCCTAGGGCTCCGCAGTTAGTCGCCTTATAACCCGGCCCCACCAAACAGCAGCTGATAGCCTCCATACAAGGCATGATCTGGCAACCAACTGGACTGGGGGCCAGCCACACCTACCACACCACTCACAATAGTCTGCCCACCACAACGGAAGGGACCACACAGCCCACATAGGGGCCATCCCAGAGCATATAGCTTGGGTGATGAGAGGGGAGTACACTGCTGGGACACATAGCACATCTCCTACAGAAGTCCACTTCTCCAAGGTCAGTAAATATAACCAACCTACCAGATACGTAGAAACAAAAACAGCAAATTAAGCAAAATGAGAAAGCAGAGAAACATGTTTCAAAAGAACAAGATAAAGCTCCAGAAGAAAAACTGAGCAAAGTGGAGATAGGCAATCTGCCCAATAGAGAGTTCAAGGTAATGATCGTAACGGTGATCAAAGAACAAGGGAGAAGACTAGATGAGCAGAGTGAGAAGTTTAAAAACTTTAACAGAGTTGGAAACTATAAAGAAGAACCAAACAGATGAAGAATACAACTGATATTAAAAAAATATACTAGAAGGAATCAACAATAGATTAAATGTTATAGAGAAATGGATCAGTGAGCTGGAAGACAGAGTAGAAATCACTGAAGCTGAATAGAAAAAAAGAAAAAAGAATAAAAACAAATGAGGACGGTTTAAGAGACCTCTGTGACAACATCAAGCATACTAACATTCACATTATAGGGGTCCCAGAAGGAGAAGAGAGATAGAAAGGGGCAGAGAACATACTTGAAAACATAATGGCTGAAAACTTCCCTAACCTGGGACAGGAAACAGACATCCAGCTCCAGAAAGCACAGAGAGTTTGAATCAGGATCATCCCAAAGAGGACCACACTAAAACACACTGTAATTAAAATGACACAAATTAAGTGAACATTCAAAGCAGCAGGGGAAAAGCAACAAGTTATGTACATGGGAACTCCCATTAAGTCTATCAGCTGACTTTTCAGCAGAAGTTCTGCAGGCCAGAAGGGAGTGGCACAATATACTTAAAGTGATCAAAGGGAAAAAGCCTACAACCAAGAATACTCTATACGGCGAGGCTTTCATTCAGATTTGATGGAAAGATTAAAAGTTTTAAAGACAAGCAAAACCTAAAAGAGTTCAGCACCACCAAACCAGCTTAACAAGAAATGTTAAAGGGACTTCTCTAAGTGAAAAAGAAAGGGCCACAACTAGAAACATGAAAATTATGAAAGAAAAAATCTCATTGGTAAAGGCAACTATATAGTAAACGTAGTAAATCAACCACATATAAAGCTAGTACGAAGGTTAAAGGACAAAAGTAATAAAATCATATATCAGTATATCTGCAGTAAGTAGTTAAGGGATACACACACCAAAAAAAAGGATGTAAAATATGATGTCAAAAGCAGTAGTTGTGTGGGGAGTGGAGAGAAAAGTGCACATTGTTAAAATGGAGTGGAGAAAAAAATGCGTGTTGTTAAAATGCATTTGAAACTAAGAGATCAGCAACTTAAAATAATAATGTGTATGCATGTATGTGTGTATAGACACACACACACATATACACACATACATGTTTCCATATGTAAACCTCATGGTAACCACAAACCAAAAATCTAGAATACATACACATGCAAATAAAAAAGAAAGGAATCCAAACATAACACTAAAGATAGTCATCAAATCACAAAGGAAGAGAACAAAAGAAGAAAGGAATAAAAAAGAACTACAAAAACAACCTAAAAACAATTAACAAAATAGCAATAACTACATACCTATCAGTGATTACTTTAAATGTTAATAGACCAAAAGCTCCAATCAACAGACACAGAGTGGCTGAATGGATACAAAAACAAAATTCATATATATGTTGCCTACAAAAGACTCACTTCAGATCTAAAGATACACACGAACTGAAAGTAAGGGGATGGAAGAGGCATTCCATGACAGAGTAGCAATACTTCTATCAGGCAAAATAATCTTTAAAATAAAGACTGTAACAAGAGACAAAGAAGGACATTACCTAATGATCAAGGGATCAATTCAAGAAAAAGATAACAATTGTAAACACATGCACAGCCAACATAGGAGCACCTACATATGTAAAGCAAATATCAACAGACATAAAGGGAGAAAAGTTATAGTGACACAATAATAGTAAGGGACTTTCACAGCCCACTTACATCAATGAATAGATCTGGACAGAAAATCTGGCCTTAAATGACACATTACAGCAAATGGAATTAATAGATATATAGAACATTCCAGCCAAAGATGTGGAAAACGCATTCTTTTCAAGTGCACATGGAACATTCTCCAAGATAGTTCATATGCTAGGTCACAAAACAAGTCTCACTAAATTTAAGAAAACTGAAATCATATCCAGCATCTTTTCCAAACACACAGCTATAAGACTAGAAATCAACTACAAGATAAAAACTCTAAAAGAACAAACAGATGGAGGCTAGACAATATGCTATTAAATAACCAAAAGATCACTGAAAAAAAAATCAAGGAAGAAATCCAAAAATACCTGGAGACAAATGTAAACAAAAACACAACAATCCAAAATCTATGGGAGGCAGCAAAAGCAGTTCTAAGAAGGAGGTTGATAGCAATACAAGGCTGCCTCAGGAAACAAGAAAAAATTCAAATAAAAAACATAACCTTACACCTAAAGGAGCTGGAAAAAGAACAAACAAAAGCCAAAGTTAGTAGAACAAAAGAAATCATAAAGATTGGAGCAAAAATAAATGAAATAAAGACTAAAAAAACAATAGAAAAGATCAATGAAACTAATAGCTGGTTCTTTGAAAAGATAAACAAAATTGATAAGCCTTTAGCTAGTCTCATCAAGAAAAAGAGAGGGTCCAAATCAATAAAATCAGAAACAAAAAAGCCAAAGTTACAATTACTACCAAAGAAATACAAAAGATCATAATAGATTACTACCAACAAGTATATGCCAATGAAATGGACAACCTAGAAGAAATGGACAAATTCTAAAAATGTACAATCTCCCAAGACTAAATCATGAAGAAAAAAATGTGAACAGACCAATTACCAGTAATGAAATTGAATCAGTAATTAAAAGACTTCCAACAAACAAAAGCCTAGGACCAGATGGCTTCATAGGTTTATTCTACCAAACTTTTGGAGAAGAGTGAACACCTATCCTCCTCAAACTATTCCAAAAAATTGTAGAAGGAACACTTTCAAACTCAGTCTTCAAGGCCAGCATCACCCTGATACCAAAACCAGACAAAGATATCACACAAAAAATTACAAGGTAATAACACTGATGAATATACATGCAAAAACCCTCAACAAAATATTAGCAAAGTGAATCCAACAATATATTAAAAGGATCATACACCATGATCAAGTGGGATTTACCCTAAGGACTCAAGGATGGTTCAATATCCACAAATCAATCAATGTGATACACCACATTAAGAAACTGAAGAATAAAAATCATACAATCATCTCAAGAAATGCAAAAAAAGCTTCTGACAAAATTTGACATCCACTTATGATAAAAACCCTCCACAAAGTGGGTATAGAGGGATCATACCTCAACATAATAAAGGTTGTATATAAGCCCACAGCTAACATGGTATTCAATGATGGAAAGCTAAAAGCATTTACTCTAAGATCAGGAACACAAGGATGCTCACTCTTTCCACTTTTATTCAACATAGTATGGGAAGTCCTAACCACAGCAATCTGACAAGAAAAAGGAATACAAGGAATCCAAATTGGAAAGGAAAAAGTAAAACTGTCACTGTTTGCAGATGACATGATACTAGACATAAAAATCCTCAAGACACCACCAAAAAACTGCTAGAGCTCATCAATGAATTCAGTAAATTTGCAGGATACAAAATTAATGTACAGAAACATACTGCCTTTCTATACAATAAAATCAAATTATCAAAAAGAGAAATTAAGGAAACAATCCCATTTACAATCCCATCAAAAAGAATAATATACCTAGGAATAAATCTAACTAAGGAGGTAAAACACCTGTACTCAGAAAACTATAAGACACAGATGAAAGAAACTGAACACAACACAAACAGATGGAAAGATATACTGTGTTCATGGATCAGAAAAATGTTGTTAAAATGACCATACTACCCAAGGTAATCTACAGATTCAATGCAATCCCTATCAAAATACTCTTGGCATTGGTCACAAAATTGGAACAAATAATTCTAAAATTTGTACAAAAACACAAAAGACGTGAATAGCAAAAACAACCTTAAAATGAAAAACAAAGCTGGAGGTGTCACACTCTCCGATTTCAAACTATACCAAAAAGCCACAGTAACCTAAACAGTATGGTACTGGCACTAAAACAGACAAACAGATCAATGTAACAGAATAGAGAGCCCAGAATGAACCCACACTTTTAAGGGCAATTAATCTATGACAAGGAGGCAAGAATATACAATGGGGAAAAGACAGTCTCTTCAACCAATGGTGTTTAGAAAACTGGACAGCTACATGTAAAACAGTCAAACTGGACTACTCTCTCACACCATGCACAAAAATAAATCAAAATGGATTAAAGACTTAATTGTAAAACCTGAAACCATAAAACTTTTAGAAAAAAATATAGGCAGTAAGTTGACATTGCTCTTTCTCATTTTTTTTTTTTTTGGATATGTCTCCTCAGGCGAGGGAAACAAAAGCAAAAATAAAACAAATGAGACTACACCAAACTAAAAAGCTTTTGCACAGCAAAGTAAACTATCAACAAAATGAAAAAGCCACCTACAGAATGGGAGACAATATCTGCAAATGATATATCTGATAAAGGATGAATATCCAAAATATACAAAGAACTCATACAACTCAACATCAAAAAAAACAACCCAATTAAAAAACAGACAGAGGCTCTCAATAGACATTTTCCCAAGGAAGACATACAGATGTCCAGCAGGCACATGAAAAGATGCTCAACATCACTAATGATCAGGGAAATGCAAATCAAAACCACAATGAGATCTTTTTTGACCCACCTCCCAGAGTAATGGAAATAAAAACAAAAATAAACAAACGGGACCTAATGAAACTTAAAAGCTTTTGCACAGCAAAGGAAACTATAAACAAGACAAAAAGACAACCCTCAGAATGGGAGAAAATACTTGCAAACGAATCAACGGACAAAGGATTAATCTCCAAAATATATAAACAGCTCATGCAGCTCAATATTAGAAAATAAACAACCCAATCAAAAAATGGGCAGAAGACCTAAACAGACATCTCTCCAAAGACATACCAAGATGGCCAAGAGGAACATGAAAAGCTGCTCAACATCACTAATCATTAGAGAAATGCACATCAAAACTACAAAGAGGCATCACCTCACACCAGTTAGAATGGGCATCATCAGAAAATCTACAAACAATAAATGTTTGAGAGGGTATGGGAAAAAGGGAACCCTCTTGCACTGTTGATGGGAATGTAAATTGGTGCAGCTACTATGGAAAACAGTAAGGATATTTCTCAAAAAATTAAAAATAGAACTACCATATGACCCATCAATCCCACTCCTGGGTATTTATACAAAGGAAAAAAAACACTAATTAGAAAAGATATATGCACTCCTATGTTTATTGTAATATTTACAACAGCCAGGATATGGAAGCAACCTAAGTGCCCAAAAACAGCTGAACAGATAAAAATGGTGTGATGTGTAAACACACACACACACACACACACACACACACACACACACACACTGGAATATTACTCAGCCATGAAAAAGAATGAAATCTTGCCACTTATGACAACATAGATTGACCTAGAGGGTATTATGCTAAGTGAAATAAGTCAGAGAAAGACAAACACCATATGACTTTGTTTATACGAAGTGAATCAAAAAACAAAACAAATAAACAAACATAACAAAACAGTTATACATACAGAGAACAAACAGGTGTTTTCCAGGGGGGAGGGGGAGGAAAGAAATAGGTGAGGGAGATTAAGAGGCACAAACTTCCAGCTGGAAAATAAATGAGTTAGGGGTATAAAATGTATAGTGTGGGGAATACAGTCAATAACTATGTAGTATCTTGGTATGGTGACATATTTTAACTACACTTATTGTGGTCATCAGTTTGAAATGTACAGAAATATTGAATCACTATGTTATGTAACAGGAACTAACAGTGTTGTAGGTCAATTCTATTTCAAAAACAAACTTACTCATAGAAAAACTGACCAAATTTGTGGTTGTCAGATGGAGGTGGGGGGAGGGGGAATTGGATGAAGGCATTCAAAATGTATCAAAGTCCAGTTACAAGATAAATACGTACTAGGCAATGTAATGTACAACATGATAAATAATTAACACTGACGTATGTTATACATGAAAGTTAAGAGAGTAAATCCTGAGTTCTCATTAAAAAAGTTTTTCCTATTTCTTTAATTCTGTACCTACATGAGATGATTGACGTTCACTAAACTTACTGTGATAATGACTTCATGATATATGTAAAACAAATCATTATGCTGTACACCTTAAACTTATTCAAGAACTTCCCTGTCAGTCCAGCGGTTAAGACTCTGCATTTCCACTGCAGGGGGCCCAGGTTCAATCCCTGGTTGGGGAACTAAGTTCCCGCATGCTGTGTGGCGTGGCCAAAAAAACAAAACAAAACCAAAAAAAAAAAAAAAAAAAAACCTTAGTACTGTATGTCAATTATATCTCAATAAACTGGAAGAAAAAGAGACCTAGGACTTTTCACAACTATTTAACTTTCTGTATTTGCTTTTGAAATCTCTGTCACTTTGATTAAATGGATACCTAAAGTATTGTTTCACAGCGATCTATGATCCTATGTAACCTATGTAAGTTTTAAAAACTTTTGATATTTTTGACAAAATTCCCAAAAATCAAATTCTAAAAGAAGTCTTACTGACCTGGCCTTATAAAAGAGAGATATTAAACTAATTAGGCTTATTCGGTATGTTAAATTACATGGGAAGCACCGTCAAATAAATAATGATAAACCTTCTTAGGTTATCTTATATGGGTAAATGTTATTAATATAAGTGTTTTAGAAAATGTATGCAATTCCTAGAATATAAATATGTCTTACTATAATGTTATCAGTCATAATTCTAGTTATTATCTTAAAATGTTGTGTGTCACAGAAATCACCAAATTTCCTTGTCAGTTCCATTATAATGAACTCTCAGGTCTTCAATAATGGGCATTTTTAAAGTTTTTTGTCATTTACAGAGAATCATTGTTCTACTCTGATGCTTTTACAAATGTTTCATCTTCATGGAATGGACTCTAATACTTAATCTAGAGTACAGGTTTCTGATAAACTTTCACATTGTACCATTGAACTGGGTAAGAATTTACAGAACTCTAAGAAACTGATGACTTCATAAATAGCTAACAAAAGATCAAGATCAATAATTAATTACATGGGACTGAATGAACTGATGAGAGTTATAATTTTTAAGACTTTTTGTTTTAAACATTCCCTGTTCCTTTATGTTTTGCTCTGCCCAAATTAAGGAAACCTCTTCTCTCAAGCAAACTGCTTGCAGCAATTTGATAAAGTACACCTCTGTAAACAAAAATGAAACATTTTTCTTTTTCTCCCTACCTGATCCCTCCACAATTCAGAAACTCTTAGTATTTTTTTTTTCATGGCAATATGGTTATTTGCAAAAGTTCAGTAAGAATGTGTTCTTATAATTGGAAACACTGCTTACATTACCAAGGCTTTGACTGGAATGTCCTATTTGAGAGAGACATGCATAGACTCAGATATGACCAGACAGGTCTAATGACCCAAGATTGACTTTTTGGAGCCATTAAAGACCATTGGAAAACCCACCTACTACCTTGCTTACTGGGTTCCCAGCAACCTTACCAGGTGAGTAATGAAGGTCACTTCCTGGCAGGTGCAGGAAGCTCAAGATATTTGGGGGGAACTCAAGAAGAGATGAATTCACCCAAATCTATAGGTATTACAGGTGAAGTCTAATAGCAAGTCCTTAGGGTGATTTTTTCCTGGCCTCGAGGGGCCTTTAAAAGTTTAATCTGAGATTCCTTATGAAAAGTTCCAGCAAAGTAGATTCAAAAGAGCCTATAAGATTCTTGTTACACTTATGTAAATAATCAGGCTAAGTTTATTGAAACTAGACTTATTTGGAAAACAAATTAGTCTTTATTTGGCTATCTTTGGTAGAAATGAGGGTGATTTTAGAAAGAAAAATGTTTCAGTAATATACCTTTGTGGATATTAGATTCTAGTGCTATTCACTGTCTTTGAGGTTTTGGTATTTACCTGTAAACTGGACCAGAACCTGAATTCTTCCAGTTTCCTCCACTATCTGGCTATGACTCTCCAACCTAACATTTCCAGTTTATCTCCCATCCTTCTGACTTGGAATCACTGAGAACTAAAACTGCCCTTTTTCCAAAGCCATGCAAGCTAAAATTGGACAACCAGATGTAAACTTCAGAGAAATCACCATAACAGCTCACTTAGACAGTTTTCATACCTGCTGCTTTATAAGCCACTAGGAAACTCTACCTAAACACCCAATGACATCATCAGAGACATTTCAAACTGCAAAAGATGCTTTGACCCTGACATCTAGAAACCTTCTTCAGCTAGCTCCCCTCTGGACTTGGTGCCTTATTGTGATCCTGATTGCAACTAATTATACTAATCATTGTTCTAATTTGTTTTTGCTGTTGTTGTTTTTAAATTGTTCATGCTTTGTATGTCTCACTGCTGTACTATGACACCCTTCACAGGAATAAGGATAGCTTGACATCTGGAAATGATTGACCACTCCTATAATAATGATCCCTCCTAATGAAGATCCAGGAACTTCAATCTTGAACGTTGCCTAAGACTCACTTCCTAGATGGCTCCTTGTACCTCAAATGTGGCCATAAACTCTCTAAAAGCATACCTCTCCCACAACCACCTCCTTCCCTCCTCCATGGAACATGACTCTGTGGGAATGAGACTTCCCAGCACCAAGTAAGTCAATGCTGATGCCAAATTATCAAATGGTTGATCATAGATGCTTTCCAAAGAAAGATCTCAATCAAAAGGGAGAAATGTAAAAGGAAAATCAAAATGGGGTCAGTATTGCTAAGAGAGCTCTCTAAAATGGAGCCAGGAGGCCACTGAGGAAGTGTGATGTATACACATGTAAGCCTGGATGGAATCTGACCTTTTGACCACCCATTGTCCTACTCAAGATACTTATCAGACCCTCACCCTAAAACAACTCATGATTCCTTACAGACAAATATTTCCTGACTACTGTCAGAGTCAATCACAATTCTCAGCAGGCAACTTTAACAACCTTGTGGCTTCTGTCTTTATAAGCCCCTGACTTTTTCTGTTCCCCAGAACACTCTTTTGGTTTTACCTGATTTTGTGTGCAATTCTTAAGACCCCAAATAAAGCTATTTGTTTCCTGCATCCTCGATACTGATTATTGTTTGACAATCCATCGGGTCCATATTAGTCTTAAAATCAGGCCCTTTCTAGCTTCAACAATGTCTGCAAGTTCACCTTTTAATTTCCTGCACTGAAATTAACTCATTGTTATTTCTCCATTCTCTTTAATTTTGGAGGTTACAGTCTTAGCTATGTTGCTCTACCTGCAACCATCCCCTTTCCTCTTCTAGCCATCCTTAACTCTAACACATCATATCCCCTATTACTGTTTCTAATAAATTTCTGGGCCAGCTCACTTTAGCAGAGACCTGGAATAAAGCAGCAGTTAAGAGATAGTTTGTTGAAAACACATGAAAGAATGCTCAACATCATTAATCATTAGAGAAATGCAAATCAAAACTACAATGAGATATCTCACACCGGTCAGAATGGCCATCATCAAAAAATCTACAAACAATAAATGCTGGAGAGGGTGTGGAGAAAAGGGAACACTCTTGCACTGTTGGTGGGAATGTAAATTGATACACCCACTATGGAGAACAGTATGGAGGTTCCTTAAAAAACTACAAATAGAACTACCATACGACCCAGCAATCCCACTACTGGGCATATATCGTGAGAAAACCATAATTCAAAAAGAGGCATGTACCACAATGTTCACTGCAGCTCTATTTACAATAGCCAGGACATGGAAGCAACCTAAGTGTCCATCAACAGATGAATGGATAAAGAAAATGTGGCACATATATACAATGGAATATTACTCAGCCATAAAAAGAAACGAAATTCAGCTATTTGTAATGAGGTGGATGGACCTAGCGTCTGTCATACAGAGTGAAGTAAGTCAGAAAGGGAAAAACAAATACCGTATGCTAACACATATATATGGAATCTAAAAAAAAAAAAATGGTCATGAAGAACCTAGGGTCAAGACAGGAATAAAGACACAGACCTACTAGAGAATGGACCTAAGGATACGGGGAGGGGGAAGGGTAAGCTAGGACAAAGTGAGAGAGTGGCGTGGACATATATACACTACCAAACTTAAAATAGATAGCTAGTGGGAAGCAGCCGCATAGCATAGGGAGATCAGTTCGGTGCTTTGTGACCACCTAGAGGGGTGGGATAGGGAGGGTGGGAGGGAGGGAGACGCAAGAGGGAGAAGATATGGGGATATATGTATATGTATAACTGATTCACTTTGTTATAAAGCAGAAACTAACACACCATTGTAAAGCAATTATACTCTAATAAAGATGTTAAAAAAAAAAGAGATAGTTTGTTGAATAAATGACTTGGCATTATGAACATATATATTTATCTACAACATGAAGTATGTTGGACAAAGTCCATCTTTGTTCAACATAATAGAGGAGGGCAATTTTTATGAGTGTTTCCTGATGGTCAAGTATGTGTCAAGCACTTAAGTTTCCTCACTTAATCTTCTTAACCACTGTGAGAGAGAATGAATATTATGATTATCCTCATTTTATAATATGCAAAACAGGCACAGAGAAGTTAAGTAACCAGCTCACTGGTATAACACAAAGAACTTCAGTTCCAAATCTGTGACTATACCATGCTGTCTCTAGTCCTCAGTATATTGAAGACCTTGGTAACCAGAGGATATCATGATAGGCAGTAAGTAGTTTCCAAAGCAAGCATTTGCGAAAAGAGACCTTCAACTAGAAGAATAGTGTACCCCAAGAGTTGGATGGACATGACTATTTGGAACCTAAGACTAGGGATTTATGACATTAAGTCTATCATCCAAGGCACATTTATTGGCTACAGCTATTGCAATTCATAGACAAAGCTGGGGACACAAAACTGAATAAGAAAGCAGTTCTTTTGGATACCCAGCCTGGAATCCAGTAGCACTGCCAAGGAACAGCTAGAAAGAACCCTCTTTAAGAATTTCTACAGCTACTCTCAAGCCATCCCAAATAAACATGCAATTTAAGTAAAAACAGAGTGATTGCAGTTCTTCAAGGCAAGCTGCTTTCCCCCATATTCAAACAGCTCCCCAAGCACCACCTACATACAAAGAAATTCTAAGCCTGTCACTGCTTAAGGTTGGGGTCACAATATCAATCACCAGGAGAGGAGGGGTCAGATCTGAACTCACCAGAAAAATGTTCAGAACCAGGCATACAAGGGAACCAGAAAGGGATGGAATTACAGACATGGAGGGAACAAGTACTTCTCAGTAACAAGAGGGAAGTGCAGTTACTAGGATTAGGGCAAAAGGTCCAAGTCAAGTAGGCAGCTGTGGATGAAGATCTAAGCAAAAAACATAGGTGAGGCAATGTAGCCCTACAAAGTTTTCCATGCTGCGTTACTTTTCTTTGACAAGAAGTTCTGTTTTAATTTAGAGTTGCAGTACAAACCCATGAAACATGAGATTTATACTTAAGATTCATGCAGACCCAGTTTGTGACCTATTTTACAAAGATTATTTTACAGGGTAACAGTATTGCAAATCTAGGTAAGAAGCTAATTAGTCGCCATAACTATCTTGGGTAGTAGGCACTGTGTATTTCCCAAATGTATTTTTTATATAGGTAATTCAATATGTATCATAGCCCAAGAATGATTCCATTCACTAGCTTAGAATTTTTAAAAACAATGACCATCTTGAAAATAGATACGCATCTCTTCAATATTTATACTGAATTTCAAATTATGCCTAAAGGTAAAGTAGAACCCATATGCCTCTAGAAATAATAAATACCTTTACACTACAATAAAACTAATTCGAAATGCAAATTGTTAACATATAACACACTTAGAAAACCACCGCGACATACTTAAGTAGTACTGGTAAAATTTAGCCCCCAATACATGGTGGAATTAAAGCTTTCTCGTAAAAAGGCATATTGACTGGATAAAATCACAAAAATATTTACCAACATCAATTAGCAATTTCTTATGGTTATATTGCAAATGAAGCCAGGTGACAGCAAAACTAAATCAGTACCACCTGCTTGATAGAAAGTTTTCACTCAAAACAGCTGATTTCTCAACTGGGTCCCTTTTTAAACAAACTTAAAGCAATGGGACCAAAAGAAATGTTTTTTTTCCGAACTAGAAAGGTTTCATGTGTGTGTATTTTTGTATATTCATTCACACTCTGCTACTCTTTTTGACCTCAATATAGTTCTAAGTACAGAACAATAAATTCAGCTTGCAAAACCACAAAACACTCTGAAAACTACCCACTAATAAACTTTCTTTTGTACCTTGGAAGTAACGGATTAATTACCTTCTTAGAAATTCAGTTCATCTCTCTTCTTTGCCACGTTTTCTTCTTGGGTTTCCTCTTTGACAGTCTTACCATGTCCAAAAAAGATCTTCCCCATATCCATTATATTTAGAAAACTAATAAATTATTTCCATTACCCAATTCACAAATAAGTGGGGTCCACTGTCTGTCTTCAGCAAGATCAATAAATCCACACAGGCAAGGATTGCGCTACGTGGATGTACTTTTACAGAACTTTTCACTGGACATCTTGGCGCACCATAAAGGAAGGACTTCTTAGCATGTAATGCAGCCTTGCAGTTTTTGAGGTACCGGCGCCTATGGGGAAACAGGAAGCCAGGCTCACAACAAGAGGCTCTTCCCACATCGAAGAACCATCTGCGGGGAAAGCGCTCGAGAGTGTCGGAGAGCGTTCGAGAGTGTCGGAGAGCGTTCGAGAGTGTCGGAGAGCGTGGGCAACGTGGGAGAGCGTGGGCCTGCGTCGGCCTGCGTCGGCCTGCGACGGCCTGCGTCGGCAAGCGTGGGCGAGCGTAGGCAAGCACCGGGAGAGCGCATGCGTGCTCCACAGCTGCCGCCGCTCGTAAACCTGTTTTTTTCACGTTACCTCCCGCTTCTATGACATTTAGCAGGTGTGGGAATAATCTTCTTAGGCACTAACCTCAGGAAATGTACTTTTCCAAATGATCTTTGTTGCTTATAAAATATCACTTATAAATAGGGTTGCCAGGTTTAGGCAATAACAATACAGGACCCCCAGTGTAATTAGTATTTCAGGTAGTAAAAGACTTAATTTGTTTCGTATAAGCATACTCTAATATTGGGGGCATACTTATACTAAAAAAAATTATCCCTTGTTTTTCATCTGGGCGTCCTGTATTTTATCTGGCAATGCTACTTATCAAGTAAGGGTCTTGTTAAAAAGTATAGTTATTATAACCAAAACATCTTGCTTGGGAACGGTGCCTCGGTCTTTGTTGACTGCATTGCCTTGCAATCTCAGTGGTTTGATTGTCAGTCAGTGGACGCCCTGCCACAAGCCTGTATTTGTAATACAGGCTGGTGCAGTGAGGTAATGTTACCTGTGCTTTACCAGAGTACATGCATGGTTTTTAAAATTCAAATAGATACTTTGTCCCCAAATTAAATGTCTTTGTCTAAAAAGCAAATGGAAATAGGTACACATTCATGACATATAGTTTTGCCGACACCAGTGAAACCATCTGAAGACCGATTGAGAGTCTAGCAAGTGGCCTGCAGGCCTGCTCTTCCCTTGTACACGGGAGGCCCTTGGGAGTTGCCTGGTTCACCTTCCAGGAGCTACAACCTTGTGTCATGGCAACAGGCCTGACAAGTGTAGTTCTCTGAGTTCTGAACAAACGTTCATTTAAATCTTCCTGATTCACTGCTGAATCAGGGCGGAACATAGCTTACAGCTGATGAGCATGTGGGGAGAAGAGGGTTTTGAGGCAGGGACAATACACAGTCTTGAACTCCACAGAAAAGGGTAGAAAAACCAAGGGACGGCAAAGACAAACAGTACCATTGTTCACACGTAAAGATTAAGCCTCAGGAATGACTGGACAAAGTCAGGAATATGGAATCACCTTGGGGGAGATCAAAAAGAGAATTCAGAAGAGCTAAAAGAGACATGTAACCACATGTCACCAATGCAAGCCAAGGATGGTTAGACAGAAATAGCCCCCTGCAGATATTTTTGACAGTCTCTCCAAATAAAATCTTATTCTCTGAATCCAAAGTACAGTCTTTAGTCTCGTCATATTCTCCCAAATCACAGTACTTGCATAGATATAAATATGGAAATTGAAAGTATTTTCCTTCATGTTCAAAAATGTTAAAAGATACATTTTTAGATGGATGACAGTTCAACTCAAAGCACAGTTGAGTTTAGAGGGGCAGTTACCATGCAAAAAGCAAGGTGCTCCCTATGTATACTTTTGTTTTAAAAATTTAGTCACACTTGAATGCATTTGATTTGTTGTCTTTTCTATTGGTATAGAAAAAACAGGAAAGATGACTATAATTATGCATACTTTGCAACGATTAGGCATTTAATATGCAATAAGATACTTGCTAGGGAAGTATGTCTATGCTTAGAACAGAGAACAGGCTCCAGGGTTATGTCAAGCTGCAAAGTGATATGTATGCGAATGAATTCTCAAGCTCATTAATCATTTTTATACTTGAAATGCTAAACTGCTAATGTTACACTGAGAGTGAAAATGAAGTAATTAAGGAGTTTAATAGCTACAGTCTTTTGAGGGGAAAACAAGTTGATAATGCTTCTTTTAATATGTTACATAAATTGGATTTTTTGTTAAATTGCAAAAACCAGGTTCATCTATTGTGCAGCTTCCAATGACACAAATCATTTGATTATATTTGTGTATGAGGTCAATAGATGGTTATGTGAAGGCAGTTCACTAAACCATCACATTTATAAGAGGAAGTCTGTGTTACCAAGAGAACAAAAACACCTATCAGTTTCTCACCTTTTTCCTTTGGATGTTCTAAAGCACTACTTCTCAAATTATCTGTAGTGAAGGGCCAGGTTTTGTTCCTTTGTTCTCAATTCATCGCAGATAAATTCTTTTGTAAAGTACAATACCAATTACTTGAAAAATGAAACCAAAAGAGATACAAAATACTAGCCTGTTCTTAAATTACTGGATTCAACAGACATAACACTTCTCAGTCACATTTCTATACAAGTTTCTAATGGCCTACCCTCGATTACCCCACAGACCCGGAGATAGTGTGAGGACTGAGTCTGGGAAGCAGTGGTTTGGTCATACACTGACACCAATTCACATAAGGGTTGCATGCTCAGGTCACTTGCAGGCTAGGGACATCAGTGAGGAACTAATACCCTTTGTAAGCCTCCTGCCACCTTTATGAAGGACTGAACTGTGAACTTGCCTTGGTAGGGGTAAGAACTACACATGGATAAGCATCTCTGTTCAATCCCCTTCGTTGGAATTTGCTTTTTTCATGTTCAATAACTCCAAATACATTTTCCCCATTCTTGCCCTTTCCTTTCCTTCCATTCTTTTTTCTTATTCCCATTTTGGAGTCATTTTCAGGCAGTTAAAAAAACCGTAACCTTGGAGATGGGCAGAACTGAGTTTTGATTGTGACACTGCTACATTCTGAATATGAGAAGGCAGGCCAGGAACTCAATCCTGCTAAGTCAGGATTTCTTATCTGTAAAATGGCAACAATATTATCCTTCATACAGTATGAATGAGATTCTAAAATTAGATAAAAGGGCATAGTAGGTACTCATCAAATCCTGCTCACCTCCTCAATTCCTTCCTTTCCTGGTTATTTTTTGGGGTCTAACAGAGAAAGCTACATTATTATATGTGAAAGTTAATGTATTAGCAGTTACGTTTGCAGCTTATAAACATGACTCTTCTCAGAAAATTAATTAATTAAATAAAGCCAGTCAATCAACCAACAAACCAGATAAACAAACAACTGACATTACTACATCTTTCTCCCTCTCCCAGGTAACAGTCCTATCCTCCACGGTGGCCCAAGCCAGAGTCCTAGGAGTCAAACTCACACATACCCCAATTCCAAATGTCACCAACGCCATAAATTATCCCCCCCAAATGGTTGTCACATCCATTTCTTCACTTTTGCCCCCCAGCCACTACTTCAGTTCTTTTCCGAGGTTTTGAAACTGATCCCCCTGCATCTTTTCCCAAACCCATGCAATCGATCATCTTCAACATTGCTATCAGAAGGCTCTTTTTAAAATAAAAACCTCCTCAAGTCAATCTCCTCCTTGAAACTTTCCCCAGAGGCTCACTCACTGTGACCTATGGGAAAAAGTTCAGAAGCCCAACATATGGACTGATACAGCTGTCACAGTTCTTAAATAAACTCTTCCAAAATTAGTTGGTAAATAACAGCTTCCCTAGATCTAGGCCACACAGGGCACGCCCAAGACACCTCCCCCAGATCCTGTCATCATCCAGCAGAAGAGAGGACCTCCCACCCTCCACCAGAACTGTCCTGATGGGTGATAACCCAGTCTTACCAGCTGGAAATTATTTTGACTATCTTTCCTGCTGCTAAGTCCTTCACTAGCTAGCCTTGGAGTACGTTTCCCTTTTCCAAGCAGGAAAAGTGTATGGTCCTTTTCCCTGTCCTTTTGGCAGCACATGCCACACTAACAAGCACGCAGCACAATTTGACTACACTATAAAGCCGATATTTGAAGATAAAGTCAGGCTTTTCATTCACCAGACTCAAAAGTGCACAGGGATAACTGAGAACATTATAGAATATAGAACGTTCTTTGATCATCAGAATGTTATATTCTTATATTTCCAGTGTGTATCTTGTATGAACTGGTTTTCCTTTCTTATTATCAATTCGTATTCTTTTTTGCCTATTAACACTCTTATTAATTCTTATCGTTTCATGATAGAAATAATTGTTCATTTTATATTCCATCTCCTAGTACAGTAGAACTGGTGTTTTTAACATATAAACACAGAATATTATAATTATAAAAATCGAGCCTATTTAAAAGATATTTTCACTGCGATTAATTTAGTATGAAGTATTTTATTAAACCTTCTCAGTGATCCATTTAATTTCAAGATTACTTAATATAACAAATCCCCACTATGTAAAAATATTTGGAATTGAACTTGACCTCAATCGATTAATAAATCCGTCAGCATTTACTTGTCAATGCACACATATATGAACTTTCACATACTTAGCTAGACTTTGTTACAGAAATGCTAATTTTCTATTTTACTTTGAATGACACAGTAGTTACCCTCTACTAAATTTTACTTTCATGCATCAATTGCATATTAATCTTGAACATATGTATGACACTGTATGTGATTATGTAGACTTTTTCAAAGAAATGCTAGTATTTTTAATTTTGTTTTAAAGATAAACTTGCCTTCCTCAATTGAATTTATTTTTATGTATCAATTCTTTATTTGACTTAAGACCTAGATGACTGGTTTTCCTGTAAGATAGAAGCAGACTTAAACACAGGAGTCTGAAACCAGTCTAGACTTAGAGCTGAGTATAAATCATAGCACCTTTTTTGGTAATATAGAACATTTTAGGATGGAAAGAGGCCAAGGTGTACATTTAGGTCTGGCCCATCTTTGAGTTATAAATATTATTACAGCCTACTCTGCTTTCTCCCCAACCTCTTCTTGCCAAAACTATTTTTAAATTATACTTGTAATACTTTCTTCTTTTGCTGGCCTAGCTGACTTATCCTATGTTACCCACTCCTAGTGTGATGAATCTCTTTATATTTCTTTGTGAGTTTTCTTTGATATAACCTGGTGGTGTCTGCTGCCAGTTGACATCTGCTCAAATAGTTAGGATCACCAGTCATATCTATTCCCTAAGAACTGTGTAGATACGAAATGATCCCTTCTTAATCTCTTCATTCTCAAAGTACATAGTTCTGAAATTTCCTATGTCTTTTGTATAACTATGTTCTTGAATATACATGCTTTGAGTTACTCGATGTCCTGTCTGTCATTTCTAAAGTAACAAATTTATAATAAACCAATTTGAACTTGAATATTTCATACCTAATATTTCATATCTTACTTCACCCTTTATATCTTTCCCCTAATATGAAACTTGGCTTTTCTATTTTAGGGGAAAATCGCAGGGTCTTCAGGAATAAATATTCTTACTTCTGATCTAAAATACCTATTATTTAATGACTAATTTTTTTAGAAGAGTGGAGGAGTAAAACAAATAGCAAATAGCCCTTAAATCTATTATAAAACCATCACACAACTAGATTTTTTTAAAGAAATCAAAAGTATCTGGATGCACTAGAGATGCATTATATATCCTGGGCATGCCATGAGAAAATAGAAAAACAAGATCAATTAAACTTAGTTGCAGACTTCCCTGGTGGTGCAGTGGTTAAGAATCCTCCTGCCAATGCAGGGGACACAGGTTCGATCCCTGGTCCGGGAAGATCCCACATGCCATGGAGCAACTAAGCCCGTGCACCACAACTACTGAGACTGTGCTCTAGAGCCTGTGAGCCATAACTACTGAGCCCGAGCGCCACAACTACTGAATCCTGCACACCTAGAGCCCATGATCCGCAACAAGAGAGGCCACCACAATGAGAAGCCCGCGCACCGCAACGAAGAGTAACCCCCGCTCGCCACAACTAGAGAAAGCCCGCGTGCAGCAATGAAGACCCAACACAGCCAAAAATAAATTTAAAAAAAACAACTTAGTTGCAACTCCATAATCCCCACCACACACACACACACACACACACACACACACACACACACACACACACAAATACGTCATCCTCACTCTGCTTTGGAATAGGAGAGGTTTCACAGGTAAGGTGTTACAGAGTAGTGTTCCCTCACATCCATATGAAAAAGCCAAGCTGAAACAATGCAGGTAGGAGTATTTCTCCTCCCCCCCATCTCTCCATCATCTAAAATTCAGAGCACTAATCCTCAAAATTAAATGGTTTTTTTTCTAGACAAAATCTGTAATTTTAACCAAGTGTCCCAGGTGATTCTGACCTGACATATAATGATTCATCTCTTCATTTTTTCCTACCACATTTTTCCCTTCTCTGGTTACTAAATGATTAAATCATTTGCTAATGCCTTAAAATATCTTTACAAAGCCATGATACAAATAGGTAAGCACATTTTAAGAAAATATGCTTAAAACTAATTGAGGAAGATAAGACATTTGGGAAACACAGGAATTCATTAATTCAACAAATGTTTCTCGAGCATCTATTAAGTGTCAGGCACTTTGCTCAGTGCTGGACATACAAAAATACACAATAATATTTTCATCATCACTATAGATGTTTCTATATATACTCACTATATATATTTCATTCAACACTATAGAACCGTCCATCTATTTAATACTTCTTCAGTTCAAGTTCCCTTTGAAACTCATTTTGGCAAGACAGTTAAGTCCTTTACACTGGGAATCTCTATCCCTTTCCCTCAGTTTCATTTCTTCTCCCCTACTATCAGCCTATCTGCTCCAGTGTTTCTAGCATAATTTATGGAAGAAATAATATAGGCCAAGGTCACTAAATGTGAATTTCACTACAGTCAGACAAAATGGGGAAGAAATGGCAAAAATGAAATATCAATATCTACCTTTGTTACAGTGAAGAAAAATTAAGTGCCAACATCCTGAACAGTGAAACACTAATAGTTCACTTCTACCTTTAGAAGTTACATAGATTCAAATGTACAAATATTACACATCCCATATTATCCATTTATTTAACCTGCAACTGAAATGCAAATTCAACAGGTACCATGGCAGGGCTAGAGGTAGCAAAATGGGGCAGTGCAGTCAGAAGGGCAGGATTGGAAAAGACCTTGCTGGAGTGGGCGGTGTCTGAGTTGGACACTGGAGAATGGGAATGACAAGGGAGGAAAGGGAAAGCAACAGCAAAAGTCTGAACCGGAAGCAGAAAATTTTCAACATTAGAAGCAACTGGATTAGTAACTAGCTTGACATCTTATCCTACAACTTGCTTTTCTAAATGCCTAATGTCTTTTTCCTGTAGGGTTTTAACAGAACCCTAATTCCACATCATGGTCATGTGTCTGTTTCAAAGAAATAAGGAACTTTTTACATGCTCCAATATTAATCTAATCTAAGTTTACATCTGGCCTTCATCTTCAAATGCTCTTTGTTTCCAATTTGCTTTTCAGTTATCTACCTTTTTTTTTTTCTAGAAGTGTTCAGCAGTCATTGGGCCTCCAGAAGCATTCACTCCAGTGAAATTCACTGAATTCTAAAATTCCATGTTTTCTTTCATTTCCTTTCAAATATAAAACATGCATTTCATTTTGCTGCTCAGGAAGAATGATTAAGGTCTTCTCTTTAGTAATGTCCTTCATTCAGGGGCTAACTGAGCACTCAGACCCTTCAACCAACTCTTGTTACAAATGAAGCAAATAGAGTGTTAGCCTTTGGTTGATTTATCAGTTTCCATCAGAAATTTTATTCCCAAACCTCTGCTTATCATATATGCTGTAATTAAGAGAAATATATATTTTTAATGATCTACTTACCATCACACTTCATTAGGAAGTGTTTATTTGTTTGATGTTCTTTTGGCTGATGGGAGCATCACAAGTCTTTATTTTTTCAGAGCTTAGAATAGGAGACGTAGTATCAAGAAATATTAGCATGCTTTGTCGATGACATTATTCTAGGATCAATCTTTAGCCATTTTTATTCTTTTGCTTTACGATGTTGATAGTGTTACAATACAGTGCACCAAAGTACCTCGCTGGTAAGTATTTTTACCACCTGAACTTGTCTTTCAGGAAATATGATTCCCTAGTTTCATCTGCTATTCCTTTTCAAGGATTTCTTATATAAGAGTGTATGTCAGGTTAATTTTTCTGGCTTCATTTCATGTAGACCAAGGTCATGAATTTAATTTCTTTAGAGGCAGCTCAGTGTTTTAAAAGGGAACTAAATTTGGTCCAAAACAGACCTGATTTTCCATCTCGACTCCTCCAGGCCCCATCCCTACCCCACCCCAGCCTGTTCCCAGGACCGAAGAGTGCCCTGTTTTGTCTGGGCCCAAGACCCATCCAATCAGATTTACAGTAAAACGTAATTTTCCCGATACATCCCTAAAAACTAAGACTCATCCAGTGTTAGGGGTTTACTTGTACTTTCTTTTGGGTCAAGTTAAGGTATTTAGACAGATTTCTTCATTTTTATGAGCCTCAGTTACCTCACCTTTAAAGATTTTTTTTGAAAAAAGGTTCTCACAGGGTCCTTGTGACTCTTAAGTATGTCAAACACCAAGTCTCTGGCACTTAGTAACTGCTGAACAAATGTTAACACTTTGCTTCCCTGTGCTTGATTTTTTTTTTTTCCATCTATGGAACAGATAGATGAGCAATTCATAGATTGCTGGCATAATCTTGGTAAGAATCAATCAAGTTCCATTCAGAATTGTCCTCCTCCCCCAAATATCCCAAATAGCTTTTGTATCCCAAGTGTATTATTATCTATGAGTCAAAATTTTAAAAATAGTTATGCATTTGAAATGATTTATGTGTATTTAAGGCTAAACATTTAATCTGTCCCATAAGCTTTATATGACTATAATGAAAGACAGTGGAAGGATGTTTCTTTTTCACTTGAAGTATTTTATAAATGAGGATAATAAACCTACCTCATAGATTTATTGCTAAAGATAAATATGTTACTAAATGTAAAGCATTTAGTATAGTGTAGTACACAAAATTAAGTCAATAACAGGTGATTATTATTACTTTTAAAAGGGTTTTGAGTTTATGTATTTAGGAAGTACGCCAAATTATAGAGTATGTAACAGTTTGAAAAAACAACAGAGATCGTAAGCACAAGAGAGAGACAGAGCGAGATGGAGAGAGAGTGAGAGAGAAGAAAGTTTCCGTTTTAACCAACTATCTGAAACAGGAGCTATTCACTCCTGCCTTTGCCCCACACTAGCTGAATGACCTTGGGCAATCTGAGCCTCAGTTCTTCCTGTTAACCCCTAGGATGATTCATTTCAGCATTCACGAAATGTTTACTGAGCACATACTGCAGGCCAAGCACGGTGAACTTTAATATGATGGCAGATATAAAAGTGATCTGTACATTCTAAAACACCATCCAAACAAATGCAGTTTCCTGTGTCTTGGAGAGACCTCGTTATAAAATGGGCTCTGGACTTCCCTGGCGATCCAGTTGTTGAGACTGCGCACTTCCACTGAGGGGGGGGGTCACAGGTTCGGGAACTTGTATCTCACATGTCTCGGGGTGCAGCCAAAAAAAAAAAAAAAAGGCTCACACTTTAGCTGCCTGACAAAGGAGTTTGGATTTAATGCTCTGATTATCAAGATGCCGTACCCCAGGAGCCTCATGACACTAAAAAGCAGGTCTTTCCTTAGTGCCTAGCACAGGACCAGGCATAGAAGTGCGCTCTGGTGGATGTAGGATAATTGATGGGTCATTATTGTCAACTCCCTTCACTTTTAAACACTTACTAAATCCCAAATCATGCAGAGAGTCCCACGCTTCTCTAGCAATGCCAGAGCGCTACCATTTAAATACATAAACACACATTAAAGCCTGGTGTATAAGCTGCAAGGATGGTGGTGGTAAAAATGGAGCTGCAGAGGGCAGCCTGACCCATAGAAGGCTTTATAGAAAGGATTGTGGAGTTCAAGTATGCTCCAATATTTATTATGCTATATTGAACAAATATGCTATATTGAAAAAATATATATCTGGATCAGCTTCGTAGAGCTGAGCTACAATACAAGTGCAAAAACTCATGTGACACAGTTAGGTTGGGACAAGTGAAAAGATTGGCTCTCCTTGTGTTTATTGTCCTCTTTTACTAAAGGTGATATACTTCTTTACTCAGGACTAATTTATTAAGTTCATCTTCCGTCTGAAACAAAAATCCATTCAAGGTAGTTTTACTCTAAAATGCAGTTCCCCCTATGAACCACCAAACCCCAAATTCAGACAATGTGATGAATCAACATATTTTTTTTTCTCTACTGAGAGAAATGTATGTCACAGTTATGCAGCTGTTTCATAAAGCCTAAGCCTTGTCACTGCGTTATAAATGGTATCATTTCCTTGGCCAAAAATGTATTTTTACTTTTACTTGCCCCCCGCCACTGGAACAAAGCATGACACTATCCTCAGAGATTCATTAGCCGGACCTTCCTCCTGCAATAAGGCGATTGTGGTCCCCCCTCAGCATTGCACTTGAGGTGGAACGTAATTAGCACTCCATCAAAAACCACTCTGGAGAACACAAACACTAGTTAGCTTCGAGATCAGACTTCTGAAAAGAACCGAATTATACAGTATAAATGAAATGCTAATTTATTATCGATCGCATGGAGAAGTGCATGCACAGAGAGGCTTGGTTGCTTCCCAATCTAAAGTGTTCGATTAGATCCACCCTCTCTTCACCTTTTGAAATAGAGATGCTTGCAAAGAGCTTGGGCAGAACATTCTTCAATAAACTCTGCGTATGCTATGAGAGTTAGGAAAAAAAAAGAAATCTTGCTCCTATCCACGAGGATTTCACAGCATGGAGAGAAGAACAGGGCATGTGACAAGGGTAGCCTCCCAGGTCCCGTTCCTTAATCACTGCCTTGAGAAGGTACCATACCTGAGAAGCTGTAGTTCCCTGAATTTAAGACCCCAGATTTTAAGATTAAAAATCAAGATTTGAGTAGCTGGAAGTACTGCCCCGTTAATAAACTATTTTAAAGCCTTTAAATGGAACAACTCTAAATAACCTTTTGGTCAGACATAGGAATGCAAGGTACAAATCATTTGACAGCTGCTGCACTGTAAAGTGAATGTTTGAAAATGCTCTTCTCTTGGGGATTTTAAACACTATGGTAAACCAAAAACTCTCCAGGATGCTTTAAGGGCAATTCTGTCCAGAGGAGTAGGAGAGGTTAGACGGCAACTCAAGCTTCCTTACAGCCCTATAACTGTCATGCTAACGTACTTACAGTGCAGGGGACCCATGCTATTTTATGTTACTCAGTTTAAATATGACTGAAAAAAGAAGCGTTCAACATAATAGAAAGTAGAAAATACCAAACACCATTTGGAATGAAGATGAGGGCTGATGATAAGACATGGATTAGTTAAGTAGTATATGTTCTCAAGTGAGAAGTATCTTGGTAACCAAAAATAAATGAATTTTATAACACAATCAAAGAGTCCTGGCCTGGTTCAATTTGCTTTGAGTGGGATCTTAATGCAGCTGGCCAATTTGGTTCCACAAAGATGAACAAAAATCACATGGTGCTGGTAGAAAGGGATCTTAGTCATCATCTGGGTGAGAAGTCAGCAAACTTTTCATGCAAAGGGCCAGATAGTAAACATTTTAGGCTTTGTGGGCCATACGGTCACCAAGGCAAATAGAGTAAGTCCCCTACATACAAACGAGTTCCGTTCTGAGAGCACGTTTGCAAGTCCAGTTTGTTCGTTAAGTCCAACAAAGTTAGCCTAGGTACCCAACTAACACAATCGGCTATATAGTACTGTACTGTAACAGGTTTATAATACTTTTCACACAAATAATACATAAAAAACAAACAAACACAAAAAATAAAGAAAACCTTTTTAATCTTACAGTACAGTACCTTGAAAAGTACAGTAGTACAGTACAACAGCTGGCATACAGGGGTTGGCATCAAGTGAACAGGCAAGAAGAATTACTGACTGGAGGAGGGAGAGGAGGTGGGAGACGGTAGAGCTGAAGGTTCGTTAGCAATAGGAGACGGAGGGCAAGCTGCAATTTCACTCACACCTGACATGATGGAACTCATGTTCGCATCTTTGAAAGTTCGCAACTTGAAGGTTCGTATGTAGGGGACTTACTGTACTCAGCTCCGCTGTTGAAGCGCAAAAACAGCCACAGACAATACGTAAACGAATGGGGGTGGCTGTGTTCCAATAACAATTTATTTATGGATGCTGAAACTGGAATCTCGTATATTTTATACAAAATAATAATATGAAATACTCTTTATTTTTTTTAACCATTAAAAACGTTAAAACCATTCTTAGCTTGCAAGCCACACCAAAAACAGGCAGAGAACTTGATTTTTTTAGTCCATTGGTTTTCAAACTACCCTTCAGTAGGAGATTCCTCTATTCAAATGATAATATACAGACAGCAAAAAAGAGCAGGATTACATTAACTTCAGGGCACTAACCTAGCCTATTTGCCCCTCCCTGTAGTCAATGGGAGGTCGTCATTGTTTTACTGCCCTCACATTTTGTTTCAAATTTCAGAAATGTTTTTCTATGTAAATACTGAAAACTTATAATTTGTGCAATTAAAAAAAAAAAGGCCTACCTATAGTTCCCTGCCTTGCCCCAGAGGTTAAGACTAAAATTCCTCAGAGCATAATGCAGAGTCCATGACTTTCATTCAAGCCACTTAAATTCCTCCTGAAGAATCTGAGGCAAGCAAAGATGAAATAACTCTCCTAAAGCATGCAAGTAGTTTTAAGCGAACAAGTGCCAGAACATGACCTCCTTCTTGTGTCCTAGTTTTAGCTTCCCAACAACCCAACAGCACAACTTTTTAGGGGTAAAATCCAAGTTGAAGTTATGTGTGATGGCTAAATAAAAGAAGAAAATGCTTGGTTATCTAGTAGAAAACTCTTCTCTCAATGGTGCTACATGTCCAAGACGCAAGATGGATTCCTGATTGAGATTGGACGGTGTTCACCAACTAGGGAGACATTAAACCAGATTCTCCCTCTTGTCTAAGTGCTTTCTGGTAGCAAACGGGGTGCTTATGTACAGGATCTGGAGGAGCCCTATCCTTATCAAAATGGTACTGCCTCCATCTATGCTTCTCCCATTATGCTGAAGTGACTCAATATCAGATCACCACCAGCAGGTCCCGTTCTTCTTCCAATGATGGCATCCCTGACTTTGGGGATAAAACTGCTTAGTACAACATTTCCCAAAATACATCCCAAATAACAGTAATGTCATGTTTCCAGACATGCAAAATAGTGTTCCCAGAGCAAAAAGGAAAAAAAAGTTTCCTTGATTAAACTAGTGTATACTATTCCCCTATTAGTAATCACAATGCACATTAGCAGATTAAAGGATCTGAGAAGTCTCACAGGAAATAATCCTGTTTAATGCTATTTAACCGGCATTTCCCCGATATATATTAAAATGGAACTGATTTTATTCTTCCTTTGTTCTCTTTTGTGTTCTTTCTCTGGACCTCCATCTTTCAGTGGAGGTGAAAGAAACTGGGAGCTAGTTTTACACTCAAGGTAGTTTTGTCATATTCAAAAATTTATTAATTTAGTCAACATATATAAATTGAGTGCTTACTGTGTGTCAGGTACTGCTCCAGGCCCTTGCAATACTGTGGTGAACTAGATAGACATGTTTTCTGCTCTTGTGGAGTTTGTATCATAGTTAGGGAGACATAATTAACAGGCAAATAAATAAAATCATCCATTCCACCATGATTTATTGAGTACCTACTTTGAGTCAGGCAGTGTTCTAGGACCCAGAGATTCAGACAAATACCTACCCCGTGGTTTATCATACATGAAGATAATAAATGGATGATAAAACTCACCTTTTTAAAGCTCTTATTATATGTCAGGCACTGTTCTATGTGTTTTACATGCTGGGAACTTTCAATATTGTGATTTGTGAAAAATATACACCTGGTCATTCAGATGACAAACATATATTTCTCATATATATTTGGTCTTCCTCCACAGTTCCTGGCTTGCAGCTCCTAAAACCCTTGGAAATTCCTAAGGTGATGAAAGCCCAAAAGGTGTCTTTTGTTATGTTAATGGATGACTTTTGGCCCACACCCGGGAATGGGGGCTGGTTGCCTGGGGAAGCAACCCTGTAATTAGAGGGTTGGGAATTTCAGTCCAACCCCTAACCTCCAGGGAGGGGAGAAGGGCTGGTCGTTGAATCAGTCTCCAGTGGCCAATGATTTAATCAATCCGGCCTCTGTAATGAAGCCTCCATAAAAATCCAAAAGGACTGGGTTCAGAGAGCTTCTGGGTTGGTGAACACGTGGAGATTTGAGGAGAGTGGCATGCCTGGAGAGAACAGGGAAGCTCCGTGCCCTTTCCCCATACACTGCCCTATGCATCTCTTTCTCAGTTATATCCTTTTATAATAAACAGGCGATCTAGTAAGTAGAGTGTAAATATCATTGTCTTCCTTTCTTACGGATGGGGAACTTAAGGCACAGGCAATCAAAGTGACATGCCCAAGGTTCTATAGCTAGTAAAGAGCAGAGCGAAGATTTGAACCCAGGCTATCTAACTGTCAAGGCCATAATTTTGTATAGGGATGATTGCCATGAACTCTGAAATGATGTTGAAGTAGTGAGCAGATATAAATGAGTAGTCTAGGAAATCTTCTGTGAGATGATATTTGAGGGAGACATGAATGCTGAGAAAGGAAAGACAGACTCATTCCAGGCAGAGGAAACCAGGAAGTGCAGGAACAAGCTGGGCTTTACCCAAAGAGGAGAAAGGCCAGTGTGGCTGGAATGGAGAGTAAGGGGGAGAGAGGTATGAACTGAAGTCAGCGGGAAGGCAAGGAACAGCTTATCTGTGATCTTCTAATCTGAGTTTGGATTTTGCTCTGATTACAGCAGGAGGCTTTCCAAGGATTATAAGCATGGATATGAGAAGGTGTTTTAAGTTTAAATACTTATGAAACATAATTCTTCCTCCCTATGAAATTAGAACCAAGCATACTTTCTGCCTCTATATTAAACAGTACTTATTCCAAGCAAAAATAACCTAGATGCTTGATCTAAGAAACACCTGTTCCTAAAAGATGACTGGCAACTAACTGAGCAACATACTTCTCAAGATTCACTTCAAGACCCTTTTCTTATGGTACCCACCAGCCCCAAACCACTATGTCATAAACTGTCCAATCTCAACCAGTCTCAGCCCAGCAAGACCCACCTTAAAAATCACCTAGGCCAAGCCCTAAAATACAGTAAGTACCCTACCCTAATTGCCCGATTTTGAGCTCCTACTAAGACTCTGTCGAGTTATGTTCTCCCTTCCTGTAACAAGCCCAACATTTTTAATTTGCATGATTGACAGATTTTTCTGGGGTTCTTTTGGGGAATCAGCAGTTGACACACCAAACAGCAGATGAGAGAACAGAGATCAGTGGGGAGACTCCTCTTCAGCAGCGCTAGAGAGACGGGGATAAACTGAGGCGGGGGCTGCAGAAAAGGAGAGAAGTGATTAGACTTGGTTGCAGTTAGAACTTTCTGAAGACTTAGAGGATATAGAAGTTTAGGGAAAAAGAAGAATAAAAAGGGATATCTAGGTTTTTATTTAGTGTTATTTATGTTAAATTTCACCTGAGTACCCATGTAATGGTATTACCATGAACTAAGTGGAGAAGCTGGAGGGAGATCAAGTCTGAGAGTGAAGGGATAAACAAGAATTCCTTTTCAGGTATGTTAAATTTGAAAAGCCTATTAGCCATCAATTGGCGCTATCAAATAGGCATTTGGAATTATGCTACTGTGGAGGTATCACAGTCTTTCGGTTGTGAATTCAGCTAACTTGGGTGTTTTTCAAGGCTACTGGGGAACGAAGTGAAACAAGAAGTAAGAGATAAATTCGCAAGGGCCATGCAAAGGTAGCTAAATGTTATTTTTATGTTTGAGCAAATGTTATCTTTGGGATACGAAATGGAGAGATCTGAGAATAAAAATTATAGAATGAAAGGAATAACAATTGGGAATATATATAGTGCTAGAGACAAGTTGAAATTACTACTAAGAAGTGCTCTGAAAGCATTACTTGTAGGAATTTCTCTTTATATCCATCTGACTCGTTTCTGTCCCACAGAGGAGAAAAATCACCAGTTTATCGCTTTCAGCAAGCACATGTATATTCAGCACTGCCACATTGCTCTGCTCTCTAGAGAGGTAAAAGATACAGCACTGAGTTCAACAGATCTACAACTGGAATTATTTTAGAAAGGATAAGTATCATCCTGTGATTGTGCTATCATCTGAAATTAATTAAACCATAACGTCGTATTAGTTAGGATCCTTCTTCGTATTTGTTTGTCTAATTGGTTTGTCTAAGTGAATTTTTAAAAAAATCATTTTTATAATAATTTCAAGTGCAGTACACACTCAGGTTATATGCGTTCACCCAGGCCATTAAGAGCTTCAATGTTTGACAGCCTTACAAAAACATATAGTTGGTGAAATGTTCAAAATGTGCCTTACAAACACCAGTGAGGGAGAAGAGGAATCAGTGATTCTACGAATCAATATCATCATCATATTTTCAAAGCATCTTGCACAAAACCTAGATTTAAGAACTGCAAAGGAAAAATAGAACATTAATTTGCATTGGAATATTCATGGGCTCAACTCTTCTCTCTCATTTCCAAATTTCTGAGACTTCTCTAACTCACTCTTTCTGCGTCCAGTTTCTCTTTGCCATAACCTATCATAGACATGGTGACTGGGTTCACTTTCCCAAAAGCGCTACTTTCATCATATGTCCTCGGAGTCAACAATGGCTCCTCACTGCCTGTAGCATCAAATCCAAAGTTTGACCTGCAACTTAAGGCCCTCCACAATCCAAAGGAATCTCCATTTCCAGCCTTCCCTCTCACTACTTCTCCCTCTATTACATTCGGATTTTTCTCTGCAATCCCCTCTGAATAGATCCTCCCATATCTACCTCCCCTTTTTACTCATAATTTTTCCCCAAAGAGATTACACTACCCTCGAAACCAAATTCCTTGCCATTCTTCCCAACTCATAATAGCCTTTGTCTGAGCCTTTGTTCCAGCCTTTACTTACTACATAACCCATGTATCTCATATTTTATAGATTTGTATGAAAATACAGCATAAAATATACTTTATTAAACCTATCCCTTTAAAACCAGCAGTATCAACATTCTATAGTCATAACTCATTGGTCTTCTTCAAATAAAAAATGTGAGCAGTTATAGGGCAAAGACATCATTGATTTATTTATTTATTTATTTATTTATTTATTTATTTATTTATTTATTTATTTATTTTTGCTGTGTTGGGTCTTCGTTGCTTTGCGAGGGCTTTCTCTAGTTGCGGCAAGTGGGGGCCACTCTTCATCGCGGTGCGCGGGCCTCTCACTATCGCGGCCTCTCTGGCTGCGGAGCACAGGCTCCAGATGTGCAGGCTCAGTAGTTGTGGCTCACGGGCCTAGTTGCTCCGCGGCATGTGGGATCCTCCCGGACCAGGGCTCTAACCCGTGTTCCCTGCATTGGCAGGCAGATTCTCAACCACTGCGCCACCTGGGAAGCCCTGATTTATTTTTTTTAATGCCCACAAACTTATATTATAGCTTGCACTTAGCAAGACTTCAATGACGGTCTCCTATGGACTTTGCCAAAAGTTTTTGCAGTTTAAGAAAATTGAGATGAGCGTCAGAGTCGAGCTCACTAGTACAGATTCTGCAGACAGACCAGCCTCTATTCTCATTGCTACTCTCATCCAGGGAACCTCAGTCAATTAGAGTCAATTAACAGACCTGGGAACCGTCTCTGCCCAGTGCAGGGCACTGGCCAGGGTGTACATCAATGAGCGCAACAAGGCTAGAGCCTTGAGTGGCATCCACTTATAATTGCCTGTGTTCTTCAGAGGCAAAGATGTCCTCTCCCTTCTGGAATCAGGTGAACTGAAAAACAGAGGTCATGAGAATATTTCTAAATAAGATAAGATGTTGTCTAGGTGGTTGAGAACTCAGTGACAAGACAAGAAGGGATGCAACAAACCCAATGGCAAAAGCTTGAGAGCTGTAACTTCGAATAGGTATAGCTACTAATCAGCAAGAGACTCAAGGATCACCATCCTCCTTGAATCTGGAAGCTGTAAGAGCAAAACATATATAAAATATTTAGGGGAAAATACCCCTATTTTCTGGACAAGAGAACATATTTGCCTCTTTCCTTCCACCCCAGGAAACGGGCCTTTTTGTTGAGTAAATAACAATAAGCCACTTTGACCTCTATTTTCCATGATAGGGTAGAGAGACCTACATTCTAAAGAAAGAGAGAATGACTGCCAGAATTTTGTTTTGCCAAGAATGTGTTAGTAAGCTCAGGACCAGAGCTGAATTATCTGGCACAACAGAGGAGATTTTGGAGGCTATATGGGAAAGAGATAAAGAGAAATAAGGGGGCTTCCCTGGTGGCACAGTGGTTAAGAATCTGCCTGCCAATGCAGGGGACATGGGTTCGAGCCCTGGTCCAGGAAGATCCCACATGTCGCAGAGCAACTAAGCCCGTGCGCCACAACTACTGAGCCTGTGCTCTAGAGCCAGAGAGCTACAACTACTGAGCCCTCGTGCTGCAACTACTAAAGCCTGCGCGCCTAGAGCCCGTGCTCTGCGCAAGAGAAGCCACCGCAATGAGAAGCCCGCGCACTGCAACGAAGAGTAGCTCCTGCTCACCACAACTAGAGAAAGCCCGTGCACAGCAACGAAGACCCAATGTAGCAAAAAATAATAAATAAATAAATTTTTTTTAGAAAAGAGAAATAAGATAGCTGGCAACTGAAAAGAGGGACGTTGGGAAAGGAAAAAAGTCAGGTCTAAAAGAAAATTTAATTTTGTTTCTATTGACTGGAGTGGGATATAAATCCTCTTCTTGATCTCTTTTCTAAATATTCAGTAATATCAACATTTCTTACTACTGTGCTTAAAATTTTTTTTTAACTTAGCTACTTTTAATTAATTGGGTGGATGCAACAAAGTGCTTAGCAAATCTGCAAGGGAGATAGCAGGAGTGTCACACTAAGGTTAAAGAAGAAAGGAATGGCAGTGTGGTCAACAGTCTCCAAGATGGTCCCCAATGATCCTCACTTCCTGGTATTCATGCCCTTGTGTCATTTTCTCACACATTGAATAGGGTTGATCTTGTAATCAACAGGATGTGGTGAACATGATGTTATGTGACTTCCAAGGCTAAGTCACAAAAGAGGTTGCAACTTCCTACTTTCCCTGTCTTGAAGCACTCAATCTGGGAGAAACCAACTGCCATTATGTGAGTACACTCAAGCAGTCCTATGAGGAGGTCCATGTGAGGTCCATGTCCTCAAGAAATTGAGGCTTCCTGCCAAGAGCCAGCACTAACTTGCCAATGACTGTGAGTGAGCCCCCTTAGTAGTAGATCCTCCTCCATTTCCAGTCAAGCCTCAGGTGACTGAAGCCATAGCCAACATCTTGATGGCAGCCTCATGAGAGACAGCAAAGCCAGAACTACCCAGATAAACTGTTCCTGAATCCCTGACCCACAGAAACTGTAAAGATGATAAATGCTTGTTGTTTTCAGTTTGGGAATAATCTGTCATGCAGCAGTAGATAACCAATACTGGTGGCTTCCTACCATCTCACAGGGTCCATTACAGCGGTCAAAGGGCAAAATTTAGCTCATTGGAAGGAGGAAGGGTTTTGGATTTACACCATGAGTCCCGTTCTAGTTTAGCCACTTACTAGCTACAGGATTTTTAAATTTTCTGAGGCTCAGTTTCCTCATAACTAAAATAAGGCTTGTGATGTTTGATAAGATAATAATTTAAATAAACCACCTAGCACATAGCTTCGCACATCCTACATATGTTTAATAAATACTGTCTAGTAAAATAACACTCGTTGTTGATATATTTGCATTGTTATTGAAAACCCTTAAGGTACAATGAAATGGCCTATTCATACTATGCAACATTCAATTCAGGTAAGTCCTACAATATTTGGGCACTGTCCACTTACTAAAATAACCAACATTATTGGGAACTAATAATGCCCTGATGGCCCTTGTATGATCCTCATTCACAAACCGCAAGAAGTCATGAAGTGTGTATTGAACACAACTAGTGATCTGCCCTGACCCCCTCCATCTCCATCCCACACTTGCTCTGTGTTGTGTGATGAGGCGAAACAACTGCAACTTCTTGTAAGGAGTGAGCTTGAGTACTGGAGCTGTCTCACCCTAAGTTAGAACCGGAAGTTCCTGAGCGTTTATGTTCCTTGCAGCAGCCTGTAGCCCAAGACTGACTGGTCCTGGATTACAAAAGGATGGTTCCTATACCTTGAGACAGGACAAATATGGAGGTAAAATGTATGCTCCAGGGTTCATCATAGGATCAAGCTGAGTCTGGGGCTTCACTTGAAATTAAACCCTTGCTTGGCTTCGTCCCCTTTCCTCTTTTCCTTTCCCGATCCCTCGCTTCTAGTTCCTGGGAGTCCTTCCTAAATCACTTGCACTAGAATCCTTGGCTCCAGGTGTGCTTCTGAGGGTGTCCAAGCTAAGACAGAGAACTGAAGGTGGGCCTGTCCTCTCATAGACACTTTTATTTTCTGTCTTTAGGAATAAATGTGACTGATCAACCTGGAGTCAATTCAATTGTTGATGTGATTATTTGGAAATTAGCATAGGGTTAAGGGGGTTACCTCCTTGCAAGTTTAAAATTACTAGAAATGCCACTGCTTTCAGCCTAGCTGACAGTCAGGTAATTGAGTTGGAAGCAACATTGGTGAGAGGAATATTGTTTCTAGTTAAATTCAAATTATATACACCGTGGCTAAACTATGTAATGCAAATAACATACTCAGTGATAATAAAGGGACTAATGAATGAATATAAAAGCAATACTGCATTTTAGACAATTCTGAAATTTCTTCTCAACTAAATTACAAACTCTGAATCACTCACTGCTCCCATGGGAAGAATGGGAGGGAAATTAATACATAGTGAGCACTGGTTCCATGCCAGGCAATATGTTAAAATGTTTTACGTACCTTTCAATCTTCACACTCACACCCTTAAGGAAAGGAGTTCCACTTTACAAAGGAAGAATCTGAGGATCAGAGTGTTTGACTAACTTCGTCCTGCCTTGAAAATGGCCATGACACCCAGAGGTGGATTAGGCCACTTACAATCATGAGGATGAAAGCCACACACTAACCACAGTGGAACAGAAAACCAGATGGTTCCTAAGTCCCTGATGGAATCATTACACTACTGCCCTGTCTTTTTGCTTGAAGACAGAGAAAAGCCCTTATGTGCTTAAACTGTTATTCATTGAGAAAAAAAAAACACAGTGACCTGCCTTGGAAGAATTTACAAAGCAATCAGGGAGGCAATGTGAAAAAATTAAAATGTGATATATCTCCAAATCCAAATACACATATATCAACTTGAGTATATGTTTATTTAGAAAATATTAACTTTCATTATGGTACCTGTGCTGATTGCTCACCATGCCTGGAATTTACAGTAGGCGCTCAATAAATATTAGTAACTGAATTAACAAACTATATAAATGTGTTATGACTAAAGTAATTTTGGATTACTCACAACAGTGTTTGAAGAAAAAGTAAGTTTTGAAAGAAATAAAGATAATATATGGATGGAAGAAAGAGATAACATTCCAAGTAGGAAAAGAATGGCACATTTAAACATCAGTTGGTGAGCATCATTTTGTGGGTAAGAATGGCCATGCTGATGCTTTTGGAGCTAAAGGGAAGAATATGGATACACTGATTAGATTAGATGAATATACTAAAAATAATTTTTAATGGATCTCCTAAACCTTATAATGAGATCTGACAATGAGAAGAGAATAAAAGGTCCTTGTAGAAAAACACCAAGAAAATACTGTACCTGAGAGGGAAATTTGCCCATGTGATATGAAAAACAAGAACAATTATAATTCAAGACAAAATATCAGTGGATGGCCATGCCTGCTAAGCTACAGACACACACACACACACACACACACACACACACATACATACACACACAAATGACAAAATGGCTATGGGATAAAAGTAGTCTGGAAGATTAGCTGCAAATTCTAATCCATGTAAATGTATAATAAACGTGTATGAAAAATTGTTGTTATAAACTGTGAAGGAACTGAGATTTTACCCTATTTGCAAGCTAACAATTTAGCCTGCCACAGTTTCATGGATGTTGACATAAGACACAAGGCTCCCAGGTCAGAAATAAAGAATGATTTCTTATCACAGCAAAAGCATTAGCACATGTTGTGCCAGTTCCCTGAGCCCTAATTACTACTGACATGAAGAAGGCCAGATGATACCTGCACATGAAATGGGGTACGAGATAGGAAGACAACTTTGATCTTAGGGAACTTAAATCTTTGATAGTGAGCAATAAGCATGTTTGCCCTTGGCTCTAAAGAGAGAAACTGTTTCTATCTTCCAAGATAATCCAGAGAAGATAGTTCAGAAAAAAGGCAGTCAGTGCCTCTTCTCACAAGAAATGCGGAAAGGTCAAGGCACATGGAGAATTGTTTCCCAGCAATCATTTGAAAATATCTGGAGAAAAAGTAGGTAGCAAGGCCATAATACAATAAAGAGAATTTAACAACTGGGAACAAAAATAGTCATTAAAAAGTAAATAAAATTACTTGAGAAAGGATAAAGTATTTTTTAATTAAGGTATGTGCATTCTTTTAGATATAATGCTATTGCACACTTAATAAACTGTGGTATAGTGTAAACATAATTTTATATGCACTGAGAAACCGAAAACTTTGTGGGACTCACTTTATTGCGATATTCACTTTATTTCAGTGGTCTGGAACTGAACTCGCAATATCTCTGAGGTCTGCCTGTATTAAATGAGAGTCTTTCCAGCACATGCTCTTGACCTCTAACCTACACTGCCTCTCTCTTTCTTTTAAAATTAATTAATTAATTTATTTATTTTTATTTATTTTTGGCTGGGTTGGGTCTTCGTTGAGGTGCACGGGCTTCTCATTGTGGTGGCTTCTCTTGTTGCGGAGCACAGGCTCTAGGTGCACGGGCTCTAGGTGCAGGGGCTCTAGGTGCACGGGCTTCAGTAGTTGTGGCACGTGGGCTCAGTAGTTGTGGCCCGCGGGCTCCAGAGAGCAGGTTCAGTAGTTGTGGCGCACGGGCTTAGTTGCTCCGCAGCATGTGGGATCTTCCCGGACCAGGGCTCGAACTCGTGTCCCCTGTACTGGCAGGCGGATTCTTAACCACTGCGCCACCATGGAAGTCCCTACACTGCCTCTCTTGCCACTTACTTTTTTAATTGACATATAGTTAATTTACAATGTTGTGTTAGTTTCAAGTGTACAGCAAAGTGATTCAGTTATACATACATATATATAATACATATATGTATTCTTTTTCAGATTCTTTTCCATTATAGGTTATTACAAGATAGTTCCCTGTGCTATACAGTAGGTCTTTATTGTTTACCTATTTTATATACAGTAGTGTGTATCCGTTAATCCTAAATTCCTAATTTATCCCCCACTCTGCTATCCTCTTTGGTAACCATAAGTTTTTTTTCTATGTCTGTGACTCTTTTTCTGTTTTGTAAATAAGTTCATTGTATCACTTTTTTAGATTCCACATATAAGTGATATCATATGATATTTGTCCTTCTCTATCTGACTTACTTCACTTAGCATGATAATCTCTAGGTCCATCCGTGTTGCTGCAAATGGCATTATTTCATTCTTTTTTATGGCTAAGTAATATTCCATTGTGTATATGTACCACATCTATGTTATCCATTCCTCTGTTGTTTAGGTTGCTTCCATGCCTTGGCTATTGTAATAGTGCTGCTATGAACCTTGCCACTTACTTTAAACAAACCCATGAGTACCTAGGCCTCCCAATATGGCCTCCAGTATAGTAGTTTGGGGAGGCCTAAGACAGTCAGAAGCCCCTTGTTTAAAATAGTGTCATAACACTGTTTCTGAAAAAAATTTTTTTGGAGCCAAATTCCTTATTTTTGGAAAATTACTTTGGCAAAAACCTTAAAGATTTTACAGATTCAGTGTCTATCAAGAGTAGGATAGTTAAATAGTAAAATGAAAAATTGGCTTTAATCTTCAGCATCTTTTGCTTTAGTAGCACTCAAATATTTAGTCATATCAAGGAACCATGACAGTTTGAAGGAGTTTTTTCACCCCATGGTCTGTGGCACTATTTTGGAGTGCATTGTGCATATGCTCTTGCGGCACCATTTACCCTTCAGCACATATCACAGTTTGCAATTGTATACTTGTTTGTTTTAGTTTATTACTCTCTGTACCAGACACTGCTTGAGCCCTTTTTGCATCTTTTCAGCTCACCTTTTTACTCTAGCTATTGATGCAGCAACCAGCTGTGTGCAGGTGTGGCCTGCAAGCACCTGTCCTCAGATGCACTATTTATCTATTATTGCTTTCTCTACTACCACTTAGTGGGATGATTTCAGGAACCAGCTGACCCATTCCAAACAGTGGAGTCACAAGGGAGGGAACAACATGTGAAGCAGCCCGAGACCCATGGGGGATGGAGCCAGCCAGTTGGATGTCCAAGGCAGCAAGTCTGAGGTACATTCCATATGGCTTCTCAGGAGGCTTTGATAGGATTGAGTCCAGCTCAATGACACACTCTTCTTTCCTTCTGTTTCTCTTACTCTTATCCATCCGCTACTCCTGATCCTTGGGTTTCTGCTCCCAAAATAAACCTGCATCTAAACCCTTGTCTCAGCCCTACTTATAGGGCAATCCAGGCTAAGGGACTACCTATCTTGCCCATTCGGTGGTAAACTCCATGAAAAGAAGGAATATGTTTGGCTTCCTTGCCATTAGCAGAAAGTGGACATTTAATAAACATTTGTAAGTTCATTCATAGAAGCACCTAAGCCTCCACATAATATTTCCATGTATAGTTCCATTAAGAACTTCTTTACATTTAGTGAATCATTCAGTAAAACACCTCCCATAGATCTGATGTCATTCACTCTGGCCTAGAATGAATTCTTTCAATCAGGAATTATTTTTATCTCCCTTAAAATTCCTAGAACAGATTAGCTGTAGTAGAAGAATGGGAAACCTGAACTGGGAAAGGATGAAGAGTGAGAAAAGAAGAATAAATTAGGAGCAGGGTGTTCGAGGAGGTCATCAAGAGAATGTGATCGCCAGTTGACCCACAAGCTGAACCCGGGCAATCAGAGACCCCTCACCCCCTCCCCTGTCCTAGGAATGTATGTTCCGCCCACTGTTCTCACAGTGGGAGCCATTTCAAGGATGTAGCCTTGAGAGAGCAATGTTTTGTTGAGACCAACTGAACAGTATATGAGACTGAATCCCATTAAGGCCTCTATATAGACGTTTAAGATTCTGACGGGTGGGTGAGGAGATCTACTCGTCTTGCGGTGCCCAAGACATGCCTCGTGGGTAAGTTTCCTTGCTATTTAAACCTGCCACCTACCAATCTGGACTGACTGCATACCCCTTTGGTCTCTCCTTATATAGCGGCCAGTTTGCAAACCAGCACAGGGTGACTCTGAGTTAGGGCAACCAGGGTGGTGGCCTGCAGGGGTTGGAGGCAGCGCTAGTGCACACAGGTGTATCTGGAAGTCTAGGGAGAGATAAAGCAAAGGCTTGCATGTGTGCACAGCCTGCTTTGCCCTTTTATTTACCCTGTCTCTAAGGACAAACAATTATCTTCTTGTTGAAGATGATCAAATAAGCCCCAGGAAGAAACTGATCAGAAGTGTACTGATTGGACCATTGTGAAAACTACACCAGTAAGAGAATGATAAAGAGAGTGCAGTGGACTGAGGCTTGGGAAAAGGAAATAGATACTATCTGGGGAGAAAGCTAGGGAAAACTGAAATAAAAATAAAACCAAGATTAGCGAGAGGAGGAGGATAAATGGAATAAAAAAGCAGAACTATCACTGACTGCAAATCAGTAATGAAAAGGAAGATAGAAAAGTGTGCCTGGAAATCTATTTTTTCTGTCTTTTTTTCCTCCAGTTGCTAGTATTGCTGTCATTGTTTTTTAAACTTCCTTGGTATGACTCCCTCCTGTGATAGTAATTTCTGTAGAAGTAACAAACTAAGTTTTGTCTATTTTTAACACATCAGATAACTGAAAACATTTAGGAGGCAATTTGCTGAGGAGGAGAAAAAAGTTTATGTGCAATATTAAAATAATACTTAGCCATGCTGTTCAGACCTGCCACAAGTTGGATAAGATGACTGCAGAGGAAGCACTGTGGCCAAATTAAAGCCTCTCTTTGCCATCCATGCCTATCGTTAAAGGGTTTCTTGGCAGTTGCTCATTGAGGTCCAGGTGGTATTTCCATAATGGGCCAGGGATGGAGTTTGATCTCAGAAAATGGATGTGGATTTAGTCTTGGAAAACTGCAGATGTAGTGTTCTGGCACGTGCCCAGTTACTCTGATGATTAGATATTCCCAATTTCAATTGAGAGCAACTACCATCTTTAGCTTCTCCACCTCCACTATTCCAGCTATGTAGACAATCACCAAGTTATGGCCGTTAAACTGAATAATAAATATACTCTGTGTCTCCAAGGTATGTGTGCATTATATTTTAGCACTCATCATATTTTGTTGTGATTATTGACATGCCCATCTCTTTAATATACCATATCTTTCATGAAGATCAGAACAGTGGCACACAGTAAGATCTCCCATAGTCAATCAGCTTTTGCTTAAACACCTCATGGCATGACAGCTCAATAAGCCACTTAGAAACGGATTTGGCTTCTTTAGATATAGTGAGCTTCCCATCACTGGAGGTTTCAGGCAGGGCTAGACTAGGAAATCCCTAAAGACCCTTCAAGTCACAAACTTTATGTTTCCCTACTTTTACAGCAAAGTCAAAAAACAAGGGCACATTCTCTTTGCATACATTTCCCTTATCTACAGTATTAAATCCGCTACTCTCCTATTCAGTGTGCTGTGTCGGGTTATAATAAGCCCTGTGCTTATGGCATATACTCACTAAATTTGTGTTAGGAAAGAATTATGTCTCATTGGCAATATTGTCTTCTCTCAAATATAATGTGCTTGCTATTTAGTAATCGCATGTAAAGTATTTTTATTTTGCAAAATGAGAATAAGTATTATTTAATATCCACATTTATTTTGCTGGTCTTCTTTCTGTTATGAAATGGCATCAGCAACAGAGTTGTCTTCCAATTACCTCCAAAAATCTTTAATGAGTTAGAAAATAAAAGTGAAAAGGAAAGGTTAAAGGTTTTTTAGACCAGATAATACAAGGCTAAAGGTCAACTTAATTAAAGTTTATAAAAAATAAAACATCAACCAGAGAGATCTGTTTGCATAGCTATGAATTCAGAGGGCTGGGTATGATCTGCACTTCGTATCAAGGTATTTATTTTGTCCACATGTGATGCAGAATAAGCAAAAGCATCACATTTTTAGTGCAATTTCATGCATTTGACTTGAAATTGCTTTAATCTGATGAAAACAATACTATGGTTGATTCTTGGAAGAGTAAAAATGCTTCACTTAAGAACTTAAAGGTTCATCTACTTAAAGCTTCAGCGTTTCTTATTCTCATGAACACCTATGATGCTTAAATAATCCTTTCTGGGGTGCAGTTTTCTTCATTAGTATGATGCATCAATATTCCCTGTATATCAAAACAGCTGTTCTCAGAAAGAAAATTACTTCAGACAGCTATATCATAGGAGAAACTAAGTACATGTGGTAGATGGCAAAAAGACCATAATTTTTCACCCTTCCCTGTAAACACACCCTTTGCAATGTGATTCTGCAATTCTTCTCACGGAAGAGGCAGAGTCCATTCCCCTTCCCCTTGAATCTGGACTGGCCTTGTGACTTATTTTGGCCAGTATATTGCAAGAGAAGTCACAACATGCCAGTTCTGAGCCTAGGCCTCAAGAGACCTTGCATGCTCATTTCTGCTCTTTCTCAGAACCTGGTGACCATCAGGAAAACAAGCTCAGACTGGCCTGCTGGATTATGAGACACCTGACCCAGCCAACAGCCAGCCAACTCCTAGACATGTGAGTGAAATCATCCCAGGTCAGCCAGCCCCCCAGACAACCTGTAACTGACCACAGACACATAGGCAAGCCCCAGAGAGATCAGTTTAGCCTCCCAAACCAGAAGAACTGCCCAGACTAGTGAGCTTATTGTTTTATCCACTATATTTTGTGATAGTTTGTTACACAGCAGTAGATAACCTATAAATGACAATTTTCTGAAGGAGTGTCACTTAAAATAGGCAAGAGAAAAATGACACAGGGACTCCCCTGGTGGTGCAGTGGTTGAGAATCTGCCTGCCAATGCAGGGGACCCGGGTTCGAGCCCTGGTCTGGGAAGATCCCACATGCTGCAGAGCAACTAAGTCCGTGTGCCACAGCTACTGAGCCTGTGTTCTACAGCCCGCAAGGCACAACTACTGAGCCCACGTGCCACAACTACTGAAGCCCTCGCACCTAGAGCCTGTGCTCCGCAACAAAAGAAGCCATCGCAACGAGAAGCCCGCACACCGCAACAAAGAGTAGCCCCCGCTCGCCTCAACTAGAGAAAGCCCGCGTGCAGCAATGAAGACCCAACACAGCCAAAAATAAATAAATAAATAAAGTTATTAAAAAAAAAAAAGACACAATCCAGTAAAGTAAGGGAATGCTGGAGGATTTTTTTTAATGCCAAAATTCAATAACAAATCCCAATTTTCCAAATGCAACTGATCCTAGAAATTAGGGACAATTGATGTGGCTATTCATAAATAAAAAAGAGTTAGCATAGTAATTATGAGGCAGGGAAATGATTGAAAGTCTGAAGTACCAGCAACAGAAAGACTGGTAGAAAACAGAAACCACTGAAGCTGTGATTGTCACCTGGTAAATATTGATTAAGGAAAATGGAAACTGAAAGTGTAAAAAGCACAGACTGACCATAGGTGTTGACTGTGGGTCACGCTCCCACCCCAGAGATTACTGTTCACTTCTTAGACTGTATTCAGGATGAAATGGCAGATTCTGTAAAGCTGTTAAAACAATGTCTTAATGTTTTTGCTTCCCAAGCAGTGAGAGCTTTCTATTTAAATTGCTATCCCTCAGAAGAGCTGCATTAGCGAGCAGCAGAGGAGGAGATCTGGGTAAACTTGCCATCTTGGATTTACTCCCTAACCTCCCATTTTGTCCTTTAAAATAGAGGTTTTCAACATTTAAGATAATAAGTCTTAAAGCTACCTGAGTTAAATTCTTTAACACTAGACTGAACAATCAAGGCCATTCTCTTTAACATTTGCCTCACCCTCCCCACCTGCTTTTTCAATTCAGTTAAAGAGACTCATGAATCGAGAACTGTTTAAAATGCACAGTTCATAAATCTTTTGATGTGGGAACAATTCAATACCCAAACCACATAGCTGCCAACTTCCACTTCTTTACCTTTGTTCTGTATTTTGATTTGGGAAGACAGAAAGCTAAGAGAGCATGATGTATCCCAGGGAGAGGGACAGTATAGCAACCATTACAGGGGTAGTCTAAAGTGTGGTCTTAAGCCTGTTATTAGTCTACCTTACTTCATTTTATTAAATTATTCTGTAGATCCATAAGCCAAGAGATGAGAAAAGTCAATCAAGGTATTAACGGCAGGGTGCTTAAAAAAAAAAAAGGTATAGTGCAAAATGAATGATCATCAGGGCATCTCAGAACAAAAGGCTAAGGTCTGAAGGACAGTTGTGTATGGGTTCAGATGGTACGTAAGTGGCTCCTTCACATGTTGAAGCTGTTATGTTAGCAATCACTGGCCTTTAGATAGGCAACCCTAGGTATCCTCCCCAAGGGGGAAAGTCTTTGCACACCAGTGACATCAGATAAGGGGGCCAATTAAGGTTGACACCCATTACAATAGTAGTGGTCTGAGCTGCCGTGTTGCAGACTGCCTAAGAAGGTCAGGAGATGGTCCTGGAGTTAAGGAAGAAATCAGCTTCTGAAAGGATTATAAGCCCTGTATGTAATAAGCATATTAGAAACAGTGTAGCAAAGAGAGGGGCTGAAAAGAGAGGCTACAGCAGTATCTAACATCCATTCACTAAAAAAAAAAAAAAAAAAAGAAAAGAAAGAAAGCTGGAGAAGATTCAACAACACATAACATCTCTTAAATCTGGGTGTTGAGTTTTTTCTTATTTTTCTACCTTTTAATTATGTTTAAAATAGTTCATAACAGTGTACATATAATAAAAAAGAAACAAAATGAAGTGGAATAATCTATGTCGGCCCACAATAGAACTAGCTGTCTCCTAGGAGATGTTTAATGATAATACAAAAAGAGATATCTGAGTGGATAGGTAGGCCTATTTTCTGGCCTACTTCTGAATGCCAGGTTTCAATGAGATTTAGAAAAAAAAAACCTTTATCTAGCAGGATGGTGAATCTCTTAACTCTAATTCATATTTTCTGTGTCTTCTTTGGTATGGGTCTGTTTTCCATGGTATGGTTATAACAGGAATAAATTATAAGAGCAACAGTAGAGCATAAATCATTCTCTGGATATAATAAAGTTCTTATGTGCTTAAAAGCTAGGGAAATAATCCCAATTTCTCTAGCTGAGGTAGTTGATTCCCTTATTATCAAAATGAACAATTGGTAGTATGACTAATTGGAATTTGAATGAATCCTCTTAATAAAGGTATATGAAAGTATCTATATAGATGCTTAGTGAAAAACAGACATTCTGATAACTTCTTTTGGTTTCTTAGTCTCCTGACATTTTACATATTTGTTACTTGGAAAATGACCGCGTGCTAAATCTGGATATTTGGTCTCCTTGCCCCTAAAGGATCTCTTCCTATGCTCACATCCCCTGGGTGCCAGCAGTACACCTGGCTCTCTGCCCACTTGGCCGTGTGGTATTGCTCATCTAGAACAATGAGAGACAAGTTAGAAAGCAGTGAAGAGCTGCCCCTCCCCTGTGTTTGCTAAACACAAAAGGGCAGGTGAGGAGCACACAGTTCAGTGAGCAAGAGGCCAGCTGCCTTACAAATATGTAGTTTGAAGCATTCGAAGGAACAAGGGCCCAGTAGGTGGCTGATCTGCTGCCTCTCTACTCTGTGTGGGCCCTTAAATCCTTTCCTTTGAGCTCCCTAATATAGCTCTTCTAAGGGATAACTATTTAAATAGAAAGCTCCCACTGTTTGGCAAGTCAAAAAGCATCAGTTCACTGTTCTAACAGCTCTACAGCAGCTCTGAAAACACAGAGGAGATGGGTGAGCAGGAATCCCCAAAATAGTCTATTTGATCTACCAGAAGTCACTTAGTTACAGTGCGGCAATTGAGAAGGGGAAAGTCTTTCTCTGGCCACTCCTTTTCATCATTAATATCCTCAGAGATATCCAAGTAATAAGTTACATTATAGAGACTCTGTTTCTTGCTCACCTGCAAGTAGGACTTCCCAGTGACCCCATCCTCTATCAGGGCATTTATTTATGTCCCAACTAAAACACTGTGCCATGCTCCACAGCCAAGATGAGGAATCTTACTTCATTCATGGTGACAGTTATTCTAAAGAAAGGTTAGAAAGTATACATGAATTAATCTGCAAATACTGTTAAAATTTAAAACCTAAATACAAACTGTTAGGTTAGATTCACTGGGAACTATAACAGTGTAAGGAATTGGGGGGGAAATCAACATATACAAAACAGCTAAACAAATAATAAAAGCGAGTATACTGCTTAGCACTTTGTGCTATGTTACAGACTATAAATTCAATAAGGGAGAGATTACTCAGGGGCACATGGACAAAAGCTTCATGGAGTTGACGGCAAAAGATTTGAAGTTTGATGTGAGTACCAAGAAAGGGTTCAGTAAAATGGGAATAGGTCTAATGGTGGGAATTAAATGGGTGGTAGGAAGAAAGGGGGCATAACCAAGAGGCATTGAAGATGAAATGAGCTTGGGGTGTATGTGTGTGTGTGTGTGTGTTGCATAGTTGTGGGTAGTGGAAAAGGGAGGAGGGTGGATTGATGTCTGAGGGTCGACATGACTGACTCATAGTTTGTCTAAGGAAGTTTTGGCTAAAAATACAGTGGACTTTCAACCAAAGGAATGCTATAGGAAACAAGGAGATGTAAGTTTGGGAAGTGTCTTCACCTCTTGATAAATAAAATGGATAGTTGGAAAGAGAAGAAATTAAACATGCAGTATCATGTGTGGTTTCCCCACTTGTCTCAGGTGTAGTAATGGAAGAAAAAAGTAAAAGGACCATTTTATCACTAATTCTACTGTAAATATTCACAATTAACTGAAAAAATACTGAAAGAGAACAAAATTGAGGAGAGGGAAAAGCAAGGATGAGGAGTAAGTGACATGTACAAATTTGAAAAATTTGACCCTATTATCTAAACTCTTCCTAAAATATATGAAATGTTCAAATGATTTTTTCCTTTACACACTTGAAGGGAAACAGCTTAAGCCTGTGTCTTTGTGGTAACAGGGCATCACAGCAAGAAATGAAAGAAGTACCAAACGTCCTCTGTGCTAGTTGACACTAAAGAATTTCTAAATGCAGCCTCAAAGGTTTTTTTTTTTTTGGTACTGCTGTTAACTTAAAGGATATGTAAAATCATTCCAGCAACTGGTAAGATCCATGACAAAGAAACAGATACATATATTTAGGATTTCTTTAAACAGAGAACTTTGCATTTGCTGTTCTGCTGTGTCATTTAGACACAAGGGCACAATCCCCCAAAGCCAGACTTTTCAAGTTTTGAGACAAAAGGTAAGAAGGAAAGAGTAAAAAGCCATTCCTTAACCAATAATCCAATCTTCTCTTTTTCTTCCATTCTCCTTTCTACCAGCACAGTGCAATGTATGCAGGTGATAAAGCCACACTTTATATATCACTAGTGTTGAAAAGGTTTTAGACTTCTCAAAGGACAGTATGGAATACCTTGCAATAAATTCCTCGAGTTTAGTAGCTGGTACAACACAATTTGTAACTTTATCCATACTTAACAGTTCTCTCCTTGATCTGTATAAGGAGAAAGGATGAAAACATCCTAATTTCACAAGGATGAAGGATGCATAGACAATATAATGGCTCTCAGACATTCTGACCTGACTAGCTCTGAAATGGATATTTTTATGGCATGACCCATATAAGGAAACCCAGGGGATACAATTAGCAAAAAAGCAAAGGTGTTTTTTATACACACACACACACACACACACACCCCTAGGTAACTAATGAAGTTAGGGGTGTGTGTGTTTCTGGAATAGGAAAGGAATGAAAGCTGATAATTTGGCTAGTCTGCCTATTTTTTCATGGGTGAAAAATCTAATCATGTTAGATCCCATTTTTTTCTACACGTAAGTATTGAACTCTCAATGCTAAGTTATAAGTCCATTACACACTAGATATTAGTTTGGGGAGATAGTAAATCTTTGTATATGAAAGTGATGGGCTTTTCAAAATGACTTAATTATTGTTTAAGAAACTGAGAGTCAGAGTCAAAAACTGAATGTGAAAAAACAAACCAGTAGCCAGTAGTGTGCTCAGATTTGATCTTCGACCACAAATGGAATTTTATCCTTTAAAAGTCTTTGGCTTTGGCTAGTGATTAAATTTTGTTGGTGATTTAATTCACAGAAAACAACTGTGATGAGAATCAATTCACTTGTCTGCACAATAGCATTTTTTACCCCCCGGGTAATGTTCACTAAAAACATTAAAAAAACTTATAGGTTCTATGGTTCCTTTTATAAACCTTGTGATAAAGCTATAATCCACTTTTGCTGACAGGATTACTTTTCTGACTGATTAATAAAAAGCATAAATTAATTTTATGATCATGTAGATAAAATTGTAGTGAGAAATATATATTGCTGCCATTGGATTCCATTTGTTTTCTTTTTATTTTTAAACAATCCATGAATAAAATCTTTGTAGTTTAGAGGAATAAATGTGTTACATAGGAAAAGATCATTTCATTTTTTTATTTGGTACGATTTGGTATTATTTGAATTTATGACCACAAACATGAACTTCTTAGGGTAATAATAACAACTTTATATGATTTTTGTATCTGAAGAAAGGCCAGAACAGAATACTATATGCAAAATATGTTAGGAAAATTGTTTTTTTCCTAGAGGAAAGTAATACATCCTAATTTCAGAACTCTAAAGGTGGAAAAATATTTAAGAAGATGATTTACCCACGGATTATGTTTTTTAATCTCTTTATTTTCTCAACTTGGTTTAGTATTCTTATAGTACTTTTATAATTTAAAGGTATGTATTTAAATGCCTTAATTGTGGGGGAAACCATAATAGGAAGCAGCCCTGTCCAAAGAAAGACATGAAAGCAAGAAAGGGGTATCATACAGAGATCCGCCACCTTCCACTTCCTTCCTAATTTTAGTAATATGAGTAAGTAATATAAATGGCTCATCTAAGATCATTAATTAATACTGATGCTGTGTCTCTCAGTATACATTGTCTATCTATGGACATGCATTATTTATTGAACAGATGAAATATGATAAATTCAAGAAATGTCTTGGGTGCTATTAAAAAATAAATTAATTAAAGAAGGATATGGCATGGCTCCTGCCCTCAAGATGTTCCTCACCTGCTTAATGACGCAATACACATTGAACGGTAAGAAAACAAGGATTAGGTGGCAGTTTTGGCTAGCACTGCAACAGCAAAGCAGAGAAGTGAGCAATAGTGAGACAGGAGGGAAGGGGGTTAGGGCACAACCTTTAAAAGAATGACACAGTTGTTGAGGATACAACAAAAACTGGTTAGAACCTACTAAGCCCAAGATGGTGGAAGATTCGACTTTCAGTGGACCTTGAGCCTCACTATATGCTCATTGTAATATATTAGCATATGCTAAATGACAAACCCACAGGTGCCATGACAGTTCCAAGGCCAACCATAAAAGGCCAAAAAGTGGGTGGTGCCCCAACTCCCAGAAATCCCCTCCCCTTCCCCAAAATAGTTGGAATAATCCTCCCACTCTTTAGCCTATGAAATTACTCAGCCCATGAAAACTAACCAGCCCATATTTCTGGACTACTCTCACTTTCTGAGACAGACTGCATTCCGTCTATGGAATGTGTATCTCTCTAAATAAACCTGCTTTCCCACTTAGTTCTCAGGGCACAGTCCCCTGGCCTGCCCGCTTGTATCCCTCACAAGCATCTTATATTAATAAATCTACTTCTTGCCTATCACTTTGCCTCTCACTGAATTCCTTCTGCACTGAGACATAAAGAACCTGAGCTTCAATAAGTCCTGATACCAGGTGAGTGATTCTAATTAAAAAGACAATGGGTTCGAGTCCCAGCCCCTGGGTTCAACTCCCAATCTGAGTTTTGGCTGGGCTCGAATCCCATCTGAGGTGTGTGGTTTCAATAGGATTAAACTTTCTATATCAAAGAAGATTATATAGAAAGGTTTTTGCCATAGAAGTAAATTTTAAGTCTAGGAAAGAAGGCAGTTGCCAACGCAGTGTGATATAAAATGACATGAAAGATTAACTGAGACCCTCAGAGGAACCACAAAATTAGAGATAAGAAAGGAAGGTGGACTATTATATGGAATGGTTGGAATGGCTTGAGAGTGGTTGGAGTGGAGGAAGAAGGGGATGAGACAGTGCAGGGGATGACTGCAAAGGGTGGCTGAAGTTTCCAGTAAAAAAGGCCAAGAAAAAGCCAAGAAAATAATAGACATGAAAAGGCAAACATTCATTCATTCAGTAATTATCTGTGGCATCTGTATTATTTCCTGGCTCTGTGTTAGGCACTGGGAAAGCAATGAAGAACAATATAGATAATGTCCCAGCTCTCATGGAACTTTGATTCTTGTGGGGAGAGACAAAAAGATAAATAATAAAATATCAAATAATAATAGGTGCAATGCAGAGAATTAAGATAGGGTGATGCAGTGAGGGTCTAGGTTTACACTTTGGTCTGGTAGTTAGGGAAGGCTTCTCCAAGGAGCTGACATTTAATCTGAGAACTTGTATTTCAAGAAACAGTCACTGTGAAGAACAGGAAAGATGCAGAAAGAGGGGACAGTTAGGGCAGCAAAGACCCAGAGATGGAAAGTGAATTGAAAGCCTGATTGGCTGGAACTTAGTGGGCAAGGGGGAGAGGGCTATGACTTGAGAGATAGGGCCCGGGACAAAGGCATGTAAAAGCAAAAGATAAATGAAGGTAATGCCTTTTCAATTATATGATGGTCTAAATATTTTCAGACTCTTTATTTTTTTTTTTGCCACGCAGCATGTGGGATCTTAGTTCCCCGCCCAGGGATCGAACCCCTGCCACCTGCAGTGGAAGCACGGAGACCTAACCACTGGACTGCCAGGGAATTCCCCATACTCTTTTAATATAGAAATTTAACTTGTTTTTCCTTCCCTCTGTACTAAACTGGAAAGAAGGAATGGAAATCTGTTCTCTTACCAACTTGGAACTTTGTAGGATTAAGCCCTCTCTGAACACAAAGAAAAGGGGAATGAATTCAGCTTTGGGTTAAATGAGCCATCAAAGTCTATGGTAAAATAAATAGAAGGAAGGTTTGAGGGAAGAGGGAAGAGGCAGAGTAGCTTAGAAAGCAAGAATTCCAATGGGTTTGAGACCACAAAGAGCTCATCCTGGACTGCTCCTTACCTTCCCCTCAGAGGAGAAAGAGATTGACCTTCAGGTGATGGACTTGAGGTGAGGCAAAAAGTCTGGAGAACCAGAGATGTAGGCCTGTTCCTTGGAAAGAAGCCAGGAATGCAGAGAGGAAGACTAACTTGTAACTACACTGGGGGACAAGAGGCCCTCCCAAGTGATATGGTAAGATGGAATGAACTCTACCTAAGAAAACATAGAAATGCAACATATTTCTTGCAAACCTTACTTTATGTAATTAGATTTATTTCAGTAAAAATACATAGGCAAATTCAAGTTTGTACTATCATGTTGGATGTCTAAATTGGCATTTCCCACAATTCAGTGGCATGTAACAAAGCATTATGGAAAAAGAAAGCGTGCCCCATGGTCAAACACATCCAGGAAACACTGGGTTAAAAACTCTTCAGTGTTGTTGTTGTTGTTGTTGTTTTAAGTGCAGGACTTCTCAGAGCCTTTAGTTATGCTTATGTCCCTTACAAATATCCAAGTAGGAGACACAGAATTCAGCGTTTTCCAAACTCAATTGATCAAAGAAACTTTTTCTTTTTTCCCTCAGAATATTTCCTAGAATTAATCTTCCAAGAAAAATGCACTGGTGTGTAAGTGCAGACTGGATCTGCACTAGACTGGATCAGCAACTAAAATGTGAGAAGAGATGTGGACAATGGAGATAAGTTAATGAAACAACACAAGTTAACTTATAAGTCAGGTACCCACTGCAAAAGAATGTTAAACCTTGTTTAGTTCAATAGGCTAGTCCTTATTGTAAATTATGCATCGATCATACAAAGAGAAGGTTATACAATCAGAATTATTCCATGAATATTATATGCCACACTCAGCTATTGGTATTGATGTGGCACCACTCAGTTAAACAACACCATCATCTACTCTAACCTCTTTAAAAGAGATGAGGGTTGACATTTTACATCATGTTCTCTATTTACCACCACCATTTTTATAGATTTTTAAATGTATGAAATAATATAAAGGATAAGAGAGTCATATGGTAAAGACTAATTTAAATAACTTTTATTGCATCTGTTAAAATCAGATAAATAAAACCTGTATTTTAGTGAGTAAAATTAACTATTGAGTCACTTATCTGTACATCAAGATCTACAAATGGATCTGCAAACTTCTTTGAGTAGATCCTGGAGTCACATACACACTGGCCCTTCTCAGCCACTTCACCCCTTCTTGCTTTGCTGGGATTCCCTGGGGGGAAAAGAAGGTGTGGCCAGCAGGGTTACATTCTCGCTGAGTCCCTGACTCCAGGTACTGTAAATACCCTTCCCTTCACCACCCACAATATAATCTTGAACTATCTATGGAAACATGGGATCCTTCCACCCCTGTTGTAGTCTACCCAGACAGTCTTTCAGTGGCTTTATGTGGAATCTGGCTTCCAAATTCTGTTAATAAGAAACTGAAACATTAAATTTATTATCTCAGAATATGAAATTAAAAGTCTATAAAAATATTTTTACAATTAAGTTTCCCTGGTAATTTTGCTGAAAATGAAATTTGCTCTTGATCAAATATTCATTCGGTCCAATCCAATTAGAGCAACTTTTGTTACTCAGATCACCAACTTTGCAGTTAAACCAAAGTCATGTTGGAGTGCTACATAATGATCACTGTGGCAAAGATAACTTCACTGCACTGTGAGTCTCCTAAGAGCTTTTTTGTTAAAATATCTAACTGTACTCTAATACGTTAAAAATATAATAACTTTAGTAGCCCACGTATTGTATATGTTAACCTACTCCAAATATTCAATTCTCATTCTCTCACTATTTAAGATAAAGGACGGAGACCACAGTACTGTATTACTTCAGTTTAGAATCATTGTGTATCTATGTAGCACAGAAAAATCAAATAGCTATATGTTTCCTATATTGAACAAGTAAGATGTAACTATCCCCAAAGAAATTCACTTTCAAGTCTAAAGCATAAAACAAAGTCCTGACAAAATCATGTTTGTAAAAACTGTACCACTGAAATGTCTCAAAGAGATAAGTAAAATCATACACTTGGAAGAGAAAGGTGTGAAAAAAAAAAAAAAGATACCTATTCTTGGAGTATTGGCCTGTAGGTTCCAGAAAAATGGAGATGTCAAAACATGGTAGGGTGACCTAAACCACTTTGTAATCTAACATCTTTTAAGTAGCCTCCCAAGTGGACTGGATGGTTGAAGGGCATAAAAATTGCTAGTGATACAGAGATACAGAGAGAGAATTGATAAACATGATACTAACTTGCCTCCCCATTTTGAGAATTCTATTAAAATGCTTTGCAAAATTTCCAGAGTGGAACAGAAAAATGATTTATCCACTGCCTACTTCCCCCTGCAAATTACATGAATCTATTAACAAATGAAATTTCAAAATATTAGTTCATTTCTATAACTACTCCAGACAAAGCAGAGGAAAGGCTCTGCCTATAGTCCTTTGTATTTCTGAAGTTCAATTGGATAGTAAGAGCCCATATCTGGTTAAACTATGGTTATAAATAAGTGATGCCATTGAAAGAGCTCTCTAAACAAAAACAACTGTCATTTACGGAGCACCTTCTATGAGCTAGCCTCTGCGGAAGGTCCTTTATCTGAGGCAACTCTTTTGATTCTTAAAGCAAGCCTTTGATGTCAGTACTACTATTATCCTTATTGTAAAGATAAGGACGTAATGATAATATATGGCAGAGCTGAAACATTTCAAGAATAAAGAATATTAACAGAATTATCATATATTCATTTATTCAATAGAATTTGGGAAGTAACTATAGATAACAGTATGGTAAATAGTAGGGATTTGTCATTGATAGCCCCTGTCCAAAAGGAGTTTATAACTAGTGTTAGAGGTGGCAAGTGGTAGGATGGGGCTTACTGCCAAATCCAAATAAGATTTTATAAAAGCAGACTACGGATGAATCAGGCGCCACAGCACCTGAGGATGTGACCTTTTTTGTCCAGTCATCTTTGCTTTGCCTTTTGCTCCTATTCTCTGTTCCTTTCTACTGCCTCCTCCTCCAACATTATTACTCTTGGTTTTTTATTTTTTTTTATTCCCCAGGTAGTTAAAACATTATCGAAAGTTTTAAAGTTTTCTGAAGCATGTCTTGAAATCCCCTGGGAGAAAAGCAATGCAAATTTCAAGTGAAGAAAAGAAAGAAAATTGCAAAGTTTCACAATTTATGAGCACTTCCCTATGACCAATGCAGTTCTATATTTTTCAGCTCTCTATGCATTCTCATCAATTTCTTTCCATTGTGGATGTAGTTATAGATATTTCTCTTTTTTTCACACGGCAATTGTTTAAACTACTTTACATTGAAATCCATTCCAATTAAAGTTAGATATTTTTCTACAGTGAGAAAGGAGTAGAGGCTTATGAAAAATGCTTACCTACGAAGAGAAAAATGCCTTTACCACAAATAGAAAACCATGCACCTTTTTAATGTAAATTCTAGAAAATAACTATCAGTCAGGCTGCTGTGATCTGTAGAAAGATCTAGATACAAATCAATTTGTAAACAAACACCTACCAAAAAATGGAGGTGGTAACCAATAGCGCTTGTGAGAGATCAACCCTATCAGAACCTTCTAATTTCATTTTATGACAAAATGATAAACCTAATAGACATCAGGAAAACCTTAAATGGAATCTGTCCGAGAGTCCATAGTACTTCTAATGTATTTCCATCTGACATAGGTATCAACCATCTCAAACTCCGTATGTGAATCTGTCAAATCTCCTGGGGGTACTCCTTTCTCAAATAGTAAAAACAAGGAAATGGAAGGAAGAAATGTCACTTAGGAGTTCTACTTTCATAAAGATTTAGGTCAATAAAGGACCACTGATAGATAAATATGACCTTAAAACAGAATTATTTTTATTGTTGCTATGATTATTATTTTAAGTGTTTTAGATATTTTAAGTATAATTCAGCTTGAAGGCCAGTGGAAAAGAGCTGGCTGGGGCCTCACAGTCAAATTTCTATCACTAAGAGTTGATACTTGTGTCACCCTCATTTCTGCCTTTAATTTGGCAGATCTGGGTATGATTACTACCTTTCTCATATTGTCAATGTTTCAAATGTAGACGTCTCATATCTCACAGCAGTGGACATAGCTACGGATCTAAGTGGCTTGCATTTAAGAGTTAAATCTGGAGGTGACCCCTACACATACAGGGTCTGACCTTCAAGCTTCTGTGGCCTTTGAGAGGCTGGCTGAGCTGCTGGCTTCATAGGGAAGCTCAGCAGGGCAAGGGCCTGTTGATGGCTTTTATCCTTCTGTGGAGAACTTGGAAGTGTGTTTATTATTTATAGGGTTGTTTCGAAAATGTAGTTCTACTTATTTTTATTAATTGACTTTAACAAATTAATGCATATGTTTATATGCACAATGGAGATAAGGTATTTCCTTAAAGTAATGCATTTGAACTGGTTTTTAGAAAGAAAATTATGAAACTCTGGCTAAAATATTGCTAATATCTTTTATTAACCACTTGCTGTATACTATACTGTACTAAGCCCTTTACATATATGCTCTGTTTGAACCCTCATATCAATCCTATGAGTAGTTTCACTCATTTTTTAGATGAGAAGACAGACAGCAGAGTTTATGTAAGGTGCCCAAAGTCACAGAGCTGGGATGAGATCTCAAGCAATGGCTTCTCATGCCTTTGACCTTAACTAACTACAATTAATATTGTAATGTAGCTTAAAGAGGGCAATCTTCCAAACACTAAAATTTTCTATCTTAATTCAGATTTATTAGTATTTGTAATTTATTTAGTACTTGTAATTTATTACTAATTAATTTATTAGTATTTTTGAAACATTAATGCATATTGCCATATGGATCATACTTGGCCCATTATCACCAGCCTTTTACATTTCATCTTCTATTTCCCAACACTGTTATAGAAACCTAAAAAGGGATTCTGGTACTAATTCCAAGGTTGGGAGCTGTGTTTCCCCCTACACCACCAAGAAATTCTACAGACACTAGGTGGATGTCCTATAATTCAACTCAATTCTGACACTATCTACCCGGAGATAGCATCAGATTCCACAGGTTAAGGGTTCAGTCCTACAAGACTACCCCCGAACCCCACACTTCAGATGCCAATTGTAATTGTTACCTGTACTTCTGACCAACTGACTATAAACCAGAGGTTTCCATGACTCCCCTCCTTGGATTCGATTAATTTGCTAGAGCAGCTCACAGAACTCAGGAAACCCCTTTACTCTCTAGACAACCATTTTATTATAAAAGGATATAATTCGGAACAGCCAGATGGATGGGATGCATAGGGAGAGGCATGGGGAAAGGGTGTGGAGTTTCTAGGCCTTCTCCTAGTGGGGGCACTCTCCACGCATGCACCAACCCAGAAGCTCTCCAGAACCCCTTCCTCTTGGGCCTTTAAGGCGGCTTTGTTGGTAGATTCAACCTCAGGCCTTTCCCTCCACCCTCTCCCCAGGGACAAGGGTGGAACTTAAAGTTCCAACCCTCCAATCATATGGTTGTCTCCCCTGGCAACCAGCCCCCTTCCTCAGGTGCTTTGCAATAGTCACTCCATTAACATAAAAAAGACCTTTATCGCCCTTATCACTCAGGAAATGCCAAGGGTTTTAGGACTTGTGAGCCAGGAACTGTGGAAGAAAACCAAATCTATATGAGAAATAAATTTTGGTCATCCAAATAACCAAACATATATTTCTTATAAATCAGAATATCACAAACCCACTTATGCCAGCCATGATTCCATCATTGAAAATCATTAATTTAAAAAAATCCATATTCTTGGGCTTCCCTGGTGGCGCAGTGGTTGAGAGTCTGCCTGCCAATGCAGGGGACATGGGTTCGGGCCCTGGTCTGGGAGGATCCCACATGCCGCGGAGCAGCTGGGCCCGTGAGCCACAACTACTGAGCCTGCGCATCTGGAGCCTGTGCTCCGCAACCAGAGAGGCTGCGATAGTGGGAGGCCCGCGCACCGCGATGAAGAGTGGCCCCTGCTTGCCGCAACTGGAGAGGGCCCTCGCGCAGAAACGAGGACCCAACACAGCCAATAAATAAATAAACTAATTTTAAAAAAATCCATATTCTAATCATAAGTACAAAAAATTATCAGTGCCAACTAGTAGTCTTACAATGAAAGAGAATAAGGTATCATTTTAATTTCTCTATTTGAAAAAGTCCCATCGACATTTAAATTGTGTAGGATTTTAAGGAAATATCTGCTAAAAGTGGGAGTTGTGTGTATGTGTGTATACTCTCTTTAGTTCCAGGAAAAATAAAAACTATTACAGATGGGACCATGCAGTATTTTCACCTCTAAATTTTTCCATTTGGTCAAATTTCAGAGCATTTGTTTTGTGCAAATTTATTTCAAAATATATTTGATATTCCTTTAAGGTAAGAATCTTTCATCCAAAAAAACACAAACAAGCACAAAAACTTAGGGTCTACCTAAGAACCCAAGACATATGGCCTAATTTTTCCATTAACTTTCAATGTGATCTTTCAGTAGAAACTTGCCCATAGATGACCTCTGTGTTTCCCACTGATGAAGTCCTACCTTCTCTATTTCGGTGATCAGAGGAAGAAGAAAAGGTGAGAGTGACCAGGAGAAAGTATGAGGAGCATACATTAGTAGCAGCTCAAAGTTTGGGAGCTAAAATAAATTTCTGAGGACCTAACGCTTCTGTAATGTTCTGTGCCAGCCTAAATTTAACTTGTGTTGAAAAGCCCATGTTCTCTCAGAGTTAAAATTAATCTGTCTCCATGGTGAGTTCCAATAGAACTGTGGCTGGTTAGCTCAGCGAGTTAAGAGTACGGCAATGATAAAATCAGAGAAGGTCAGAGAACTGCCTTCTGTTCCTTGCCAGAGTTGACTCCCCAGCTCCAGTCTCATTTATGGGCACTCCACAGACCTCAGTGGAAAGGGGCAAGATAATGTGAATGTGTCAGCACAAGTCAGTCATCTCTGGAGAAACAGCTGGAAATAGACGAGGTCTTCAACCAATGTACTACAGGCACTTCGGTAGAGAGCTACCGTCCAAAAGGAAAGAAAGTACACTGAAGCCGCTGCTTTTCTAAATGAATCCCAAGGACCACCTTTATTCACATTTCCACTGGTGTTTTAAATGCAGGTTCCTAGGCTCTAAGAAGACCTTCTGAATCAGAGTCCCTCACGTTTGGTCAAGGAATCAGCATTTTAGAAAGCTGACCAGGGGACTGTTGTTTTCACCAAGATTTGAAAACCTCTGGTCTAACACATTCCTTATTTCCCACTGGTAAAATCAATTTTCAGAATGTATCTGGTGCCACATTGCTGATTATCGAATCTGGTATAGAGGACGAGCAACACAGGGCCCAAAGTCATGAAGGATTATTTTCTAATTCCAGCTCAGACACTAATTAACTATGTCATTTTATTTAAGTCTAACCTTAAAATAAAAACAACTTTGATCCATTTTCTAGACTGAGCACTGGTTCTCCACTTACAGCTGGTTCTTCTTTCCCTTCTCTCCCAAATCCCACTCCAAGACATCGAAAGCATACAAGTTCCTATTTTTAACAGTGATACCCTCCACACACTTAAGAATCATAGACCTAGACTAGAAAAGCCCCTGATCTTCCAAACTGACAGGTAGAAATATTGAGACTTGCCCAAGGTGTAGTTGCTAGTATTGGCATTGAAACAAACATTCAGGTTTTTAGGTTCTGATTTTAACTAATATATAATTCAGCTTCTCACTTCCTGAAGAGAACAATGCCTATACTGACCATAAGAAATGGCTGTGAGGACAAAATGAGATATTATGTATTGTATTTTCATAGGTAAAAAGTACCCATCTGTTCTAGCCATTTCCCACTAGTGCTTAAAGCTTTTGTGTCTTCATGACTTTGCTCATAGAGTTTTCGTTCCTTGGAATATCTCTCTTTGCCATATATGCATAACAAAATTCTCACAGTCATCAAGGCCTAATCTTTGGGTTCTGCACACCCAAAATCAATGTGGGGAGGGCGGGTTTCCCCCACACCACCAAGCAATTCTTGGACACCAGCTGGGTATCCTACAATTCAACTTAATTCTGACACTACCTACCTGGAAAGAGTATCAGACTCCACCAGTAAAGGGCCCAGTCTTTGATCCTACAATCTCGGGTGGGGTTGAAAGTCCCCGCCTTCTAATCACCTGGTTGCTCCCCTTACTACACAGCCCTAGTACTTTCCAACAGTTACCTCATTAGCACCCCGACACCAATTGCCAAGTCCAAGTTGTGCTTATGAGTGACTGGCTATAGATCAGAGGTTCCAATGACCCTTCCTTGGGTTCATTTAATTTGCTACAGAGGCTCACAAAACTCAGAGAAACATTTTACTTACCAGATCACCGGTTTATTATAAATGGATAGAACTCAGGAACAGCCAGATGGAAGAGATGCAGAGGGCAATGTATGTGGGAAAGGGCATGGAGCTTCCACTCTCCCCAATCCCCATGGTTCACCAACCTGGAAGCTCTCTGAACTCCATCCTTTAGGGGTTTTAAGGAGGCTTCATTACAAAGGCATGATTGATTAACTCACTGACCACTGGTGATTAATTCAACCTCCAGGTGCTCTCCCCTCCTCTGAGGTTGGGGGGTGGGACTGAAAGTTCCCACCTTCTAATCATGTGGTTGCTCCCCTTACTACACAGCCCTAGGTACTTTCTAACAGTTACCTCATTAACACAACAAAAGACATTTATCACTCTCCTCACTTAGGAAATTTCAGGGGTTTTAGGAACTCTGTGCTGGAAGAGGGGGCAAAGACTACTTATATATTTCTTATTATAAGTCACAATATCACACTTAACTAAGAGACTTTCCTAATATTCCCCTTGTCCAGCTTCCAATTTAAATGAGACTCCTTAGCACTATCAGCCTTAGACCAGGCAGAGAGGTCCCTGCCCCATCCTTCCCTTGAGAGGGTCTATCTCTAGCCCTGTTCCTGCCATGCCATTGCCCATGGGGTAAAGAATCTAGGGGAACGAGGGAGGTGTGTACACAGTCAAAGCCCTTGTCTCCCACCTACCAGAACATATCTGGTACCCCCAAACTTAAAATGCACTGCCCAGCAGGCCCTGGGCCCACTACTAGGGCCTTGATGGGTCTCTTCTTTGGTTGACTTCCTGAGGACAGACCCCAGGGTGCTTGTGTGTGCACCCCTACCCTTGAAGGTAGGTCAAGGTACAGGTGTTTGTGAGACAGGGATATGGGGAGGGTGGATGGAACATGGATATGAACGGGATGTGTATGAAAGGCCTCTTCCTGTTCTGACCTGTGGAGGTGACCCCACAAATATTAGTACACCTTAAACTTACACAATGTATGTGTCAACTATATCTCAATAAAGCTGGAAAAAAACAGAAAAAACGAAAGAAATGAGCCTATTTTTTAGATTCTAAGGGGGTCAGCAAACTTCTTCTTACAGAGATAGATTTTAGGTTCCGCAAGTCTTACAACTCCTCAGCTCTGCAGTTGTAGCATGAAAGCTGCCATAGCTAATACAAATGGGCATGGTTGAGTTGCAATAAAACTTTATTTAAAAAAACAGGTGGTGGACTGGATTTGGGCCATGGGCTGTTTGCTGACCACTCCATTATCTCTGTTTCTCTTTTCTAGCCCTTACAGCATTCTGTCTCATGTTCTACAGTGATCTGCTTCCCTCTCTCATTTCTATTATGAGAAGTTGGGTTGCATGGCCGAATTTAGTGGCTATCCAAAGAGTATATCATATTACACATAGAAACAGAATTAAAATCCAGGATGCCCTTGGTGGTTTGACAAGCAGAGTACTACTGGTGCTAATACAGCATTTAACCCAAGGCCACATTTTGTTTTTAAAGCAGGACTAAGCAACTCTGATTTACAGACTACAGGTGGCATGTAAATGTCACTTGTAACTCTGCTAACCATGTGGTAAATTTGTGTCCTGATTTACCTTTAAAAATATATTCTCCTGGGACTTCCCTGGTGGTCCAGTGGTTAAGACTCCTCGCTTCCATTGCAGGGGGTGCGGGTTGGATCCCTGGTCGGGGAAATAAGTTCCTGCATACTGCGTGGTGTGGGCAAAAATTAAAAAATATATATATATATATATTATTCTCCTTATGTTAGTGTCTTAGCAACTCTTTGGTTAATAAGCAGTTACTAAGTGTGTACTTCTGGAAATATAAAGACAAATAAGGCACAACCTTGCCCTCAAAAAGCTGACCCTTTCATGGAATAATTGTATACTCCCTCGGGGAAGAGATTATGTGTGATGCCTCACACCTCCAGCACCTGCCACACAGCGCCCCCATACAGCAGGAGCTCACTAAATGATACTCCTATTACTGCCCTCTCAGAGAGGTGAAAAGGGTGACCCTGTGGAAATTCACCAGACCCCTAAGTTCTTGGCCAGTGAATTTCACTTCCTCTGCAACAAAGACATTCAAACCATGAGTGATTTGTCCTTTTCATGTACTAAATCATTTTGATCAAAGAAGTGGTGGTGTAGCCAACATCTTCTCTTCTCCACAAAGAACTTAAAGAGCCCTGTGTGAGGGAGAATACTAACTCAGGGATGCTTCCACTGTCAGTAACAATCTGCACTAACATGGCGTGGTGATGGGGGAACTGGTTTATTTTGTGTTAGGGCATGTGCTTGTCACCCTGTGGCACTGTTGAGGTGCCCAACATTTACAGGGCATGCCCAGTAGCCAGCACTGCTTTTTTAAAAAATGTATTTATTTATTTTTTAATTTTTTGGCCGCACGGCATGTGGGATCTTAGTTCTCTGACCATGGATGGAACCTGCACCCCCTGCACTGGACGTGCAGAATCCTAACCACTGGACTGCCAGGGAAGTCCCCAGCACTGCTTTTTGAAGAGTTCACTCTTCCCTCTACATCCCTGAGGCTCAATATGAGGTACTCAGACCAACAATATCGTCATCACAGTATCACCTGGGAGTTTGTTAGAAATACAGAATCTTGGCTCTATCTTAGATCTATGGAATCAAAATCCCCTGGGTGATCCTGATGCAATTCAAGTTGGAGAAGCACTGACGTGTAAGACCATATACCATTCAGCTCTCTATCCCTGAGCAAAGCAAGACAACACAGGCAACGAGGGTACAGTTGTTTCCATTAACATCAGCTTCTTGCTAAAACAGCAATTAAGGTGAAGAATATTGGTGTTCTTTCATCTAGAGCTACAAGTAACAAAGTAATGCCCACGGCTACCAGTGCACTTTGCATGTATAATCTCCTCCTTCACTAGAAAGCACTGACAAAGTCAATTCTGCATGGATTTACTTCCATGCCTTTGTCTTTATTGGCACTGCAATGCATTTACCTTCACTGCTGGCTGTGGCAGCAAGCCCAGGTTCGCCACTCAAATGCCTACTGTAATACAAGATCACCAGCAACAAGATGCTGGAAACTGGCCAGTCTCCTAGCCTTTCTTGTCACAAAGTTACTCGGATGGGCAAGGCACAGGAGGGGAATGGGTAACAACAGGATGTCCTAGCAGCCAGCTATACAGAAACTGAGAGAATGAAGTTGAACAGAGGAAAAAAAAAACCCAGACATGGTGAAAAACAATTTTGAACACTGGAATCAAGCCAAGTACTGTTGGGAAAAATCCTATCAGTGAGGAGTGTACAACAACCAAGAATGTGTTGACAGACCAAAAAAACTGACTGGAAGAGCTGCAAACAGCTTCCAACTCTGCACATTGAATTGGCACCCACAATGTAGGTTGTGCAAAATCCACAAGTGAAGATCCGTTCATTCAATCAACCAACTATTCATTGGGATCTATTATGATAAGTGCTGTATGCTGGGTTAGTCTTTTCAGAGATGTCTCAGGGCTTTCTGAAGCTTTCATTCTAACAGGAGAGAGATACAGATAAACTAATTACAGTAAAATAAGTGCTTTAGCGGAATTTGTATTCTGATCATTGGGGGTGATGAGATGCATTGGAGAAGTTGAGGAAGGCTTAACAGAGGAGACAACTGAGATGGGTATTGAAGGATGAGTAAGAGTTTTCCAGGCAGAAATTAGTGGGAAGGCTATTCTCAAGAGGTCTGTGTGTGTATGTGTCTGTGTATTCAGCGTTGTGAAAGAATATGCATGCTGAGAAGTCATTTTGACTGGAGTACAAAATGAAGCTAAAAAAGAATTCTTGAGCCAGATTGTTAAAAAAATGACCGTCAGGCTAACCCTTTTGCAGTTAATCCTGTAAGCACCTAGGACTTATGGGAGGATTTTAAACAAAGGAACAACAGGATCAGGTATAAAATTAAACGTTGATAAAGATCATTTTACATAGATAACAGTAATTGTCAGTAGCATCACCTAAGGATCAAAAAAACCCCAAAACCACCAAGGATAACAACAACAGTGACCATGGGGACTTTTTGTGGAACTTGGAGAGTTAGAAACAAGAGGGTAAAGGGAAAATGTATAATCAAATACGCCTCTCAAAGGGATATTGGATATTCCCGCATTCAAGCAGCTACTTTGTGCTAGCCACTCAATAGCTTTTCTTGAAGCAATAATAAAGGAAGCCTTGTTCATCATTGCAGCTGGCTAGATCTGCCCAATTTACAATTTCCCCAAACTCAATCACTACATTTTTCCCCTTTCCTACATTAAGGGCTATTGCAATCTGCATTTTATATTAGATTCAAAATTTCAAATGAAAATATGTCACTTATTTAAAACATTTACATTTTAATGCCAGTGTGAATTTGGTACTGTCCATTACATTTAAATTTATTTTATTCTTTAAAGAACAGGAAAAAAAATCAGCACTTATAGAAGTTGCATCACTTGTAGAAGTTATGGAAGATGTATATATATATATATATATATATATATATATATATATATATATTTCCAAATGATTTAACATTTGCTCTACTTTCTTCATTAAAATGCACATCCTAAATTATGTCCATTTTGGGCTTTTAAATTTTGGTCTTAAAACTTGCCAATAAAATGAAAGTAAATGTTCTTTTAAATGGGCTCTCTATCTCAAATCATTTAGACTTTTAATTGTCCTCATATGTTGAGTTTTTGAACGATAATTACAAAACAATATATGTGACTTGACTACCGAGCTATTTGCTTACGAAAGTTATGATTCAATTGTACACATTTTGTAGCTACCCAAATTTCATGCTTTGATAGTAGTATTGTTTTAATACAGTGGGTCATGAATAACAATGATTACTCAATCTCTGAAGATTAAGGTAAGTGGTAAAGATTAAGGTAAGACATTTTCTTGAGTACAGAAAGAAACAGAAAATGAGAATATAATGATATCTCTTTAGAATTTATTGTAGTCTAAATATCACTTTAAGTGAAGTGGTCTTTCAAGAGCAACCAGCAAAAATCTTATTTTGAAAGGCTTGTTGTTTCTGATGGCCTGGCCCCATAGGAAGTGTTCTCTAAATTTAATGGTGCTTTCAGCGTATACACAGCATCACTGGTCTGTCTCTACTGGTCTGTCTCTCCATATTTCAAAATATAAAAGTACTGGACTTCCAAGAAGAGAATGCACTCGCTTGGCATCTAAGTAGATCATGTGACTACCACAGCTACTCTTAATATGAAGCCAATCAACATAAATGTAATACATCTTTAGTCAAAGCAGTATACCCAAGGCCCTAAAGCTGTATGCTTTGATGTGCTGCAGTAGGAAAGCTAAGTCTTGACAGATTCGTAGCATTTTATACTTGTATAGACTGGTAGGCACCCAGGCCTATGTCATGCCCTCAAGAGAAAAACTTTGTCTACTAAGTAACAAAATCAAATTTTGGAGATGAGAACCCCTGCATGCAAACTCTTTACAGGAATCCAAAGCCCCCATGGAACTCTCTTCAGATACTGTCGGTTCCTGTACAGATGGACTCTGCTATGTGCGTGGTGAACATAGCCATTAACTATTACTCACTCTCAGGATTTTAATAGAAGGATCACTATCTATATAAACATGGCTTTTTTTCTCAACCCACTAGAGATTCTTGAACCCACCCACCAGTAACTATTCTGAAATAATCAAACTCCATCCACCCACAACCAGCAGAGGAGTAACAAAGTGAAGTAGGCACGAGTGGCAATAAAAACGTTAGAAAAAGTGGTTCTTTCCAAAATAGTTAGAAGAAAACTTACAATGTTTCAATCTAAGGTAGTACCCAGGCAACAATGGGAAGTTTTCCATTCTTCTCTTTTCCACTCCCTCTTCCATTTCTCACCTTTTTTCTGGTGGTAAAAAAATTAATGACCTTTAGAAGAAAGAGGTGAATATCTGAACATATCAAGCTTGGAGAAAGGAAATGATGCTGTATGAAGAACACCCAGAGAATGAAACAGTGAGAAGAAATGGCAACAGATTTCTTCACAAATTGCCTGTTTAGTGAATTCCAACGTCAACATCTTTAAAGTATTTTTAGTGGAAAAAGAAAAATGTATATGCACCATCCACCCCTGACTTAATGTAAGCCTCTGCATCTATAGCCAGAGATCCACAGAATAAACTATGGGGATATTCTGTCATCCAGTTTAATTACACCAGGCTTGGCAGGCAGTAAAACATTTGTAAATTCTCTGGAAAAGACTAAGCTATATGAATGAAATATAGAAGAATGAATGTATTTTATTAGAATAGGCAACTGATGATTGTGAAAGAGACAAAATGAAAACATCCATTCAATAGTCGGAAATAATACTTTTTGTTTTGAGTTACAAAAGGTTTCCAGTTATAACTATTTTTCAGCATTTTCACAAATAAAGATAGAAAAATAAAGTATCTATTTTCTATTGAATCTCCCACACTAAAACCTACATTTGTGATGCACATAAGAATACCTCATTATAATTATTATTTTTTCTATTTATAAAATGTGAAAAAGAACCAAAAAATTTAAATATGTTGAATAATCCAAACTGTCATTGGAAATGCAAAAAAAGAAAAAAAGAAAGAAAACTGGTTATTCATTAAAATGCATAGTGGGAATATCATGTTCTGTCAGCTCTTTAACTCTTGAGTTCTCAGTAATCGTGTAAATCATCTTATTGCAATATTTAAAAAATTTCCCATGTTAGAGAATATTCAATTGTCAGTAACTTTTAAAATTATGTGAAGTTTAACTGGTATAAAGAAAAACAGTGTCAACTGATTTTACTGACATGTGAGCTATCAACTACTGCTGAATATTTGTATATCTTTGTCCTTTACTAGATGAACCTAATAAAACGGGGTATGTTTGTCTATACCTAGAGCAGATATTCTCTTCCTATGGTGCTAATTAGTCAAACTTTAATTTGGAAGAAAGGGTTCATGTTGTAATACTTTTGATTTCTGTTACACATCATGTGAGTTACATGCCGTGACACGCTCAATAACAGCCACCACTTATTGAACGCCTAATACATGTCAGGCCCTGTGATAAAATACTTTAACTGTATCATCTTATTTAAATCTTCACAACAGTATCATTAGGTATGGATGATTATTATCTCCATGTTATAAAATATTTATTCATTTAACATTTTTTCACCAAATTTACACCTTTCTTGGTGCTTGGGATACCTCAGTGAACTAAATAAAGATCCCTGCTCTTGTGGAGCTAAAACTCTAGCAATAACCAATAAGCATAATAAATAAATAACCTAGGAAAAGTGTTACAAGGTAGGAGGTGCCTAAAAAAAATTAAAAAGTGGAGGTGAACAAGGAGTTCAGGAGTGTGGAGGTGGGGGTGTTGCCATTTTAGGGGGTGTGGTCAGAGTAGGTCTCACGGAGATGACACATACATGCCAAAATGACACATAAATCCAAAGATGATGGAGGTGAGAAAGTCAGCCTTGAGCCTTCTGGGAAATGATGCTCCAGATCAAGAGAGCAGCCAGTGCAGAGGTCCTAAGGTAAGAATTTACCTATCATGTTCAAAGAATAGCAAGTTGGGGGTGGAGGGAAATAAGAAATTGAGAAATGGCTGGATGAGTAGAGGAAGTGAAGTCAAAGAAGCAACGAAAGACAGTATCTCTAGGCCATTGTAAGTGTTTTGTTTTTACTGTGCGTAAAATCAGCAACCTTTGCAGTGCTTTGAGCAACAAAGTGATATGACCTGATGTCCAGTGTCAAAGGACAACTGTAGCTGCTGTATGGATAGCAGGTTATAGACGGAAATTGCAGAGGCAGAGGCAGTTAGGAGGAAAGAGATGAAGGAGGCTCTGACAAAGGCAATAGTAGTAGAGGTGGTGAGAAGTGGTTAAATTTTGGATATGTGTGAAGATAGTACCAATGGGGCTTGATGACACATCGGATGAGTTGTGCAAGAGAGGGAGAGGAATGATGGACGATTCCAAGATTTTTGGACTGAACAAATGAAGGGATGAAACCAAAAACAGATGGGAAAACTGAGTAGAGTAGGTTTGGATGGGAAAAGAGAAATTCAGTTTTAGACAAGGTAAGTGACAAATGTTCAGTTAGACATATGTGTTTGGAGTTCAGGAGAGAGACCAAGATGGGGAAATAAATTTAGGAGGAGGTGACAGAAATGGCATTTATAGCCATGCAAGGGGATGAAATCACTAAGGGGTGAGTGTAGACTGAGAAGATGACCTAGAGTTGAACCAAGGACATTCCAATATGAAGAAGAGAAGAGATGAGACCAGCAAAGGAGACTGAAAAGGAGCAATGAAACAGAAGTTAAACCAAGAGATGGTGCTATTCTAAAAGCCAAGTGAAGAAAATGGACCAAGGAGAAGGAATGATCCACTTTACAAATGCTGCTCACAGATTAATTGAAATGAGGATGGAAAATTGACCATTGGCTATAGTGAGAAAACGAAAGAATGTTCTTAACTGCTATATTTTAACAATATAGCACGTTAAAGTAATAATAAGGATTACCATTGATTGTGTGACTACTATTTGTCAAGCACTGCATTATATGATTTACAAATGTTATTTTTACCTTTCCCAATAATCCTAAAGGTAGGCATTCTTTTCTCTTTAGAGATGTGGAAACCAAAACTCCGAACCACTAAGTGACCTGTCAAATATTACACAGCTAATAAATGTTAAAGCCAAAATTGGAACTCAGGCTTGCCTTGGTCCTAAAGTCAATTCTAGTATACCATGATATCTTCTTCAATCAGGAGAGGATATATTAATACTAGGAAGGAGAGTAAAAATGAAAATGCAATGGTTTTTTAAAAGCTTCTTCTTGGGACTTCCCTGGTGGTCCAGTGATTAGGACTTCGCCCTTCCATTGCCGGGGGTGCGGGTTCAAGCCCTGATCGGGGAACTAGGATCCTGCATGCTGCGTGGTATGGCAAAAAGTAAAAAGAAAAAAAAAAGTTTCTTCTTAATGGAGACTTATATGTAGGCAAAAAATTGAAAGGAAGAAGAGCCACAAAGCTAAAAACTATGTTTTATCACCTTGTAATTTATAAAAACTATAGTAGCTGCCTAAATATATGTTCCAGTCTATTCTTGCTTTGCTCACCTTAAAAATTATTTTCAGACTGATGGTCTTAAAACATTGTTTTCTACATTATTGATGTAATCAAAACCTTTGGCTATAGGTTCTAAGCTCCCAGCTTGGCATTCTGGGTATTTTATTAACTGACCTGTTAGTTTAGGGCATGTGATGGGTCTATGTTCTGACCTGAGGGATGGGATAGACATTACCTTTACTATATAAATAACATTTCATCATGAACAAAACCTTTGCAATGCTAATGCCGTATATCTACCAAGCTTGGCTAACTGTGTTATTTCATTAAACTCCTTTTTCTGCTATTATCTTGCTGAGACCAGGACACCTTGGGAGATCCTGCCTCCCTGCTCCCCTTCCTCCCTCCTTTCTTTGATAATTTATTGTGTCATATTATGGCCAGGCAGTCTCCTAAGCACCAAAGATACGTGGTGAACCAGACAGATGAAGTCCTGTCCTCTCCCCCTTACATTCAAGTGGGAAAGACACACAGAAGTAAGTTTTTTTAAATGGTAAATTTGATGAGAAAAAAGACATGGCCAGTCATGGCTTAGGAGCACATAATGTTCTTAGGAGAACAGTCTTTTCTGTGGTGGGGAACACTCAGCATTCAGAAATCAAAGTTATTTCAGTTAGCACTTGGAAGGCAAGTGAAGAGGAGAGTTGCTTAAGCTTGTGGCAGAAATACATCATAGGCAGGATTGCCAGGAGCCTCAGAGTCCTTGGTTTAAGCTTATTTTATTCAGTGGTCCGTGTCCTCGTCTATGTGGCTCTTGTTTGATTGGACACTGAGGTAAGAATTCACCACATTTTGTGCATTGCCCTAAGTTATCCCACACTTTAATATTCTCAATATAAAATTAGACTAGTTCTCATACAAATAAGTTTCTCCAAGAGACTATCCTTCAGTATTAAATAATTTCCAATTACCCTTTGAGATTCTCAAAACGGAAATTTGTGTATAGGTAAATACATATTTTGGGTGCTGTATTTCTCTCTTGGGGTGGTAGAGACAATTATAATAGCTAAGTCTATTTAACATCTGTGACTTAACTAATGATTCCAGTTACGTTAAACTGAATTCTCAATTTTCTTAATATCCTTCCGGTTCCAAAATCTGGACTGAAGCCACATGATGAGGCTTTATCATATGTATTCTTTTTATATTTTTCTACTCATAGCCATAGTAACATTGAAACTAACAATAAAACTAATAAGATTGGGTTAGCAAGAGTTTCAGAACTAATAAAGGATGAATTTAGATCTACTAGGATTTGAAGCTCTGATTCCAGGAAATTGGGAGAGTCCAAGGAAGATACTTAGAGCAATAACCCACACCTTCTCTGATTACGATCTTAAGAAATTAAAGCTAATTTTACCTTGGAAACAGGAAATAGTAATTCTTTTTTTTTTTTTTACTTACAAGTATAGATGAGGTTAAATAACTTCTGATGCACAGTCTGTTCCAATAGGCATCACTCATCTCCAATACCACCTACATAATCTCTTGCGTAGGAAATTTAACATGACTTACCTACTTTAAGGGATGGGACACTCTGTGTGGCAAAGCTGAAATCAATTTACTCAAGTCTATGAGGATAAAAGAAAAGTGTGCTGGGCACAAATAGCATGATGTAAACAGTAAAAACAGAACCACTTATGAGCCTGAAGATGTGAAGTTATATTGAATGAAAAAATACAAAGTGAATATATAGAGATGTTGAAATCTCTTTAATAAGCTTAATAATATGTATTTGAAAAAATAAAACATATACATCCATAAACACAAGGGGAGTAATGTGATAGAAAAGGAATAGTATCTTCATCGAGTTCTCGGTTTTTTAAAAATACCATAAACTTTTTATAATACAAAAGTCATTCCAGGACCAGAGAAGGAATGGTTCAAATATTTTAGAGCAGGCCCAGTAGTGGTGCTATGAACTACATTTTTTTTTTAAAAAACAAATCTTTTAAAATACTTAATAGCATGCACCTTTAATTGCTTTGGCAATGAGTAACTTCCTCTTTCTAGCCTAGTGGTTGCATTTAACGTCAAGAAGTTAGATAATCTGGAAGTACTTGCTGAACTGAATTGAGCTGACCATCTAGTCAAATGTCAGGTCAAGTGAGGGGAAAAATAGTCAAAGTGGTTGTTTATTAAAGTGAACATAAGTTAATGAATAATTATTTCAGTTATAATAGAGAGATTTTATATATCTGCAAGGAGGTAGACTAAGTTCATTCCTATTCAAATTTTCTACAATTTGATGAATGGTTGCCCCTTTAGACACAGCCACTGGTTTTAAAAAAATTACTGGCACAATTGGTCTCACCGAATTTAACTTGATTGAATACATTTATAGGAAATAAAAAACAGAAGGTGCTCCTATCACCTCACTAGGGCTGAAGAAAGCATTAAAAAATCTAAAGGAATGGTACTATTCCCTTCACATTAAGGAAAGAAATTAATAATTTTCAATAATATAAAAATGAATAGTGTTATATGAAACTATTCCTTTCAGTGAAAATTGAACTCTATTTTGAATATGATTTCAAATACATCATATTCAAAATTAGCACCCCCCCCCGCCCCCACTAGTCCAAATCACAGACTGACTAATGCTAATGAACCACTGCTTTCACACCTTCTGTTCTGTGCCAGTAAAACTAAGTTCAACTCATTCCACTACCACTCAGTTCATCGAGTCTTGCCTTCTGCCAACTTTCAGAGTCTCTCTTAAGCCTTGTCCAATACAACCCAAACAGCTGTCTTATTATCTTTGGAATTCAGAGAACTCAGCCCTACACTACTCTGCTCCATTTTCTTGCCCTTTCCTTGACCTCTCACCAACTCCTCCCCTTAACTTTAGAATCAAACACATAAACCACTGAAGAAAAATCGGTCCTATGTAAACACTCTGGGCCTCGATTTTTGACTCCTTCCTTTCTCCCTATGGAAATCCAGAGCACATAGGAGATGCTCATTAAATACTGATGGTCTGATAACTTACAACAAGAGTAATTATAATATGGATTCAAGAACATTCCTCAGAAAACCGCATTCTCTGAAACTTAACTACACAGAGCAAGGCCTTGTACTCAAAAATATTTAGTGTCCTTACCACTTTAAACAAATATTTAAGATTTCCCATTATTTCCTAAGTAATTTCCTAAGGACTCATTGCAGCATGCTTCAAGGGGCAAAGGAATGAAATGTCTTGTTAAGAGCTTCCAAATTCCTTCCATTCCCCTCTTCATGGCCTAGGTACCCATCCGGTAGCTGACAGCTCACGGCTGAGTCCTTCACTGGGCACTGCCCTCAGGAGCTGCAGGAAAACTGTCTTGTTAAAGATTATACCCCCTTCCAATGGGCGGCCCATAGCCAGTGACTGCCTGATGTGGGAATAGAAAGTTCCTACCCTTGACTCAATTTCAGACAATTTTGAAGGACCCATAAGATCTGCTAAGGGCAGAGTTGCAAGCACGCTGCCATCAGTTTCAGAAGCGACTAAACCTTCTTTTTCCAGGGAACCCAACAGAACACGTGTGTCTTCCCCACTAGCCCATACGCTTTTGAAGGCAAGAACTCTATTTAGCATCTTCAGCCCATGCTAAGCACGATCCTTACAATAGCTAGGGGCCCTGAAGTAGTATTTCTTATTCATTTACATGAAGGAGTTAATCAATTAAAATGCATATTGGAAGGAGCAATTCTGCTAATTTAATAGGATTGAAGGACAGTGGTTACCAAGGGCTAGCATAAGCCATACTTCCTGCACAAAAATCATCTGAGACATGCCTGTGGCAGCACCAGAATTTCAGCATAGGAAGATCTTAACCTGTGTCACTGTGGCTGAAAGGGGCTTCAAACTCAAAAGTGGAAGCTGAAATGGTAGGGCACTTTGGAGAATATTGAGAAAGCATCCAATGTCCATAGTAAGATAGGGTAGGATGGGGAAGGAAATACTGACAGAGATTGCAAGTGTTATGCTGAAGCCCTCCTCAGGCACACTCTAGTGCTCCCACTGACCTCAAAATTTTTTAAATTTATAAATTCCTGTTCTCCATTCCACCACTGAATCAGAATCTTCAGGGCTAAGGGGGTGAGTTTTGACAACAGCTAGATTATGTTACTTTTTATCTTAGCTGAATTCTAATGATCAAGCACATAATATTTAGCTTGTGCCTAAGTAAATTGCATTCCTTTTCATTTTATCTTCAATGTTTGGCCATTTCCCAACTTACTAGAATTTCCAATACGGAGTGATCAGAAAAAGTATGGAAAAAACAATCCCTACTCTACTGGTTTCTTTTCTTCTGCTTATTAGAAATGTAGAAGTATTTGATGAGGGAGAGAATACAAACTCAGCTAAAACGAGGGTTTTTTTGTTTTAGGAGGCTCACTTTTGATTTCCATCTATAATTCCAAATTTTTATATTTATTGGTAGTTAACAAAGCAGTTCACACATGCTAGGGATAAATCCTATTTTCTTATTATTGAGTGTATATTATATTCTAAAGCAATATTCTTTTTCCATGGGATCTTAATATAAAGCCATTTTGGAATTTATATTTCTACCTTGCCATTAAATTATATATAACACTTTCCTTTATCCTTTTCTGCCCAGCTGCCTTCTCCAACTTCCCCTTCCCCCCAAACTGATTGCCCCTTTTGGGTCACTTTGCTGTTGCCGTCATTGTAAAGAAAGAAACTTTAAACATTCTCATTGAAGAGTTACATTTAAACCACAGCATTTTTGTTAGGGTGGGTGGCAACTTTCTAACACTACTAAGCAAAGATAGTTTGAACAGGTAAGCCCCATTATAGAATGTTGCCTTCTGTGGTAATTTTAAACTTCGGCCTCTGTATTTATCTAGCAGTGCCAACAGTGGTTTAGTCTTAGGAGGAAAGAAGCAAGGAAATGAAGAGAGCCCAGGATGGCTGTTTGAGAGCAGAGGTTCAACATGAAGATGTTTGGAATGAAGATGGAATTCAGGAGGAGTCCTTGGGAAATTCACAAAACTGGGAATCAAAGGTACCCTGGAGATACAGACTCTTAAATTGTTCCTCTTCTTCCTAAAGCATAAATCTGAGTAGGTCATAAAATGTTATATTTTCCTTATGCTCATGAAACCTCGCTCCATTATCTCCTGACTGCCAGACCTGGGGACTTGGGGCTCCTGCCTTATCTTCTTATATTCTGCATCGCATACCACATTCCCTGAGGAAAGTAGAATCGGCTCTTCGCTAAGCGCACTCCACTTGCTCCTGCTTACAACAACTTTGTTCTTGATCTTCCCTCTACCTGGAATGTGATATCTTCTCCACACCAATGGGAATCCTTCAAAGTCTAACGCCAACCTTACCTCCTTTAACAAGCCTCTTGTAATCCCCCCAAGTGCGTGTGTTCCGACCCTTTCCTGAGCCTGTACCACACTTGACACCTCTTAGAAGTATACACAGTAGACAACCTTGAATTATAGTTATATAGGATTTTGTTTATCACCCCTACCCCTGACTAACCTTATTTGGACCCAGACATATGACATCACTCATTCCTATATCGTTCGTTGCAGGCCCTCTTATAGCGCGCTGCACACAGAAGGTGCTCAAATATCTATGGTAGGAGTGGAATGAAGGAAGGGGGAAGGGAAGGATGGAGAAGGAAGTGATGGAAGGAAGGAAGAAGGAAAGAAAGAAAGGAAGGAAGGGAAGGAGGGAGGTAAGGAAGGAGGGAGGAAATTAGGAAGGAAGGGTCAGCCATTTCTTCTCCCTCTATTTGTAGGTTACAAACTACTTAATATTAACCATCACTCCCTTATTACTCAACTTCTTTTACTTTCCTCAATCCGCAGTTTTTGTCTCAGTTTACAATGCAACGTGAGTTTGGGAGAACACTGATCTAAAATGGATCTGCTGTCACTAAATGCTTTAGCATTCATCCATGTAACACTGATGTACTGATGACCTACTATATGCCATGCACAGCACTGGGCCCTGGAAATATGAAACAGACAGACCCCAGCCTCCTGGAGCTAAGCTAAGCCCTTCCCTCATGGTGAGGAGCGCACAGAGCGGCTTGCTCTGTGACTGTGCTATTACGGGCCCTGGAGGAGAACCCCGACAAGGGAAAGCAGCAGAGTCCAAACCCCCTGGAGACCCCTTGAATGCATTTACTCTGCACACAATGGAGCTGGGAGCCTCTTGAGTACCATTCAGAAGTTCTGTCATGGTGAGAACAATTAGGGGCTTTAACAGGGGTATTCAAAAGCCAAGCACTGAGAGCCACCAGATTCATTTGTTACATTCAAATTTTCTCCCCTGGCCATGCGAAGCTTTGTTTACACAAAATACTTGATACCATCCTAAGTTTCTCAGTTTTCCATTTTTACTGCTGTGTTTAGCTCCCCTGCCTGGATTCCTTCTGAAATAAAGTTGATGGAGAGGCTGGGAACATCACAGCGTTCATAGCCAGTATCATTTCTTCAGACAAGTAGGATGGGTGGCTGGAAGGCACTGCAAGATCCAACCTGAATAAAAGTATGTCTTCCACAGCCCCCTCCCCACCTTATCATCTAAAATGCAGTCTATTGAAGCCATTTTTTCTGGGTTGGAAAAAGATTAATGGCATATTCTCTCCAAATGTCACTATTATAATACGAAGGGGAGAAGCCTATTATTCCAAACTTTTCCCTCCAGCATAGCATTCACATGTTAAACATCTTGACAAATATCTCACACACACACACACACACACATACACACACACACACACACACACCCCTGTATCAACTTCCCTTAGTAGCTGTGTGGTGGTAACTTGGCAAACTTGATAAAAATAGTACTGTCTTCATTATTCCCAAGTTGGTTCATTATGGTCTATGGAAGCAGAGGGACCCTGTCGATGAAGAAATGAAGTAAGAAATTCCATCTCTTCAAAGTAAGATAAAATGTGGCTAAAAGATATTTTGAAAAGACCCCTTGGTGGAGGACTTTGAAAACCAGAAGAAAACATGCAATACTGAAAGAATGATGGCAGTCCTAAATGCCAGGGATGTCCAGAGCAGATGTGCAGGAGAGTCAGGAAAAAGGAGGGGCGCCAAAGAAGAGCAGTTCCCTGCTAATGCGAAAGAGGATAGTAAGGAAAAGGCAAGGAGGCCCCACCAGTGACCTATTTTCTCAACTCTTTCTGTATTGTGTTTCTAGAGATCAAATGAGGTCAAGAATGGCAGAGCGTGCATAAAGTCCACAAATTCTGAGAGGGGGCGCCATGTGAGCAATAACAAGTCAATAAAGTGAGCTAAAAGATTAGACGCACTAAAATTAGCCTCAACAAGAACAACTACTTTTCTTATGCCGCACACTACTAAAAAAAAATCATATGCCAGGACATATTGTTATGAAACTAAAATACTCGATTGAAGGCTTGTGTCATATCAGGAAACTGGAATCATGCATCATGGTAGAGCCAAAGAATTGTGAGACCTTGGAAACTTAATTTCATTCCTCTGGTTCAAAATTTCCTTGTTGGCTAAAATGATATAATGGGGCATCCTTTATTCCTACACTGTATATAATTTCATTAGATTTTTATGAAGCCATAGTAATCACCTCTGGCTATATTTATAATCATTCATTTTCATTTTGACGGAAATAAAAATTATTTTAATGCAACTATTTTTGTAATATTAAACAATTTTACATTATAATAGATGAACACTAAAATTTGAATGTGAATTTACCTGTGTTGGAACTTTAAATGTATGTTTTTTAGGAAATTAGATACTCCAAGTCCATCCATCCAAAAATCCAACTCCTTTGATCCACATTCCACCACCATGTTCATCTTCCTTTCTTTTTGTATGTAAGATAAATATAATTCATGTGCATATGCAATGCAAGTATTTTGGCTCTAGACATATACAGCTTTTATTTACTAGGGCCACAGGAATTATTCCAAGGGATCTAGAATTGTTATAGATACCAATCTTCCTATGTAGATAAATATATTTCAAAGATATAAGTAGATCCTGTTGTGACTATACACAAATTCATTTTTTAAAGACATTATATTCGTAATAATTTATTGTTGTTATTATTATGCATTTTCTCAATCAACTGATACTGAAAGTACAACTATGATTAAGTGGTCTTCCAATTTTTTGCAATTAAAAAGCGGAACTTTATACCAGAAAATTATGAAGATCATTATACTAAGTCACAGTTGTATTACATGTAAACATTGACAGGGTAAGAACCTACCAATTAACTCACTTTGATCAGGCCATGAGAAAATAAACCACTATGAATAATTTTATGATTATTCATACAGTGATTTATTATCATTATAATTCACATAAAGTATAAGCTACATAATTAACAAATATATTGAAAAGAGTGAAAGTCTATAATTATATGATCACAATTCACAGTCCATTTCATTTTTTCTTTTTGAGTTCAAACTCCACACACAATTTCCTGACTTAGGAAGTATTACAAAATACAATCTAATTTTACTCGTAAATATATATTCTTAGACATATCTCTTGTATGAACAAAATAGCTCATTTAGTGCCATTTATTGTAATATATATATATATATATATATATATATATATATGAACATGGTAACTATAACATACCCTTGGAATAGCTTGTCATGAAAAAGATTACTTTTAATGCTGTAATACGAAAACAGGAAAGAGCAGATTTTCAGAAGAAAAATATTAAAGTGCTTTGCTTTTTCCCTCTGCTTTATTCACAGTTCGCTGCCTGGCAATTTCAGATGGTGTGATAGGAAAGCAACACCAAGCCGGTCAGTCACCCCTTGTGTAAAGCTAACAGCCTTAGGAGTCTTTGAGTTTTGGCACCTGTATATTGTCTCTACACAGGGGAACCAAAAATGCATGTCAGTTAAGGATCTTTCATTATAAGTCAATGGCCAGGGGAAGCAACAAGGGTATATCCTTCCTTTGAGCCATGTGGTTGGCCTGTAATGGAATGCTCTTTGCACTGGACGATACTCCAGGGTAGCATTCTCTGGGTGAAAATTAAAAGCATATTTGTAAGGTGATTAGCAGAATCTGTCAAATAAACAAGCCTGTCTACAATCTTATAATATTCCTTTGTAAATCTGCTTGAGCAAATCTGAAGCGTTTCCAGAAGACATAAGGAATATGCATTTTTAAAATATAGGAAACCAAGAAAATGCTTGTTATTTATAGGCATCAGTGAAGTCGGATAAACAGGCATGATCAAATTCATCTGAAAGAAATATTGGGGATCCTTAACGCAAAAAGCAAGACACTGGAAAGTTAGGAAAAGGAGGTTGCTCTATAGCAGGAAAGTTCCTTAAGTGCATGTATATTTATTTTTATTTACAGGGTTAATTTTCTACTTTCCAATTCTACCTTGACCAAAAACATAAAAACTTACTCTTTAACCTGATTATCACCACTTAAAAACATATATGGAAGGTCATATCACTAACTATGCCCTATTTTCATATATGTAAATATATTTATGTTAAGATACACAAACATTGAAGAAATGCGGTGTTAGTCGTGACACATGGGGGACTGCCTCCCCCTAAAGAACATTAGTAATTATTGCAACTAGCAAATTCCAGAACAGAACTATTATCTTTATATTCTTATGTCCTCTATTATGCTTAGTATTCAAACGCATTATGCTTTTGTTAATAAAGTGATACATGAGAGTAGCCTTTTGGTCAATTGACCCAATTTAAGTGGCAGCATCAAGTTTGTTGGTGAACCTTGGTTTATTCTTGGTACCAAAAACAAAAACACCTAAGTACTCAGGAGCATTAACAACAACAACAAAAAAAGCAATCAGCTTAAAACACTCTCACACAAAACCTTTGGTTACCATTCTTTGAATGATTTTCAAAAGCAACTTTTTTTTTTTTTTTTTTTTTAGTTACTCAGGACAACTATATTCCCATATGAGTACTGCGGAAAAAAACTTGAGTACTGAGTGAAAATTAGCAACCAAAGCGTTTAATTTGTCTGTATTACCTACTCACTGAACGATGTTACCTACCAGATACCTGTAATTGATACTAGAAGGTGCCTATAAAGATTTACAATAAGGGTGTGAGAAAAAAATACACTGTTAAATTCATATGACTTTGGGGAACCCTTAATAATAATAATTCCATATATCTCTAAGGCACGGCATGATGGTAAGCACTTAGACACACGTCTTGTTTCTTTAGTGCAATATGTAACTATTCTATTGTTTTTAAATTATTAAATGATTAAATGAGGGAAAATGCGGGGTCAGAAGTCACAAGGCTAGTAAATGACAGAGCCTGAAGTGCAATTCAGGGCCTCTCACTCAGCACCGAATCCTCTAATACCTGGATGTCTCAGAGAGCTGAGCTCCTTCCTCGTTGAGATTCCTGAGACAACTAATGGAAAAAGGATTGGAATTTAATAATAAAAATGCTGACATGGCCTGATCTATAGCTGCCCAAACGGTGCCATTATAATTATGCTTTATAAATTGAGCATTACCAGAAAACTTGCTACTTTTAAATATTATTAATCAACACATGGGTGCTTCCGTTGCCACAAATTATAGAGTAGTCTGCTTTATTAAAACATGTGACTTGCCAAACACCAAAGATTTTATCTGTTTTAAGACAAAGTATATCCCAAACATTCAGTATATATATTAAAGAGACTAAAAGATTCTGAAATAGAAATCTTAATCCTAAAAGTTCAGTTGTTTTAAAAAATGTTTTATCTGTCATTTGAACAATAATATGATTTGTTCACATGCATTGCAAATGTAATACACATTCATTTTAAATTTGTTCTCTAAATTTAGCTGGTTACTTATCAGCTAAATCTCCTGACTTTGCTGAAGCAACTGGTCAGGAAACAAAATTAGTGCTTTCTATATTTATAAATGATATTTCTTCTATTTTTGAATACTTTCTAATCTAACTACATACCCTGGGCTGACAAAATGTCAATAAAATAGAGAAATAGATATTATATTTTAAATTATTCACTGCTTTCATGTTTAAATGCTTTCCTAATAAAAGCAAAGCTTTTTATTATTGATTTATGAGTTACTTAAGAAAAATGCTGTAACCTGCCTTGGTTACATAATCCTCGTCCAAAAGAAAGTAACAGGTTATAAAGTACCATTAAAATGATTGAAACTATCTTTCCTAATGTGAATATATGCAGTCTTCAAGTAAAAGGATAGCAATTTCATGCGTGTATGTATGTTTCACAGCCAGTGTCGTTTTTTAAGACTTCTTTTCCTTTCTAGTATTATTTCCATCCACTACTGAGCTTCTAAAACCTCTAGAATATGCCCTGTTTGGTAACATATGTGTGGATTATGTCAGAAAACAACTGAGGAAGTCATTTACAGAATATTAAAATAAGGAGTACAGGAAGACTCATTGCAGACTATATTTCTGCACATAGTTGGAGACTAACATCCTGGAAGCAGCCGTAGTGTTACCCTGACCCCTGAAGGAAGGAATCAGGAGTTAACTTCACATCCAGTTTCCTACACAATGTGAACACCAAACTTCCAATCCACTGGCACAATTTATCAATGTTTGGGCATGTCCTGCAGAAATAAGAAAGTCATCTCAAATATCAGAGCTCAAAATTTCATTCCACCATTCCACCATTCTGATTTGGGGTAAGCAGATCTTTTCAAAGTTACTTAGTGGATGTCTAGATCTTGCACCGACTCCATAGGAAAACCAGAAAGAATCATCTCATCTCTATGATAGAAAAGTCATTTAGCCTTTTTTTTTTTTTGTAGAATAAATGTAAAGGGAAATAGGAAATAGCACAACTAGATGATAAGATGATTTAATTCAACAGGGTTAGGATTTCAGCAGTTTCATTTTGAGGGAATATATAATCTACTGAGGGAAAAACAGATCCTAAAACAGTGGAAGGCCTAAAGGAGATGATGTGCCTCTCCTTTTAAAGAAAATCATGGCTCCAAATAAAACATCAGGGAAATTGACATTTTATTCTGCAGTATTCCTCCGTACCCTAAGCAAAGCACATTTCTCTCGTCTCATGGTAAAACCCACAGGCGGCTGCAACATGTCCTTTAAGCCATGCAATAAGTAAAACTTGAAAAAGGATTGCTCTTTTTTTTCCCTGGGATTTGTATTAATAATGAATTCGTTGTCATTTATTTTTTTAATTTAACAGGATAACATTACCTCTGAAGGTTTTTACTTCTCTTTTCCCAGAGGGTTAAAATGGCCCAGAAAGAGGCAGTCAAAGCAGAGATAAAGGTACAAAACACTCATTTCTGACACACTGTGGAAGCAATCATTTTTATTGAGGGAACCACCAGACTGAAATCTGCATCAAGCTCTACCAGGAAAAATGCAAGAGAGGATCTCAAATAGTCATTCCATTCAGTCTTCATTTCAATGGATTTAACTTTCTACTCACTTGGGGTCATGTATTTCAATCATAGGGTACAGAACTGTGACCTTGGCTGGGATCATCAGCCCCAATTACTCAATGGGGTACTTGTGAAACATTGCGGACTCAATTTGACTCTCCACGGGTGTGGCTAAAATTGCTCCTGCCTGGCCCTAAAGCTTACATGATCTGCTGTCCCCCAGAAACTCACTATGAGAAAACTCATGCTAAATTCGCCACAGAGATCAGGGTTTACAGGACCCTTGGAGCTAATCTCTGTCTGTCTTCCTCCCCTTCTTCCTCCTCCTCCTCCTCCTCCTTCTCCCCCCTTCCCCTCCCCCTCCTCCTCCTCCGTTAGCTGTTACAAGCCTTCAAAAGTTAACAGGGGTGATGAAGCCTCTCTCTATACAATCATTTCATCTCACTATCGTTGACTGAAGCTCGCTGATGTAATGAAGTTACATAATCACCGATTATGCACGACTTCCATCCATCTTCCTTCATATCCACATATCTTCTCCCCTCCCCTTCAGATCAATCTACCAGGTGAGATTTATAACACATGTAAATGCTCCATTCTCTCATCATTGGAACTGAATATGGGACTTTAGCATTGCAGTACAGTGCACTGAACCACGTCATCAATATTGATTTTTTAAATCCCATTTCCCAGGCAGAATATGCTTAAGCATCCTTCGTGCTCTTGTCTCTAACTTTTTACCGAAAGGGTAAAATACATGTAACAAATAGAACACATCCTCAACTTAAGGTTAAGGGAAGTGTGTAACTGCCTGCATTTCCAAAGCTGGCTGCAATGCAATAAAAGGATGGTCTCTGCTTCCAGACCTTCGACTCCCCTGCACGTGGGTCGCAGCCTCAGCTATACAGGATATTGGGTAAATAATTATATTATTGGACAAATTGAACTTAAGAAAGAAAGCATTATGGTGATACTGAAAATAATATTGCACTATTCTCTATTTTAGTCATCGTTTTCAGCTTTTTCTTTTCTTTTTAAATTCTGAATGATAATCCAGTAGATAAAAAAGTAGCCTAGGGTACTTAATAATCTCCAATAATCACAACCTAGAGAACAATTAACAATGATTATCACCTTAAAGTTTAAGAACTTGACAAGTGGGATGTCCCTGGTCCCATTGCGGCTGTGAAATGCAGCAGAATGCTGCACTGAGTTGAAAACATATTTCTTTTAATGAATAAAGAGTGGCTCGTTTCATTTTAAATAGGGCTCTTCAGTAAGTGTCCTTTCACGGCTGCTACCCCTTCCAGAACACAAGAGCCACAAATATTGCATCCAAACAAAGAGTGTCTACCCAGAATTAATTCAAGACACTCTCCCATATCAAAATAATTGGAGGGGGTAGTGATGCTTTGATTTATTTTCAATTACACTCAGAATACAGTCCCACATACACACACACACACACACACACACACGCACACACACCAACACACCCAACTGCAGTTATTCCATTCAGTGCCAATAACGGCCACATCACAGCCATCTAGGCGATGCAGCAATCATCCAAGTCACCCATTCCATTACAAACGCCCAAGTTTGCTCACGCCACTGATGGGTTTGCATATATAAAATGACCTTACCCACAAGAGTCTTCCAAATTATTCTCCTCTGGATATCAGTCGGTAAGGTAACTGCTGGTCATCACAATGCGTATTCAGAAAAATCCACGTTTTACTCCTATGCTCTTTTTCTTGTTTTTGCTAGCAATTAATATCGTGAACAAGATACCCATTCACAAATGCCAAGTTCACCATAAAAGCAGATAATTCCATACAGCTCTTCCCTACAAGACTGCCTCCAGTTAGTTCTCAAAGTGCCCGATTGTTCGGTGAAGATACAATCCAGGTGCAGAGCAGGGGAAAAAAAAGAAAACTGGGAGAAAAAAGAAGAGGCAGATAGAAAAGGAGAGACTGATAGAGGAAAGGGCAGAAAAAAAGGGAAGAAATTTTTTTAAAACAAGGAAAGAAAAGGCCGGTAAGTGAGGAAGTCTGTGAGCTCTACGACAAGAATCGGAGTCTTGCCTTTTGCAAATCTTCTGTATCCATGTAGCCTTTCAGATCCCCTTGGTCCCCAAGTAAAATTTCCAGATCCGGGATGCAGCCATAAGAAAGAATCCTATGTATATTTCACAAGTATCCCGCAATAACAGATCCAACGGGGTTTTCCTTGTACAGTACTGCTATGTGAAAGCACACAACCCCTGCTGTTTGGGAAGGTGTCTCCTGGGTCCTAGCTCTCTTCAGCAGCCCCCAAAAATGATTTTTCAAAAAAGAGTGGGGGAAAGAAAGCAGCTTTGCCTTTGCCTTGAATGATGCTAATCCTGAGCGAAAACGACAAGGAAACCACGACTAGCACGAGATCTTGATTAATAGCCACAATCCACTCAAAATATCCCAGGGAAGAAGGAGCGAAAACAAGAAAGAGAAACTGCAATGCATAAATGATTCCAGTGTTTCTACAAGATCGGTTCATTTGATTGAATGCATTCTGTGGTTTGCTGCAAGTCATAAAGAGGATAGTGTTACTGCCACCCAATGGATATTTTAGTACTAGCCAATCCACAGAACGCCACCGCTTTGCGAGTTTTAGTTTTCAAAGACTTAGGAGGGAGGAGTGTAGCCTGGGAATCTTTGGGAAAGGACCCTGAGAGGCCTCGAATAACGAGTATCTGTCCTTCCAGGCAAAAGTGGACCGGCAACTGGGGACGTTCACCCAGTCCAGCGTTAGCCACCTTAGAATTACGGTTCCATTTCTCTAGGAGGCAGAAAGGTACAGAGAGCGATGCCTAAACTGACATGCTCATAATAACCTCCTTTTCATCTCTTCTCTTTAGAGCTGATTTGTTATTGCGAGCGACCTCTCTCTCACTCTCCCTCACACTCACTGTCTCTCACACACACACACACACACACACACACACACACACACACACACACACACACACACACACGACCATTCTCTAAATCACTTTAAGCCGGATTTCAAACGGGAGCTTGGTGCGAGGCGGTTGCTCCAAACCTCCGGAGGCACGGTAATAATTGTTTCTAAAGGGCAGTTTTGCAAAGTGCTTCTGCCGGTATTGGTATGTAAATCGTGAGTGCAGGAGGCAGTACTCTCCACCCTGCCGCTCTTTCTGTTTGGGGAGGAGCAAAATCTTCCCTGAGTGAGCGGGGCTCGGGAGAAGGGTGCCAGTGGCAGGCTCTCTGGGAGGGGGTGAGGGGCGGGGCGCAAAGAGGAGGAGATTGAAAAGGATCCTCCTCCCAGCCGCCGTGTCACAGAGTCCGCTGCGGGATGGGAATCTGAGACGGAGTCGTGATGGGAAAAGAGGGACAAAGTAGGTAGTGGTCAAATAAATTAGGATATTTGCTCCGTTTAAGATGTGTGCCCTTTATATTACCTTGGGATAATATAATACATGTGGTTCTGTACTTCTCAATCTGGAACATAGGCATGATCACCTAGGTGGCTTGTTAAAATGCAGATTCGGATTCAGTAAGTCTGGAGTGAGGCCTGACAGTCTGCATTTATAATAAGCTGGTCCATGGACCATAATAATGCTGCTGGTCTATGGCCCACACTTGGAGTAGCAAGACTTTACAGAAGAGTTAATATCTACACTGCAACCACAACATCAGGTTCTGACAGTGGGGGGTGGGCAAGGCAGCTAAAGGCTGAGAAACACTTTTCCAATCGCCACCCCTCCCTCTCCCCGCCCTTCAAGTTTTCCCACACACCACCTGTAGCCCCCGTTCTAGAAAACAACCCATTCTACAATGTATTTCACAAGCTTTTGTAATGTAAGGTTTAACAGGATAAACCCCAAATAGAACAATAAATAGGCAAAGCAGCCTTGACCCTAGAGAAGTGTATCTTCATTTAATGTGGGGAATAAAACCCAATTGAAGATAAAGGAAAGCCTTGCAAATATTCGGTCAAATGCGAGCTAAACTAATGCAAGCTAAACTCAGGTCACAGGTGACACTGAATGAGGGCTGGGAGACTGGATAGGGAGGTCAATCTGTAGTTTTAAAAAGGAAGGAGCAGTATAATGAACTTCCCAGTCCAAGCTGAGGGAAGATCTGGTTAAAGTGTGTAGGCAAGTGTTATGCGGTTTCCCAGGAGTTAACTCACCCAGATTAACCTCCTACATGCCAGCCACTCTCCTTTCCCTGCTCCTTCCCCACAGGCTCCCATCCAGAGTAAACTGAGAATCAGGGGTGAAGGGGAAATATATTCTCCTCTTCTCATAGAGGTGATCCACATTCTTAGCACCTTCTCTTGTTGTGGTCCTTTGGCTGACCCATTTAAGCGATGAACTTGACTTCAAATGGACTGAGAGGGGGCCACAATTAACAAATTTAATTGCTTCAAGCAAAGTTTAGAAGTAAAAGTCCTGAGCTGTAGGCTCAAATCCTAGATTTGAGCCTGATTTCTACTCCTAAGTAGCCGTAATTACCCAAGGGATTCACTTTAATTTCTCTTGGCCTCAGTTTCCTTGTCTGTAAAATGACAGGTTGAAATGAACCAGTTGCCAAGGTCTACTCCAGTTCCATATGGTACCAAAATCAAGTCCTCTATTTGCAAGGCTTTTGCTAGTCAGTTTGTTATTCTACACAGAGCAAGAGTTCTAATGATTACCTTGACATGGGCTGCACAGAGGATCCAGAAGCTTTGAAAAGTGTGTTGAAGACACAGGTGAACATTTGACCATTTCAATCCTCTTGCAAGAGATAATTTGAAACGCTTTCTTTTCAGATCCAGGAAGGAAAGTGTTTGTTTGAATCTGAGGTGAAGCATTGTCTATTCCTGGATCTTACTGAGCCAACTGTGGGCCTCCCTGTTTGTTGCCATGGGATCCTCTTTGTGCGAACTGTCTTGAACTGTGTGGGAACATTTTCCTCTTGCCTCCCTACAGTTCTCTCTCTAACTCTTCTGAAGATATGTGTCAGAACAAAATGTAGCTGCATTATTGTCAATAAGACTAACAGCAGCTGCAAGGTGCATCTAATTAAGAATTTTAATTACTTCACCGAATTCTCATTTGCAGATGTTTAGAGCATTAAACAATGTATTGTGATTTTATTTTAAAATCTGAGTGAAGCTGACCTACCTCCCAAGGGGGGTGGGTGTTTAAAAACTACACAACTCAATGATGGGTATAAAAAAAAGGCTTTGACATGGGAAGTATATACCTTGGCTCATTGTTTGCGATTAAAGTGATATTTTATTCAGGATGAAAAACTAGTGTGCATATCCATATATATGCCTTTTTTACTAAAGTAAAAGGCAAATAAATCTCAGAATACTATGAAAATCAATAATTTACTATTCTAGCCGAATCCTTGCATGTTACATAGTTCTTCTCAAATGTTCTGTTCTTTTCTTTCCCCCAGTAACAGGATGGTTAACAGTAAGTTTCGTGCTGCAGTATGGGGATTGTAGGCTATAATTCAAAGCATTATGGGGTTTGTAGTAAAAACTGGCTGCAGATCAATTCCATGCTTCTAGCTTTTCTCAGTTGAAGGGACTGCTGTTTTATTTTCTAATAATAAAAAAGAAGAATATCAATATATTTTAAATAAGAAATTCATTTTAATGAAACAAAGTTGCTATTACTGGGAGTATGAAATTAGAGTTTAACTAAAATAATATTCTAACTGAGGAGATGGAGAATGCAATAACATCTACTTTATAAGCCCCAAATAACCTGAGTGAGCTCTTTCCTAATGTTTGTATTCTATAGCTAAGGTTTCCAAAGTCACTTTTATTGTTTCAGTATTTCTTAAAGAGTAATGTGGACACAGGAAATTCAAATTCTTATTGTGTCCACCTTTAACTACTGGTAGCCTACATTTAATATTTCACACTTTACATCATTCCTCAATGAAGTGAGCCAGAGTTTTATTTAATCTACCTTTTTAGATGTTTTGTTATACAAAAACACTCTGAATTGTCACAGTAGTTCCCCTTTTTAATGAAATCCTTAAGGCTAGAATATCTAGAAAATATGTCGGGACTGGGATATTTCATTCCACTTCAATTTAATTAATTATAGAAATGTATAAATTAAGGAGTTATAATTCAAGCCATCTTTTGTATGCAAATGATTCTGTGTAGGTAAATACATAATTTATAGAGGTTTTGATTTAGCTCTGTTGGTAATTTATTTCAAAGTTCATTAAACATTTTTTGTATGATATAAATTCAAAGTCTAGCTCCCTGGTAATGTTCTATGAAATCAGTCCCCCTTTTGTTATAGAGGCTAAAATATGTCTCTTCAAAGTCTCTTCCATCTGTGAAAGTCTCCATTATCATGCTAAGTTACTTAGAAAGTATTTTATACCTAAGGTTGCTTACTTTTCTCTTTCTCTCCTTAAAGAGGACTCCATCCACAAAAAGGCAGTGCTAAAGCAAACTATTATTACCGACATGAAGAAATGCAAAATCAAGCACCCTTCATTTTCAGGCCTTTTGCCAGCAGCATTCATCTGAACCCACCACCACATATTCTCAAATGATGTACAGACAAAGACTTGAGCATTTCAGCAGAATTCCACCATAAAGTTCAGAAGTAATAAAGAATGTTATGAAAAAGCAAACAGCAAGAGGAAAGAAAAAGGCCATGCCTGTTTTTCTTTCAGATTTCTAAGTTTTGAATCATAGAAATATACAAATATATATCTTCTTGAATGCAGTTTACATTATTGTTCATACTGTGAATATTTCTTTTATGGTCATAAAAATAAAAGCAATGCCCCAAATGAAACACTATGTACATAAGCGATGCAAATGCATCCCGGTGGAAAGCCGGCTGGCTGCTGGTGGGAGGGTATATTTATACAGTGCCTTTCATTTGGAAGGTTCCCAAAATGATTTGCAAACTGTATATAGAGGAATTGCTCACCATGGAAATTCACCCACTTCCAGGAGAGAATGCAGAAGTCATTCCATGCTGACAACTAGTTTAAATAAAACCACAGAAGAATATTTCAGGTGGGCAAAATTGTAGTTGATTCAGGAAATGTACATTGAAAATCCACTATGTGCCAGGCACAGTTCAAGGTACTGAGGGTAGCATTATGGATATAAATGGTCAAGTTTCCTGCTCTCCTAAAGCTTACGTTTTACTGAAATATGACCAGAACTCGGGAGTTAAAAGCCCTATTTCTTGATGAATTTCTGATCCCTGCCTATGATTCTACAGAAACAGACCACTTGCTACTTTTTATAATGTATTTTCATCAGGCTTCATGATATCCAGGACACACGACCTGTGGCAATGTATTCTATATCCAATTGATCACGTGCAAAAAAATAGCTTCAGATATCATGGTTGAAGCAGGTAAAAAGGACAATAACATTTCCTGCATTGAATGATTTGGAAGCGGTAGGGCAGAATTAAAAGTCTTCTGGGTTTGGGAAATTAAATGAAATGGTATTGCTATATACACGTGGAAGACCGCTTCCACTGAAATGATTCAGGGCACTTCATGGTAATTAAGGCATATAAAATAGTTTAGTAAAGGAAGAGAGCAGTGTGAGCTAATGTTTCAGAGCATAAAATACGGAATCAAATACCAATGTCTCTTAACTTTACTAGATTTATAATATTTTTCCAGTGGAAGTAGAACAGGAAAAAAGGGTGAAGCAGGCACTGCCAAAGTTCAGCCCAGACCCCTGCGTGGCTCACAGCCACCACTCGCCTCTCTGTGTTTGCATCTAAAGGCCAGCCCCTGCGTCCTCTTTAACTATTGCTCTTGGGCTACTGGGGCACCTTGACTTGCCTTTATTGAGTGTACAACCCTCCTCCGCCTTAGCCAATGACTGACATCAATTGGAGTATGAAACCCTAGCACTTTGCCTTCAGAAAAACTCTGAGGCATAATTTACAATGTAGAGGTCCCCTCTGAAATCAGGCTGAAGCTAGGATTTGCCTGTAATCACACTCTGTTTGGTGTCTGGGAACATAAGACAGAGGGTAATGAGAAATAATCATAGAGGTCCCATCTCTGGCTTTTAAATTGTCAACCTGTATAACTGGAAACAGATCATTCATTCATTTACCCATTTGTCTATGGTTTATCCATTACATACTATGTGCCAGACATTGTGGGGCGTTGGAGCTCTAAGGATGAGTAAGGCCCAGTCCCTGTCCTTAAGGAACTCAAGTCTAGCAGTGAAGAAAAACAAATAAACATCACATGTGATATACAGTGTGATGAGTTCTGTAAGAGAGATCTGAATTCAGCCAAAAAGAGTCAGGGAAGACTGAACAGAGGTGTTATATCAGTGACCTTGAGGGATGAACAAAAATAAAATCACAAAAATGAGTGAAGACCAGGAATAAACAGTAACCTCTAAGTAGACCAATTTTCTTCTACCTAGATGGAAATAGCACTGGTCCTGGTAGTAGAAATCAAAAGTGTTTAAAGTTATAGAATCCATTTTTGAAGGGGGCTCTAGAGATAACCTTTAATAATCTCTTTATTTTAGTCAGAGGAAATTGAGTCTCACTCGGCCGAACGACACAGTTATTTAAGCTTGCAAAGCTAGGAAGTGGTAGGAGTTCTCTTCTAGCATGACTCAGCCATATTGCCTGTCAGCCTTTTCTTGAAAAAGATAGATTGAGGACATAATAGAGATATCTGATATAATAAGATCTGATCTGAATCCTGGCCTATCACGATATGGCCTTGAGAAAATTCCTTGCCTTCTCTGAGTGTCCTCCTATAAAAAATGAACTTAATAGGATAATCTTCTCCTGGGGGTATTGTAGCACATGAAACTGTCAGAGTGCCTAGGACATAGGATGTAGGAGAGAAGCATGCTTTGTTTCATTTTGTCTTTACTTTCTTTTCATTTCTTTTCTTTCCCAGTCAGAGAATGTTACAGTGGTGTAAATGGAGACAAGGATGTTTTAATTTTTGTTTGTGTGGTTTTTTTAAATATACTAGCTATAGAGTTGAAGAGAACCAGACATTAAGTAAGATAGTTTTCTTCTTTGTAAAAAAATAAATAAATAGGTGTTGTTTTTGGTTAGGACTTACCCTGTCTCTGACTGAAACTCATGGTTTTATTGATAGATCATTTCAGGACCAGTCCAACTTTGTTCAGTGCAAGCTATGTAGGTGAGTCTGCTTCTTTCAACCAGCTAGTTATAATAATAATAAACATAATACTGACAAATATATTCGCCAATTGAAGAAGTCTATTTACACATATTGCAAAAATGGATAACCAAATGGCAAATAAATGTATGAAAAGGTAAGTGACTTCATAAGACATAACGGCGATGTAAATTTAAAGTACAATGCAATATCATGACACATTCACCAGAATTTTTAAAAATAATGGACGATAGAAAACATGGGTGAAGAGTTGGAGCAATTGCAACTTGCATCTACTCCTGGTGAAAGTAAAAATTGTTTCAATAACCTTGGAAAACTTTTCAGCAGTGCCTATTAATTCTAAACATGTGTATAACCTATGATGCCATCAGTTCCATTCTAGGTATAGGCCCAAAAGAAATAGATACATATGTTCACCAAAAACATGTATTAGAAAGTTCACAGCAGGGGCTTCCCTTGTGGCGCAGTGGTTAAGAATCCGCCTGCCAATGCAGGGGACACGGGTTCGATCCCTGGTCCAGGAAGATTCTACATGCCACGGAGCAACTAATCCTGTGCTCCACAACTACTGAGCCTGCGCTCTAGGGCCCCCGAACCACAGCTACTGAGCCCACGTGCCACGACTACTGAGGCCCGCGTGCCTAGAGCCCGTGCTCCGCAACAAGAGAAGCCACCGCAATCAGAAGCCCATGCACCTCAAGGAAGAGTAGCCCCCACTCGCCACAACTAGAGAAAGCCTGTGCACAGCAAAGAAGACCCAACGCAGCCAAAAATTAATAAATTTAAAAAAAACTTATTAAGAAAAAAAGAAAGTTCACAGCAGCTTTATTCAAAAAGTTCTAAACTGGGGCTTCCCTGGTGGCGCAGTGGCAGAGAATCTGCCTGCCAATGCAGGGGACACGGGTTCGGGCCCTGGTCTGGGAAGATCCCACATGCCGCGGAGCAACTGGGCCTGTGAGCCACAACTACTGAGCCTGCGCGTCTGGAGCCTGTGCTCCGCAACAAGAGAGGCCGCGACAGTGAGAGGCCCGCGCACCGCGATGAAGAGTGGCCCCCACTTGCCGCAACTAGAGAAAGCCCTCGCACAGAAACGAAGACCCAACACAGCCAAAAGTAAATAAATAAATAAATAAATAATAAAAATAAAGGAATTCCTTTAAAAAAAAAAAAAGTTCTAAACTGGAAACGACCCAAATGCTCATGAACGGTAGAATGGATAAATATATTGCAGTATATTCTTACTGCAGGCTGCTGTACAGGAATGAGAACTAACAGTCATGGCTACTAGCAACAATATATTTCAATCTCACAAACATAATGTCGAGCAAAAGAAGGCAGACATAAAAGAATACATCTTGTAAGACTGCATTTGTAGTAAAAACAAAACTAATCTAATCTACATTGTAAAACATCAGGATAGTAGCTACCCTTAGTGAGAGCAGTGACCAGAGGTATGTTTAAGGAGAGCTTTGGAGGTGCTGGTAATATTCTGGGTTTTTTTTACCCTGATGCTGGCTATTCGAGTGTATTCATACTGTGAAAATTCATTGAGCATATATATAATGTGTGCACTTTTGAAATATATTTTATATTTCAATAAAAATTTTTAAAAAAAGAAGTTTGTTTTAAAACCAGAAGAAAGGAGGAGCTTCAAGATGGCGGAAGAGTAAGAGGCGGAGATCACCTTCCTCCCCACGAATACATCAGAAATACATGTACATGTGGAACAACTCCTACAGAACACCTACTGAACACTGGCGGAAGACCTCAGACCTCCCAAAAGGCAAGAAACTCCCCACGTACCTGGGTAGGGCAAAAGAAAAAAGAAAAAACAGAGACAAAAGCATAGGGACGGGACCTGCACCAGGGGGAGGGAGCCGTGAAGGGGGAAAGGTTTCCACACACTAGGAAGCCCCTTCGCGGGCGGAGACGGCGGGTGGCGGAGGCGGGGAGCTTCAGAGCCACGGAGGAGAGCGCAGCCACAGGGGTGTGGAGGGCAAAGCTCAGAGATTCCCGCACAGAGGCTCGGCGCCGAGCAGCACTCACCAGCCCGAGAGGCTTGTCTGTTCACCCGCTGGGGCGGGCGGGGGCTGGGAGCTGAGGCTCGGGCTTCGGTCGGATCCCAGGGAGAGGACTGGGGTTGGCGGCGTGAACACAGCCTGAAGGGGTTAGTGCACCACAGCTAGCCGGGAGGGAGTCCGGGAAAAAGTCTGGAGCTGCCGAAGAGGCAAGAGACTTTTTCTTGCCTCTTTGTTTCCTGGTGCGCAAGGAGAGGGGATTAAGAGCGCCACTTAAAGGAGCTTCAGAGATGGGCGCGAGCCGTGGCTATCAGCGCGGACACCAGAGACGGGCATGAGACGCTAAGGCCGCTGCTGCCGCCACCAAGAAGCCTGTGTGCGAGCACAGCGCACTCTCCACACCGCCCCTCCCGGGAGCCTGTGCAGCCCCCCACTGCCAGGGTCCCGTGATCCAGGAACAACTTACCCGGGAGAACACACGGCGCGCCTCAGGCTGGTGCAACATTATGTTGGCCTCTGCCGCCGCAGGCTCGCCCCGCCTCCTCCGTACCCCTCCCTCCCCGCGGCCTGAGTGAGCCAGAGCCCCCGAGTCAGCTGCTCCTTTAACCCCGTCCTGTCTGAGCGAAGAACAGACGCCCTCAGGCGACCTACACGCAGAGGCGGGTCCAAATCCAAAGCTGAACCCCGGGAGAACACACGGCGCGCCTCAGGCTGGTGCAACGTCATGTTGGCCTCTGCCGCCGCAGGCTCGCACCGCACTCTGTACCCCTCCCAACCCCCGGCCTGAGTGAGCCAGAGCGCCCAAATTAGCTGCTCCTTTAACCCCGTCCTGTCTGAACGAAGAACAGACGCCCTCAGGCGATCTACACGCAGAGGCGGGTGCAAATCCAAAGCTGAACCCTGGGAGCTGTGCGAACAAAGAAGAGAAAGGGAAATTTCTCCCAGCAGCCTCAGGAGCAGCGGATTAAATCTCCACAATCAACTTGATGTACCCTGCATCTGTGGAATATCTGAATAGACAACAAATCATCCCAAATTGAGGAGGTGGACTTTGGGAGCAATGATATATATATATTTCCCCCCTTTTCCTCTTTTTGTGAGTGTGTATGTGTATGCTTCTGTGTGTGATTTTGTCTGTATAGCTTGGCTTTTACCATTTGTCCAAGGGTTCTGTCTGTCCGTTTTTTTTTTTATTACTTAAGAAATTTTTTTTCTTAATTATTTTTTATTTCTTATTTTAATAGCTTTATTTTATTTTACTTTATCTTCTTCTTTCTTTCTTTTCTCCCTTTTATTCTGAGCCGTGTGGAGGACAGGCTCTTGGTGCTCCAGCCAGGCGTCAGGGCTGTGCCACTGAGGTGGGAGAGCCAAGTTCAGGACACTGGTCCACAAGAGATCTCCCAGCTCCACGTAATATCAAACGGTGAAAATCTCCCAGAGATCTCCATCTCAATGCCAAAACCCAGCTCCAGTCAACGACCAGCAAGCTACAGTGCTGGACACCCTATGCCAAACAACTAACAAGACAGGAACACAACCCCATCCATTAGCAGAGAGGCTGCCTAAAATCATAATAAGGCCACAGACACCCCAAAACACACCACCAGACGTGAACCTGCCCACCAGAAAGACAAGATCCAGCCTCATCAACCAGAACACAGGCACTAGTCCCCTCCACCAGGAAGCCTACACAACCCCCTGAATCAACCTTAGCCACTGGGGACAGACACCAAAAACAATGGAAACTACGAACCTGCAGCCTGCGAAAAGGAGACCCCAAACACAGTAAGTTAGGCAAAATGAGAAGACAGAGAAACACACAGCAGATGAAGGAGCAAGGCAAAAACCCACCAGACCTAACAAATGAAGAGGAAACAGGCAGTCTACCTGAAAAAGAATTCAGAATAATGATAGTAAAGATGATCCAAAATCTGGGAAATAGAATGGAGAAAATACAAGAAATGTTTAACAAGGACCTAGAAGAACTAAAGAGCAAACAAACAGAGATGAACAACACAATAAATGAAATTTGAAATTCTCTAGAAGGGATCAATAGCAGAATAACTGAGGCAGAAGAACAAATAAGTGGCCTGGAAGATAAACTAGTGGAAATAACTACTGTAGAGCAGAATAAAGAAAAAAGAATGAAAAGAACTGAGGACAGTCTCAGAGACCTCTGGGACAACATTAAATGCACCAACATTAGAATTATAGGGGTCCCAGGAGAAGAAGAGAAATAGAAAAAGACTGAGAAAATATTTGAAGAGATTATAGTTGAAAACTTCCCTAATATGGGAAAGGAAATAGTTAATCAAGTCCAGGAAGCACAGAGAGTCCCATACAGGATAAATCCAAGGAGAAACACGCCCAGACACATATTAATCAAACTATCAAAAATTAAATACAAAGAAAAAATATTAAAAGCAACAAGGGAAAAACAACAAGTAACACATAAGGGAATCTCCATCAGTTTAGCAGCTGATCTTTCAGCAGAAACTTTGCAAGCCAGAAGGGAGTGGCAGGACATATTTAAAGTGATGAAAGAGAAAAACCTACAACCAAGATTACTCTACCCAGCAAGGATCTCATTCAGATTTGATGGAGAGATTAAAAGCTTTACAGACAAGCAAAAGCTAAGAGAATTCAGCACCACCAAACCAGCTTTACAACAAAAGCTAAAGGAACTTCTCTAGGCAGGAAACACAAGAGAAGGAAAAGACCTACAATAATAAACCCAAAACAATTAAGAAAACGGTAATAGGAACATGCATATCGATAATTACCTTAACTGTAAATGGATTAAATGCTCCAACCAAAAGACATAGACTGGCTGAATGGATACAAATACAAGACCCATATATATGCTGTCTACAAGAGACCCACTTCAGACCTAGGGACACATACAGACTGAGAGTGAGGGGATGGAAAAAGATATTCCATGCAAATGGAAATCAAAAGAAAGCTGGAGTAGCAATTCTCATATCAGACAAAATAGACTTTAAAACAAAGACTATTACAAGAGACACAGAAGGATACTACATAATGATCAAGGGATCAATCCAACAAGAAGATATAACAATTGTAAATATTTATGCACCCAACATAGGAGCACCTCAATACATAAGGCAAATACTAACAGCCATAAAAGGGGAAAACAACAGTAACACAATCATAGTAGGGGACTTTCACACCCCATTTTCACCCATGGACAGATCATCCAAAATGAAAATAAATAAGGAAACACAAGCTTTAAATGATACATTAAACAAGATGGACTTAATTGGTATTTATAGGACACTCCATCCAAAAACACCAGAATACACATTCTTCTCCAGTGCTCATGGAACATTCTCCAGGATAGATCATATCTTGGGTCACAAATCAAGCCTTGGTAAATTTAAGAAAATTGAAATCATATCAAGTATATTTTCCGACCACAACGCTATGAGACTAGATATCAATTACAGGAAAATAATTTGTAAGAAATACAAACACATGGAGGCTAAACAACACACTACTTAATAACCAAGAGATCACTGAAGAAATCAAAGAGGAAATCAAAAAATACCTAGACACAGATGACAGTGAAAACACCACGACCCAAAACCTATGGGATGCAGCAAAAGCAGTTCGAAGAGGGAAGTTTATAGCTATACAAGCCTACATTAAGAAACAAGAAACATCTAAAATAAACAATCTAACCTTACACCTAAAGCAATTAGAGAAAGAAGAACAAAAAATTCCCAAAGTTAGCAGAAGGAAAGAAATCATAAAGATCATATCAGAAATAAATGAAAAAGAAATGAAGGAAACAATAGCAAAGATCAATAAAACTAAAAGCTGTTTCTTTGAGAAAATAAACAAAATTGATAAACCATTAGCCAGACTTATCAAGAAAAAAAGGGAGAAGACTCAGATCAATAGAATTAGAAATGAAAAAGGAGAAGTAACAACTGACACTGCATAAATACAAAGGATCGTGAGAGATTATTACAAGCAACTCTATGCCAATAAAATGGACAACCTGGAAGACATGGACAAATTCTTAGAAATGCACAACCTTCCGAGACTGAACCAGGAAGAAATAGAAAATATGAACAGACCAATCACAAGCACTGAAATTGAAACTGTGATTAAAAATCTTCCAACAAACAAAAGCCAGGACCAGATGGCTTCACAGGTGAATTCTATCAAACATTTAGAGAAGAGCTAATGCTTATCCTTCTCAAACTCTTCCAAAATATAGCAGAGGGAGGAACACTTCCAAACTCATTCTACGAGGCCACCATCACTCTGATACCAAAACCAGACAAAGATGTCACAAAGAAAGAAAACTACAGGCCAATATCACTGATGAACATAGATGCAAAAATCCTCAACAAAATACTCGCAAACAGAATCCAACAGCACATTAAAAGGATCATACATCATGATCAAGTGGGGTTTATCCCAGGAATGCAAGGATTCTTCAATATATGCAAATCAATCAACGTGATACACCATATTAACAAATTGAAGGAGAAAAACCATATGATCATCTCAATAGATGCAGAAAAAGCTTTCGACAAAATTCAACACCCATTTATGATAAAAGCCCTGCAGAAAGTAGGCATAGAGGAAACTTTCCTCAACATAATAGAGGCCATATATGACAAACCCACAGCCAACATTGTCCTCAATGGTGAAAAACTGAAACCATTTCCACTAAGATCAGGAACAAGACAAGGTTGCCCACTCTCACCACTATTATTCAACATAGTTTTGGAAGTTTTAGCCACAGCAATCAGAGAAGAAAAAGAAATAAAAGGAATCCAAACTGGAAAGAAGTAAAGCTGTCACTGTTTGCAGATGACATGATACTATACATAGAAAATCCTAAAGATGCTACCAGAAAACTACCAGAGCTAATCAATGAACTAGGTAAAGTAGCAGGATACAAAACTAATGCACAGAAATCTCTGGCATTCCTATACACTAATGATGAAAAATCTGAAAGTGAAATTAACAAAAAACTCCCATTTACCATGGCAACAAAAAGAATAAAATATCTAGGAATAAACCTACCTAAGGAGACAAAAGACCTGTAAGCAGAAAATTATAAGACACTAATGAAAGAAATTAAAGATGATACAAATAGATGGAGAGATATACCATGTTCTTGGATTGGAAGAATCAACATTGTGAAAATGACTCTACTACCCAAAGCAATGTACAGATTCACTGCAATACCTATCAAACTACCACTGGCATTTTTCACAGAACTAGAACAAAAAATTTCACAATTTGTATGGAAACACAAAAGACCCCGAATAGCCAAAGCAATCTTGAGAAAGAAAAACGGAGCTGGAGGAATCAGGCTCCCTGACTTCAGACTATACTACAAAGCTACAGTAATCAAGACAGTATGGTACTGGCACAAAAACAGAAATATAGATCAATGGAACAAGATAGAAAGCCCAGAGATAAGCACACGCACATATGGTCACCTTATCTTTGATAAAGGAGGCAAGAATATACAGTGGAGAAAAGACAGCCTCTTCGATAAGTGGTGCTGGGAAAACTAGCCAGCTGCATATAAAAGAATGAGATTAGAACACTCCCTAACACCATACACAAAAATAAACTCAAAATGGATTAAAGACCTAAATATAAGGCCAGACACTATAAAACTCTTAGAGGAAAACATAGGCAGAACACTCTATGACATAAATCACAGCAAGATCCTTTTTGACCCACCTCCTAGAGAAATGGAAATAAAAACAAATATAAACAAATGGGACCTAATGAAACTTAAAAGCTTTTGCACAGCAAAGGAAACCATAAATTAGACGAAAAGACAACCCTCAGAATGGGAGAAAATATTTGCAAAGGAAGCAACTGACAAAGGATTAATCTCCAAAACATACAAGCAACTCATGCAGCTCAATATCAGAAAAACAAAAAATCCAATCCAAAAATGGGCAGAAGACCTAAATAGACATTTCTCCAAAGAAGATATACAGATTGCTAACAAACACATGAAAGAATGCTCAACATCATTGATCATTAGAGAAATGCAAATCAAAACTAAAATGAGATATCATCTCACACTGGTCAGAATGGCCATCATCAAAAAATCTAGAAACAATAAATGCTGGAGAGGGTGTGGAGAAAAGGGAACCCTCTTGCACTGTTGGTGGGAATGTAAATTGGTACAGCCACTATGGAGAACAGTATGGAGGTTCCTTAAAAAACTACAAATAGAACTACCATATGACCCAGCAATCCCACTCCTGGGCATATACCCTGAGAAAACCATAATTCAATTAGAGTCATGTACCAAAATGTTCATTGCAGCTCTATTTACAATAGCCAGGACATAGAAGCAACCTAAGTGTCCATCGACAGATGAATGGATAAAGAAGATGTGGCACATATATACAATGGAATATTACTCAGCCATAAAAAGAAACGAAATTCAGCTATTTGTAGTGAGGTGGATGGACCTAGAGTCTGTCATACAGAGTGAAGTCAGTCAGAAAGAGAAAAACAAATACCGTATGCTAACACATATATATGGAATCTTAAAAAAAAAAGAAAATGGTCATGAAGAACCTAGGGGCAAGACAGGAATAAAGATGCAGACCTACTAGAGAATGGACCTCAGGATATGGGGAGGGGGAAGAGTAAGCTGGGACAAAGTGAGAGAGTGACATGGTGATATACACAGTACCAAACTTAAAATAGATAGGTAGTGGGAAGCAGCCGCATAGCATAGGGAGATCAGCTCGGTGCTTTGTGACCACCTAGAGTGGTGGGATAGGGAGGGTGGGAGGGAGGGAGATGGAAGAGGGAAGAGATATGGGGACATATGTATATGTATAACTGATTCACTTTGTTATAAAGCAGAAACTGAAACACCATTTTAAAGCAATTATACTCTAATAAAGATGTTAAAAAAAATAAAGAAAAAAAAGAAAAGAAAAAAAAACAGAAGAAAAAAAGTGTGTAACTCCCACATCAATGATACATTATTAATAATAATCAATAAAAATTAATAAATTCTTGGCAGGCATTTGTGAAAGTCAAGTATTTTATCATATAAAATATGGGGGTCTTTCTGTGAAATGGACATAAAAAGGCACGGTTTGTTTATTTTAAAAGGTGTTTTCAGGAACTAAATGGGGTTCTCTTTTTGTAACATAATTTAGTATACTGTAACATAGAATAGAAACTAGATGATTAAGATAATCATGTCTTTGACTTTTTAGTGTCAGTCAAAGCTTTGTTCAATTCTTTTGTGAAATGATAATAGCTAGTATTTATTCAGTACTTGTTATGTGCCAAGCACTGTTGGAGGCATTTTCTATGTGCTAACTCACTTAATCCTCAAAGGAAAAAAAAAAAAAGTACTATTGTCATGGCCAATTTACAGATGAGGATACCAGGGCACAGAGACTATTAATAAATCTTGCTCAACATCTCACAGTGGCAAAGTTGGAAATTGTACCTTCTCTGAATCACTGCTCTTGTCTGTCACTCTAACTTTTGATGATCTCCATACTACATTTAGCTAAAATCATCACTTTCATATTTGGCTTGTATGTTGCCTTTATTGGCTTAATATTCCTTAATATGGCAAACTGTAAACAAAAGAGTTAGTGGCAGTTCAGCAAAAATTTCTTTTTCTTTTTCCTTTTTTTTTGGGCTGCGCTGCATGGCTTGTGGGATCTTAGTTCCCCAACCAGGGGTCGAACCAATGAACCACCAGGGAATTCCCACAGCACATATTTTGAGTCCATGGTTTTTCCCAGCAGAGTATGTGACTCTTGATTTTCTGCATCACTCTGCTCCATTTCTCTTTTTCCTAAAGGAGATCTAAGTGAATTATTATGTTTCTGTTAAATGAAGGGGAAAATGATGAAATTACACTTTTCAAGGAAAAATGTTAATATTTCAACTTTTTAAACACTTAAGAATAGTACGATGAAGGGTATGTTAATGTTACATAAATATCAGTATGGCCTTCTGAACTGATTTTTACACTGAGAAAACAACTCTAAGTAAATCACACAAGAGGCTAGAGAGATATTATAGATAATGTTAACCGCTAGATAACCATACTTAATTAGTGTGCGTGTGTGTGGTGTGTATATATTTAGCAGATATTAGAAAGATATTATAATATACTAGAATGAGGTGATGATATAGCAGACACTAGGTACTAGAGGGAGATTACAGCATGGCATAATATAGGTAATAACTTGAAAATGGAATATTGAATATCATTGTAAAAACTCTCATGACAATGTTGTGTGTTCATCAAACTTTTTATTTCCTTCTTAAGCACACAAAAACATTATGTTTCTCAGTCCTTTTGCATCTAGCTGGGGCCACAAAGGATTGGGGGCAGATGTGTGGCCCACATCTTCCAGACTCGATTCCTCAAATCTCCAGAGAGATCTTCTCCCCTCTGCCTTTTTTCTCACGTTTGCCTTCTTCATATGCATGGCTTGAAGGAAAGGGCTTCAAGGTGGTGGAGTCATGTGATAGAAAGATCCTAGCTCCCTGATCATTCGTAAGTAGTGTCCTAGTTATCGTTAAGAGGAAAGCTGTGCAACCAGAAGCATGAGGCTTGGGCTTTGTGTGAGTAAGAAGCCAACTTTCGTTGTACTCGGCCTCAGAGATCTCAGGTATATTTGTTAGTATAATGTAGCTTAGTCTACCCTGACTTGTAACCTCTGACCGATTCAAAGGCAAGGAAATATTTTCTTCTTCTTTTTTCTTTTCCTTTTTTTTCATTCTTTTTTGCATCTCAGGTGTACAAAATTGTATGGTTCCTGACTCTTGGTTAATAATTGTTTTTATTGGTCTATGTGCAGCCCAGTTTTATTCACGTAGTTATTTAGTAAATTGTTTTTCATGAGGTTATAAATGCTTGAGAAAGCACCACCCAAAACAAAAGCAAGCATCTTGATAATAACCTATAGCAAACATATGGTGTGGTACCCCTGTCAACCTATCCATCTGCCTCTCCTTGCTTACTTAAAGGAAACCTCATCCTGAATTCCGTGTGCATTATTCCTTTGACTTCTTTTTTATATAGCTTTATTGCATCTACAGGTATTCCTAAAGAATATAGATTTTAAATTTCTATTGTTTTAACCTTATAAAAGGATATCAGTTCCAGTTCTGGATAAAATGCAGTAAGCACACTTTACTCTTTTTCTTCCACTGAATACATTAAACCCTGGACAGAATGCATGGAGCAACTATTTGAAAACCCTGAAAAGGAAATAGGAACAGGCAGATCAGGAATGAGCACCCAAATTTGAAGTATCAATACCACCAAATTTGTATTGAGTTTACCATTTTCTCCCCTTTGATATCTCCCAACCTAAAGTCAACACAACTGGAAACATGGAAATGAGGTCAGACAGAGGGAACTCCAGGGAAGCCCTCTACCTCTGGCTCCAGGGGGATTGTGGAAATCTGCCCCCAACTCCTCTCCCCCTTTCTTTATTCTCTTGTGCCCCAGTCCCCAGGCAATCTGGCTGTGGTGGTGGAGGTGGCAGCTTCAGTTACTGGAACCAGCAAGAACGAAACCTCAGAGAGGGAAACTTCTCTGTTCTATGGGGATGCAGTTTCAAGAGGATAGGACAGACCCTCATTGTTTTGTTTTGTTTTGTTTTCACTCTCTGTCCTCCTTCTTTTCGAGCCAGGACATGAGTCTAATCACAAAATTCCACAACAGCATGACAGTGTGGGATAATTAGAGTCCCAAGTTTCTGGCCAGGGAACCAAAAAGGATGGGGGCAGAGAACAAAAATGTACCAGGAAGACTGCACGGGGCAGGGATTCAGGAAAGAGACCTCACAAATTTGTTTTTGAACTCCAGGGCTCACCCTGTGCAGGTGAGGACTGGATTCTAACTAATATTATCTGTAGTTGTAGCCCGCATTTCAGTCATGTTTTGTTGACCTTTTCATTGTATTTTTGTCTTTTATTTTTATTTGTTTCTACTCTTTAAAATTTAATTTTTCCTGTTTTATTGAGATATAATTGACATATAATATTGTGTAAGTTTAAAGTGTACAACATGTTGACTTGATACACTTATATATTGCAAAATGATTACCACTATAGCATTAACTAAAACCTCTATTCTGTCACATAATTAACATTTCTTTTTTCGTGGTAAGAATATTTAAGATATATTCTCTTAGCAACTTTCAGGTATATAATACAGAATTGTTAGCTATAATCACCATGCTGTACATTAGATCCCCAGAACTTGTTAATCTTATAACTAGTAGTTTGTACCATTTGACCAATAGCTCCCTATTTCCCCCACCTCCCGCCCCTGGTAACCACTAATCTACTGTTTCTCTGAGTTTGGCTTTTTTAGATTCCACACATAAGTGATTATCACGCAGTAACTGTCCCTCTGTCTGACTTACTTCACTTAACATAATGCCCTCAAGTTTCACCCAAGTTGTTGCAAACAGAAGGAGTTCCTTCTTTCTTATGGCTGAATAATATTACATTGTGTGTGTGTGTGTGTGTGTGTGTGTGTGTGTGTGTGTGTATATATATATATATATATATATATATATATATATATATATATATACACGCATACCCGTGTACATAAATGTACCCCCATTTTCATTATCCACTGATCTGTTGACGGACACTTAGGTGGTTTCCATACCTTGGTTATTGTGAGTAATGCTGCAATGAACATAGGGGTGCAGATATCTCTTCAAGATCCTGTTTTCTGTTACCTATTGTCTTTTACTTCCTTTGGGTTTATTCTGTTAATCATATTCTAACATCCTAAGATGGATATGTAAGTCACTAATTTTGAGGCTCTCTTCTCTTTTAATATTAGCATTTGAGGCTCTAAAACTCCCTTAAAGCACTTTTACCATATCTCATAAGTTCTGATATCTAGTGTTTCCTCTATCAATTCTGTTTTTTTTTTAATTTTCAGAATTCGCTGTGATTTTTTCTTTAATTGAAGAGTTATTTATTCCTGCTTGTATGTGTGTGTGTTAAATTTCCATATGTTCAAGGATATTTTTAATTTTTAAACTTATCATCTAGCATAATTGTATTATGGTTAGATATTATGAGATCTGAAATTTTTTGAGGATCTCTTTATTGGCTGTTATATGTTATAGGATCAGTTTTCATAAATGTTCCACATGTGCATAATAAAATTGTATATTCCCTAAAGGATGCAGAAATAACTATATGGGTTTCTCTCTCTCATCTCTTTATATATATAATCTCCATTAAATCAATCTTGTTAATTGTGCTACTTATTTCTTCTATGTCTTGGCTAAATTGATATTGTGTAACCTCTAAATAATCAAGAAAGATGTGTTGAAATTCCCCACTATGATAGAAAATTAATATAGTACTATCTGGTTTTCGATACATATATTTTGAGTCTATTTCATTGGTGCATACATGTTTAAAATTGCTATACTTCCTTGATGGATTGAACCTTTTTGTTGTGTCATGACTGTCTCCACTCCCAATATTTTTTGTCTTAAAATCTATTTTATTTAATATAATACAGCTATCGATGTTGATTTGATTGGGGTTTTCCTGATAGGTCTTGTTTTCCCCATTCTTTTGCCTTCAACTTTTGCATGTCCTAATGCTTTAACTCTTTCTCATGTAAATTCTTTAAATATGGATTTGGGCTTTTTATCCAATTTATTAATCTGTATCTCTGAATTGGTAGTTTTCTTCTATTCATATTTATCATAATTATTGATATCTTTGTTATTGCTAACATCTTAATTTCTTATTTCAATGTGTCCCTATTATTCTACATTTCTTTTTACTCCTGTCTTATTTACTTAACTGAAGCTATGTCTCACCCTGAGTAAGGCGAGTGCTCTCTCATCCCCTGTCTCCCCCTCCTTCCAATACCTATCATGTTGATCAAACCAATGCCCTGGATTTTACTTAAAATGTGGTCCAAGGACCAGCAACATCAGCAACTCCTGGGATTTTACTAGAATTGCAGAACTTTGGGCCCCACTGCAGACCTACTGAATCAGAATCTGCATGTAAACAAGAGCTCCAGGTATCATATGCACAGTAAACTTAGAGAGTCACTAATATCAGTGGGGGATTGGTTCCAGGATGCCCGTGGGTACCAAAATCCACAGATGATCAAGTCTCTTATTTAAAATGGTGTAGTAAAGTGGGCCCTCTATAGTGGATGCAGAACCCACAGATATGGAGGGCTGACTGTAATTAGTTATTACAGATATAGTTTCCCTTTTTCTTTGATCTTTGTTATTCTTTTAAACAATAACAACCATTACTAAGTTATATATTTGATCAACTTTATTTCATATATCTCCTCCAACATCTCCAAATTTGTCTTTCCTCTTCTTTTAAGCACTTATCTAAAAGTGTTTTATATGCATCTTTGTGTAGCAAAGCTTTTAAAATATTATATTCCTCAAGATGGCGGTGTGGGAAGATGTGGAGTTAGCATCTCCCCACAACTAGGGCGCCTTCCAGCCACTGGGCGGGGACTATGATGCCCAAGGAGACAGGAGAACCCCAAGATGAACTGGTGGCTTGTGGGATCTTGGTTCCCAAGCCCGGGCTTGGGCCGAAGCTCCTGCAGTGGGAGCTCCAAGTCCGAACCACTGGACTAACAGAGAACCTCAGACCCCAGGGAATATTCATTGGAGTGAGGTCTCACAGAGTTCCTCATCTCAGCACCAAGACCCAGCTCTACCCAGTAGCCTACAAACCCCAGTGTTGGAACCCTCAGGCCAAACAACCAGTAAGACAGGAACACAATCTCACTTGTTAAAAAAAAAAAAAAAAAAAGAGAGACAGCAAAAAAATATGTCACAGATGAAGGAGCAAGGTAAAAACTTACAAGACCAAATAAATGAAGAGGAAATAGGCAATCTACCTGAAAAAGAATTCAGAGTAATGATAGTAAAGATGATCCAGAATCTCGGAAATAGAATGGAGGCATGGATTGAGAAAATACAACAAATGTTTAACAAAGATTTAGAAGAACTAAAGAACAAACAAAGAGAGATGAACAACACAATAACTGAAATGAAAAATGCACTAGAAGGAATCAGTAACAGAATAACTGAGGCAGAAGAACGAATAAGTGAGCTGGAAGACAAAATGAGAGAAGTAAGTGCTGAGGAGCAGCATAAAGAAAAAAGAATGAAAAGAATTGACAATCTCAGAGACCTCTCGGACAACATTAAATGCACCAACATTCGAATTATAGGGGTCCCAGAAGAAGAGAAAAAGAAAAGGTCTGAGAAAATATTTGAAGAGATTATAGTTGAAAACTTCCCTAACATGGGAAAGAAAATAGTCACCCAAGTCCAGGAAGCACAGAGAGTCCCATACAGGATAAAGCCTAGGAAAAACACACCAAGACACATATTAATCAAACTAACAAAAATTAAATTCAAAGAAAAAATATTAAAAGCAGCAAAGGGAAAAACAAAAAATAACATACAAAGGAATCCCCATAAGGTTATCAGCTGATTTTTCAGCAGAAACTCTGCAGGCCAGAAGGGAGTGGCAGGATATACTTAAAGTGATGAAATAGAAAAACCTACAACCAAGATTACTCTACACAGCAAGGATCTCATTCAGATTTGATGGACAAGTCAAAAGCGTTTCAGACAAGCAAAAGCTAAGAGAATTCAGCACCACCAAACCAGCTTTACAACAAATGCTAAAGAAACTTCTCTAAGCAGGAAACACGAGAGAAGAAAAAGACCCACAAAAACAAACCCAAAACAATTAAGAAAATGGTAATAGGGACATACATATCTATAATAACCTTGAATGTAAGTGGATTAAATGTCCCAACCAAAAGACACAGACTCGCTGAATGGACACAAAAACAAGACCCATATATATGCTGTCTACAAGAGACCCACTTCAGACGTAGGGACACATACAGACTGAAAGAGAAGGGATGGAAAAAGATATTCCATGCAAATGGAAATCAAAAGAAAGCTGGAGTAGCAATACTTGTATCAGATAAAATAGACTTTAAAAAAAGACTGTGACAAGAGATAAGGAGGGACACTACATAATGATCAAAGGATCAATCCAAGAAGAAGATGTAACAATTGCAAATATTTATGCACCCAACATAGGAGCACCTCAATACATAAGGTAAATACTAACGGCCATAAAAGGGGAAATCGACAGTAACACAATCATAGTAGGGGGCTTTAACACCCCACTTACACCAATGGTCAGATCATACAAATAGAAAATAAATAAGGAAACACAAGCTTTAAATGACACAATAGACCAGATCTAATTGATATTTATAGAACATTCCACCCAAAAGTGGCAGAATACACTTTCTTCTCAAGTGCACATGGAACATTCTCCAGGATAGATCACATCTTGGGTCACAAATCAAGCCTAGGAAAATTTAAGAAAATTGAAATTGTATCAAGCATCTTTTCTGACCATAACGCTATGAGATTGGAAATCAATTACAGGAAAAAAACCTATATAAAACACAAATACATGGAGGCTAAACAGTGCACTACTAAATAACCAAAAGATCACTGAAGAAATCAAAGAAGAAATTAAAAAATACATGGAAACAAAGGAAAACGAAAACACAATGACCCAAAACCTACGGTACACAGCAAAAGCGGTTCTAAGAATGAAGTTTACAGCAATACAATCTCACCTCAAGAAACAAGAAAAATCTCAAATAAACAATCTAACCCTACACTTAGAACAACTAGAGAAAGAAGAACAAAGAAAACACAAAGTCAGTAGAAGGAAAGAAATCATAAAGATCAGAGCAGAAATAAATGAAATAGAAACGAAGAAAACAATAGCAAAGATCAATAAAACTAAAAGCTGGTTCTTTGAGAAGATAAACAAAATTGATAAACCCTTAGCCGGACTCATCAAGAAAAAAAGGGAGAGGATGTAAATCAATAAAATTAGAAATGAAAAAGGAGAAATCATAACTGACACTGCAGAAATACAAAGGATTATAAGAGACTACTACAAACAAGTATATGCCAATAAAATGGACAAACACAAAGAAATGGACAAATTCTTGGAAAGGTACAATTTTCCGAGAGTGAACAAGGAAGAAATAGAAAATATAAACAGACCAATCACAAGCACTGAAATTGAGACTGTGATTAAAAATCTTCCAACAAACAAAAGCCCAGGACCAGATGGTGTCACATGTGAATTCTATCAAACATTTAGAGAAGAGCTAACACCCATCCTTCTCAAACTCTTCCAAAAAATTGCAGAGGGAGAAACACTCCCAAATTCATTCTACGAAGCCACCATCACCCTGATACCCAAATCAGAAAAACATCACTAAAAAAGAAAATTATAGACCAATATCACTCATGAACATAGATGCAAAAATCCTGAACAAAATAGTAGCAAACAGAGTCCAACAGCACATTAAAAGGATCATACACCATGATCAAGTGGGATTTATCCCAGGGATGCAAGGATTCTTCAATATATGCAAATCAATCAATGTGATACACCACATTAACAAATTAAGGAATAAAAACCATATGATCAGCTCAATAGATGCAGAAAAAGCTTTTGACAAAATTCAACACCCATTTATTTTAAAAACTCTCCAGAAATAGGCATAGAGTGAACCTACCTCAACATAGTAAAGGCTATATATGACAAACCTACAGCAACCATCATACTCAATGGTGAAAAACTGAAAGCATATCCACTAAGATCAGGAACAAGACAAGGATGTCCACTATCGCTGCTCTTATTTAACATAGTTTTGGAAGTCCTAGCCACAGCAATCAGAGAAGAAAAAGAAATAAAAGGAATACAAATTGGGAAAGAAGAAGTAAAACTGTCACTGTTTGCAGATGACATGATACTATACATAGAAAATCCTAAAGATGCCACCAGAAAACTACTAGAACTAATCAATGAATTTGGTAAGGTTGCAGGATGCAAAATTAATGCACAGAAATCTCTGGCATTCCTATACACCAACAATGAAGACTCAGAAAGAGAAATTAAGGAAACACTCCCATTTACCATAGCAACAAAAAGAATAAAATACCTAGGAATAAACCTGCCTAAGGAGGCGAAAGACGTATACTCAGAAAACTATAAAATACTGATGAAAGAAATCAAAGATGATATAAACAGATGGAGAAATATACCATGTTCTTGGATTGGAAGAATCAATATTGTGAAAATGACTATACTACCAAAGCAATCTACAGATTCAATGCAATCCCTATCAAACTACTAATGTCATTCTTCACAAAATTAGAACAAATAATCTTACAATTTGTATGGAAACACAAAAGACCCTGAATAGCCAAAGCAATCTTGAGAAAGTAAAACGGAGTTGGAAGAATCAGGCTCCCTTACTTCAAACTATACCACAAAGCTACAGTAATCAAGACAGTATGGTACTGGCAAAAAAACAGAAATATAGATCAATGGTACAAGATAGAATGCCCAGAGATAAACCCATGCACATATGGGCACCTAATTTACAACAAAGGAGGCAAGAACATACAATGGAGAAAAGACAGCTTCTTCAATAAGTGCTGCTGGGAAAACTGGACAGCTACATGTAAAAGAATGAAATTAGAACACTACCTAACATCATACACAAAAATAAACTCCAAATGAATTAGAGACTTAAATGTAAGACCAGACACTATAAAACTCTTAGAGGAAAACATAGGAAAAACACTCTTTGACATAAACCACAGCAAGATCTTTTTTGACCCACCTCTTAGAGTAAGAGAAATAAAAACAAAAATAAACACAAATGGGACTTAATTAAACTTGAAAACTTTTGTGGAGCAAAGGAAACCATAAACAAGATGAAAAGACAACCCTCAGAATGGGAGAAAATGTTTGCAAATGAAGCAACTGACAAAGGATTAATCTCCAAAATATACAAACAGCTCATGGAGCTCAATATCATAAAAAAAAAAAAATCCAGTTAAAAAATGAGCAGAAGACCTAAATAGACATTTCACCAAGGAAGACATACAGATGGCCAAGAGGCACATGAAAAGATGCTCAACATCACTAATTATTACAGAAATGCAAATCAAAACTACAATGCAGTATCACCTCACAACAGTCAGAATTGCTGTCATCAAAAAACCTACAAATAATAAATGCTGGAGAGGGTGTGGAGAAAAGGGAGCCCTCTTGCACTGTTGGTGGGAATGTAAAGTGATACAGTCACTACGGAGAACAATATGGAGGTTCCTTAAAAAGCTAGAAATAGAACTACCATAAAACCCAACAATCCCACTCCTGGGCATACACCCTGAGAAGAACATAATTCCAAAAGAGTCAGCACCACAATGTTCATTGCAGCTCTATTTACTATAGCCAGGACATGGAAGCAACCTAAGTGTCCATCGACGGATGAATGGATAAAGAAGATGTGGCACATATATACAATGGAATATTACTCAGCCATAAAAAGAAACGAAATTCAGCTATTTGTAGTGAGGTGGATGGACCTAGAGTCTGTCATACAGAGTGAAGTAAGTCAGAAAGGGAAAAACAAATACCGTATGCTAACACATATATATGGAATCTAAAAAAAAAAAAAGGTTCTGAAGAACCTAGGGGCAGGACAGGAATAAAGACGCAGATGTGCAGATGTAGAGAATGGACTTGAGGATACAGGAAGGGGGAAGGGTAAGCTGGGATGAAGTCAGAGAGTGGCACAGACCTATATACACTACCAAATGTAAAATAGATAGCTAGTGGGAAGCAGCAGCATAGCACAGGGAGATCGGCTTGGTGCTTTGTGATGACCTAGAGGAGTGGGATAGGGAGGACGGAAGGGAGGCTCAAGAGGGAAGGGATATGGGGACATGTGTATGCATATGGCTGATTCTCTTTTTTGAGCAACAGAAACTAAAACAGTATTGTGAAGCAATTATACTCCAATAAAGATCTATTAAAAAAATATTGTATGCCTGAGAATATTTTTATTATGCCCTCTTATATACCTTGTTGGATATAAAATACTATGTTCAAAGTTATTTTCCTTCAATTCTTTGAAAACACCCATTTGCATCCAGTGCTGTTGAATATTCTGACATCAGTCTGATTCTTCTTCTTTTGTATGACATTTGCTCTTTTTTTCCCTCTGTTTAGAATTTTGTCTTTGTATTCTTATATTTCATGATAATATGTCCAGGTATGGATTTAAAAAAAAAATTTCTTTTGGCACTTTCCGGGCCGTTTCAGTGTGAAGCAGTTAAAAATGTTTAGTTCATTCTGTATATGTCTTCAAATATTTTTCTCATCCCCATTTTTTTTCTCTCTTTCTCTGTCTTGTTATTCTGGGTGTCAGCCCTTTTGTGCCCATCTTCCATTTCTCTTGGCTTGTCTTTTACAGTCTCCTTTCTATCCTTCTAATTTCTGGAGGATTTCCTCAATCTGGCCTTCAAATTCATCAGTTTATTCCTCATTTCAATATTCTGCTCTTTATTCTATCATTTTCTGTTTCAATCATTTCTTTTTTACACACTATTTTTTAAGATAAATTTAAACCCTCGCTTTGTTTGCTCTAATATCTTTTGCTTCCAACTGGAATCTGGAATCTAGGATATGTTTTCCTCGTGAAATCTTCAGAATGTCTTGTGAGCTCATCCCCTTCCTGCTCCAGGATACTGATTACTCTGTAAGGCAATACATTAGGAGAAGGGCATCATTCATTCAATCAGGCCCATTCATTCAGAGTGTAGTGGGGAGGAGTGGATAAGCCCTGAGGTGATAGCAACAGGCCTCCCAAAGCTATAGCCAAGCCCAGTTACCCTTTGCTCCCTCAGGTCATAGCTTTAATTTACATCCCTTCTACCCACTCAGGAAAAGCTAACATTGGGAGGAGACACTTTTCAGGTTGTGAACTTCCAGCTTGAGTGTTTGGGCGTCTGGGTGTGGAGAAGTGAGTACCACAGTTTCAGTTCTCTCCTCCTACTTTTCTCAGTGCTCCAAGAGCACAGGGCTTCTGAGCAGCCTTGATTTATTCCTGTGGACACTACAAACTCTCTGCTCACATGACTCCATCCAAATCCCTCCCGTAAGAGACTTGAGCAAACTTTAGCATAACTTCTGGCAGCCCAAGGTCACATCCCTGGGACAACCCAGTCTCCTCTTGAATTCCTATCTGGAAAAGCTCAAGGCTGCCAAAAGAATTTACTCTTTGTTCCAGCCAACACCCCGAAGATTGGCCCCTGACTTCCCTTTTTTAAATCATTGTTTAAAAAAAAAGATATATATATGTATCTCCTAAGATCCAGGAGTGTCTTTCTCAAGGACCTCAACGCCATTCCTTTGAAATGTAATCATCAGGAAGGATAGAGCCTCTGTCTCTCGGTTTCTATGGGAGTGTAGAAGCCTAACTTTAAAAAAAAATAAATTTATTTGTTTATTTATAAATAGTTGTGGCTAGCGGGGGCTACTCTTCGTTGTGGTGCACGGGCTTCTCATTGCGGTGGCTTGTCTTTGCTGCAGAGCACAGGCTCTAGGCGCGCTGGCTTCAGTAGTTGTGGCACGTGAGCTCAGCAGTTGTGGCACACAGGCTTAGTTGCTCCACGGCATGTGGGATCTTCCCGGACCAGGGCTCGACCCCGTGTCCCCTGCATTGGCAGGTGGATTCTTAACCACTGTGCCACCAGGGAAGCCCTAGAAGCCTAACTTTGATAAATGTCAGTTAGCAGACGTGGTGACCTAATCTTTTACATTGACCAGCCCTCTTACTCCCCTTTTGTAATTTTTCACTTTCCTGACTCAGCTTGAGCCCTCCCCTGCCCCACTCCCACATTCCCCCTTTAAAACTCCCACTCTCTGAGCAGATCAGGAATTGAGCTCAGCCCTTTCCCCTAGCACAGTAGTTATTGAATAAAATCTGTTTTTACCTCTTTAACTAATGTCCAGTTTTGTTTATCTTTGATAACTCTTAGACCCAAGCTCTGAATTGCTAAAGATGTGGAGAAGGCATAAGGCAAGAGCTAAGAAGAATCAAGAGAAGTATTCCTACAGCACCCCTCCATCGCACACACACACACACACACACACACACACACACACACACACACACGCCCCATCATGCAAAGAAGTCTGGTGGCTTCCAGCCCCAGGCCAAACCCCAAATCCCTGTCCACCCCCCAATATCACTTCAGAAAAGTCTATCCCCACTCCCCATCTATCACCACAGGGTTTCTCACATTTTTGTTCTTTTTTGGATGATTTTTCCTTAGGCTTCCTCCCTGGGGCAGCTCTCTGGGGAGCCAGTAGGGGTGCCCCTTCAGCATCTTGCTAGAAACAGAAACCCGAGGAAAGGAACATTTTTACTTGCCCCTCTTTTCTCTCAGGTCCCAGCCTGTCAACACCTTCCTGGCTCTTTCTTCCTTAAGAACATTTTTTTTCCCCTTCTCTGTTTAAAAACCCTCAACCCCAATTCTCTTTCAGCTTCGAATCTGAAAATATTCAGCTCTCTACTCCTAACCCTAACTAAATTATGATGATAGCTTATATTTATATATTCCAAAACAGCTTAAAGTGACCTGTGAAATAAAGTCCAATTTACTCCCTCTCTCTGACGTTTAAGAGAAAAAATAAATAAATCATTGACAGAAACTGTGAATTTAGGACTTTATCAAATTCTTAAGCAGGAATTCCTCTCCTATCCTAGAACAAGCCCCACCCCATCACTTTTTCAAATGTGGTTCTGTCGCTTGCTTCTTAAAATCTGGCTTTTTCCTAGTCTATAAAAATATTTGCAGCCCATACAAATGATTATTGCCCCCCACCTCCAGTCAAATAAGAGGAACCATATATTTCCGGCCCCCTTCCCTGTTGGGTACTAACCAGTCTCCCTCACCCTTGCTATTTACCACTTAGACCTCAGATAATTATTCCAGGTAAAGAAGTCCTTGGACTGAAAGAAGTATCTAGAACCTTGCTGCTCTGATACTGGCCCAGGGATTAGCAGGACTGGTATTAACTGGGAGTTTGTTAGAAAAGCAGAATATCAGGTCCGCCCCAGACCAACTGCATGAGAAGCTATGTGTTGGCCGAGTACTGTATAGGCCTCTGTAATTTGGGGGCTGGACAAATCACTTTGGCTTAGAGAAGGCAGTTTGGTAGTCGGCAACTTGCCTTTTCACAAGATTTTCTCAAGGTAAACTGCCTCCAACTATGTTTGAGAGCACCAATCCCCTCCTCCCACTTAGAAAAAGAACTACTTCTTTATAACATATCTTGTATTGCTAACAGCTTAAACGTTTCCCCAAATGTCTGTAATAGAAGCTATTTTGAACTTAATCACTTTATGGGGCATTTGATTATCATGCATTATTCGTGAATACCATCTGTATTAAAATCCAACTATTTTATTTAAATTAGCACTCAAAGATTAACAAGAACTGCTCCCGTTTTAACATAGTTTCAAGCAGAGATGGTTGTTTCATTGGGTACATTGGAGTTTTTTTTTTTTTACTTTTGTGTAAGTTGGCAAAGTTCTGTAATTTTTCAAAAATTTTAAATTATGTTCATTAACTATTTAGAATTTACTAAGAGTTTCTGTAGCCTGGTTGTGCATTTTTAGCATAAAGTTAACTATAAGTCAAATTGTTTATTTTTGGTTTATGTATAAAACATCCATTTGTGTCACCCGTTATCTTTTCCCTCTATTACATGGAAGCGGCCAGCAGTTTCCTGGAAAAGGAATCAGAACAGCAGAGCAGAGCTGAAATCATAGGGCTGATTGACAAATGTAAAGGGGTAAGCAGAGAGGAGCTGTCGACACAGACGAATCAGGAAAGGGAAGGATGGGAAACAGGATGAAGATCAGAGGAGAGTGGAGAAGTCTGAAATAAAGGCAAAGCGACAAGAATTCTGGTTAAGAGGCACTGACAAAATGAATGATCTTCCTTGCAGTGGGAGAAATATGTCCAATCGTTACACAGTTGTACTCTTTTTACAACACCATATGGGGACGGATGGTGTTCATGCTCAGGTGTAGTCATGTGAGCATAGGGACAAATTCTGTCTTGAGATAAAGGCTCAAGTCTGAAATGTTCAGATTTCACAACTACACTTCCTTAATTAAGAAATATACAAGTACGTATCTGTATCTAATTCTTTCCAGATATAGGGAGATAATTTTTCCCCTATGTGGGCTATCTAACCTTTTGAGACTTGATTTATTTGGTATAATTCTTATAAAACTATTCCTCATGGAGAAGAAATATATATTTGTGGTTAAGAGCATGGAGTCTGGACTCAGACTCCCTAGGTTCAAATATCAGCTGTGGTTTGTGCAGCTGGGTGACTCTATGCCTCAGTTTCCTCCTCTGCAAAATGGAGATAATAGATAAACCTTCCTCTGTGAGTTCGACATTTTTAGATTCCACATTTAAATGAGATCATACGGTATTTGTCTTTCTAGGTCTTGCTTATTTCACTTAGCATAATATCCTCTAGTTTTATCCATGTTGTCACAAATGGCAAGATTCCCTTCTTTTTTATGGCTGAATAATATTCTTATATATATATTATATGTAACATTTTATTTATCCATCTTCTGTCAGTGAACACTTAGGTTGCTTCCATGTCTTGGCTATTGTGAATAATGCTGCAATGAACATGGGAGTGCACATATCTCTTTGAGATAGTGATTTCATCTCCTTTGGGTGAACATCCAGAAGTAGAATTGCTGGAACATATGGTGTTCTAGTTTTAATTTTTTTAGGACCCCCCCCCCCATACGGTTTTCCATAATGGCTGCACCAATTTAAATTCCTACCAACAGTGCACAAGGGTTCCCTTTTCTCCTCATCCTCTCCAACACCTGTCATCTCTTGTCTTTTTGAAGACAGCCATTCTAATAGGTGTGAGGTAATACATCATGGTTTTGATTCGCATTTCTCTGATGATTTGATAACTATAGTTAATAATACTGTATTATATACTTGAAACTTGCTAAGAGACTAGATCTTGTGTCCTCACTACATGCAAAAAAAGGTAACTGTGTGAAGTAATGAATGTGTTAATTAGCTTCATCGTGGTAATTATTTCACAATGTATACGTATATCAAATCATCACGTTTTACCCCTTAAATATATATAATTTTTGTCAATTGTACCTCAATACGCTGGGAAAAAAGAAGAAAAACCTGCCTCATTGAGTTGTTGGGAGGACTCAATGTAAAGCAGTTAGCACAGTACCTGGCATGAATCTCAGTGCATACTGAATGTTTAATATTCAAAATGAATTTTAAAATATGCATATTTGCTTGTAAATACAAAAGTTCTCTCTGGAGAATACAAGAAATTGATGAGGTTGGCTGCATGAGGGAGAGAAGCTAGGTGCTAGGGGAAGAATGCAGGAGGGAGATATTTCACACTGTATAGTCTTTTACATCTTTGGAATTTTAAACCATGTAAATGTATTGCACATGCAACGAAGCATTAAATAAATAAAGTAAAAATAAAAGGCATTCTGCTTCACTTCAACCTTTCTATTTACAGCTTTAGAAGGCTTATACTTAGTGGTTTCTTATGGCATTTTGGTCAGATTTGGTGACCGTTGGTGGTAAACCCATCAACAAACATTTATTGGGAGCCTGGTAAATTGCAGGCATATTGTGAAGAAGGCACAGTCGCCTCTCTCAAGGACCATACTGTCCACTTATAAAGATAACACAATTACATCAAGCAGAAGGACCAATACAAACAAGAGTTTAATTTAGAACTAAAACTCTAAGGAACATACCCACATGATTCCATGTTCAGGCATCACAGAGGACTCATGTACACAGAGCATGTTTGGGGAAGGGACTGGAGTTTAAGCAGGGTAATAATGAGTAGATGTTGTTATTGTTGGTGGGAGGAGGGTGCTTTCTAATAAGAAATAGGGAATAATGTGACAGAAAGCCAATAAGTTACTAGGTGAATCTTCCACCCAAACCAGTTTTCCTGATTAAAAATGATAATAATAATAAGGAAAGGACAAAAAAGCAGACTAAATTGGCAGGCACCTTTTGCTCATCACCTTTATTCTCTTTTTTTCTCCAGGATCCACACAAGATGCCTGGAGGTGGAGCCACCTATTGCCACTCTTAGGACCAAAGACACAGGCTTTGGAGGTGGAGCCAGAAGCTTGAAGGAGCCTCATTCCTTCATTTCCTTGGGCAAGTGCACCCTCTCTGGATTTCTTCCTTTCCAACATCTTGTCATATGCCAAAAGTAAGATCTTATTTCATTACACGGTTATAGCCTGGTTTCTATTACATGCAGTGAAACACAATCCAAACTAATATGGCTATATATTTTCGATAAAAACTGTATCAAGAAACTTTAGTTTTCCAAGTTCTTTACAAAGGGTTGCTGGATAAAATACAGGACATCCAGTTACATTTGAAGTTCAGATAAACAATGAATAACTTTGGTAGTATAAGTATGTCTCATGTAATATTTTCAATATACTTATACTAAAAAAATTATGCATTGTTTACTTGAAATTGAAATGTAATTGGGCATCCTGTATTTTGGTTTATAAAATATGGCAACACTCTTTACATGTCACACAAAACCTGTTTATGGCCAGACCATTCCTACCTGCAAGAGTCTTGGACATGCTGCCCACTCCAACTGCGAAACAAATGGAAGTTCTTTTACTAAGTTAAAGGGAAGGAATGCGTAGGTAATTCGCAGTACCTGTCAATAGAGAAGTATTGGGTTGGCCAAAAAGGTCGTTTGGGTTTTTTCCATTAGATGTTATAGGATTTGGCTCTTGGTCCTCAGAGAGAAAAATGCAATAAGGGGAGAACCAGGTACATTCCTCTCTGAGGAAAAATGCAGCAAGGGGAGAACCAGGTACATTCCTCTCCTCCCCTTTACTTTGGAATACTTTTGTTTATATTACCCCTATAAAAGAATGTTAGTAGTTCTATCATTCAACGTATTCAGTAGTTTTAGTCTATTTCCCACAATTTCCCCCAATCATAGTGTCACTTGTTTTATATAGTTGTAATCATAATGCAGATAAAATTTTAAGCCCTATTTTTTTCTTTACAATAATCTCAAAAAATATTTACCATTTTACTGCATGCTCTTTCGAAACATAATTTTTATTGTTGCTGAATATTCCATTGAGATGATTTTCTATAATTTATTTAACCTTTTCCCCATGTTTGATCTATTTTATTCTTTTCAAAAGTTTTGCTTTATTTTTAATATTAAAATAATGATAAACATCTTTGTTGCAGTTTTATTTTTTATGGGTTAGAATTTTGAATTATGTATAAAGAACCATGTATTAGATTTGGAATTACTCTGTCAAATAGTAGGATTATTTTTAGTCTTGATATATATTTTTGGTTTTAATAGTCCCTGCTTCCAGGGTTAGCCTTTAGCAAAATTATGAAATCGGGTGACTTTAAATTGTCTTTGTTTTTGTAACCTTCTATTCTGCAGATCATTTATTTTTGGTGTATCCCACATTCCTTCCCATTTTCAAGTATCCAGTGCTTTTCTGCTCATTTCTCCCATTTATATCCTGCTTTCAAAAATGGATCAAATTTTAATCATTTATGTCACTTTAAAATTAAGTCAATATTTCTTGGCTCCCAGAGAATATTTGGACAGGTAATGTACCTTAGTTACAGGCTTAGTTTAAATATCAGGTTTGTTACTTGCTTGCTATATGTGACTTGAAGGAGTACTTCACATTTCTGAGCGTGGTTTTCTCATCAATAAAATGAAGATGTTAACATCTTTAAGTCAGGGTTGTTATGAGGATAAAACAAGATAATTATGTAAAGATTTTGGCAAACTGCTAGGCCAATAGTAATCATTTAATAGATTCTAGATATTATTAATCATAATTATCATCTTCACTTTAACTTCATTTATAATCATGGAATGAAAACATTATTTACCCATAAGGAAACTCAAGAATTTACCTCAGCTTGAATATCATACAATATCCTACTCCTAGTATTTATTCAAAATATTTTTGATGACTTTTCTTCCCCTACCATCCATTAGAGAATCCTCTATAGTGTCCTTGAGATTATGTAATGTGAATACTCATTGACCACTGTGCAAATGGTGGCCTCCATGCCAGGTTAAAATCCTGAAAACATTTTTTTTACAAAAATATCAACATAACTTTAAACATTTAATATTTACAAAGAAGACAATTTTTAAAGAAACAACAAAATACGGTAAAACATATTTTCACTTTTAGATATAATGTGAATTGAAAAAAAGAAATTGTGACATTGCCAGGTCTGTCCTGAGTCATCAAGACATATCTTTGATGTAAATGTCAAAAAAAAAATGTTTTAAGATGCATGTTTCCATGAATTAACCAATATAAGCAGTAAATAGATTTTTAACAGTGAAAAATTAAAGAAAAAATTGCTAGCAATTTCCTTGGGATATTAAAAATAATTAATCATGACTTTATAACCATCAACTCATTTTATCCTTTTGTTAATTTAAAAAATGGAGGCTCTGGCTTTATTCACTGCTTTTTTGAAACAAACAAACAAACAAACAGTACAAAACATTAGCCTTCAGAAATTAAGTCAATTTCAGCAAACATTAATATTTCCCTCAGCAACCTTACAGAGTTAAGGCATATCTCTAACCCAAGTCATCCCCTTTTGAAAAGGCAGTAAGGCAAGAGGAAGCAAGCAAAGCAAAGCAAAGCAAATGCTACTGGCTTGTATATTTAGAGGGCCAGGGGAAATGGGGATGAACAAAGGTTGAAGAAGAGAGCAAAGCTAGACAAAAATGAAAGCACTTTTTTATGGTTGTGTCAGTATTTTCTACTACAGATATCCAATATCTGGAGGTTTATAACTTTGTTCTAATAATTCATCTGCAAGTGGCAAAGAGGGTGGCAATGTGGGAATAAAAATTGGGTGCATGTTTTTATAGAAGGATTTATAACTACTGAATTGAAAATCACTTAGTTATTTCAGTTACAAAAGTCAGAACAAAATAAAATTCATGCTTGTGTTCAAAACCTCTGAATAGCTTGCTGTTGTGTGAATCCTTACAAAGAGAAGAAAATTATGCATGGCATGAGACATTAATATTTGGTATTTTCTTTTGTTATCTCCTTTGTTTTATAATGTCACCTACTGAACAAATTCAATAAGGGGCATTTAAAAAAATTTCCCCCCTGATTAAAATTTTCAATAGTTAAGAGCTTAGAGACGATGAAAGTCTGAAAACTGACTGCCACCCATAAGACTGACCTTTACTAACATTGAACTTGACATCTGTCTACTCTTTCTCAAGCCATTCCTCGGATGTAGGCATTCCTCTGACACTGGTCTTAGCCCTTCTTGCACATTATGGGTTTTTTTCTCCTTGGAAATTGCAGCTACTTCATGACATCAGCTACCACGGGGAATGTTACCACGTTTCTGAAACCTTCTTGGAATTTTCCCCAGCAGAATGAATCCATGTTCTCATAGTAATCTGAATATCCCAATTAGAACCCATCATACTCTGTTAGAGTTCCAGTACCTTTTGACAGTGTCCTCTTGCAAACATCTGTGACTCTGTGCGTGGACTTTATGTCAGCCCTTATATGGAAGGGGCTGGCTGGGAGTGCTGGGTTTCTAGAAATCTTCAGCCGATAGGGGATGGGAGTCAGAAGACACTCCAGCTTCCTCCACTCTCAAGGGGGCTAGATCTCAGACACGTTTAGTACTGTCTCCCAGAGATCCAGCTCAGGATTGAGGCACGGTGTTTCCCGCTTGTTCATACACCTTTTATTGGCTTTCTTCCTTCTCATTCTCATTTCTTATTCTGCTGATGTTTCCTGGAAATCGTCTCCTAAATAAATGATTTTCTTTTAAATCTTTGTCTCAGCATCTGCTTCTTGGAAATCGCAAGCTAAGATAGTTAGTGTCAGAAGTGATCCTAGGAAGCAGAACTTCAGAAAGGAATCCTGGAATTAGATCACTTGCCATGTAAATGGTAACAAAGATCTACTGATGGTGGTGAGAGGAGGATTGCTGATGACTCTTGGCCTGTTGTAGCATCATGATTACTAAGACTTTCAGGTGTGGTTAAACTGGGATGGAATATAGGTGCGCTAGCTCCAGTACCCTAGAGATTTGGGGGAAAAGGCAATGATAAGGATTGGATTTGGCTGGCTGTTGTTAACTCTGATTGGAACCCTGAGGAAGGAAAATTGCAAGCTGAGGTCAGCCAACTATCAACCTCAAGCATGGTGTGGTGAAAAGTCAGAAAGCTACTCGGCAGCTATTTAAGGAGATTCTCATATCCTAGAGCCACAGGGCAGAATGTGCTGAGAATCACTACCAAGGGCTGGTTGTAAAAGTGGTAGAGTTACAAAGAAGGCCGAATATACAGCCCCAGCAAAACTCCTATGCTAAAGGTAAGCCCTGATGGGGAAAGAGTAGAACGCTAAGAAATGGAATGGGGACATTTGAAAATAAGCACTTGAAAAACCTTGATCCAACAGATCTACTCTCTTTTACGCTCATGGCTTCTGCCAATAACTAGAGTCAAGTCTCAGCATGGCTTGAGCTGGGGAGTTCTGTTCCGGCTATACCAGACAGATATGTAGCAGTAGGAAATGGGAAAACACACCTGGGAAAGATCTTGTGGGCGCTGGATTGGGGTGAGGGTCACTGAGCTTAAAGCTGGATAGAGGAGATTTTATTGAGGCCCTCTCCTGAATCAGAATTTAACATCCTGGCAAGGACATTGGTGCTAATCTTAAAACACAGGTGAGATGGTTCTTTAAAGTTTGGAAACGAGAACCTATAGGAAACAAGCGAGGTGGCTGGCAATACCTTGGCAGAATATTGAGAGTATCATCAAAAAGTTGAGAGAAGTGAGCATTGTTTTTTTTTTCCAGTTTTAATATTTTTTATTGAAATATAGTTGATTTCCAATGTTGTGTTAATTTCTGCTGTGATTCTGCAAAGTGATTCAGTTATACAAATATATATACATTCTCTTTTTAAAATATTCTTTTCCATTATGGTTTATCATAAGATACTGAATATAGTTCTCCGTGCTATACAGTAGGACCTTGTTGTTCATTCATTCTACATATAATAGCTTACATCTGCTCACCCCAACCTCCCACTCCATCCCTCCCCCAACCCCCACCCCCGTGGCAACCACAAGTCTGTTCTCTACGTCCGTGAGTCTGTTTCTGTTTCATAGAAACATAGGTTCCTTTGTGTCATTTTTTAGATTCCACATATAAGTGATATCATATGGTATTTGCCTTTCTCTTTCTGACTTACTTCAAGAAGTGAGCATTGTTAAATGGATTCATTTTGGAAAGCTAGAGAATTCTCTAGTGCACGATGTTTCCCAAGTAGGTAGCTGTAAGTTACATAAACAAGTAGTCCAAACGCCCATGCCACCCACCTCTGTGCTGACATTTCTCACTATGCTTTCACCTATGACTTCACAGGATAGTCCCAGTGATGAGCTGATGAAAGAGTTAAAATTCTGTCCCGGTACATATGTGTCCCAGTATGTTAGTACAAGCAGAAATGAACTGCTCCCACATCAAAACCCCACTGAGGGGTGGCCTTAAATGACAGAGGTGATGGGGAAAATGTTCTGGAGTTTTGGGTAGTACACCTGCTTATCAACTTGTGTGGAGAGATATGAGGTCTCAGCTAAGACTATATGGAGTCCTTGGCAGTGGTAAATGGCTTGGCTTGTTGGCCAAGGCTCCTATAAGGAGCAAGATGGGAAGAACAGAGATAAGAGGGTCAGTTGAAAAGGCATATGGCTGTATCTATGGGAGTGAGCATATATAAAGTCTGTGAATCTTTGGTTTGCATGTCAATGTCTATTGGGGATCATTCAGCACAGAAAAGGCACAGAATTATAAAGTGAACAGGATGATTGTCCAGTGGACATCAGCCAACCTCTATCCTCAGCTCCCTAGGGGATTCACTATGGTACAACGACCCCCTGAATGACATAGCCGTGGTGGCAGCATGAAGGTCGCACATGGATGCAGCAGCCTGGGCCTCTCTTATCTACGCTGATCTATCTGCTGCCATGTCTGCACATCCAACTTGTCAACAGCAGAGAACGATGATGAACCCTCAGTGTGGTGCCACCTTTAAAGGAGAATAACCACTAGTGACAAGTAGATTACATTGGATCCCTGTACTAGTTTCTTATGGCTGCTGTAACAAATTACCACAAACTTGGTGGCTTAGGACAATAGAAATTTATTCTCTCACAGTTCTGAAGTCCTTAAGTCTTTGAGTCAAATTCAAAGTATTGGTAGGGCTGTGCTTCCTCCGGAGGCTCTAGGGGAAAATCCTTCCAGCTTTTGGTGGCTGCTGGCATTCCTTGGTTTCTGGCCACATCACTCCAATCTGCCTCTTTGGTCCCACTGCCTTCTCTGTGTGTCAGATATGTCCCCTCTCTTATCACACATGATTGCATTTAGGGCAAACTGGGATAATTCAGGATAATCTCCCCATGGCAAGATCCTTAATTTAATCACACCCACAAAGACATTTTCCCATATAATGTAACACAGTTTCCAGGGATTAGAACCTGATCTTTGTATTCAGACCACTAGACACCTTCCACTCAGGATGAAGCAGAAATCCATTCTTACTGGGGTTGACATGTGTTTCTGGTGTGGGTTTGGCTTTCCTGCCTGTGATGGTACCGCTGACGCTAATATCTTAAGACTCACAGAGTGTCTGATTTACCATTGTAGAATGCCACAGAACATAGCCTCAGACCCAGGGATACACCTTCTGGTGAAATTGGGAGCTATATGCACAGGTCCATGGGATCCCCTGTTCCTACCATATACCTTATCACTTGGTCTATTTTCATGTTTAACTGTCTAAAGGGGACCTTAGGGGTGACAGCCTGTAAGTTTGGGACAGTGTTGAAGATTCAAGAAACGTGTGAATCAACAGCCATTATATAGGTTACTGTATTCTTCATAGGTAGAATATACAGATTTGGGAACAAAAAAAGTGGAATTAGGAGTTAACTATCTCATTATTACTCCCAAGGGCCCACTTGGGGAATTTGTGCTTCCCATTCCTCCAAATTTAGGTCGAGTTGAACTAGAAATTGTAGCTCCTGGGTGTGGGTGTCAAATCTACCAGGGGACAGAGTGAAGTGCCACAAAAGCTAAAGTAAAGGTACTGAGTGACTATTTTGACTTCCTCATGTCAGTAGATCATCAGGCAAAGAGAGGATTTACTATATGGTCATGAGTGATTGACCCTGATGAGCATGAGCAGGTAGGATTATTGCTACATAATAGAAGCAGAGAAGAGTATTTCTGGAACTCAGGAGACTCACTGGAGTGGCTCTTGGTGCTTCCCTGCCGGCTGATAACCTTGAACAGGCAATTGCCTCAATCATGGCCTGAAAAGGACAAGGTAACCAGGACCCCAGATTCCACAGGGCAAGAAACCTAGACCAGCACAAGTGCTGGCCAGAGTGATGAGAATCAGGATTGGTTGATAGATGAGGGAAATGATAAATCTTGCTTCTGGCTTCAAGATCACCTACAGCAGTGTGATGCTTGTGTTAAAAAACTTTATTCTTAACTTTTTTAAAGAAATGATGACTGGCCATCCTCTTGAAGAAGCCGTGCCGGGACAGAAAAAAACTTAATGTGGGCACAAGTGGATCTGAGTGGTGCAAGGGGTGGATGACAGCAGACACTCTCAGCACGCCACTCACATCCGCTTGGCAAAGAGTGTTTGTTTGAATGTTATGTTCCACATCAAAGGTATAAGAAACATGATTCCATGGTAAAATACACAAACGACTACAAAACTGCTTGGTGGTATAGTAGATACTCAGTAAATGTTTGCTGAATTGGTTAATGGATACAGAGGATGTATTATTATACAGATGACTTCTGCAGTAAGCAGAATTCTAAGATGCCTCCTCTTATGCCTGTTATCTCCTCATGTTACTCCTGTGATGATGTTAGGTTACATGGCAAGCAAAAGGAATTTTGTAGACGTGATTAAGGTTATTAATGAGTTGACCTTAATATAGAGAGATCATCTGGGCGGGCCTAATGTAATCACGTTGGCCCTTTAAAAGCAGAGTTTTCTCTGGCTGATAGCAGTACAGAAATCAGAGAGATTAAAAATATGAGAGGGATTCATGTGAGGGAGGTTCTCTGTTGTTGGCTTTGAGATGGACATGGCCAGAGGGCAAGGACCCAAGAGTGTCCTTTGGTTGCTGAGAGCAATCCCTGGCTAACAGCCAGCAAGAAAGCAGGGATTTCAGTCCTATAACCTCAAGGAATTGTATTCTGCCGACAACAAGAATGATGCTGGAAGCAGATTCTTCCCCCAGAGCCTCCAGAAAAGAGCCCGGCATTGATTTTGGCCTTCTGACACCCCCTGCAGAAAAATCTACCTGGACTTCTGATGATCAGAAGTGTGAGGTAAAAATTTGTGTCATTTCAAGGCACTAAATTTGTGGTAAGCTGTCACACAGCAATAGAAAACTAATATGACTTCTAAACCTATAAGCCTCATCCAGAACTAGGCTCAAGCTTCTGTCTTGAATGGGCCCCTGAGCGCCAGAATTCTTGAGGATATTTTATTGTCACCTAAAACTGAATATGCATAAAGCAGAATCTATCATGGTCTATGACCTACTAACTCATCTTCAGGGGATTCCTAAGTGACCCCACAATCTTTTCAGTAAGTGTGACTCAAAACCTCTGAGTTTTCACCCGATTCCAGGTGGCTTTTGTAATTTGCTGTAGTATTGTTAAACTCCAGTCTTCTATCACCTTCAACATTTTTGCTACATACTAAAATTAACTGCATTGCTATTTCCTTAATATTTTTCTTTATATCCACTCATTCTTTTACTTAAGTACATTTATGTTAAAAGTTAAGGATATATCACTACCATAAATGGCAAACTAGTATCATTGACCATAAATAGAGGGTAACTGTAAAAATAAATACAATGAAAATAAACTTTTAAATTTCAGCTAGATACTGCTGGCTGCTGAAGGCTCTGAACATAAGGCCTGCTCACTCTTTGTTTAAAAAAGGAGATTAGCAAATGTTAGAGAGGTGTTAAGTCGAAATAGCTCAAATAGCTCAAATTGAGAATTTCTTCTTGACATAATTAGAGGGATTGAAAGAGATTTAAAATGGAAATAACATTTTTCCTATGTGATAGTTACATTCTTTAATGCCTTTTCCACTGCAATTTAAATACCACCCGAAATCATCTTGGATACCTTGTGGCGAGAGTCCCACACTTTGCAAAACGTTCTTAGAGTGACTAAAAATTAGCTTTCCATCTAAGAGAACTGTGTAACCTTGGACACGTACTGAGTAAATGTTCAAGACATACCTTTATTGCTGTTATGATCAGTACCATCATATCATCATCAATCATCATCTCCACCCTCCTCCACATTCTTTATCTCAAATCAACTTTACTATTTATAGAACATATCAGTGGTTTCTCTTACAGCTATTGCTTCTCCTCATTCACCTTCTAAAGCTTTATTTTGGATAGACATTTATTCTCTCCTAATTGATACTGTTGTGTAATAATCCTTTGCGTTACCACTAGCTTTCCTTCCAAAATTCATATTTGATCACTTCTGTCCTCTGAATAACATAAGATCAGAGTATTTTATTGGGAGTATCATGATCTGTTGAGTAAGGCAGACTCTTCTGCATCACCCCCAGTCACTCCCAAGCATATCAGCTTGTTTTACTCTCCTTTAGGCCATTTGTCATCATTTGTGAATTTTCTTATTTATTTTTGTGGGGTTTTGTTTAAAGTCAGTCTCACTCAACCAAAACATAAGCTCAGGAGTGTGAGGACCTGGTTTGTCTTGGTGCCAATTTATCTGCAGCATCTAGAGGAGCGCCTATCACATACTAGGTTCTCAATGACCTTGGTTAACCTTAACTTCCCTAGCCTTGGTTTTGTAATCTGCAAAATGGAGATCATAGTGCTCACCTAACCAGGTAGTTGTGAGGATTGAATGAGATAACTAATGTAAAGGTTCTGGTACATCAACAGAAGCTGTTATTACTATATCTTCCTGTTGTTGATAGAATAAAGCCAATTTTAGACTAAGTATTCTGAGACTTCCGGATTATGTCATCAAATTTTCTTTCTGTTTCTCAACCCATTCCTTCACATTAACCTAATACTCCAGCTCTTGTTGTAATATTTATTTATTGACTGTTTGTCTTAGGCTAGATTTTGGGTATACAAAATAAAAAGACCTGGTTCCTGCCCTCATAGAGATGTAAGATAGACTCATAAAGGAAAAAAATCATGAGTTAATAACCATAAATAAATAATGCACAACATGTAGTACAAACATTAGAGAAATAGTGTCCTGGGCTACCTGGCTAGGAATGAACAAGGGGTGGAGGAAGCAGGAGGAGAGGAACAAAATGAGTGAGCGCCGTGGGTCCTCTTTCGTACAACTTTCATGCCACAGTTGCATAACCTGGGCTTTTCCTGCCCTCTGAGATGCCTTGGCACCCTACTTAAATGTCACTTTTTACAAGGAATTTCCACCGAAGCTCCCTATCAGCATTTACGCTGCCTTTTTCTTTACTCCTTTACTCTTAGCTCATACCTTGTTGGTGTACTCCTCCCAGACTCCAAGCTCTCATGTTTAATTTTACATTTTTCTGTTCATTTCACAAGATTGCAAGTTTCCAAAGCATGGTGAATGTTTTTTGTTTGTTCATCTCTACAGACTTCGTGGTTATTTTGGAAGTTATTTTGCTAAAACTAGAACTTCTACTTTTTCTCGGGGTCTATAGGTCCCAAATCCATGCCTTCGGTTTTACTGTAAACTATTGGTATTTTTGTTTAAGACTATTATGTTCTTAGAAAATATTAATTTTATGAAAGCAACCATATATAACTCCTTTCATAAAGTGTTAGAAAGAGGATTTAAAACACAGAACAAGTCAATGCACAATCCAGTGCAAACTGTAAACTGGTACTTGAGTTTAAATGAGCCTGAATATGGGAATAAGAATAAATGTGGGAAAAAGTAGAAGTGAGTGAAAAATGCTTGTGGCAAAATTACCAGCTGTTATTTATAGTATGTGCCAAGTATAAATCTGTCCTTGAAAAACTTGAAGAGATGAGTCGTCAGTAATTTCAAGACAAATTTCTGACTTGCTTTATATTATTTAAGCATATTTTATGGAGACAGTATTAAAAGTTCTGTGTATAGAGGGAAAGATATATGGAAGGAAATTATGATGTGACCAGTGGGCCTCACCTAAAGAATTTAAAATTGTGGTCACCAAATCTTTTTGGTTTTACATACCTATCTATTTTTTTCTGAAATAATATGGAAAGAAATGCATTTGACTTTATAGTAATCATAGCAGCTCATAACTCAACACAAGTTTAGCAGGCTAATTGCAGAGAGCCATTGGTTTGTAGCTCCTCAAAGGTAAGATCAAAGCAAGAGGCTTTCTGCCCCAAATATACAGATCTCAGCCACTATACATATTTTGTTTTGTGGTTGCTACTTCTTTTGTCCCTAATGGTGATTGCACATATTTATTTAACGTGGGAGTCGCAGCAGGCATGAACTCCCAACAAAACCAAAAATGACCTTCTGCTCCCTTTACGCACTCAACAATATCTGTTATGTGTAAGGCATTGTGCTAGGGGCTGGGATAAACAAGAAGGAATACAGCAAAATCCCTCTCTTCAAGAAGTTTATAGAAAAGTAGAGAAGCTAATTTAGAGAATATAGAAAATGGAAAAGTAGAGAAGTCAATCCCTGACAATATGATGTGATATTCAAGAAGTACATATCCCCAGTGTCTTCACAGGGTCCTGTGGCAGGGAGTGCATCCTTCAGTGTGTGGCATTTGGGAACGATTTCACTAAGGAGACACCAAGCTGGCTCAAATCATAAATATAGGGGATTGCTTGGAAGAATGGTGGAAGGAAAAGCCTTCCAAGGAAGAGAAGTCATAAAATTAAAATCCTTATGTGCTGGATATAGTGTTAAGCACTAGAGGTATAAAGACAAAGATGATGCAATTTCAGAATTTAAGGTATACACAGCTTTGGTAAAGTTAGGGATAAAGACATATATGTAAACAAAATACCTGCAAGATGGTAACGAGAGCATACCTAACTTGGCTGGGCCTAGCAGCGAATCTGAAGACAGAGCGGGCCAGGGAGCCTCAATCACAGGATGGGGCTTGGGAAGACAAAGTGTGCAGACAAGTTTTTGGGGCAGAGAAGGCAGCTGAAATTCAGCCTCTGTACACTGGTACTGAATTGAATCTCGGAGACAGAGTTTTGGGTAAAGTAGAAAAGAATAGCTTTATTGCTTTGTCAGGCAAAGGGGACCACAGCGGGCTAATGCCCTCAAAACTGTGTGTCCCAACCCCGGGGGTGGGGGGATTGAGGAGTGTTATAGTCAACGGGCAGTGTTGCTGATAAGGATCAGGGTGCGTGCAGGGCCTGCATTCCTTCAATCCAGAGATCTTCTGCCATCGGGTGGTCTCATGATCTGTAGTTCTCAAGGTTATTGAACTGTGACCTTCTCTCTGGAACATCTTCCATTTGGTGGGGTTTTAGTTCTGCAGAAGAGCTCAAAGATATTGTTATGTGTATCCCTTGCGGCAGAACCAGGACCCTGACCCAAGGCTGCACTATTGTTTCTTTCTTTTTTTTATATAAATTTATTTATTTATTTATTTATTTTTGGCTGTGTTGGGCCTTCGTTTCTGTGCAGGGGCTTTCTCCAGTTGTGGCGAGCGGGGGCCACTCTTCATCGCGGTGCTTGGGCCTTTCACTGTCGCGGCCTCTCCCCTTGTGGAGCACAGGCTCCAGATGCGCAGGCTCAGTAATTGTGGCTCACGGGCCTAGCCGCTCTGCGGCATGTGGGATCTTCCCGGACCGGGGCACGAACCCTTGTCCCCTGCATTGGCAGGTGGATTCCGAACCACTGCGCCACCAGGGAAGCCCTGTACTATTGTTTCTTGACTGTTCCTCCCCTGTCTTCATATCCCCTCCCTTTCCTGATTAGCAACTGTTTGAACCTGCCCTTTGGAACTCAGGGAAGGGGACACAGAAAGGTTTTTGTTCTCAGGAGCCCCACAGGGTCCTGCTCAGTTTCAGGAAGGAGTGAGGCCAGGATCATATACGTAATCGTCACTTAGTTTTGGCTTCTCCAGAAGCATAACCTGAAATAAGGATTTGATTGCAAGTGGTATATCTGTTAGGTGTCCCCAAGAAACACTGGGAGGGAGGGCGGGCAGCCAATAAAAGATGTACTGTTAAGTACCACTGTAAGTAACTGGGGATTAACCATGCTGGAGGAATTCTGTGATCCAGGGTACAGTGGGTCTAGGTGTTAGTCCAACCCAGGGGTAAGGGTGGTTAATCTATCCAAGGAGTAGGAGAGCTGGGATATTTATACACTAAATCTTATCAGTTATGGGTCCAGGATTGCAGAATGTGTGCTAATTCTTAGTGCTTCTAGCCTAGTGTTGTGGAGGACTCAGTGGACTCTAGTATCCAAAGTAAGCCCTCAGGCAAGGAGATGCACAAGTGGGCAGTTGGAAGCCAGGCCTGGGTGGACCTCCATGGGAAGGCCTGAGGGCATATAGGCAGATGGGTAACAGTGTCTGCCACATAGCTAATCAGCGTTTATTGTGGTCAGGATGGTGTCTTCTAAATCCTCATCTCTATTCACAGCCCATTGCCTTCACCATACAGGATTCAACCTGACTGTTTCATTTAGATTTTATTAATAAGAAGGGACATTAGGGGTCATCCAAATCACTCATTTTTATAGAAACCAAGCTCCCCAAAAGTTTTAACAGCTGGTTAATGGTTTAGTAAGCCTTAGAATCCAGGTCTCCTGATTCACAGCCCCAAACGCTAGTACTTTAGCCACATTCATCCACATCCTCAACCCTTTGAAGGAATGTAGCCCAGATTTGTTAACAGATTAACTGATAATAGTATTTGAAATGCTTGAAAAAGATGATCAGACTCACGAAGTTTCATATCTATTGTTGTATAGCATCCACTAACTAGTAAAAAAGGATTTCTTGAGACTTTTAGTTAAATAAAACTTTAGATTTTATTTAAAAGTATATAGATAAGTGAATCTCACTTGATGCAATAAATTATTAATCAGATTTTAGTAAAAACAAATCTTTTCTTGTTGTTTCATTTTTTTTAAATTTAATTTTTATTTTATATTGGGGTATAGTTGATTTACAACGTTGTGTTAGTTTCAGGTGTAGAGCAAAGTGATTCAGTTATACGTATACATATATTCATTCTTTTTCAGATTCTTTTCCCAAATAGGTTACTACAAAATATTGAGTAGAGTTCCCTGTGCTATACAGTAGATCCTTGTTGATTATCTATTCTATATGTGTATATGTCAATCCCAAACTCCAAATTTATCCCTCCCCCCAACTTTCCCCTTTGGTAATCATAAGTTTGTTTTTGAAGTCTGTGAATCTGTTTATGTTTTGTAAATAAGTGCATTTGTTTCATTTTTTTTAGATTCCACAAATAAGTGATATCATATGATATTTGTCTTTGTCTGACTTACTTCACTTAATATGATAATCTCTAAGTCCATCCATGTTGCTGCAAATGGCATTATTTCATTCTTTTTATGGATAAGTAGTATTCCATTGTATATATATATACCACATCTTCTTTATCCATTCCTCTGTCAATGGACATTTAGGTTGCTTCCATGTCTTGGCTATTATAAATAGTGCTGCAATGAACATTGGGGTGCATGTGTTTTTCAAATTATGGTTTTCTCCAGATATATGCCCAGGAGTGGGATTGCTGGATCATATGATAGCTCTAGTTTTAGTTTTTTAAGGAACCTCCATACTGTTCTCCATAGTGGTTGTACCAATTTACATTCCCACCAACAGTGTAGGAGGGTTCCCTTTTCTCCACACCCTCTCCAGCATTTATTGTTTGTAAACTTTTTGATGATGGCCAATCTGACTGGTGTGAGGTGATACCTCATTGTAGTTTTGATTTGCATTTCTCTAATAATGAGTGATATTAAGCATCTTTTCATGTGCTTTTTGGCTGTCTGTATGGCTTTTTGGAGAAATGTCTATTTAGATCTTCTGCCCGTTTTTCGATTGGGTTAGAAACAAATCTTAAAATGCACCAAGCAAGAGTATTATTTAAGGAAGCCACTGGTGAAATTATTTTCTGGAATTTTTAATAGCTGTCTAATTTATGTATTATAAGGGATTATTTTTATTATTCTTGTGGGCTTGGTCTTTTTTACATTTATTTATGGATATTAGTCTTTCTTAAAGCCCAGCTACTTTTTAAACATAATAACATTGATACATTACAGTTACAATTCTTGCATTGATTATTAAGCCTAAACACAAAGATAAAATGCATCTCATCTCTTGTAAGGGAAATAATTGTGCTAACTTTATATTTTATTCCTGTATTCTTTGTGGTGAACTGTTATTAAATATTAAATTGCGTTTTAAAACACAATCTTTGGTTACATTTCTGTTCTGTGTTGGTTCAGATGTTTATGATTCCCCTGACCACTAGAAATTCTTTCTTTAAATTCTCTCGTTCTTGAGTGGAAGTCATGAATTTTAAGCTGGATTGTCATTACTGAAAGTAAAGGGAAATACTGTAGTATCTATTGGAGGTGTTGCATCTTTCTGTTTTTTCACAATTCTGGGAGGAGTCTGAGATGCAAAAAGGTATGCATCATATAGATGTCTATGGTTACTGTCTATCAGTAATTTACGTATCAGGTTTGAATGGGTCAATAAAGTCTCACTCCTCCTTATCTTGATAAGATCAGCCCCTTGGGAGGAGAATTTTGATTGAGGAGGTGGGTGACTTTGGAACAAGAACATGTTGGAGCTTAGGGCAGAACTGGGTAGAATGTGAAATGGGGGTGGTAAATTACAATTACAGTAGCAGCAAGATAATGTGTCCCTAAAAGATGAAGGATGATGACACTAAAATAGTAACAGCTCTATTTGTTTAATGTTTACACTGTGACTGATACATTTCTAACCACTTTATGGAAATTAACTCATTTAATCCTCCTAACAATCTAAGAGGTGGGTACTGTTAATATCACCATTTTACAGAAGAAGAAACTGAGTGTTATGGTCTGACCTAAGTCCATTTGTCATACTCAACTTTAAGTTATTTAAGGTAGATATTTGTGGCTGCCATTAGTTAAAGGGGGGTGGTGAAGACAACAGGTTATTCCCTCATCATCTCACTATTAGGAACTTTATAAAAAGCAAGTTTGATACTTGTACACCAATGTTCATTGCAGCATATTCACAATAGCCAAAAGGTGGAAGCAACCCAAGTGTCCATCAACAGATGAATGGATAAACAAAATGTGATATATAAGTAGAATGGAATATTATTCAGCCATAAAAGGAATGGAATTCTGATGCATGTTACAACATGGATAAACCTTGAAAAGATTATGCTAACTGAAATAAGCCAGACACCGAAGGACAAATATTGTATGATTCCACTTATATTAGGTACCTAGAATAGGCAAATTCATAGACACAGAGAGTAGAATAGAAGTTACCAGGGAAGGGGGGAAGGAGGGGATTATTTAATGGGTACAGTGTTTCTGTTTGGGATGATGAAAAAGCTCTGGAAATAGTGGTGATGGTTACACAACACTGTGAATGTAATTAATGCTGCTGAACTGTATAATTAAAAATGATGAATTTATATTTTGTATATTTTACCACAATACATTTTAGAAAAAGTTTGAAGATGAATTCAAAAGACATCAAACATTCATGAGCCAATATTTATTAGTCAGCAGGCGCAAAACTAGCTCAGACAACCAGTCCTGTAAACTCAATAAAGTCACAGGCCTCAGTCCTTGTGGGTGTTCCTACCACATCTTACATGCAAAGTGTGCAAGAGGAAGACACAGCAATCTAGAGGGAGGGTTCCAATAAATTTATGGTCAGCTTCAGGTGTAGACAATGCTATAAATTATTGGTTGGACAGAGGACAATTTCAGGATCAAACTTTGGGAACATTCCAAAAAACCAAGAGCTTGTTTATTCCTTCTACCCCACTGGTGCAAGGATGCGGAGGGCCTCTCAGAGTTTAACCCATCCACTCATATCCTGGATATTAAATTGCACTCAATTTTGGGCAGTTTCCTGGCAAAAAACACCCAGATGGCATAGTCAAATGTCGTAGTTAGGAAAAGTTTGAGAAAAGGACCATTCTTTATTATAAAAGGCAAGCCAGTAAAATGTGAAATTTTAATATCCAAACTTATGAAGTTATGCAACTTCTATGAAAGTTATGCATCTCTCAGTATATTTTTTATTCAAAGTTTATACCTGAAAATTTTGTATTTATACCCATTTGACTCAGGATAACATTAAAAACACAATGTGAAGGAAAAGTTTCAAGTTACATTTCAAATACAATTTCTAGAATTTCATAATCCCCTTTAGATATTAAAATGCAAACTGAATGTCAACAAATGTGATGTGTGGGATTTGGGGATTAAATAAGTTTTGTGTGCTGACCAGCCAATCAATTTTTTGATCCAACTGAATTATATATGAAATTTGAAATAAACCTGTTTGTACGTAGGCATTACTATTGATCCTGATATTTTACCTCTTTTTCTGTAGTTCAGGGTTTTAACCACCCTTGGACTTAAGGGAAGCATTATTAGCAAAGGAAATTGGCATTCCTTTCTCCTGAAAGATTTTTCTCTTCTCTTGTTTTGGGAGAAATTACGGGAGGGAGAAAAATGTCATTCCGTCTTGCTTCCTCCAGAATCTCTTGCCTAATTGACCATTCCTCTATAGCAGTGGTCCCCAACCTTTTTGGCACCAGGGACCAGTTTCGTGGAAGACAATTTTTCCACGGACTGGGGTGGGGATGGTTTCGGGATGATTCAAGCACATTACATTTATTGTGCACTTTATTTCTATTATTATTACATTGTAATATATAATGAAATAATTATACAACTCACCGTAATGCAGAATCAGTGGGAGCCCTGAGCTTGTTTTCCTGCAACTAGATGGTCCCATCTGGGGGTGAGGGGAAACAGTGACACCCCAAGTGTGTGGCTTATGTCCAGTCTACTCTGTAAGATGCAGCTTAATCGTCCCTTGCCACTCACTGATCAGGTTTTTTTTTTTTTTTTTAAAGACTTTTTTTCTTTTTTTTTTTTAAATTTAATTAATTAATTAATTTATTTATTTATGGCTGTGTTGGTTCTTCGTTTCTGTGCGAGGGCCTTCTCTAGTTGCGGCAAGCGGGGGCCACTATTCATCGCGGTGCGCGGGCCTCTCACCATCGCGGCCTCTCTTGTTGCGGAGCACAGGCTCCAGATGCGCAGGCTCAGTAATTGTGGCTCACGGGCCCAGTTGCTCCGCGGCATGTGGGATCCTCCCAGACCAGGGCTCGAACCCGTGTCCCCTGCATCGGCAGGCAGATTCTCAACCACTGCGCCACGAGGGAAGCCCACTGATCAGGTTTTGATATGAGTCTGCAAGCAATTGATTTATTATGGTCTCTGTGCGGTCAGACCTCTCTGCTAATGATAATCTGTATTTGCAGCCGCTCCCCAGCACGAGCATCACTGCCTCAGCTCCACCTCAGATCATCAGGCATTGGATTCTCATAAGGAGCGCGCAACCTAGATCCCTCGCATACGCAGTTCACAGTAGGGTTCACGCTCCTAAAGGAATGTAATGCGGCCACTGATCTGACAGGAGGCAGAGCTCAGGCGGTAATGGGAGCGGTGTAAATACAGATGAAGCTTTGCTCACTTGCCCGCCACTCACCTCCTGCTGTGTAGCCCAGTTCCTAACAGGCCACATAGCGGTCCATGGCCCGGGGGTTGGGGACCCCTGCTCTATAGAGTCTCCTTCAGCACTGATGCTGTCAGCTTCTACTTTATAAAGAGGTACTGATCTGTCATTTGGCTTTGTGTTGTTTAGCATTTTTCTTATGTGTATGTGTTCTGCTTCCCCAGCTAGACTGTTGGGGAATGTGTCTCTTATTTTGTATTCCCATACAGTTCTGCAGGCAGTTGGTTCTCCCTAAGTCTTGGTGCACTAAACTCTGAGGTTTCAAATGCACAGGAAGCATATACTTGTCGATACCTTCATTTTAGCCAGAGAAAGAATGGAGCTACCAAGTTTCCAAGTAAGGTTTTACAAGTGCTCCCCTTTCACTAAACAGAGGTAGAGGAAAAGATTTGTTAGCGTTTGTCCCTGATCATTATTTTAGTTGGTTGTAGGACAGCTCTTGGGCATCATGCTTGCCTTAGGGGCTGAACACAGGGAAGACAAGGCCAGGAAAATTCTGCACACTATTTGGGGCCAAATGCAAAGTGGGAACTAATGGTGTTCAATATCTCTTCTCCCCTGAAACCTTCTACTTTTTGTGTAACAGAAAAAAAAAAAAAAAAGGAAGAATGTAGGAGTGGATGGAATACTATAGGTGTCAGAAAACTGTGACCTGTCAGCCAAATCCAACTCACAGCCTGGTTTTGTAAATAAACTTTAAACGGAACACAGTCATGTCCATCCATTTCCATATTGTCCTTGGCTTCTTCGGAGCTACAATGCTTAGCTGAAAGGTTGTGACAGAGATCCTATGGCCCACGAAGCCTCAAGTACTTACTCTATGGCCCTTAACAGAAAAAGTTTGCTGACTCCTGGAATACTAGATCCATGGAATTTTTAAAAAAATCCTGAATTTTGAGTATTGCTTTAAAATAAAAGTAAATAAGTAAATGAAAATTTAAATGACTGGCTTCTGTTTGCCTGAGGTGAGAGCAATGCTTTTGAGTTCATGACTCCTTTTGTGGTATGATTTGAAGCACATGCTTGTTCCAGAAGAGGTGGCCCCTTTTCTGGTAGAATTTGAGGAATCTACCACTATAGACTTGCCCAATTTAGGCAAAATATTTTAAAATGCAAATACTCTTGCAGGAAGATGCTTAAGGACTTAAAAATCAGTCCTTTTTTTCCTGTGTGTGTGTGTGTGTGTGTGTGTGAATTAATCTCCTACTTTTCTTTCCTGCAAGATAAGGAGGGAGAATAACAGAGTAATCATTAGGAGTTGAACGTTGAGCTGGAAATATGGAGGAAACAGTAAAGAAGGAATGGAACTGATGTTACATATATTATCTCATTGGACCTCACAACAATCCTGTGAGCTTTGTAAGGTATAATTACCCCATCCTTAAATAAAAGGAAGCTGAGTCTCAAAGAAGCCAAGTGAATTGCCTAAGGTTAAACAGTTAATAGCAGCGAAGGTCTAATTCTCACTCCGAGGGGGTTTTTTCCTATTATACTCCATTTCTTCTTTTTTTTTTTAAAAAAAAATTATTTATTTGGCTGTGCTGGGCCTTAGTTGTGGCACGTGGGGCCTACGTTGCTGTGTGCAAGATCTTCGTTGCGGCATGCGGGATCTTTATTTTTAGTTGCAGCGTGTGGGAATCTTTTAGCTGAGGCACTCGGGATCTTCATTGCAGCATGTGGGATCTAGTTCCCTGACCAGGGATCCAACTCGGGCCCCCTGCATTGGGAGCGCGGAGTCTTAACCACTGGACCACCAATGGAGGGAAGTCCCTTCATTTCTTCTTCAACATCTTTGCCATCTCCCCTGAGGTCACCATGCTAAAAGTATAATCTCCTCTCTCCTGGAAATATGTCTGCCTTCTGGAACTTAAAATCATTCCCATAAGAGTTGTTGCTGCAACTTGGTCCCATCTAAAATCCCCCAATTAAAACCAAACACTCAGCACTTAAAGATGTTTCTTAAATTCAGTCTGGATATTCACTGGTCAACACACTACTAAATTGATAGTCAGTAATAATCACTCTGTTGTATCAGATGTGATATAGGACATTGTTCTGTATTGAATTACAGGTGATACAAGTCGTGAATTAAAATCAGGCAAACCATCTTTTCACAATAAAGAATGTATAATAATTAGCTTCAAATTGGAGTAAATCATCAAAGAAAGTTAGGTATCCTGGGAGTTATTTACATGAGAACAGATGCCTATGGAATTTAAATGGAGTGTGGAAATTTCACAGCATGCTGTAGTAGAAGAGAGAAATTAATAAAATGATCACATCTCAAGTTATGTCTGGTATGAAATAGAAGTTTTATATATTTTCATAGGTTCCTATTTTCAGTAGCAGAAAATAGAAGGTTCAGAATAGTTATTTCGATAAGTATGATCACACAAAACACCAACACAAACAAACACATCTAACTTTATACATATATATCTATGTGTATGTGCATATACACATACACATAGCGGACAGAAATCAGTAACAATAATTTTGTTTTTGTTTTTGTTTTTGTTTTTTTGGCTGCGCCGTGCAGCTTGTGGGGTCTTAGTTCCCTGACCAGGGATTGAACCTGCGCCCTCAGCAGTGAAAGCATGGAGTCCTAACCACTGGACTGCCAGGGAATTCCCGATAACAATAATTTTGAAAATCCAAAAATGATTGCCGCATGTACATTATCAATAAGCTACCGTTGGAATTGGAAGCCACTAAACCCCCACTTTCAGGTAGGATCTCATAAACACACTCAGACAGATGGTTCCCATAATGGTAGCAAACATCAGAGCCTATCGGGCACTTATTTGAGTTTTACCTAGATCAGTGAAATCGCAGTTTAAGCCCATTCCTCTGCCTGCTTTCAGAGAATCGAGGTCAGGTAGAAAAAGTCACCTTCTTACAACCTTAGTTCAGACCTGCTACATTGTCTCTAGTTGACTTTCAAATATCTTTGCATAGAAAGTGGTATTTAATCCTATACTATTGGTTAACTTTGAAATGCCCTAATTAAGCATTCATACTTCAGGTGTGGTAAATTAGCACTGGAACAGATTAATTAGAGTATGCTTTCCTGTTTTGGCTTCAGTTGTCTCATATCACAGCAACGCAAGAAGGTTGAATAATTTGCATATCAGCTATTGGAAATTATTTTTCATTGGTGAAAGAATGGTATTTCAATACATAGACACTGGTTAGAAAGAATGAACTGGCACCTCTGACCCTGCATGAGCAGGTAAAACCCTCTGAGTGGCCATCTTTATCTAGGGTTCTATTTAGCACACTTGGGTTCAACAAAGATTCTGTGGTGTCACTCCCAAATTTAGCTGAACCTGGCTGCTAAATGTAGATCATGTGCCTCAAGTGAATTTTTTTTTTGACTTTTTTTTTTTTTAAATATTTATTTATTTATGGCTGTGTTGGGTCTCCGTCTCTGCGCGAGGGCTTTCTCTAGTTGTGGCAAGTGGGGGCCACTCCTCACCACGGTGCGCGGGCCTCCCACCGTCGCGGCCTCTCCTGTTGCGGAGCACAGGCTCCAGACACGCAGGCTCATTAATTGTGGCTCACGGGCCCAGCCGCTCCGCGGCACGTGGGATCCTCCCAGACCAGGGCTCGAACCCGTGTCCCCTGCATTGGCAGGCAGACTCTCAACCACTGCGCCACCAGGGAAGCCCTCAAGTGAATTTTTTTAATGCAAGCTTCTTGTCAGAGAGACGAAAAAGACAGAGGGGTAGAACTTCATGAATTTGCAAAGACAGGCCATGTTTGTGTGCTGCTAAATGTCTGCATGTTTGGCAGAATTTGGTTTGAGACTTTAATTGTAAGATGCCACCTGGAAGTGATGATGCAGAGGAGAAAAGCTGTTGTCAAGGAAGGATTGACATCAGCCTTCTTCCTTTGCATAAGCCTTCCATGGTTAAAAATTAACTTTTATTGGAGTATAGCTGCTTTACAATGTTATGTTTCTGCTGTACAGCAAAGTGAATCAGCTATACGTATACATATATCCCCTCTTTTTTGGATTTCCAAGCCTTCCATTTTTATTTGGATTTCACATCTTGCCCATAGGTTGATATAAATATCACCCCAAAATACACATAATAATAATTTACAAGAGAATAATATGAAATCATTTATTTAAAAAATCTTGTGGTATATGGAGGCTACCCATCACTAGCAATATACCTAACAATTAAAAAAATCCACTAAATTGGCTTGAGTCTGTTTCAAGAAGGCCCTAATTAATTCTGATGGCTCCTATTTTTTATAGCCTCTTAACTGGTGTCCTCACCAGTTAACATATTATATGATTATTATTAGAATATTCTAATAATGATCCCTGAATGCTAACTTATTTTCCTCTTTAATTGGAATGGTGACTAGGTTAATTTCCTAGGACTGCCAAGACAAAGTACCACAAACTGGGTGGCTTAAAACAACAGAAATTTATTCTCTCACAGTTCTGGAGGCTAGAAGTCCAGAATCAAGCTGTTGGCAGGGCCATGCTCCCTCTGAAACCTGTAGGGGAGAATTCTTCCTTGCCTCTTCTAGCTTCTGGTGTTTGTTGGCAATCTTCAGCACTCCTTGGCTTATAGATGCATCACTCCAATCTCTGCTTCTGTTGTCACATGGCCATCTTTCTTCTGTGTCTGTGTGTCTCTGTGTCTTTACACGGTGTTCTCCTTTCTGTGTGTTTCTGTGTCCAATTCTTTTTCTTATAGGGACACAATCATATAGGATTAGGGCACAGGCTAATCACCTCATGTTAACTTGAATACGCCTGCAAAGACCTCATTTCCAACTAAGATCACATTCACAGGTACCCAGGGTAAGGACTTCAGCATGTATTTTGGGAGGTTGAAATTCTCCCCATGACAGTGACTATATCATGTTCAATTCAGGGCACTTTTGAGAGTCAAAGGATATAGGCTGTTGTAAGCTGGCACTGTCCCAGGCACATGGGGAATAATAGTTGTAAGCTGGCACTGTCCCAGGCACACTGGGATGTATGATCATCCTGCCCATCATATAACCTGGCCCATGTCTCCAGCTCTTATCCCCTTATTCATCCTACACATTCCCTAACTTCCAGTCTGTGCTCTAGACCACAGGTTGACAAACTTTTTCTATAAAGGACTAGATAGTAAATATTTTAGGCATTGTGGGCCATGCAGCCTCTATCTTAAATGTTCCACTTTATACAATATATAAACAAATGGTGTGGCTGTGTTCTAGTAAGGCCCCAAGTGGATTTGGCCTGAGGACATAGTTTTGAAACCTGAGACCATATAAAGGGGAGGGAAAAGAGGATGATCTGTGAATTCCTGGAGGGGGTTCTTTATATATTGGTAAGAACCCTTTCTTTGTGTTATGGACTGAATTGTGTTCCCTCACAATTCATATACTGAAGTCCTAACCCCCAGTACCTCAGAATGTTACTGTATTCAGAAACAGGGCCTTTATAGAGATAATGGAAGTAAATGAGGTCATATGGATGGGCCCTAATGAAATGACTGGTGTCCTTATAAGAAGAGGAGATTAGAACACAGACAACACAGAGATGGATAGGTGGACCTGTGAGGACACAGTGAGAAGGCGGCCGTCTGTAAGCCAAAGAGATAGGCCCAAGAAGAAACCAAACCTGCTCACATCTTGATCTTGGACTTCTAGGCTCCAGAACTGTAAGAAAATAATTTTCTGTTCTTTACGTCACTCAGTCTGTGGTATTTTGTTATGGTAGCCCTAGCAAACTTGGTGATAGAAGATATAAATATTTTCCACATTTTTAATTCATCCATTGATTTTGGTTTTTTTGAGGCAGGGGTTTTGATTTTGATTATCTGAAATACCCATCATTTCTATATATTGTCTTATAGTTAGAGAATCTTTCCCTATATAGTGGTTCAGTGAAGGATTATCCCATGTTTTCTGCTGATACTTTTGTGCTTTCATATTTTGCACATTAAATTTTGATCTGTTTGCAATTAGCCCTTATGCGGTACATACTGTGGATGCAACTTTCTTTCCCCCCCCCCAGATTGCTGTCTAATTTTCCCAACGCCATTCTTAGAATATATTTTTTCCTCACAGTTGGTTTATGACGACACTCTTTTCATGTTCTAAAGTTCTGTATGAATCGTGTCTATTTCTAAAATTCTTATTCCTGTCTTTCTATTCCTATGGCAATATTGCATAGTTTAAATTACTGAATCTTTTGGGTATATATCTGGTGGGAATAGTTCCCCTACATTGCTTTTCCTTTTTTTCAGAGTTTTTCTATATATTCTTCTAATTTACATTATATAAAATTTGTCTTATTTCCCACTCCCCCAAATAATCCTACTGAATTCTCTCATTGTTTATACTAGTTTTAAAATGGTTTCTCTTGGACTTTCCAGATATAATATCATATCATCTGAAAATAGTGATAATTTTACCTAAAGTACTTTCTCTTGTTTAATTGTATTGGTGACTCTCTCCCACAGAGTGTTAAATAAGGAATATGAGAGTGAGCATCTCTACCTGGATCCTGAATTTAGTGTGAATGCCTTTAATGTGTACTCACTGCTCAGCACAGTGGGCTGCAATAGAGAAACGTTTTCATGTTAAGGACATATTCATTACTTAGTCAACACATTTTTCTTGAGCACCTAATATGTACTAGGTGCTGTTCAAGGTGTTTGAGATTCTTTAAAGAACTGAAAGTATTGCACTTGTGGTACTTATACTCCAGTGGGGTACTGAGGTGGAGACTTAATGTTCTCCTCTCCGTCCTAGGCACAAGTGAGGGCTGTATTTCCCAGCACCCCTGCAGTTAGGCAGGGGCATTTGCTGAATTGCAGCTAATAGAATGCGAGCAGAAGTGACTTGCATCACTTGTAAGCCCTACCACTCTCTTTGTCTTCACTCATTGGAAGGCCATGTAGAGAGGCTCAGTCAGAGATTCCACGGATGCCCTGGCGGAAAGTAATCTTATAAGAGGAAGGAGCCTGGATGCTTGGTCAGCACTTGGAGGTGGAAAGTAAAATTAAATATATAGAAATCAATGGTTTTCATAGAATCTATGAAAACAACAATCAATTAAATATGTAATGGTAGAAAAGATCTCATTTACAGTAGTGTCAAAAAAGAAAAATGACCTAGGAATTAAACCTAATGAAAAATGTTCAAGACCAATATGAAAAAATAACCTTAAAGCACACTTGAAGGATAAAAAGTGTATGAGCCAACAGAAAGACTTACCATGTACTTATGTTAAAAAAAAGTCATAGGATATCAGTCTGCTCTGAAAAGATGAGGGTATATGAAATGTAAAATAGATAGCTAGTGGGAAGCAGCTGCATAGCACAGGGAGATCAGCTCCGTGCTTTGTGACCACCTAGAGGGGTGGGATAAGGAGGCTGGGAGGGAGATGCAAGAGGGAGGATATATGGGGATATATGTATATGTATAGCTGATTCACTTTGTTATAAAGCAGAAACTAACACACCATTGTAAAGCAATTATACTCCAATAAAGATGTTAAAAAGAAAAAAAAGATGAGGGTATATGGTAGGGTGAGCCAACTTGTCCTGATTTTGCTCGGGATTTTCCTGATGTTAGCACCAAAAGTCTTAAATTTTCAGGAAACTCACCAGTTCCAGGTAAATTGAGAGGATTGATCATCCTAGCACAAGGTTATTTATTGTAGCACTCTGTGTAAGAGAAAGAGACCAAAATCACTCAAAAGTCCATCAAATGTGCACTGTTTGAATAAACATGGAACATCTATACATCTATACAGCTGCTCTGTAGCAGTTTGGAGATATGGGGAGAGAGGGTATGAGAAAATCTGATTGCTATACATTTCTGCTAACTATTCATAGAACTTGTTGCATGAGAGAGAGAAAGAGAGGAAGGAAGGAAGGAAGAAAAGAAGGAAGGAAAGGAAGATGGGAGGAAAGATCAGAAGAGAATGTTTACTACATAAATATTTTATAAGAAATTGAATGAAATATGAATATTTATCTACTTATATTTTCAAAAATAAAATTTTGTTTTATAAACAATTAACATGAGTATAAAAGGGGAAAGGATAAACTGGATGAAGAGACTGAAATGGAAACTAGACCTCTCTGAATGTATGACATTTTATAATTTTAACTTAGGAACCATGTAAATTTAAAAACAAAATTGAATTAAAAAGTTTAAATAAATACATATGAAATTGAAACAAATGACCCATGCATCAACTTGGAGGCATAACCACAGGGAGAGGAATTATTTCAAGTAACTTGGAAACAGTATTTTGGCTGAATAACTCTGGTGGGCTATATTCCAAAGACAAAAAGAATATCAAAGACATCTTAAATTTCATTTAGTAGACTTATTGTTAACATTAAAACTGGTATTGTTATTTTGCAGTTGCACACACACATAACTACACACACATATATACATATATGTATATATAACATATATATGTACATACAACTATATGCACAAATATATATATACATGTATGTATATATAGCATATATATGTACACACACAGTTGAACTATGCAACATTGCTACCATTCTGTAACTACTGATCTTTAAATGTGTTACTTTAAGATAGCTCAGCCTTTATGTATATCTATGAAGAAGAAGAGGAAGGGGAAGAAAACACCTGTGCAGATAGGTCAGTTAAGATGAGGACTGAGAACTGACCACTCGTTTTAGAGATATTGGAGGTCTCTGGTGAACTTGACAGGTACGTTTTTCTTAGAGTAGTGGAGTTATAAAATCAAATGAATTAGTTTTAAGAGAAAATTGGAGGAGAGGTAAGTACAGTGAACACAGGCAACTTATTTGGAGAAGTTTTGCCACCAAAGAGAACATAGAAATGGGGTAGTAGCTACTCTGGGAAAGAGGATCAGGGAAACATTTTTATGAGATGAGAGATAATACAGCATGTTTGTAGGCTGATCAGAATGATCTGGTAAAGAGAGGAAAAACTGATGATGTAGGCTAGATTGAAGATAATTTCTGGAAAATTGTTTTTGAGGAGGTGAGAGGTATGCTTGAAACTGGCCATTTCTGACAGATGTGGGATTCCTCTGAGAGGCCACAACTGCTGGATTTCCCATCGAGCTGGCTGAGACAACTCTCACAACTGCACTGAGGCTCTTACTCAATTCTCCCTCCTCCTTCCACTTTCAGAGGTGTCAGATCTGAACTGAGGTCTGAAAGTCTTTCCTAGACTTCTCTTGCTCAGTCACACTTGATCTTTCACATGCAGTTCTCCAAAAGATCTTACGCACTTCAGATCTTGTCTTGACATGTGCTTCTTGGAGAGCCCAGATTGACTCACCTTTTGGAGTTATCTTCAATAGTGTTTCATGAAATAGCCATTAGATAAAAATTTTCCCAATTCTTCTACAGAAATCCATGTCTTTAGCTGAAGATGGTATTTAAGGTGAGGGCTTCAGCCATTTTGGCGAGTCACTCAGTTCTCCTGGGTCTGATGACGAAAACTCGGCCTCCGTGCACAGGAGCCAAATCGAATCTCAGAGACAGAGTTTTGGGTGAAGTACAAAAGAATAGCTTTACTGCTTTGCCAGGCAAAGGGGGACACAGCAGGCTCCTGCCCTGAAAAACTATGTGTCCCAACCCGGGAGGATTTGATGGGGAGTTTTATAGCAGTGGTTCAAGGATGGGGTTGCTGACAAGATTAGGTTGTGTACAGAGGCTGCACCTCTAATCTAGTCTCAGGTGATCTTCTTGGTGAGCTTCTCTGGTACCTTTAATTTAGCCTCAGGTTGTCTTTCTCTGGTATGAAGAATGCTGACATCTTAAAGAGCTTAAAGACATTGTTCTGTGTATCCCTTGTGGTGGAACCAGGACCCTGCCCCAAGGATGCACTATTGTTTCTTGGCTGCTCCTGCCTTGTCTCTGCTCCTCCTCCCTTCCCTGATTAGCAACTGTTCGAATCTGCCCTTAGGAACTCAGGGAATGTCATGGAGGCTGGAGTCAAGAAATGCGGAGCAGAAAGGCTTCTGTGCCCAGGAGCCCCACAGGGTCCTGCTTGGTTTCAGGTCTCTCCCATGTATACATGTTATTAAACTTTTGTGTGATTTTCTCCTGTTAAGCTGTCTCATGTCAATTTAATTCTTAGGCCAGCCTGAAGAACCTAGAAGGGCAGAGGAAAATGTCTTCCTCCTGTCACTGACATACATTACAGTGTGCCATAGGCACAATTCCGGGTTCAGTTGAATTCTTTTTTCTTAAAATACCTAATAAACTCATAATTCTTGAATGTCACATCAGGTCAATTCCGTGGGTGAGGGGTGGGGGATGAGTGGGTATAATGCAAGTGAATATTGATAGCATGTGATTGTCCAGAAGACCTAACTGACCATAGAGGCCTTATGGTTGCTTGTTCTGATGACCCCAAGGAGAGGAAGATGAACAATTTTAGGGCCAAAGAGGAAAGAAAATCAAACAGAGAAAGAATAGGAAAATAATAAAGAGAAAGGGAAGTAAAAAGAGAAAGGGCAAGACTGAAGCCAGTAGGGGAGAAAATAATATGAGAGGGTATAGGGTGTGGGTGGCTGGCTGGATAAGTGACTTAGGAACAAAGGGGAATGGAGTCATAGGAAATTATGATATGAACACTTCCTTTCCTCCATACAGTGCTTTGTCATTCTCACAATAGCTCTTAAAGACAAACAGAGGAACTCTGATTGCCTCATTTTATGGATGAGGCGACTGAGGTCATAGACAAGTCATAAACACAGTACTAGAGTTGAGACTGAAAGAGGGAGCAATAGAATCCTAGTTTAGTACTCTGGGAAGTACTAATCCTAGATGGATGAGACCTGTTAGTCTGCACACATTAAAGAAAAAAAGTGATATCTGTACATCATGAAGAAGTTCAGACTAAGAAAAAAAATTACTATAGAGTACAGTATTTCCAAGACCTTATTCTACTGCAATGGGGCAAATTGCTCAACTTGACAAGTTTTGGGGAGCAGTGGCATGTTCTTGGTATGTAGATTTTACCTGTAAGGGGGCTTATACAAGAAAAGATTATTGGGTACCTTTTTGTCTCCATTCTCATTGAAGAGGCAAAATATTTTACATGAGCCAATCCAATTGCATATGCTGTGTGGATTGTTTGTGGGGCTGCTCTGGTGTTTTTAAATTCCCTGAGGCATTAGAAAGTTTAATGTTTCTGATGGAAAACATTAAGCTGACCATGAAGTTGTAAGAAAAAAGAAGGTGAATATTTCAGAAACTGAACAGCATAACATTTCTTCCCCTACCAAACAGTCTGTTGAAAATGGTCCATTTGGTCAAATTCATTCCTATCATTCCTATCAGGTGCAAATAAATCTAGCACTACTAATTTGGAGCTGATTCAAGTGATAAAAATACTATATATGTTCTAGTTCCAGTTTAGTTATAATAAAATTCTTCAGTAATGCAAGAATAAGGGTCCATTGCATAATACATATAATGTATATACAGAAAAATATCTAAATACTTGACAAACATACCATACTTGGAATATATTTAGATGATATATTTAAACCAGTTTTCTCCCCTCACGTGGTAGAATGTTAAAAAGGATGGTCTCTAGAGTTCTAAAATACTTCGTATCACTTTTTTTCAGTAGAATAATTGCAAGACCCAGAGAAGATGGGCTTTGGGGGGCACACTAGAGACCAAGAAAAGACTCTTGCTCTCAGTTTTTTTTGTTTTTTTTTTTGCTTTCAATATCTGGCATCAGGATTCTCCTCAAGTATTGTCTTAGAGAAGAGACAGAGGGCAAAGCAACTCAACCTTTAGCCAAATCCATTTTTTTCTCTCTCTCTCCATCTCTCCCTTCTTCTTTTCCTTCCCCCCTCCTTTATATCCTCTCTCCCCATCTCTTTCATTGACAGCTTTAAGGAAAATATGACACACATTTTTGGAAAGGAAAAACACCCATGTTCTTGGGTTTATTTACTTATTAGGGATGACTAGGAAATTTACTTATTTTTTCTAATCATCAGTAACTTTTGTGAAATGAAGATAGTAACAGAACCTACGTCATGGAGTTTTTGTGAGAATTGAATGAAATATGCAAGTAAAGTTTACAACCCCAGGGGCATAGTAAACCCACAATAAATCTTCACCATTATTATTACTGGGGAAAGGCTGTTGTCAATCACTCTATTTATGTTTCTTCAGAGATTAAATTGATCTGCCCTGCTTATAAGCTTCAAAGCATTCCTGCAAAACGTGCACTATTCTACTTTTCTGTTACGTAAAAGTAGTGGGAAATGAAGTTTGAATCTGGAATTAGTGTCAGATGAAAATATGTTCTCTGAGTGGTCCCAGGCTGAACTGGCCTCTGTTATCAACATCTCCTTGATGTCAGATGTTCAGCCTGGAACCCTGAGAACATAGTTGCATCCATGGTGGGCTCAAGAGGGTCTACTCTTGTCTAAGTGGCCACAAGAGGGAGTTAGCAATGCTAATGACAACGCCTAATGACCACTGACAAGAAATTGGGAATAGAGTCCTAGGTGTTTTCAATGATAGTATAAGTCTGCAGTACAACCGAATATCTAGGGGAGAATTTGGGGTCAGCTTCTTTCTGATAGAATCAAATTAATCCACCCAGAGAAGTGTGGCACATTTTGGGCTAGATTTAAATAGATTCTGGAATGAATGCTCAGGAGAAACTTTCTTCTCACTTCACTTGGATTTCTGTTGGATTTTGGTGAAATTTGGCTCACTGGTATGCTGGATGCATTAAATCAAGGCACTGCACTCCGGAATTTATATGCTACAAATAAGTAATTTATCTTCTTTGGAAGCAAAAGTGCATTTAGTTATATGACTCTAATGGTCTTTTTAAAAATGGAACCAGTTTGATAAATTTTTCATCCATGCAAGGGCTCCAATTTCTATTTGAATCCAATTCCAAGTTGTCTAGACATCAGCAACTTAACCCTAGGGCTTAATCCCACCACTTCTTGAAATTCTTTTTGCTGAGGTCAAAAGAATTTAGGAAAGAAAGTGAGTTTTATGAAAAGTCTAATAAAAAGCAGCATTATCTTTACCCTTTAGTAAGATTCTGTATTTATCTGAAAACTCATATTGTTAAATCATGGGGAAAAGATACTTAAGAAACTTGCCTGAATTTTGTTTCCTTTATTAACATTTCTGCCTCTAACCCCCATGCCCAGCCCAAATTAAATTCGTCTTCCTATTCTGGTAGATGAGAAGGACATGGTATGTGTGTGTGTGTGTGTGTGTGTGTGTGTGTGTGTGTGTGTGTGTGTGTGTGTGTATGTGTATTTCTCAATTGATAGGTCTTTTTCTCTGCACATTTTCTTTCCCTAACTTCCAATGATTTCCTTCCCCTTATATTTAAAGCAAGTTTTCACAGATAACTAAAAAGACTCTTGCTATCTTTAGAGATGCTCTCATGCAGCTTTTCTTTTTAGCTAACACGAAAAAATAAATGAGGAGCTATGATTGTGTGATAACCATTATGAAGAAAATAATCTATTAATTCTCCTGGGTTTTAGGGAACATTTTCACTGTATGTGGTAGTGGATGGAGGTGGAGGTGGGGAACTTCATAGGGAAAACACTCAAATAGATAAAAAGATAAAAATAACCTCAGTGTGAAATTATAATATCCTTCTTATCATTTCAGTCAAATTGGAATTCAATTCTCAGTGTGTCTGTGTGGTCTAGGTAATTAATAATGATAAAGAGAGAGACATCTCTCTCAGTGGCAAAACCACTATTTTCCAAGATTTTAGTTCATGTTTGAACTAAAGCATGTAAACGGATATTTATGATAACATAAATACCACTTAATGATCATTATATTATTAAATTCATGCTCACATAATATAATTTATTAAATAAATTTGCAAAATGTTTCATTCAAATCTGTATTAGCATAGCAGATGTATATTTATTCCCGAAAAACAGTTTTTGCCCTTTAGTTCAGTTATATAAATATTTTTTAGCATTAAGATTAAATAGAAGGACTGGGGATCAATAAAGAAAATGTTTAAAACTTGAAAACATGCCTCTCTTTTTTGGTTCCTTCTCTATTAATTTCAATTTTGAAATGAGCATTTAGAGACACTAATAAAATTGATATTGAATGAGTTCAAATGCTCTTTATACCTTCTCATTTTTTTGTTGTAATGAGTACTAGTTAAAGATGTCTCCAAAGATAGGGATCTGGAAATACTGATTCACCTTTGATATTTGCCTGCACACTTTTAGAAATAGCATTCTTTTTTGGTAAAATGTAATCTGCTTTTTATTTGCCTAATAATAGCTTATGAGCTCTTTCTTTCTGCTCAGTACTTAACCAGGGTGTCAGGCTAAGCTAAGTCTCACATACGTCTCAATATAAAAAACTTCACATTTTATCACATTATCTTTCCTGGTTGTAGTTCACTGATCCCCTGAAAGTAGTTTAACAGTATTTTCCTGCTCTCCCCCAAATTAAGGTCTCATTTATTCATTGCTTCATTGTGATTTCTTTTCCCTCAGAAATAACCCCTTAACTTATTATTATCATGTCCCAGCAGAGATCAGGGCTTAAATAGGGAAAGCTCACACAGAATCTCACTTCTCAATGCTTATCTTTGTCCCCCAACCTGTGGCTAATTTGATCTTAGAAAAAGTTGGGTGCTTTTACTGATTTACTTGAAGTGTGATTAGTGTCTCAAACCTTTATTTTATTTAATTTTTCCAAGAAAGTGATGCTTGCAAAATTTGTTTGCCGACGTAGAGTTTTGTGTGTGACTTTCATCAGGCATTAGAGGAGCAGTCACTCCCAGCTCCATGCTGTTCACTTGGCTACCTGGGGCAGTTAAATCAGAGAATGTTAAGATGGCAGCAAAGGCCCCTGATTAATCTTCTATTCTGAATGAGCTGTTTGAACGTCTTGGGAATGATCTCACCCAAATTCTCCTACTTCACTTCAAATTGCCTTTCCTATAAATATCAGTGCCCTTCAGTTGTCTTAGTATCCCTAAAAGTTCCTATTAATTCCAAATCCATAGAACAGTAGCTCTCAAAGTATGGTCCCTGTACGAGCAGCATCAGTATCATCTGGGTACTCACTAGAAATGCACATTCTCAGGTCCCCTCTCAACCAACTTCCTGGGGGCAGGTCCAGCAATTTATATCTTAACAAGCCCTCCATGTTTAGAAATCACTGCTAGATCTTACGCTTCTTATTACCCACATTGCACAGCATGATATCTACAGAGATGAGGAACTCAATAATACATACAATGGGAAATTGCAATGCTGACTTCTATTTTTCATTCCCCCCTTATGTTCATGCCTGTTACCATGAGACCTTGCAGTTCCTCTTACTAAAGATGCATAGTCTATTTTCCCACCCCTTGAATCTGTACTGATTTTCTGACTTGCTTCACCCCATAGTATATGGTGAAAGTGATTGTGTACCAGTCCTGAGGTTAAGTCTCTAGAGACTTTGCATATTTCCATTTGCTCTCTTTTGTGCCTTAGCCATTGCCATAAGAATATGCCTGGATTAACCTTCTGGATGATGAGAGACATGTAGACTATGCCTAGTTCCTCCAGTCATCCGAATTGGGAAGAGTTTAGATCAACTGATAGCCAATTGATCCTCAGACAAGGTCAGCAGGTAACTCCAGACATGTGAATAATGAACTGTTACTGTTGTAGGCTACTGAGATTTTGTGGTGTTTGTTATGAAGTGTTATTGTGGTAAAGAACTAACTGCTATTTATGTACGTACAGTGAATTAAGAAATCTAAACTTCTGCAGTTGTCTGGTCCAGCCTTCCCCAAACTTGGTCCAAATATCTGCTTCTTACCACCTCCAGCTGTCATGGTTTGACTTAACCTTGCATGCTAGATTTACAGGTAATTTTTGCAATACTGTTCCTGGAACTCCCTGGGACAAAATGCTTTCCCTTCAGAGTCAGATTGATGTCAGCTGATTACCATTCTAGAGAATGGGCTGTTTTAAACTCATGAAAGACATGACAATACATCTAACTCAATATTATTTTGACATTCTCAGTAATCTAAAAATATCAGAACATAATTCATAAAGAAGCAACACAAGCCAAGCACCATGGAATAAGAAATTTCCTTACTTCAATATACATCATGAGAAATATCTCATATTGTAAAGATCTCCTGGCCTATCATTCTGTTGAGAGACAAATTGGGATTTGGCTATAATGTTTTAGCTAACTTTAAAGATATGTAATAATTTTTAAATTCACTCATCCATGACTTAGCTTTCATCCCTTTGGCTTTTATTTCTTGGTTTTCTTACAGTCAAAGCTACTGAACTGAAATCTGTCTTCTTCTGAATAATACTTTTCAAATTATAACAATGACATTTTTTGAATAGTACCTTATGAAGCAGACAGAAATGCATTTTATCCAGCTTTCACCTCACATTCAGAGAGACATCTATTTTCTAATTAAACTCTACATTTATCTTTTCTAGGATTGACAGAGCTCATCATTGCAGATTGAATATTTATTATGAAATTGTATCAATTTCTACAGTTTTTACAGCACCAAGTACAGGGCACTGCACAGAAGTATGTTTTGATGATAATTTGAATCCCATTGTTCTTTTTCCTTAAATTTGAATTACTTGCTAAATGGTATGCTAATTGCCTTAAAGAGTTCTTGCAGTTTCTAAAGGCACAGAACTTTCTTCTAAGTTGCAGTGAGAACCCTAAGAAAATCAAGCTCATTGTTAGGCAATAATTCTCAGATTTGGGGGATGTATAGCAACCCTCAGGTGTCTAAAAGTTTAGATTCCATGACCTCACTTCCAGAGATTCTGATTTATTAGGTTTGGGGATAGGTCCAGGAATCTGCATTTGCAACCATAAAATAAATAGTTATTCTTAAGGTATTGATACAGCTGTTCCAGGATCCACACTTTTAAAATTACTGGTATATTGCAAGTAGCTATTTGGAATACCACATTTTATAACAGAATAATCACATACTTAAAGATCAAATCATCTTCTTACTAATATAGTGTAGTACCTTATATAATATAACCTAAATAATATAAATGAGATCCTCAATAGTTTTAGGAAGCTACACTGGGAGACCCTGAGAGGGCTGGGAAAGTGACGCAATTCATAATGTATTTCCAGCTGTATGTTTCTCAGAGAAGATATGCCCAATGACGTAATATATGTGAAACCACTTTTAAGTTATAAAGTACCCTACAAATATAAGAAACATTCTTTTGAATGTGTAGAACAGAACCTTAGAAGTAATCTCTTTATCATTCAAATTTTTGATCTGTGGGTGCTGTTGATGTGGGTAAGACACTGGTGGTGCTGATACAAGTAAGATATTAAATGACAGTAATTTGAGAGCTATAACAGAATGCCTTTCTAAGTTATGTGTCAGGATGGATCTAAGATAGCTGTGAAATGATGACTAGCCCGAGGCATTTGCTTCCAAAAGATTCTGAAAGCATCATACCAAATATTGTTGAGAATCCTTGATACCCAGAAATCTACTGGGTGAAAAGGACTGAACTGTCTATGAAGAACATCAAGAAGCAAGGCTATAGCACATGGAAGGAAAATCTCCAGAAAGCAATGTCATATTAGGTGGCTATTATAATCCAAGTTTGGGATGATGCACATGAAAATGCTTTGAACACTGCATAGTGCTACAAAAATTCGGTGCTGGCTATAATTGTGAATTATCAGGTTCAAAGACTTCACCTAAGCTTTGGACTACTTTCCTTTATAATGTTAGATAATGTCCAGCTGAGCCACCCTATCATTGATAGCTGCAGCATTCTGGGAAGTTTGCCCTTCCCGAATTATTTCCTTTTATTTATAGGGATGTGCCATTGTACTGTACTGTGGTTGATCCTCAGTATACCCTTCAAGTGTAAATTGCCTGAATATCCAATGTACTGTCATATCTCAGAGTAACAGGGATAAAGAGACGATTATCTACACAGGGTCATGTCCCACCTTGTTTTTTTCTTGGGCTCATCCCCTTTTGGTGTGGGTAGAATAGAGTACGAGGTGAAATCAGAAAATTGGACCAAATGTTTTAAGTGCCTTCAAATTTTCTAATTCTCCAATTCTCCTAGCCAGAGTGCACATTTTAAAAAATCTGAAACGAGGATCTTAACATTTCCCTTCCTTACATTGATGCTTAATGCCACCAGAGTGTTAGCTGAACCTTTGAAGTGACTGTAACAGAGAAAAGAAGCCTCACTGTATGGTGTGGCAAAATTGTTTCCTAAATCACATTTTATTATATGGTAGGATGTAGCCACAAGGTAAATGATGAAAAGCTTATCACTAAAGGTGATTATAATAAAACTAGAGAAAATATTGCCAACGTAAAAGGGAAGGCTACAGAAATATGTGTGATAGACTGGATTATCCAGCATCTATTTTAAAATTTAACTCATGAAGTAAATAGGAACAATGTGCACTTGGTGTAAGTACATGGCATAGGCTTAAACTATGCCACTCAGTATATGAAAACTGGACCCCAATTTTGCTCCCTCAATTTTCCTGTACTTTCATTCACTCAGTAGATATTCATTTAGTGTCTACACTGTGGCACTCACTAGTAGGTGCTAGACATGTAGCTGAGAACAAGACACTAGCAGGTGGTACTGATATGAGGAACTGCTTTCCTAAACATTATTTTGTATCTGGTGCTAAAGAATAACAGTGGTAGTTGTGGAGATAAGCACTGGTAACACCAGAATTTGGGGTATGACTGTGTGGTACCCAGGGTTGTAGCAGAGATGTTCGTATAAACACTGGCTCTGAGGCTTGGGCATGTGTCTTGCAGTTTCCTATGGCGTATAAGCTAACAGGGCACAGCAGAGGTTTGAAAGGTGCTTGTTCATTGGAGCTGGTCTTCTCCTGCTGCTCTTTGCAACCCCAAGTCAACCACATGAAGAAACTGAGGCTAGTCTCTTGGAAGATGGAAACCATGTAGAGAAACATGTTGCAGAAGTGAGCCATCCCAGCTGAGCCTCGCTACTTGAACTAGCCTGACAACCCACAGACATATGAGTGAAGACCATCCAGTTTCAGTTTCAACAGAGCCTCTAGCTGATTGCAGAGATCAGGTGAGCCAGTCTGGACCAGAACTGCCCAGCAGGTCCATAGACTTGTGAGAAACAGTAAATACTTATTGTTTTAAAACACTAAGTTTTGGTTGGTTGTGCATCCAAAAGTAACTGATAGAGGATATCCACATGCATAAGAATGAAGTTGAACCCTGAATTCACACCATATACAAAAATTAACTCCAAATGGATCAAAGACCTAAATGTAAGAGCTAAAACTATAAAACTCTTAGAAGGAAAGATAGGACTAAATCTTTGTGTCCTTGGATTAGGCAATGGTTCCTTAGATATAACATCAAGAGCACAAGCAACAAAAGGAAAAATAGATGAACTGGGCATCCGTGATATAAGGAGAAATGCTTTGGGGGAGGGTCATTACTGCACAATCTAGCCCAGCCACTTAATGTTTATGTGACGCTGGGAAAGTCACTTACCTCACTAAGCTTAATTTTCATTATCTGTAAAATACAAATACTATTTATATCATAAGGTTCTTGTAAAGATTAATGATTATATTTTAAATTCTTTATATGTATTTAGGCTTATAACACTGCCTATAAGAAAACCACATTTTTGTTTCATAATTTCTGCTCGGTCTACATTCTTCATAAGTTATATAAATACCTACTACCTGGTATTATCTTCAGAATTGAAGTCAAAGCTACTCTGTTTATAGTTATTATAATTATTATAATAGTTATATTTATAGTTATTTTTAAGATATTATTTATAGTTTCCTAAAATGGCTGTGCCAGGATAATTAATTTTTTTAAAATTTGGCTGCGCCGGGTCTTAGTTGCGGCATGCGAGAACTTCTTTGAGGCATGTGGAATCTTTAGTTGTGGCATAAGGGATCTAGTTCCCTGACCAGGGATTGAACCTGGGCCCCCTGCATTGGGAGCGTGGAGTCTTAACCACTGGACCACCAGGGAAGTCCCTGTGCCAGGATAATTAAGAGTGTGGTTGATGCCTGAGTTAGGATATATCTGTGAATCGATAATACTAAGCAGGATCATACCGAAAGCACCTATGTTTGTAAATATGGGTATAATATGTAATTCATATGTATTACATGAGTAATATGTAAATATCATAAAATAAGAACTATTGATTTCCTTCCAGTATCTTATTTACTTTGCTAATTAATTTGTGAAATCAATTAGGATCAGAAATTAATATCAATTTCTATATCAATAGCAGCAAACTCATTCAATTCATTAGTGTGAGAAGTAACTTAAGCCTACATTTTAAAGACTGTGTTTCCTATGTCAGAGTGATTTAAAGGGAGATGCTGTTTAAAAGAGCTGAATGGAAAAGGTCACTTTCTGAAAGTACAAAGTCAGTTGAGGTAAAGAGGAGCCAGATATCTCTGATAGCTTCAAAAGAAACAAAGCAGTCAGAAAATTCCTACCCATAGATTAAATATAGTACTTGGCCCTTGGAAAGGGATGCTTGCAGGAGCAAACGATAAAACCATATAGAGATGGATAACTCAGGGAACTTCATTTAGCACATGAATTGGTGGAAGATGTTGAATGACATATTACCTTTTTATGTCCCTACTCTCTTGATTGAACAAATTAATGATTGAAATCAGAATTTTGGTGAGAGTAAGAGAGTAAGTTTGGGATAAATACATTTTCTTGCCTTAGGATTTGGGTCAGTTTCATTTGGATGCAACAGTGTATGTTCTCTTAAACATGAACTATCTCAAGGAGAGACAGCATAAGAATTGTTGCTAATTTAATTGGACATTTGACACCTTGCTGGGTCCAGGTTCTGAAACTTTCCTCTCAAGCATCTGGGCCAGCAGATGACGTGAGAGTTGGAGCAAGAAAAGTCTCTAATGAATTGCAGGTATGAGGGGAAGACTGGCCTAATTCTAAGTTAAAACAAGTAGCAACTTACAATAGAGACAGCATACTGAAAGATACTCTAGCATTTACTAGTGATTCACATTCTTTAAATTGGTATATCTATCAAAAATATTCCTGAATATTGAATTTTATTTTAAGATTTAATTACTTAGAAAAAAGAAAAAGTAAAAGCGTCGGAGGTCCTATTGGGTCTGCTAAGTCTTTACTATTTGAGGAAAGCAGTGACACTTAGAGGCAGTGGCCTTGAATTTCAGAAGCAAGGCCCCTAAGTCTCTGAGGGAGGTCTGCTAGAGATTTAACAATTTGGATGATAGCAGAACCTACCTGGAATAAGAATGAAAGAGGAACACCATGAGCACATTGGAATCACATAATACTGTTATTTTTCACAGAGAATAATTTAGTACAAGCAGGTCTTTCTTGGCTCCTATTTAGTACAAGCAGGTCTTTCAACCAGACAGTCTGGTTGAATTGCCATGGTCACCAAAGACTCCCATTTAAAGACTGTTCCTCTGCAAAGAGGCATGACGCTACCCCTAAAGAGAATATTCTAGCAAGGTTTTGGTACATTCAATAATGAGTGCCCAGTGAATTGCAGAAACCATTTGTAAAGTGGTTAGAATACTGTAGCTCTAATATTGGGAGAGATTAGACACTTCTTATCTGGCACTGACATCCAAACCTCTTAATCAGCCACTAGTGAGTCATAGTAAATTTTACAATTGTTGCATTAAAGGTTAAACATAATGGGTTATAGTCTAACTTTTTTTATCCACTACAGTAGCTTCTACTATGACTTCAGTTATAGCAGAGTCTTTTAAGCTCATCATCTCAGCTCTTATTTAGTGTTTCAACGGGTAATTTCAAGTCGTTATGAATAAAAATGTTAATGTGTCTATAAAATTTTCTTGAAGAAAAAATATTACCTGGGAGGGTCACAGTGCAATTAACTAAATATGCCTAGTCAGTACATAGTTAATTTTAGTACTTTTATTTATGAAGAATCTTTCTCTCAGGAACACAAAGTTTTTTGGAAGCTGAACCCTGCTATGCTTCTCTCATTGTCCTTGGTGTTATGATTCTGACCATGTGAACCCCTTGGATGGGACTGATTCCTGGGGTTGTCATTTGTTGTTCATAGCATTTGTAGGTTGCTCTGGACTCTTGGTCAAAAAGAGTTGCTTGGTTGTTGTCTTTATCAGCTGAGATAGCTCATGCTGCTTCAGAGAGTCAAGAATTATTATTTTTCAGCTCTGTAGGACATTGTACAGAGTATTTTAATAGTTGTCAGAGACAAAATGTCTGTTCTCCGTTGTCTTATGATTTAATTTAGAGGCAAAATGCAGACTAGAGGCTTACTCTTAGTTGTGTGTCCTCAAAAGTTTCTACCTCAGGAACCCACACCTTGAGTTTGGGGCCCACCCTGTAAAATAATATCATATAATACAAATATAGTTATCTAAACCAACTATACAGTAGAGTCTGTGGGGTAGGGTAGGAGAAGTTATGGAAAAGGACCCTACAGACCAGAGAGGTCTGCCATATATAGTAGTCGTGGTCCTTTATCATATGAAAATGTATCACCTTCACCCATAAGAAGTGACATAGTGAAATACAAATTCAAATTATAAGAGGTCTTTTTCTAAGTTATCAGCTTGGCAAAGATAAAATGGTTTGATTTGTGTTGGTAAGGGTGTAGGTAATCAGGCACCCCTTTACATTGCTCATGGTAAGTTAAATTGTGTAATTTTTATTCAAGAAAATTTAGAAAGAGCTATCAAAACAAAATGCAAGAAATTTGGAACTAGTAATATCCCTTCTAGGAATATATTCTACAGATATTTGCAAAAACATATACAATGATAGGCATTGCAGCATTGATTAAAATGATAAAACATCAGAAACAACTAAATGTCCAGCAATAGAGCATTTATTAAATAAATTATTGTGTATCCATTTTATGTAACAGTATAAAGTTGTATTAAGTGAAATGAGGCAACCCTGTGTACTGACATGTAATACTCCCTGAGATATATCTTCAAGTGGGAGAAGGGGCCAAGGTATAGAACTGTGTGTGTAGAATTATACCATGGCATTAAAGTATTTATTTGTGAGTATACTTATATTTGCATAGAGTTTCTCTGGATGAATACACAAGCAATGAGTAACAAGTCTTGTATCCAGAGGGGAACTCTGTGCCTGGGGAACAAAGGGGATTGGTTTATTGTTCAGCAAATATTCACTCCCATGCCCTCTCCCCTTTAAGATAGAGTATAATTTCCTGCCCTAGTGACTAGGTCTTGGAAACATGACTTGCTTTGGCAATAGAATATAGCAGATACGATACAAGCATGGGCAGTTCTGGCTTAGTCATATGCTTCTGTGATTGTCATGAGAATAACATGACCCAGGTAGCCACTGTCTCTTCAGCCTGTGACTCTGAAAGACACGTGTGGATTATCCCCAAACTTGATCCAAAGCCTAGAACCAAGGCCACACAGCCCACAGTCTGAAGTAGAGGTGCCCCTGCCAATTTGTAGGCTTGTAAGTGAGAGAAATCAGTGCTTGTTAATGTAAGTCACTAAGTTCTGGGGTTGTGTGTTATACAGCATTATTGCATCAATACCCAATTAATATAGCTGTAGACTTACTTGTTATGTATAGCCTTTTGTACTTTTTAAATGGTATATAGTGTACATGTATTACCCATTCAAAAAGTACATTAAAGTAATTTGTTAACCTCTATCTCCTCAAAACCAACCCCAAAAAATACACACAAAACAAGAAATAGCTTTAGATTGAACAATGCTGAAGCTCATGCCTCAGTCATATTTGAACTGCTCGACTGAAATGGTTATTTGTGGTTTGAGATTCCTCCTTTCCTCCTGAATCTGGCAAGCCACTGAGGCACCAGTTAGTCTTATAAAGAAAACTTACTAAAGTGGAAAGAAAGAAAGTGTTGGAACACAATGAAAGACTAATTACTTTGTCTAGGAGAAGAAGAGATATTGATGGATGTTTTAATTGATTTTAAATATATTTTTTAGTGTTTACTGACCTAATTTGGTTATACCTGAATAGAAGCAGAGAGACTTCAACAGCATTTTGTTTGAATTCTTCATTTAGAAGATGGTAGACAAATGACTTTGTTTTGAGATTATTACGTGTCACTGAACCTGAAATTGTAACTCAGTTGCTCTATAAAGCCAGACTGAAGATGATTTACCAAAGTGTATTTTTGGAGAGGTCTCTATCGACTATGGGCATTTGTGATAACCAGATCCTCATTGAGAAAGCTGGTCATCTATCTACTCCATGGTTTATTGAATGAAAGTTGGGATCAACAAAGTGAGAAATCCAAAAAAAGTATTCTGTCAGGTATGAATATTTTATATGAGAAAGTGACTGTAAGTATCAGATCAATGCTCTTAGGGTTTGATTGTGTGACATAAAGAGACACAGAGTTGGCAGTGGGGACAAAATGTACGAATCTCTGAGACAGAAGATGCCATGACATAGAACAAATAGTAGAGAGGTGTTTTGGGGAGTGGAGAGAGCAGAAGTAGCATTAGCAGGAGCTGGGTCAGCATTCATGGCAGATCACTAGACTGGGGAGTGTTGCAGGCCTGCTGGGGAGTAGCCGAAAGGTGTCCCAGGCTCCGAATTTGCCTTGAATTCTTGAAGTCCAAAGGCTTCTGTTCCCTTTAGGCCTGTTTCTGAGATGGCATCTGTTTTTCCTGTTTTCCCTGCACATTCTTTTTTTTTTTTTTTTCTCAACATCTTTATTCGAGTATAATTGTTCTACAATGGTGCATTAGCTTCTGCTGTATAACAAAGTGAATCAGCCATACGTATAAACATATCCCCATATCCCCTCCCTCTTGCGTCTCCCTCCCACCCTCCCTATCCCACCCCTCTAGGTGGACACAAAGCACCGAGCTGATCTCCCTGTGCTATGCGGCTGCTTCCCACTAGCTATCTAATTTACATTTGGTAGTATATATATGTCCATGCCACTCTCTCACTTCATCCCAGCTTACCCTTCCCCCTCCCTGTGTCCTCAAGTTCATTCTCTACATCTGTGTCTTTATTCCTGTCCTGCCCCTAAGTTCTTCAGAACCATTTTTTTTTTGGATTCCATATATATGTGTTAGCATACGGTATTTGTTTTTCTCTTTCTGACTTACTTCACTCTGTATGACAGAATCTAGGTCCATCCACCTCACTACAAATAACTCAATTTCGTTTCTTTTTATGGCTGAGTAATATTCCATTGTATATATGTGCCACATCTTCTTTATCCATTCATCTGTCGATGGACACTTAGGTTGCTTCCATGTCCTGGCTATTGTAAATAGCTCTGCACATTCTTACAAATACATGAGCATATCTCTGTTCTTGCAATAACGTGAAAAAGTCCAACTGACCTCACGGTCAACCTCAAAGCCTCTAGTTATTGCCAGATAGAGAAAAACTGTTTTGTGGCAACTGATTATATCACTAAGCCCAGAAATGGCACTTTAATTGTGATAAATCAAGACTTCAAGGATGACTTCATGGAAATGTGTTGCCACTATTGGAAAGGAAAAAACCCTCAAATATATAGCCCTATAATTGAATATACAAGTGTGTTACTTGTATATTCATATAACCATGAAGATAATAATTCTGAATAATTTAAAGTCTTACTACCCGAGAATAATAAGCTTTTGAAATGATTAAATGACACTGAGCTCAAAAATTAGAGAATTCTGTTTATCTAGTTATTATCATAATACACAAATTCTATTCAAATTTCTCTGTCTGTGAAACAGGCATAATAGTTATAATTGTCTATTAGTGGACGCAAATTAAATTATTTAAAGTGGAATGGATATTATCCCAACTCTATACTTGTAAATATTAAATATCCTCCTACCACAACCTCCTTTTTTTTTTTAATTTTTAAAAAAAATTTATATTTATTTTTGGCTGTGTTGGGTCTTTGTTTCTGTGCGAGGGCTTTCTCTAGTTGCGGCAAGCGGGGGCCACTCTTCATCGCGGTGCGCGGGCCTCTCACTGTCGCGGCCTCTCTCGTTGTGGAGCACAGGCTCCAGACGCGCTGGCTCAGTAGTTGTGGCTCACGGGCCTAGTCGCTCCGCGGCATGTGGGATCTTCCCAGACCAGGGCTCGAACCCATGTGTCCTGCATTGGCAGGCAGATTCTCAACCACCGCGCCACCAGGGAAGCCCCACATCCTCTTTCTAAAGTCATTGATATCGCCATAAAATTTTCAGTACAAGTGAGGCTTCAACTAACACTAATAGAATGAGGATTAATGAGGTCAATTTGCACTGACCATCTTCCAACTGATAAATGTCAAAAATCTTCTTCTGTTCACTAGTCCACAGGGACCCACCTGCAATAAATGCTCTAAAAGCTGTAAGCAAGTAGTTTCTGAAAAGTATTTGGCTGTATTCCTATTCATCAAAACACTGAACTCATAATACCATGGAACAACAATTAGTCAGACTACGAATTGACTAAGAAGCTTTGCGTCTACATTACTATGTTTAATTCCCGAAATCAGCTCTAAAAGAGTGAGAGACCTACCCTGGGTCCAAGAATAAATGGGCCCTTGGACTTTTTTCTCCCTACGAGGCGTCTACAATTTAAGCAATAATCTCAGCTACTTCACTTTAGCATATGGTATTTGTTATAGTTCTAAAGTCTACTTCACTTTAAATCTCTAGTTGCATCATTTTTGTCTTAAGAACAAAAGCATCATTTGAAAGTATGTAATAGGTAATAAATAGGTTAGCCCATGATTATGATATAGTTATGGAAAAGTGTGAAACACCAGGGAATGATTTCGAAGCATTTGTTTTTTATGTTAAATGTTTTTTATAATTCAACACTTCTATATAAAGAAAAAAATTCTGTTGATAAATTCTATTTCTAGAAGGGGAAGGTAATATTAAACGTGTAATTCTTCATAAATATTTGAAATATAGGACTAGTTTGCTATATTATGTTCCATAATAGATTTTTGCAGTTTTATATCATAATTATGCTGTACATAAACTGACATTAACTTTTTCAAACATTAATGGATCCCAACCAACCAAATGGAAGGAGAGGTGTATCAGAAGCTTTCTGGGTGGCAGAAAAAATGAATATAGGCTTTTGCAATGGAAAATTCAGAGGATAATAGCTGCATTAATTACTTGCACTCCCCTGAATAATTTTTGACCTCATACAGTTTATAAGATCAAAGTTATATATTACTTCCTTTCTCATTTAAAAATAGCAGATGAAAAGTGGGTTTTCTGAAAAGAGCTGTAATGTGTTTGTGTTCTCCTAGGTTTATACGTGGGTCATAGAAATGTCCAAAATTGTAATTCAGTTACTGAAGGAGTATGTCTTACAGAGGTGACCTGTTTGGAAGTGGGATGAGAAAGGATGCCTGGCAGTTGCCCTCAGGGTGGACAGAGGCTTGCTCAGAGAAACTGAATTCTAGAGAAGAGTCTGTGTTGCATAGAACTTGTTTGGGGCTGCATTCAGAGTATTGTTTTGCAGGACTTTTCCAAAGGGGAATTCATTTCCCTATCTCTTTTCCTACTTGGTCATCTCAAGTGAAAATACCCCCAGCTTCCTACACTGACCCCTACTTACTTATACATCTTCATTTCTTTCTTTCCTCCTTGGTTCAGAAGATGAGCTGTTTCTTCACCAGTGCTCTAGAATCTGGATAGAATCCTAACCTCTCTCCTCTGAGATATTGATCTGCAATCACCCTTTTCTCTAACATATATTTATTATATTATATTAATATATAATATATTTAATCTCTCTATTAGCTCTTTACTTTCTCATCATATGTGGCAGACACTATTGGCTGATAAAACTCTCAACAAGTTGGGTATAGAAGGAGAATACTTGAGCATAACCAAGTGACTTGATTTCCCTTTCTTTTTTGCTGGTTTTGCTATTCCTCCATGTTAAAGACCCAGAGTGCCCAGATATCCTATTTCCCAGCCTCTCATATGGTGGAGGGAAAGACTGATGAAAATGTTGCCGAGTCTTTTGCAAAAGACAGTCCTCACTGATAAGACGGTGGCATGTGAGGAACAATTCCCCTTCCTTCCCTTCCTCCCTGCTTTGGAAGCTGACTAGTGATGATGTGAGGCTTGGAGCTGCAATAGCCATCTTGCAATCATGATGGGAAAACATGGAGGGCACACTGAGGAATGGTATCTGGGAACAACTGAAAGATCCCGGGGATCGTGATGAGAGAAGACTAATAGAATCAGAAACAAAAGGGGAGACGTTATAATTCATACAACAGAAATACAAAGGATTGTGTGAACTATTATATGCAAGAAATTGAATAACCTAGAAGAATTGGATAAATTCCTAGAAACACACAACCTCTCAAGACTGTATCATGAAGAAATATAAATTTTGAGCAGACCAATAACAAGTAAGCAGGTTGAATCAATAATCAAAAACCTCCCCCCAAAGAAAAGCTCAGGAGCAGATGTTTTACTGGTGAATTCTACCAAACATTTAAAAAAGAGGTAACGCTAATTCTTCTAAAACTCTACCAAAAATTTGAAGAGGAAAGAATATTCCCAAACTCATTTTATGAGGCCATGTTTCCCTGATACCAAAGCCGGATAAGGACACCATCAGAAAAGAAAACCACAGGCCAGTATCCCTCATGAATATAGATGCAAACTTCTTAACAAAATACTAGCAAACTGAATTCAACAGCACATTAAAAGGATCATACACCATTATCAAGTGGAATTTATCCCTGAGATGCAAGGATGATTCAGCATATGCAAATCAATAAACGTGATACATCATATTAAGAGAATGAAGAGTAAAAGTCATATGATCATCACAGTAGATGTAGAAAAAACATTTGACAAAATTCAACATCCTTTCATGATAAAACTCTCAACAAATTGGGTATAGAAGGAGAATACTTGAGCATAACAAAGGCCATATATGACAAAGCCATGGCTGACATCATACCCCATGGTGAAAGGCTGAAAGCCTTCCCATTAAGGTCAGGAACAAGACAAGGGTGTCCACTCACCACTCCTATCCAACATAGTAATGGAAGTCCTAGACAGAGCAATTAGGCATGAAAAAGAAATAAAAGGCATCCAAATTGGCAAGGAAGAAGTAAAATTTTCTCTGTTTGCAGATGATGTGACATTATACATAGAAAATCCTAAAGACCTGACAAAAAACTGTTAGAATAAACAAATTCAGTAAAGTTTGCAGGATACAAAAATCAACATACAAAAATCAGTTGCAGTTTATACACTAACAATGACCTATCTGAAAAAGGAATAAAGAAAATAATCCTATTTATAGTAGCATCAAAAACAATAAAATACTTAGGAATAAATTTAACCTAGGAGGTAAAGGTCTGTACACTGAAAATGACTAGACGTTGATGCAATCAATCAGAAGACACACAAAAAATGGAAAGATATCCCAAGTTTATGCACTGGAAGAATTATTACTGTTAAAGCATGCATACTAACGAAAGCCATATATAAATTCAATGCAACTCCTATCAAAATTCCACTGGCAATTTTCACAGAAATAGAAAAAAAATCTAAAATTTGTGTGGAGCCACAAAAGACCTTGAATAGCCAAAGCAATCCTGAGGGGTAAGAACAAAGATGGAGGCATTACACTTCCTGATTTCAAAATATACTACAAAGCTATAGTAATCAAAATAATATGGTACTGGCATGAAAACATAAATAGACCAATGGGACTGAATTGAGAGCCCAGAAATAAACTAATGCTTATATGGTCAACTAGAATTTGACAAGGGGGCCAGGAATACTCAATGGGGAAAGGAGGAAAAAGTGGATATCCACTTGCAAAAGAATGAAATTGGACCCCTATCTTACACTGTCACTAAAATTAACTCAAATGGATTAAAGTCTTAAATATAAGATCTGAAACTGTAAAACTACTAGAAGAAAACATAGGGAAAAAGCTCCTTGACATTGGTCTTAGCAATGATTTGTTAGATATGACACCAAAAGCTCAAGCAAGAAAAGGAACAATAAACAAGTGGGACTACTTCAAACTAAAAACACTTTGCACAGAAAAATAAAGGATGAACAGAATGAAAAGGCAGCCTATGGAATGAGAGAAGATATTTGCAAACCATGTATCTGATAAAGGGTTGATATACAAAATGTATAAGGAAATCATACAATTCTGTAGTGAAAAAACCCAAACAGGGCTTCCCTGGTGGTGCAGTGGTTGAGAATCTGCCTGCCAATGCAGGGGACAAGGGTTCGAGCCCTGGTCTGGGAAGATCCCACATGCCGCGGAGCGACTAGGCCCGTGAGCCACAACTACTGAGCCTGCGCATCTGGAGCCTGTGCTCCGCAACAAGAGAGGCCGTGATAGTGAGAGGCCCGCGCACCGCGATGAAGAGTGGCCCCCACTTGCCGCAACTAGAGAAAGCCCTCGCACAGAAACGAAGACCCAACACAGCCATAAAATATAAATAAAATAAAAATTTAAAAAACAAACAAACAAAAAAACCCCAAACAAACCAATTAGAAACTCAGTAGAAACTTCCCAAAGAAGACATACAAATGACCAACAGGTACATGAAAAGATGCTCAACATCACTAATCATCAGGGAAATGCAAATCAAAACCACAATGAGATATCACCTCCCACCTGTTAGAATGGCTATTATCAAAAAGGCAAGAAATAACAAGTGTTGGTGAGGCTGTGGAGAAGAGGGAACCCTCCTGCACTGTTGGTGGGAATGTCAATTGGTGCAGCAGTATTGAGTTTCCTCAAAAAATTAAAAGTAGAATCACCATATGATCCAGCAATCACACTTTGGGGTACATATCTGAAGGAAATGGAATCACTATCTCGAAGAGATATCTGCACCCACATGATCTTTGCTGCATTATTCACAATAGCTAAGATATGGAAACAACCTGTGTTCATCGACGGATGAATGGATAAAGACAATGTGTCGCACACACACACAAAGTGGAATATTATTCAGCCATAAAAAGGAAATACTGCCTTTTGTGACAACATGGGTGGAACTTGAAGGCATTATGCTAACTGAAAACAAGTCAGACAGAGAAAGACAAATACTGTATGTTCTCCCTTATATGCGGAATCTAGAAACCCCAACTCAGAGAAAGAGAGATTAGAAGGTTAGTTGCCAGCGGCTGGGGGCTGGGGGAGATGGGAAGATGTTGGTCAAGGGAACAAACCTTCAGCTATCAGATGAGTAAGTTCTGGGGATCTCTTGTACAGCATGGTGACTATGATTAAAAATACTTCATTATATACTTGAAAGTTGTCATTTATCCCACCAAAAATGTGACGAGGGGATGAGGTGTTAACTAACCTTATTGTGGTCATCATTTTGTAATATATGTTTGTGTATCAAATCATCACATTGTAAACCTTAAACTTACATATATGTCAATAATATCTCAAAGCTGGGGAAATTTTTTAAAATTAATATAACTATTTCAACACATTTTAGAAGAACAAGTTTTCACTTAAATTTAACTTTTTAATCACTGAGAGAAATATAACCATAGAAAAATGTATTGACTGAGCAAATATCTCTTCAGGTTTCTCTTTAAATTTAATAGTTTTCTTTGAACATTGTATATTAAGCTAACTCACATTTAAAAAAATAGATATCGTGTTAAAAATCCAAGTCAGTAAGTTATGAAATTAAAGGTGAAATTAATTCTAGAGAGAAAAACACAAGAATGTATTTGTTGTCATTTCTTAAGGCTTTGTGTTATAAATTATTTTCATTTGTATCATCAGAGACTTCTAGAAATAACTGTTTCAAACATCAGACTCCAGATGGATGGATTTAAGCTGTTGCACTCTAAAGATAGAAAGATTTCTGTTAAATCAAATTGTATTATGTCAAAGTTACAGGACTAAGTCAATAACTTCTTCAAAAATACTTAGGCATAGTCACTAATACCTTTTAATATTCCTGTCAATAGACAATGACAATTTGAATTCTTGAAATTTATTTACATGAATTTTATGATTATTGACCATATTCTCCAGATTTGGGATTTATTCTGTGTCTCTAATATTTTTCCTTTTCTGGTCCGAGGCTGAGTTATGATTAAGGAAAAAAAAATCTATTCCCTCAGTCTGACTTTGGCCCCGTTAGATTCTCATTCTCTCTGACAGGGCAAAGAAAGCTCAGCTGCCAGTTTTTATGACAAGAACAGCATTCTCTCATATGTATTCTAGTACCTTACTTCAAAGCAAACTTTCATTTCAACAGTCTCAGTAGAATAACACATTTGTCTTTTATTTGTCTCAATACTGAGTCAAGGAAGCTTTCTATACCAGCAGTTTTCCCAAAGAAGAGGAAAAAAAATTCAACATTAAAAACAACCACCTACACAGTCCTCTAAACACGGCTTCCTGAGTTAAAGTATAAAAGATTCGCAATGAGAGAAAATCACATAGGATGTCTATTTCGGTGTAGAGACAAGGAACTAAAGAGGAAACCCAAAATAGGAGGGATGGAAGTAGAACTGCCAGTTACTCAGTAGGGGACCTTTAGTAAATCACTTAACCTGGTCTCATTGCCTTTCAAACTAATCCAGACCTGCCCTCACCTCCCAGCCCTTTAATCCCTGTCCCATTTATATTGCTTCCCCTGCTTCCTCTGGGCCTAGGCTACTTCCCTCCCTCCTCTCGCTATGACTAAACATATTTCTTTTCTTAATACCTTTCCTGGGTAGTTTTTTTTTCTTTCCTCCTCATCTTGCTCTGTATGCCTGGAATGATTCTAGTGAGTCAGAGGTATCCTTTTAGAATCACAGTTTCCATAAAGCCTTCCTGTAACAAGCTGTAAATTGCTGCTCACCCTTTTTATTTTAGTAATTATTAAAGCAAGCAGAAACTTTTCTTACTTTGATTTCAAAAGTTTAATCCCATTGTTTATCAAGACTTATCGAACTTGCTAATAAACTGCGTTGGTAAGATTTCACTCAGCAAGAGACATGATGTTTCTTCAAGTAATTACATCTTGCAGTCTCTGCTGTGTGCTTCCTTTTTCCTAGCCTGGGTCATGTGCACAGAAATAGATTTTGGGAAATGACACTTTTGTCCTAGACCTAGATGGAAGAGTTGTTTACATCTTGGATGAAGAAGTGAATGAACATAATTAAAGGCTAGAGATAGTATTCTCACCAGATGAAAAGTGGTGCTTTAACCCCATATCTTATAGTTGTTCCCTAATAATACTATTGGATTTATGAAAAGTTTGGAATTAGATCTAACTATATCTAAGCTGCAGAATGCTTGTAGAAATGCATTATGCATTTTAGAAATGCAAAAGATTGTATTCCTATAATTGTGCTGAAAATTAATATTATTCTTAGGCACTATTTTTATAAACACTAAATTGAATTAATTGAGAAGTAGGAAAATTCCAGGGAGGCACAAATTCTTGTGTGAGAAACTGCTTCCTCTGGAACTGTCTTGGGCTGAAAATTGTTAGAGGAGGTCATTGAGAGGATGTGACTGCTGGTTGACCCTCGGGCTGGACCCAGGCAAATGGAGGCTCCTCAACCCCTCCCCTGGCCTTGGAATGTACGTTCTGCCCACCATTCCCACAGTGGGAGCCATTATCAAGGACGCAGCCTTGAGAGAGAGAGCAATGTGTTGTTGAGACCATCTGGACGGAACCCAGTTAAGGCCTCTGTATAAATTTTTAGGATTCTGGCAGGCAAGTGTGAAGATCTACTTATCTTGTGGCGCCCAAGACAAACCTCGTGGGTAAGTTCCTTTGCTTATTAAACCTGCCACCTACCAACATGGAGGGGCTGCCTCTTTCTTCCATCTCCCTTGCCTTCTGTATACAGAGACCACTTTACAAACCAATGAAATGGATACAGATGAATGGAAACTAAAACAATTCTGGTGTCAATTTTGATTTTGTTGTGTTTCTTGGTAAACTTTTTCAATAACAATCATCAAGGAGAAAGGTGGGGAAGGCAACTTACAGCTTTTTCTTCAGACATTTAGCATTATTATGTATTCTGTTTTACAGACAAGAAATATTAGATGGGTTCATGGTTAAGAACTTCACCAGGGCCAATATGTCTGCCTCTTTCTTGGCCCTAAAACTGATAAAGGGAATTATGGTAAGCAGAGAATCCGAAGACTAGTTCCATGCTCTATTATTTCTGTTAATTTCCAAGATGCTTCCATTTTCTGTGGGAATGATTTTGAAACCTCCAACTGTAATGTGTAGGGTTTTTCTTTTGTTTTTGTTTTTAACTGACGTTTTTGTGTCATTTTAATTTGCCAATTTAAATCATTTTTGCAATACAGATTTTTAATCTCACATTACTTTGAAGTCAGCTGCATACACTTTAGTTTCCACCCCCCAGCAAAAATCTACCTATTTAACTACCTGCTTAGACTCGTTGTGGTTCTCTTTATTTTCTCTTTCCTAGTTCACGGAATCAGAGCTGTTTTTAGATGATTATACACTTTTAAAAAAAAAGGTTCTACCAAATCAGTTCTTACAAGCATTAAAAATGTTTGGAAGATAGGGGGGGAAAAAGAGAAATGTTTTGATATTCTTAGGGGATTTTCCAGGGAACATGTTAGCAACGCTGACATTTTGTATCAAGTTTTACCCACACAAATGGGCTCTTTACTGCCAACTTGACTTTTAAGAGGGCCTAAAAATGTTATCTAGAATAAAAATTAATTCAAATGATGCAAGCTGACATATCACTTTCATTTCAGATCATACATATTTTCCCATATCCCCGGATACAACACAACAAATAAACATAGGGAGACTCTGAGAGGTGGGAAGAAAGAGGTGAACTGCCTAGAGACCTTGGGATTTGAGGAATGGCATGGTGGTGAATTCTCTGTGTTTCCTTATTACCTCCCATATATCCTGGACAGGGCTCTCCAGAAGCCTCTAAACCAGAATTTCCAATAGACAAAGACAAAAGGAGGAAAAAAGTCCTTTTCCCTAGCCAAAGGACCTGGAGAAGGGTAGTTTACCAATAAAAAAAAAAATTGGAAACACCCACCATACTTCAGCCAAACATCAATGGAAACAATGCTTCCCACCTCTAGGATTTCAATGGGGCTGAGTGAGGATTTGATCTTCCATGCCTGCACCTTGCCCCATGGAAGCAGGTGGTAGTGCTCTAATTCTCTCCTTCCTCCAGGTGCAGGGCTAGGCAGGGGCCTAACCTTCTGAGCAGGGAGCTTATCTTCCATTTCCCACCAAGTGGAAGCAGGCAGCACTCTAATTCCCCTGCTGAGTAATGTCAGCAGGTTATTCAGGGGAGCTGATCTTCCATCCCCCACCCAATGCAACCAGCAGTTACACTCCGGTTCCCCTGTAGGGATAGTGTTAGCGAGGCTGAGCTGGGACCTGGTCTTCCATTTCCTGCCTGGCAGTAGCAGGTGGTGCTCTGATTTCTCAACCAGGGCAGTGTCAGTGGGATCCAACTGTGAGCTGTGCCTCCACCTCCACCTGCAGTCAATGAGGCTGAGTGAGGTGAGAAGAAGGGGGACTAGCTGGCATTCTGCTTCCTCCTCTCTGCTTTCCTGGTGTCGGAGGGGTCCATTTGGAAGAGTGAGCTTCTGCCCTTACCCTGCAGCATCAAGGTGATATGAGTAAGTCAACTTCTTCCCTTATTCGTGTCAGCAGGGCCCAGCAGGAAGCTGAGCTTTTGGTGTGAGTCGGTGCCCCACTTTTCACCAGGAGAATGTCGACACAGCCAAGTGGGGAGCTAAGCCTCCATCCCACTTGTCTGCAATGAAGCAGTGTGTGTTGCTGCCAGGAGAGTTGTTGGGACCCACTGAGAAGCAAAACATGCACACCAAACTGCCCTCACACTAAACTTGAACAGGGGACTGCCTGCTAAAAAGGGGACGTTAAATAGGATCCAAAATCTCATAATATCCAAAATGTCCAAAATAAAATAGAAAATCACTCATCATACTAGAACCAGGAAAGTCATAGCATGAATGAATAAAAAAGACAACCAACTGATAACACCAAGATGAATCAGATCTTGGCATTATCTGACAAGGATTTTACAGTTATTGTTGTGTTTGTGTGATGAGAACACTTAAGATTTTCTTTCTTAGCAAATTTCAAGTATACAATACAGTGTTATTAACCATAGCCACCATGTTGTACATTAAATCCCAGACTTATTCATTTTATAACTGAGACTTTGTACCCTTTGACCAACATCTCCTATTCCCCCCACTCCTCAGCCCCTGGTAACCACCGTTCTATTCTCCAGTTCTATGAATTCAACTTTTTTTTAGATTTCACACATAAATGAGCTCATACAGTATTTGCCTTTCTGTGTCTGGCTTATTTCACTCTGACAAAGATTTTAAACCAGTCATCATACAAATGTATAAACAAGCAATTACAAATTCTCTTAAAACAAAGGAAAAAATAGGAAATCTCAACAAAGAAATAGAATTTATTAAAAATAACCTAATGTAAATCATAGAACTGAAAAATACAATATAAATAAAAACTCAGTGGATGGCTCATTAGTGGAGTGGAGATTACAGAGGGGTGGAATTAGTGAACTTATGGAGCGATTGTTAGAATTTACTCATTCAAAACATACAGTTACCATATGATTCAGCAACTCCTAGGTATATGCCCAAGAGAAATGAAAACTTATGCCCACACAAATATTTGTAAATAGATATTCATAGCACCACTATTCATAGTGGCCCCAAAGTGAAAACAACCCACATGTCCATCAACAGATGAAAGGATAAACAAAATGTGTATACTCATACAATGGAATATTATTTAGCCATAAAAATGACTGGAGTACTGATACATGATACAACATAGCTGAATCTCAAAAACATTATGCTAAGTTAAAGAAGACAGGTATAAAAAGTCACATATTGTATCACTCCATTTCTATGAAGTATCCAGAATAAGAAAATCTATAGAGACGAGAAGTAGACTAGTGGTTTCCAGAGGCTGTAGGTGGGGAGAATGAGAAACGACTGCTAATGGGTACAGGATTTCTTTTGGGAGTGATAAAAATGTTCTGAAATTGATTGAGGTGATTGATGGTTGCACAACTCTGTAAATATACTAAAACCCATTGAATTATATGCTTCAAATAGGTGAAATTTATGGTATGTAAATTATGTCTCAGCAAAGCTAAATATAATATTAATGTAGTAGACTAGGTTAGCCCATTTTGAATACCTGCATGCCTTTTGTGCATATATAAAAATGGTTATTTAAAAGAAAAAGACATTCAAATTCAGTTCCACTCAAATCCTATCTTTTTTGAGTAACTGTGCCAGGCACTGGTTTGGGGGTGCTCTGAGGAATATAGAAATGAATAAGAAACAGGTCTTAACCTCAGAGAGCTTACTGGTGGTAGAGCCATACATAAATATTTGTAATCTAAAATGGTCATTTTCACATAATTTATTTCATTTATTCAGATACAGCATCAATACATAAAAATACAGCAGTTAATGACAACATTAGGAACCTTACACAAGTGAACCATGTTTTTTCATATTGAGCCCCCCCATAGCATTTATCAGTATAAGAAATAGCAGAACTGAAGCTTGGTTCATGTTAACTATCATTCTTCATGATCCAATCAGATACTTATTACTAATACTTAAAGACCTTTCCTTTGGGCAATTGTTTGTGAAATCAACCTGTTCGACACTCCTATATTAACTTGGAAACAGTCACTATTTCTAGCTGTAACTCTTGACTGGGCTAATAATGTTTTGAATTAATTGACTAGCTTGCAGATGTGGAAGGAGCTACTTGATAGATCTGTGTGGGCAATTTTCCGTGAGTCTTGTTGGCTCATTTAAGATTCTGTGAAGAATATAATGACTGACAGAAAAGCTTCCCTAAAGCAGCATTTATTTTGGAGATACATTACCTTTTACTAGTGAACTTGACAGTTCAACCTAATGTAAACTGACTGGAATTAACAGTCACACCGCAAGCTACTAATGTCCACATTGAGAGGGAGTATTTGTCCAATCAAATGCAGTTAATGATCTCTTGATAAACCACAAAGTTGGAACTAAACTATGTAATCTGAGGTGGAAGACAATGAAATGCACTCAGAAGATGGTTATCTCTTAGATCAAAGTCTAGCAGTGCACATTTATCCAAACTTTTTACTCTGACTCCTCTCCACCCAACATTGAAAGGGGATTTGTGAATGAGGTCCATTTCTTGCAGGCCACAAAACTAATAAATGAATAGTAACTATCCAAAGACACTGAATAGTAGTGTAGTGTTGTCTGCCCTAGAGTAAACCTGCTTGGGTTCGAATTCCTCTTCCCCCACTTAATAGTTCATTGACTTTTGGCAAGTCTCTATCCCTTTCTGAGCCTCAGTTTCCTCATCTGTGTAATGGGAATAGAAATAGAACTTATCACATGGGATATCTGAGAGTTTTGAATGAGATAATACAGAGTGTTTACCATACTGCCTGGCTCTTAGAAGCATGCTATACATATTCATACTTATTAATATCAACCATTATTTCACTCACAGAATGAAAGTTGGACAAATAGTGAGGATGTACAACCACCACGAGTATGATTGTGGACCACAGACATAAAGTTGGAAGCTGGGTTTTAAGGGCATTTGGGATCAGGTAAATGGAGTAGGTCACAAAGAAAGTTAAAGATATGAAAAAGCTAATCGCACTGACCATACTCTATTTTTTTTTTTTTTTTGAGATAATGGCAGGATACTGCTGTTCCAGTTTATTAAAGGGATTTTAAAAAATTAGTTAATTAATTAATTAATTTGGTGTCACTGGTTCTTAGTTGTGGCTCTCAGGCTCCTTAGTTGCGGCTCACCAGCTCCTTAGTTGTGGCATGTGAACTCTTAGTTGTGGCATGCATGTGGGATCTATTTCCCTGACCAGGGATCGAAACCAGGCCCCCTGCAATGGGAGTGTGGAGACTTAACCACTGTGCCACCGGGGAAGTCCCCATACTCTATTTTCTGAGGTACAGTTTTATGGATAACTGCAAAGATACTAAAACTACCTAAAGCTACTCCACCGCTTCTTCCGGTGAAAGTGGTAACATTCCCTCGAAAAGCCCAAGTTATCTGTGCTCTTCATTACATCTCTGCTAGGCAGTCAGAAAGCAGCTGAGATTGTTGCATTTATTTCTATTTAATAAATGACTCCCATATTTAGTAGCTTAAAGCAACAATTTTATTTGCTTACTGTTTTGTGGGTAAGGAATTCAGGAAGGGCTTGACTGATACTTTTTCTCTGATCCCCATGGTTTCAGTGGGGAGGGTTTGGACCAAGATGGGTTTGTCATTCACAAACTTAGAGCCTTGGGGCTCCTCGTCTCTTACTCTCTTTACATGGATCTCACTTTCCATGGCCTTTTATTCTGGCTTGGGCTCTTGAAGACATGGCAGTCTCAGGGTAGCTGGACTTCTTATATGGCAGCTGACTTGCCCCATGGTATGGTTCTAAGAGGCAGGAAATGGACACTGCCAGTCTTTTAATGCCTGGGCCCACACTCTGGCACAGAAATACTTGTGCAATATTCTATTGTTCCAAGCAGTCAAGAGCTCCCCAGGTTCAAGGGAAGAGGATATAGACCTCACCTCTCAATGAGAGAAGATCAAAGAATTTGTAGCCATGTTTTTTCCCCCAACCTTATTAAGGTATAATTGACAAGTAAAATTGTATATAAAGTGTACATTGTATTGATTTGATATATGTATACATTGTGAAATGTTTACCATGATCAAGTTAATTAACACATCCATCACCTCACAGTTACCCTTTTTTTGTGGTGAGAAAAGTTAAGATCTATTCTCTTAGCAAATTTTAAGAATACAATACAATATTATTAACTATAGTCACTATGCTGTTTATTAGAGCCTCAGAATTCACTTTATAACTGAAAGTTTTTACCCTTTGGCCCACATTTACAAATTTCTCCTACCCCCCAACCCCTGGCAACCACCATTCTAGAATTTGTTTCTATGAATTTGCCTTTGTTTGGGAAAAATTTTACATATTATGCCATACTAACAGTTGTGAGGTGATATCTCATTGTGGTTTTGATTTGCTTCTCCCTGATGATTAGTGATGTTGAACACATTTTCATATACCTGTTGGCCATTTGTATGTCTTCTTTGGAAAATATGTTATTCTGGTCCTCTGCCCAATGTAAAATCAGATTATTTGTTTTTATGCCATTGAGTTGTATGAATTCCTTATACGGCTGTCCCTTGGTACCTGTGGGGGATAGGTTCCAGGAACCCCCACAGGTACAAAATCTGAGGATACTCAAGTTGCTTACAGTCATCCCTCCATATCTGTGGGTTCTGCATCTGCAGAAATGAAGGGCTGACTGTATACATATACTGAAAAAAGTCTGTGTATAAGTGGACTCATGCAGTTCAAAGGTCAACTGTATATTTTCAAGGTTAACTCCTTATCAGATATATGGTTTGCAAATATTTTCTCCCATCCCATATGTTGCCTTTTCATTTTGTTGATTGTTTTCTTTGCTGTGCAGAAACTTGTTAGTTTGATGTAGTCCCACTTATTTATTTTTGCTGCTGTTGCCTGTGTGTTTGGTGTCATATCAAAAAAAAAAAATTGCCAAGATCAATGTCAAGGAGCCTTTCCCTGTGTTTTCTTCTAGGGGTTTTATGGCTTTGGGTCTTATATTTAAGTCTTTAATCCATTTTCAGTTAATTTTTGTGAATGGTGTAAGACAGAGTCCAATTTCATTCTTTCACACATGGATATCTGATTTTCCCAGCACAATTAATTGAATAAAATATTCTTTCCTCATTGTGTGTTCTTAGCACCCCTGTCAAAGATTAGTTGACCATATATACCTGGTTTTATTTCTGGGCTCTCTATTCTGCTCCACTGGTTTATGTGTCTGTTTTTATGCCAGAACCAACTGTTTTGATTACTATAGCTTTGTAATATAGTTTGAAATCAGGAAGTATGATGCCTCCAGTTTTCTTCTTTCTCAAGATTGCTTTGGCTATTTGGGGTCTTGCAGTTTCATATGAATTTTAGGATTGTTTTTTCTATTTCTGTGAAAAATGCCATTATAATTTTGATAGCAATTTTATTGAATCTGTAGATCACTGTGGGTCATATAGATGTTGTAACAATGTTAATTCTTCCAATCCAAGAACATGAGCTCATTCCATTTACTTGTGTCTTCTTCAGTTTCTTTCATTAATGTCTTATGGTTTTCAGTGTATAGATCTTTCACCTTCTTGGTAAATTTATTCCTAAGTATTATAAATTTTGGTGCTATTGGAAATGAGATTGCTTTCTCTGTTTCTCTTTTGGATAGTTTGTTTTTAGTGTATAGAACCACAAGTGATTTTTGTATGTTGATTTGTATCCTGCTGTAGCCATATTTGATCTACCACAGAGCTACATACCTATATGAATATATTTTTCTCAGCATTAGCATTTGTTTGTTGATTAATGAAGCCTTGGTGTATGGAATATAGAGGTTAACATCATGAGGCTTATTTCTAAAGTTAAAACTGACATCAAATGTCACATTTAAATGTGTAGATGCTGAAAATCATCTTTGGTTTTGAGTTTCCTTGGAAGCTTTCTTATTTGATTCTAGTGATATACCTGGATAAACTTTCTTGAATGAAATGGAGACGTAAAAAGGAATTTGCAATTATGTTCTCAATAGCACCTTTCAGTTCGATAAAATAAAATAGGTCAGAAATAATAGTAAATTAATTAAAACAGGTAAATTTGTGAAAGCAAAATGTATTCTGTAGATAAAATACAGGTTCCTAATGCAGATTGTTATCATGGGCTCATTATTTTAAAATAATTGTTTGCATCCAGAGAACATTCTTTTTAAGTCACATTGTTATTAACATAAAACTTGCTTACCCACCTAATTTATTCTGGTTATATGGCATCTATTTCCACTTGAATAAGAAAATGTTCCATGTGTTTCTTGCTAATAAGAAGAGTTCTGAGTATGAAAACTTGTTTTTCAATTTATATTGCATATTCCTGATTTTTACCTATTGGTCTGCTGCCTAATGTCACTGATGTATGTGACTGACAGAGCCTCTTAACGTTGCTGGTCCTGCAACAAAGGATACTAAAGCTTTATTTTGTCTCCCTTCTGCTTATAGGGATTAGGTGATATTTGGCCTAAGACATTAACCTGACCATTGTAAAAGGATTTGGTCATTTCAAAGCTTTGGTAGTATCTTTGTGCAGCCAAAAAGCGGCAAGCAAAGGTGCAGGGTATTGACCATGCAAAGTTGTCAATGGATGCTGACTAGAGGAACAGCTAGTATATTCTAATGACTTAGCTTTACTGTTTCCCTGGGGACATGAACAGAACTCATCTCAAGGGACCTGAGTCTTCCTGGGCAGAGATTGTGACCTTTTTAGGGCATGTCACCACACTAAGCTCCTGGTTTCTGGGGACTCTTATTAACTAGGAGTGCTCCTCAAATTCCTGACCTAATTTTAGACAAAAGCAGTGATTTTCAACCTTGCTTCCATAACTACAGTCACCTGGGGAGATTTAAGAAGTCCTGATGCCTGGGGTTTACTGCAGAACAATTACACTGGGATATTTGAAAATGGAACTCCAAGACATCAGTGTTTTTTAAAACCCCAGAGATGATTCCAATAAGCAGCATAAATAGTGAGATTTTTATATATACAAATATGTATATGTATATATACATATATATTTTTGAAAACAGTATATGTAAACCTTAAAATTTACTAAGTGGCAGGTTTACAACTCAAGGTTTCTGTAATTTTAAGTAGGACATACCAACCCACCAAGTGAATGTGGCATTTTATGTTTCCTGAATGGTGCATGACACCTCTTACGTTACCCAGTCTAAACTGGGGAGATGTTTTTCATCATTTTTTGATTTCCTGTTTTGGTCATTGTCAATATTGTTGGAGAGCCTATTTTTAAAATTAAAAAAAACCTCAATACAAAAAGTGAAATTAAAAAATTTAAAAGGACTATAAAGAGACGAACACTAAATTTGAATCCAAACTAAAAAATAAGAATATATCTATGTAAAATTGATAGCACAACCACACTGGGAAAAAATAATTATTTGAAGTAACTTTTGATTAAGGACTCTAATTGTACAAACTCAGTGCTCTATATTCTTGAACTTAATATGTTTATTATTAATAATGGAATTAGTATAGTAAATCTACAACTATTTTGTATATATTGTAGGACAGAGCAAGTGAGTAAACATATAGAAGTTATTGGGAACCAGGGTTATCATTGTGGGAAAAAGAATGATACAAATATGGAGTAGAGGAAAGGGAGGAAAAACCTGTGTTATTACATTTGAATAGAAGGTATCAGACTGAACAATGGTTTAACAGATTTTGTAACTCTGCTCATTGAAGAGGTTTAGAAGCAACGCCATTCTAGTAATATTGAACATGCCTTGTTATTTCTGAATAACTTTTCCTCCAAAAAGGAACTAAGGCAACTTGGAAAAATTCTTGATTCTCACTCTGGGGGAGGTGAAGTATAAAGTGAAACTGGGACATTTCATTGTGCCAGAAAGCAAGAATGTGGTTTTTAAAAATATCAGCGTACTTCAAACGGACATAGGGTTTGAGTAGACATTTCTCCAAGCACATATACAAATGGCCAATAAGCACCTGAAAAGATGCTCAACATTGTTAGTCATTAGGGAAATGCAAACAAAAAACATAATGAAATACCACTTCACACCCACTAGGATGACTATAGCCTTAACAATGGAAAATAGGTGTTGGCGAGGATGTGGAGAAATGGAATTTCTCATTTATTGCTGGTGGGATGCAATAGTGCAGCCACTTTGGAAAACATTCTCGCAGTTTCTCAGAAAGTTAAACATAGAGCTAGCACCATATGACCCAGGAATTCAACTTCTAGGTATATACCCAAGGGGATTGAAAACAAATGTTCACACAGAACTGTGTACACGAATGTTCATAGCAGCATATTCACAGTAGCTAAAAGCAGAAACAACCCAATGTCCCTCAATTAATGAATGGATAAACAAAACATGATATATCCATACAATGGAATATTGTTCAGCCATAAAAAGGAACGAAGTACTGACACATGCTGCAACATAGATGAACCTGGAAAATGTGATGTTACATGAAAGAAGCCAGACATAAAAGGTCACATATTGTATGACACAATTTATATAAAATACCCAGAATAGGCAAACCCATAGAGACAGAAAATAGATTAGTGCTTGCAGTGGCTGGGTGAAGAGATAAGGGGAGTAATTACTTAACAAGTGCAGGGTTTCTCTCCGGTGATGTAAATGTTCTGGAGTTAGTGGTGATGGTTGCCCGACATTGTGAGTATACTAAAACCCACTAAATAGTACACATAAAAATAGTTTAAATGGGGACTTTTGTGTTATGTGAATTTTATCTCAGAAAAATAACCCCTATAAAAAGCAGCAAGTGTCTTAGAACCAGACAGATCTGAGTTCATATCCAGACTTTGCTATGTCCTAGATGTATGAATGTGTGTCAAGCACTTCATCACTGTGCATGTTTCATGCTCTGTAATATGGGTATTAATAATCCCTAGCTCAAATCTGGGGGACATATTGCAAGGGGCCCAGATATAACTTTCTGGAGTGCTTATAATATTTGTGTCCCCCACATTTAAACTGAAACCTCCTTCTCAAAAGGCAAACCCTCTCCATCCTTTACCTTACTTGGATACGGTACAGTTATCAGCAGAGTTCACTCCATTTTCAAACACATGTATACTCTTTCTGCTCCCATGTCACCACACCCTGTTTTTTCTTTGAATTATGGTGTCTGTCAATTGGCTGATTCCTCTTCTCCTGCTTGCCTTTAAGTTTGGAAGACCTGGTTTGCATTCTGTCTGAGGACCACTTAGTTTTTCGGGCCAGGTAGTGTCTCCAGGGTATTCATCCATGTCTTATTTTCGACCACAGTATATAAGCCAATAACTCCCATTTATTTTACTTCTGAGATCTGGGGCTAAGTATGCTATTGACTGGTAGATATCTTCCACTGCATATGACAAGTTAGCACCTCAAACTCAAGGTGTAAGAGATGAAAATCCTTCTCTTCCCAGCTTGAACCTTTTCTTCAACTTAAACTTCATTTAACAAAAACCACCATCTATACAGTTCTCAAGATAGAACCTGGAAAATTGTCTTAGACATTTTTCTATGAATCAACATTACATCCTATTAGTCAAGTTTGTGTAGTTTTCATGTTGAATATAAAATTCATCTATCTATACTTAGAGCTACCAAACAAATATTTACTTAAATAATAGGAAGACACATTATAACAGAAGTTAAGAAACTAGATTCTCAAATCAAACAGAAATAACGATTTTACCACTTTGGAGCCAGGCAATTTGGTCCTGTTAGTAACCTACCTGAATTTCAATTTCCTTATCAGTAAAATGTGATAACCCACATCTTACAGTATTTTGGTGAGAAATAAATGAGATAATGCATATAAAAAATTAGCATAGGATGGTACCAGTACATAGCAAGTAACCAGTTCAGGAAATCTTTTTTCTTTTTTTTTTCCAGATTTTATTTTATTTTATTTTATTTTGATTACCAAAGCAAAGACATTGATAAAGCAAATACAATCTGCAATAATAAATACATCTGCAATAGATGCTAAATATCACTAAATTATTATATAATTTAGACAGTAAATATGGTCTATTTTTGCTTCTTTCCAATAGAATACCTTTGATCACATTTTTTTTTATACAGCAGGTTCTTATTAGTCATCAATTTTATCCACATCAGTGTATACATGTCAATCCCAGTCACCCAATTCATCACACCACCACCACCCCCTCCCCGCGGCTTTCCCCCCTTGGTGTCCATACGTTTGTTCTCTACATCTGTGTCTCAATTTCTGCCCTGCGAACTGGTTCATCTGTACCATTTTTCTAGGTTCCACATATATGCGTTAATATATGATATTTGTTTTTCTCTTTCTGACTTACTTCACTCTGTATGACAGTCTCTAGGTCCATCCACGTCTCTACAAATGACCCAATTTCGTTCCTTTTTATGGCTGAGTAATATTCCATTGTATATATGTACCACATCTTCTTTATCCATTTGTCTGTCGATGGGCATTTAGGTTGCTTCTATGACCTGGCTATTGTAAATAGTGCTGCAATGAACATTGGGGTGCATGTGTCTTTTTTGAATTGTGGTTTTCTCTGGGTATATTCGCAGTAGTGGGATTGCTGGATCATATGGTAATTCTATTTTTAGTTTTTTTTTTTTTAATTTATTTATTATTTATTTATTATTTATTTTTGGCTGTGTTGGGTCTTCGTTTCTGTGCGAGGGCTTTCTCCAGTTGGGGCAAGCGGGGGCCACTCTTCATCGCGGTGCGCGGGCCTCTATCATGGCCTCTCTTGTTGCGGAGCACAGGCTCCAGATGCGCAGGCTCAGCAGTTGTGGCTCACGGGCCTAGTTGCTCTGCGGCATGTGGGATCTTCCCAGAACCAGGGCTCGAACCCGTGTCCCCTGCATTGGCAGGCGGATTCTCAACCACTGCACCACCGGGGAAGCCCTATTTTTAGTTTTTTAAGGAACCTCCATACTCTTCTCCATAGTGGCTGTATCAATTTACATTCCCACCAAGAGTGCAAGAGGGTTCCCTTTTCTCCACACCCTCTGCAGATTTGTTGTTTGTAGATTCTCTAATGAAGCCCATTCTAACTGGTGTGAGGTGATACCTCATTGTAGTTTTGATTTGCATTTCTCTAATAATTAGTGATGTTGAGCAGCTTTTCATGTGCTTCTTGGCCATCTGTATGTCTTCTTTGGAGAAATGTCTATTTAGGCCTTCTGCCTATTTTTGGATTGGGTTGTTTGTTTTTTTTTAATATTGAGCTGCATGAGCTGTTTATATATTTTGGAGATTAACCCTTTGTCGGTTGATTCGTTTGCAAATATTTTCTCCCATTCTGAGGGTTGTGTTTTCGTCTTCTTTATGGTTTCCTTTGCTGTGCAAAAGCTTTTAAGTTTCATTAGGTTCCATTTGTTTATTTTTGTTTTTATTTCCATTACTCTAGGAGGCGGGTCAAAAAAGATCTTGCTGTGATTTATGTCATAGAGTGTTCTGCCTATGTTTTCCTCTAAGAGTTTTATAGTGTCCAGTCTTACATTCAGGTCTTTAATCCATTTTGAGTTTATTTTTGTGTATGGTGTTAGGGAGTGTTCTAATTTCATTCTTTTACATGTAGCTGTCCAGTTTTCCCAGCACCACTTATAGAAGAGACTGTCTTTTCTCCATTGTATATCCTTGCCTCCTTTGTCATAGATTAGTTGACCATAGGTGTGTGGGTTTATCTCTGGGCTTTCTATCTTGTTCCACTGATCTATGTTTCTGTTTTTGTGCCAGTACCATATTATCTTGATTACTGTAGCTTTGTAGTATAGTCTAAAGTCAGGGAATCTGATTCCTCCAGCTCCGTTTTTTTCCCTCAAGACTGCTTTGGCTATTCGGGGTCTTTTGTGTCTCCATACAAATTTTAAGATTTTTTGTTCTAGTTCTGTAAAAAATGCCATTGGTAATTTGATAGGGATTGCATTGAATCTGTAGATTGCTTTGGGTAGTATAGTCATTTTCACAATATTGATTCTTCCAATCCAAGAACATGGTATATCTCGCCATCTGTTGGTATCCTCTTTAATTTCTTTCATCAGTGTCTTATAGTTTTCTGCATACAGGTCTTTTTTCTCCCTAGGTAGGTTTATTCCTAGGTATTTTATTCTTTTTGTTGCAATGGTAAATGGGAGTCTTTCCTTAATTTCTCTTTCAGATTTTTCATCATTAGTGTATAGGAATGCAAGAGATTTCTGTGCATTAATTTTGTATCCTGCAATTTTACCAAATTCATTGATTAGCCCTAGTAGTTTTCTGGTGGCATCTTTAGGATTCTCTATATATAGTGTCATGTCATCTGCAAACAGTGACAGTTTTACTTCTTCTTTTCCAATTTGTATTCCTTTTATTTCTTTTTCTTCTCTGATTGCCGAGGCTAGGACTTCCAAAACTATGTTGAATAATAGTGGTGAGAGTGGACATCCTTGTCTTGTTCCTGATCTTAGAGGAAATGCTTTCAGTTTTTCACCATTGAGAATGATGTTTGCTGTGGGTTTGTCATATATGGCCTTTATTATGTGCAAGTAGGTTCCCTCTATGCCCACTTTCTGGAGAGTTTTTATCATAAATGGGTGTTGAATTTTGTCAAAAGCTTTTTCTGCATCTATTGAGATGATCATATGGTTTTTATTCTTCAATTTGTTAATATGGTGTATCACATTGATTGATTTGCATATACTGAAGAATCCTTGCATCTGTGGGATAAATCCCACTTGATCATGGTGTATGATCCTTTTAATGTGTTGTTGGATTCTGTTTGCTAGTATTTTGTTCAGGATTTCTGCATCTATATTCATCAGTGATATTGGTCTGTAATTTTCTTTTTTTGTAGTATCTTTGTCTGGTTTTGGTATCGGGGTGATGGTGGCCTCATAGAATGAGCTTGGGAGTGTTCCTTCCTCTGCAATTTTTTGGAAGAGTTTGAGAAGGATGGGTGTTAGCTCTTCTCTAAATGTTTGATAGAATTCACCTGTGAAGCCATCTGGTCCTGGACTTTTGTTTGTTGGAAGATTTTTAATCACAGTTTCAATTTCATTACTCGTGATTGGTCTGTTCATATTTTCTATTTCTTCCTGGTTCAGTCTTGGAAGGTTATACCTTTCTAAGAATTTGTCCATTTCTTCCAGGTGGTCCATTTTATTGGCATACAGTTGCCTGTAGTAGTCTCTTAGGATGCTTTGTATTTCTGTGGTGTCTGTTGTAACTTCTCCTTTTTCATTTCTAATTTTATTGATTTGAGTCCCCTCCCTCTTTTTCTTGCTGAGTCTGGCTAATGGTTTATCAATTTTGTTTATCTTCTCAAAAAACCAGCTTTTAGTTTTATTGATCTTTGCTATTGTTTTCTTTGTTTCTATTTCATTTATTTCTGCTCTGATCTTTATGATTTCTTTCCTTCTGCGAACTTTGGGTTTTGTTTGTTCTTCTTTCTCTAGTTCCTTTAGGTGTAAGGTTAGATTATTTATTTGAGATTTTTCTTGTTTCTTGAGGTATGCTTGTATAGCTATAAACTTCCCTCTTAGAACTGCTTTTGCTGTATCCCATAGGTTTTGGATTGTCGTGTTTTCATTGTCATTTGTCTTTAGGTATCTTTTGATTTCCTCTTTGATTTCTTCAGTTATCTCTTGGTTATTTAGTAACGTAGTGTTCAGCCTCCATGTGTTTGTGTTTTTAACGTTTATTCCCCTGTAATTCATTTCTAATCTCATAGCATTGTGGTCAGAAAAGATGCTTGATATGATTTCAATTTTCTTAAATTTACTGAGGCTTGATGTGTGACCCAAGATGTGATCTGTCCTGGAGAGTGTTCCATGTGCACTTGAGAAGAAAGAGTAATCTGCTGTTTTTGGATGGAATGTCCTATAAATATCAATTAAATCTATCTGGTCTATTGTGTCATTTAAAGCTTGTGTTTCCTTATTTATTTTCATTTTGGATGATCTGTCCATTGGTGTAAGTGAGGTGTTAAAGTCCCCCACTATTATTGTGTTACTGTCGATTTCCTCTTTTACAGCTCTTAGCAGTTGCCTTATGTATTGAGGTGCTCCTATGTTGGGTGCATATATATTTATAATTGTTACATCTTCTTCTTGGATTGATCCCTTGATCATTATGTAGTGTCCTTCCTTGTCTCTTGTAACATTCTTTATTTTAAAGTCTATTTTATCTGATATGAGTATTGGTACTCCAGCTTTCTTTTGATTTCCATTTGCATGGAATATCTTTTTCCATCCCCTCACTTTCAGTCTGTATGTGTCCCTAGGTCTGAAGTGGGTCTCTTGTAGACAGCATATATATGGGTCTTGTTTTAGTATCCATTCAGCAAGCCTGTGTCTTTTGGTTGGAGCATTTAATCCATACACGTTTAAGGTAATTATCGATATGTACGTTCCTCTGACCATTTTCTTAATTGTTTTGGGTTTGTTTTTGTAGGTCCTTTTCTTCTCTTGTGTTTCCCACTTAGAGAAGTTCCTTTAGCATTTGTTGTAGAGCTGGTTTGGTGGTGCTGAATTCTCTTAGCTTTTGTTTGTAAAGCTTTTGATTTCTCCATCAAATCTGAATGAGATCCTTGCGGGGTAGAGTAATCTTGGTTGTAGGTTCTTCCCTTTCATCACTTTAAGTATATCATGCCACTCCCTTCTGGCTTGTAGAGTTTCTGCTGAGAAATCAGCTGTTAACCTTATGGGAGTTCCCCTGTATGTTATTTGTCGTTTTTCCCTTGCTGCTTGCAATAATTTTTCTTTGTCTTTAATTTTTGCCACTTTGATTACTATGTGTCTCGGCGTGTTTCTCCTTGTGTTTATCCTGTATGGGACTCTCTGCGCTTCCTGGACCTGGGTGGCTATTTCCTTTCCCATGTTAGGAAAGTTTTCGACTATAATCTCTTCAAGTATTTTCTTGGGTCCTTTCTCTCTCTCTTCTCCTTCTGGGACCCCTATACTGCGAATGTTGTTGCATTTAATGTTGTCCCAGTGGTCTCTTAGGCTGTCTTCATTTCTTTTCATTCTTTTTTCTTTATTCTGTTCCACAGCAGAATTCCACCATTCTGTCTTCCAGGTCACTTATCCGTTCTTCTGCCTCAGTTATTCTGCTATTGATTCCTTCTAGTGTAGTTTTCATTTCAGTTATTGTATTGTTCATCTCTATTTGTTTGTTCTTTAATTCTTCTAGGTCTTTGTTAAACATTTCTTGCATCTTCTTGATCTTTGCCTCCATTGTTTTTCCGAGGTCCTGGATCATCTTCACTATCATTATTCTGATTTCTTTTTCTGGAAGGTTGCCTATCTCCACTTCATTTAGTTGTTTTTCTGGGGTTTTATCTTCTTCCTTCATCTGGTACATAGCCCTCTGCGTTTTCATCTTGTCTATCTTTCTGTGAATGTGGTTTCTGTTCCACAGGCTGCAGGATTGTAGTTCTTCTTGCTTCTGCTGTCTGCCCTCTGGTGGATGAGGCTATCTAAGTGGCTTGTGCAGGTTTCCTGATGGGAGGGACTGGTGGTGGGTAGAGCTGGGTGTTGCTCTGGTGGGCAGAGCTCAGTAAAACTTTAATCTGCTTGACTGCTAATGGGTGGGGCTGGGTTCCCTCCCTGTTGGTTGTTTGGCCTGAGGCAACCCAACACTGGAGCCTACCTGGACTCTTTTGTGGGGCTAATGTCAGACTCTGGGTGGGCTCACACCAAGGAGTACTTCCCAGAACTTCTGCTGCCAGTGTCCTTGTCCCCACGGTGAGCCACAGCCACCCTCCACCTCTGCAGGAGACCCTCCAACACTAGCAGGTAGGTCTGGTTCAGTCTCCTATGGGGTCACTGCTCCTTCCTCTGGGTCCCGATGTGCACACTACTTTGTGTGTGTTCTCCAAGAGTGGAGTCTCTTTCTCCCCAAGTCCTGTCGGAGTCCTGCAGTCAAGTCCTGCTAGCCTTCAAAGTCTGATTCTCTAGGAATTCCTCCTCCCATTGCTGGACCCCCAGGTTGGGAAGCCTGATGTGGGGCTCAGAACCTTCACTCCAGTGGGTGGACTTCTGTGGTATGAGTGTTCTCCAGTCTGTGAGTCACCCACCCAGCAGTTATGGGATTTGATTTTGCTGTGACTGTGCCCCTCCTACCCTCTCATTGTGGCTTCTCCTTTGTCTTTGGATGTGGGGTATCTTTTTTGGTGAGTTCCAGTGTCTTCCTGTCGATGATTGTCCAGCAGCTAGTTGTGATTCTGGTGTTCTCACAAGAGGGAGTGAGAGCACATCCTTCTACTCTGCCATCTTGGTTCAGGCCTCCAGGAAATCTTGTTCTTGTTAAGTTTGACCCTTTCCATTGCAGAAAATATTCTAGGTCTTATACCTTTCTCTTGATCTCAGATATTCTCAGACCTTATTTGTAGTATGGGAGGGTGTTTCCACTCAGGGTGATTAGAGAGGGACCAGGCAAAGCCTTAGAATGAAAGCAGTCTTGAAGCCCTCTGGCATGGTATAGAATACTGACCAGGCAAAGTCGTCAATGGATGCTGACTGGAGGAAGAGCCAGTATATTCCAATGACTCAGCTCTATTGTTTCTCTGGGAACATGAACAGAACTCATCTCAGGGGACCTGAGTCTTCCTGGGTGGAGGTTTTTCCCCTTTTAGGACATACCACCATAATCAGTTCTTGGTTTCTGGGGACTCTTATTAACCAGTATTCTTCTGCTTCTCCTCAAATGCCTGACCTAATTTTAGACTGGAGTAGTGATTTTCAACCTTGCTTCCATACTACAATCACATGGGAAGATTTAAGAAATCCTGATGCCTGGCCTTAACTGCAGAGCAGTTAAATCAGGATCTCTGGAGATCTGGAGATGGGACTCCAAGACATCAGTATTTTTTAAAACCCCCAAGGTGATTCAAAGATGCAACAAAGGTGGTGAACCACAAATCTAATGTCTTGCAACACAAAAATGTGGTCTGTGACAAGCAACATCCACATCAACTTGGAGGTTTTTAGAAATGTAGAATTTTAGCCATATCCCAGATCTACTGAATCAGAATCTACAATTTCACGAGACACTTGAGTCATTATGAGAAGCACTGGTTTAGAACAATGATTCTCAATTCTGGCTACACATTAATATTAGCTGTAAGATCAGATGTTAGAGCAGATTTGAGAAGACAGGGAAATGTGAGTCAGTAAAGAGGGCCCAAGGGAAGTGGAGTCGGGAGGGAGACAGCCTATTGATTGATGCAAATAATCCAAAGATATGTCTTAGTATGTTAGAGGGTGCAGAGGATCACATTTAATGTTTATTTATCACTTTTGATTTGTGGTAGCCAACCTCCAAGAGGATCTCCAGTGATCCATACCTCCTGGTATTCAGGCCCTTATGTAGTCTCCTCCCACACTGAATCAGGACAATAATGGAAATAATGATGCTGGTTTCAAGGTTAGGTAATAAAAGACATTGCAGCTTCTGATTTGGCCTCTTGGACCCCTTGCTCTGGGGAAAGCCAGCTGCCATACTGTGATAACACCCAAGGAGGCCCATGGAGAGGCGTGTGGAGAAGAACTGGGGCCTCCTTCCGAACTGCCAGCCATGGGAGTGAGTGAGCCATCTTAGAAGCGGGCCTTCCAGTTTTGGCTGAACCTTCAGGTGACAGCAACCCTAGCCAGTATCTAACTGCAGCTGCCTGAGAAACCCCATGAAAGAAATGCCTGTTAGAGCCCTGACCAAATTCTTTATCTACAGAAACTGTGGCATAATCAGTGATTGTTTTATACCACTAAGTTTTGGAATAATTTGTATTCTACCATTAAATAATTGCAACAGGGTTTGGTACCTGGAAGTGGGGTGCCGATATAACAAAAACCTAAAATGTGGCAGTGGATTTGGAATAAGAAGACAGGCAGAAGTTGGAAGAGCTTTGAAGAGATTGTTAAGGCCCTAAGGGAGGCTGCCAGTGAGAACTTAAGGGACGGTGAGGAAAATGTTGCTAGAAATTAGAGGAAAGAGGTTTCTTTCTTCTAACGATGATCCTTGTTATTCCTTGTTATACGGTGGTGGAAAACTTTGCGCCATCACCTATGGTAACATGGAAAGTCAAAAATGCAGCTAATGAGTTGGATGATCTAGCTAAAGAGATTTCCAGACAGAATGTTGAAGGTGCCACTTGGCTTCCTTTTGATGCTTATAGTAAAATATAAGAGATAAACTACAAAGGAAGTACTATTAAATATAAATATAAAAGAGCAGTAATTATTAAGTTTGAAAAAAAGTTTCTCACTCCAATATTCTCAAATTAAGAAAAGGTTTCAGAGCAGAGTATATGCAAGAGGAGACTATAAGACACTTTGTTAAGAGCTCAGAAAGATCTAAGGAGGTGGTGTCTTGGAGGACCATTCTATCTCTCTGTCAAACAATAGGACTAAGAGTCTAAAAATCTTTAGGGCATTGTTCCTCTCCAATGTACAGAGGGCTTATCTTGAAGAGATTTATGAGTATGGTTTTGTTGGGAAGATCATAAATTGATTCACAGGAAATGTACAGTTTTTTTAAAAAAAATTATATCACTTTGTACTGAAAGGGACAGAGAAAGTACTAAATGAAAAGAAGACTATTGGATCTCCAAATATCTGCAGGTAGGAAACAAGCTGCAAAAACTACCAAGCTGCAAACACAGGGTACATTTTTACATAGAAAAGGAAGAATGACTCAGGGGGTGGAACCAAGAACTTAGAAGGCAGAGCCAAGAACCATATCCCGGGCAGTAGGACTGAGACCTGAGGAACTAGCAACATGTGCTTGGCTGGATTTCAGAATTGCTATGGACCTGTGACTCCAGTGTGCCTCCAACTTCTCCTGTTTTTGAACTGAAGGGTCTATAGTGACTATCCTCAACTTGTCCACCCATTGCATATTGGGTGTATGGGGGGCAGATAAATTGGTTTTGGTTTATAGGTCCTCAAACTGAGAGAAACAGTACTAGAGGATCTGTACTTAAGGAACCATACCTGTACTTAAGGAACCATACCTGAAGAGTCTCATCTATACTTGAACCTGATCTAGATAATGAGATTCTGGACCTTGAGCTTGGCTCTGATACTGTCATGGGACATCTTTTGGCAAGATATGAATGTATATTGCATGTGGGTGGGATGTAGAATGTTATGGCCAGAGGGTTCACAGCGGCAGATGATACTTTCCATATATGGCTGCATGTCTATATACATACTTTCCATATGCTCTGCTAACAATGTGACCAACATTCCACCTGAAGAGGTGGAAACATAAATATTCCTTCCCCACAAATCTGGGGTTGGTAACTGCTCCAACCAATAGAATATGGTAAAAGTAATACTGTGGGACTTCCAAGGCTGGGTCAGAAAATATTACAGCTTATACTGGCTCTCTCTCACTCTTGGGAAGTTTATCTTTGGTTCTCAGCCTCCATGATGTAAGAAAGCACAGACTAGCCATGTGGATGGAGAGACCACTTGGAGAGCCCAAATGGAGAATAACTGAGGCTCCCAACCAACAGCATCAACACCAGATCTTTGAGTAATGAGCCTTCAGATGATACCAGCCCCCAAATTTTGGGTCTTCCAGCTCCACATTGTAGAGCAAAGACAAGCTCTCCCTCTTGTTCTCTATCCAAATTCCTGACCCATAAAATTTTAAGCATAATATATGGTTGTTTTATCCCACCATGCTCTGGGGTGATTTGTTACACAATCATAATAATGGAATATAGTTCTTAACTGTTTGGTTTTTTGGGGCATCTTGAGTTGAGACTCTAGGAAGTAAAGGGCAACTCTGTAGCTTTCAGTTGTAACAAAGGTTCTTACCTAAACTCTAAAAATCTCTACCCCTTACTCAAATATTCACAATCATACAGGGAAGCTGAAGTTATTTCAACATGATTACTATTTTGTGATATTCTTGAGAAAAGAAAGTATATAAGTAATTAAAAATTTGGTCCAAATGACCTTGTCTTTTAGGTAATGCAAGAATGGAGTAAGTAAAGGTACTATTTTTATAAAGAGAGATCTAAGCACAATAGGTGACAATGTCAGAATATGAAAGCAAGATTTAACATAGTGAAGCCTTATTTCAATAATTTAGTGATGATTATAGAGATGAAAGGAAATGTACAAGAAGCTTTTTTGTTTGTTTCTTTTTCCACAGAGGACAGGCCATGAGGGAATGTGATGGAAACTGGAGCAGGAGGAATTGGGGCCATAAATTAGGAAGCATTTCCTGACTAAGAGTTGTGAAATACTGAATATGTTAATAAGATAAATTGTGTCATCTAATAAAATTTAAAGAGACATTTATATAGCTTTCTACTTAATTGAAAAACTACCTCGCAGTTCTATAAATTTGGAATTTTGTCAAGTATATTGTATATAAAGAATTTATTGACAAAAATAATTTTAGGTGAGGGCATTGGTTACTCATTAGTTTTTTGCAGCAATTATCTGTACCCACACATCCTAGTCCTTTGTAGAAGTCTTGAATCTTTAATTAATTTTATGGTGACTATTGTAATGGAAAGCGCAGTATGTACAGAGTCAGAAGTTCTGGTTTCTCCCTCTTTGTCATTATTGAGCTCTGTGACTTTGGTTAAATCATTTAGCTTCTCACTATTTTGGTTTCTGTATACATAAAACATGAATAATACCTGCCCTATTGCCTCACAGGGCTGCTGTACAAATCAAAGGAAATAATGAATGTTCCATGCCCTACACATAGTATACATAAAGGGAGAACAGCTTGTAGACAAGAGTGGAATCAGACTGGATGTGGCCTGAAACCTTAAATATATTGATTATTAATTCATGAGTCTTAAGGCTGTAGATGTCTTCTTTAACAGATTCACATCCAGCTTATGAATCCCTCAGTTACATTTATATTCTGAAATAAGCACAGATTTTGGACTCTGAGAATATGGACCTGACGCTTATTATCAGTGTGATTTGGGGCAAGTCAAACATAGTCTATCATCTGAAAAATGGGGAAAAGAATGATAATACATGACTTACAGGGTTAATGAGAGGTTTTAAGTAATATAACATATCTAAAAATGCCTTCCCAGCTGTACAATGAATTTTATTTATAAGTTCCCTGATATTTAAAAGAAGGGGAGCATGGTGTGTGTTGAAGCAGCCTGCTTCATTGGTGAACAGATGTGATCGTTGAGAAGGTCCTCAGATCATAACAAAATTAATTTTCCTAAAACTTCCAAGTATTGGTCTTTCTTCTGCCTCTTGGAATAACACTGACTAAAAATACTACTTCCTCCACAACATAGTACTTCAAAATATTTGGAGACAGCTATCATATCTCTTTAGGTTTTCCTCTCAAGACAAAAATATCCAGTTTCCTCTAAAGTTCTTTATGTAAATGGATTTGTCTAGATTTTCTCTGTATCTTCTCCAGGATTCCTTCTGAAGTGTAGTGTCTAGCATGGGGCAAAGTTTTCCAGATGTGTTCAGGCCAGCATATATCACCTCCATTGAACTGGGGTCTAACTACCTTTGGTTTTGTTTAGATTTATTTTTGGCATTACAGTAATAATTATAGTACCATCAGTGAATGCTTACTACATACCATGCACACTACTAATTCTATTCTAAAAACCTTGCCAACCAGGAATTGTTTTCCCTATTGTATAGATAGTTTAGAGAGTTAAGCACTTGCCTAAGTTCACAAGTTCACAAAGGCAGTAGCATGTGGAAAAAGAGGTATTTGGATATAGTTTTGCCTGAGGCCCTTCCACATGACCTTACATTGCAGTTAAAGCAATGGCAACTCCTTAACCTAAATGTTAAGATGTGTTTTCCCCTATGTACAGTTAAAATTTTGTCATTTTGGTTTGTAATTATTTTTCAAGCATATCAAAATATTTGAAAACCTATTTTGGTCTTTACATATATTGGACTTTGCGTAATCTGTAAACCAATATGCATTCTGTCAATATATTCATCAAGCCCACTGATAAAACAGAGTTCACTGGACAGACCACCAGAGATCTCTCTCCATGGTGACTAATCCAGGAATTGATACCTCTTGGATCTGGTTGTTCAACAACTATAAATTCAGCTTAACTGTATTTTCATCCAGCCCACGTTCCTTCATCTTGCCTCTAACAATAACATGAGAATCTTATGAAATACCAGGTTAGAATTAGGTAAGTGATATCCGTGATGTACTCCTTATTTCCAGGCTAATGACCCATGTTGATTTATGGTTAATCAGACAGAGGGTTTCTAAATGACAAAAAAAATATTAAAATTTTCATCATTGCTATAAAATCACAGAGGAATGCTTGTGAAATATTCAACTCCAGATATAAAATGCATTTATTATAGAAATTATGTTTTGTTACAGACTATAATCCAAAATCAGTGAAAATCCTGTTATTGTAATTTTAACCATGTTTAGAAATTATAGGTGTGGGAGGCAATAACAATTTTCACTTTGTGACATTTTCATAATGATACTAAAAATATTTTCAAAAAGTTAACAGCATTATAAAGATGTGAAAGTTCATGCAATTATGAAAAAAACATGCTACCAAAATGATTAAATATTTTACCGATTAAAAAATGTTGCATACTCCCGGGCCCGGGCCCGCCTCGCTGGCCGCTCCTCAGGTCCGCTCGGGGCCGCGCGGTCGACACGCTCCGTCGGGCTCTGCCCAGCCCGAGCCGGCCGGTCCTGCTGGGTGCCCTGCCCCAGCCCTGCCCCGGCGCTCGGGCCGAGGCCGCCGTGCCTTACCTCCGCCTCAGGCACCCTCGCGGCCGGCGTCCCCCGAGCGCGCCTTCTCAGGGCTCGTGGTTCGCGCAGCCCCAGCTGTGGGCCACGACGACCCTGTTCCTTGCTCTCCCTCCCTAGTTTGCGACACCTTTTTCAGAGTCTTTGCGTGGTCTCCTAGTTCTTGCTGGGCCATTTCTTTCACGACGTGATAATCTAGAGCCTCCGTTACAACTGACTTGTCCTACAAATAGGTAGAGGAAAGGTGGTACCTGAACCATTCAGTACGGAGTCACTTACTCTGGATGTTTACAGATACAAGGATTCATTGAAAGAAGACCTTCAGAAAGCAGATCGTGTTATTAGTCACGCAGGTGCAGGAAGCTGTTTGGAGAGTCTGGAAAAAAGAAAGCCACTCACAGTGGTTATAAATGAAAAGTTGATGAACAATCATCAGCTGGAATTGGCAAAGCAGCTACACAAAGACGGGCATCTCTTCTACTGTACCTGCGGCACGCTTCCTGGGCTGTTACAGTCAATGGACTTTTCAACACTGAAATGTTTTCCTCCTGGCCAGCCCGAAAAATTTTCTGCATTTTTGGATAAAGTTGTTGGATTACAAAAATAAACACTAAACTCTCCACACTTTAAAAACACCCCTCAAATTCAACTTATGGAATGTGGTTAAATCAAATTAAATATAGAGTATATATTTGTAGAATAATATGAATTAATAAGCCTCCTACATCTGTAGAATGTATAGAAAATTTTATGGTGTGAATGTTAGCATTTGGGTCCAAATTCTAAATGCAATTTCACAAATTTATTAGATTTTCCCCTACTCTTCATATTTTAGTAGAAGAAATATGTAGGGAGCATTCACGCGTTTTATCCTAGAACCCAAATGGATTTGGAATCATGAAAAAAAATGAATTAAATATGAAAACTTTGACAAAAACCTCAAATGTAGTTAATTTGATATTAGAGTAAAAAACGAAACAGTAACAAACTTGTAAAAAAAAATTTGAGTCAGAATCTTTAGCTTCATAATCCAAGGAACCAAATTTAAAAAAAAAGACCAACAAAAATGATGGATTGTGTTCTGTGAAATAAAAAGCTCAGTAATTACCTTAAAAAGATTAACTATCAAGTCAGGTGATCTATTGTACTTTGAGAAACTACTATAATCCTGAAGATGATAGTAGTAGAGTGGAGTGGTTGTGTTCACTGTTTTCCTATAAAATATAAATAGAAAGTGACAAAAATAATCTTGCCCAATGTCAAAGCTTTACTGGTTTGGGAAGAGTAAATTCAAAGGCACTTGTGCCAATAGGACTTGCTGTTATTTTTTAAGGACCCCCCTCTCACAGTGATATTGAAACATTTACTGTAGCATCATAGAGGAATTTATGCCCTTATAAAATTAGTTTTACAAATGAATAATTGATCTGATGTGTATAATGGCCTAAATATATGGTTTTAAAATTCACGTAACTCAAAATAGATACTTTATGAAATTCTGATTATGGTAAGTGGTCTCAAGACCTATAAAATAAACTAGATTATCCATAAGTATTGATAGTTTTCTGGTAGAAAGTTTAGATATAATTCATCCATAAAAATAGAGCATTCACTATAAAGATTTATTTTCGATTATATTATCCCAAAATGTTGAATATTCTAAACATTTTACTTGGGATGCATTATATAATGTTTCTGTAGATTTACTTTCCTGATTATGTTTTACTTAGGCTAATATTAAAATAAATTCTTACTAATGGTAAAAAAGAAATGTTGCATAGGTATAAATTAAACATAACAGATCTTATCTTTCAGGCTTTGGACTCCTTTTGTCTGGACTAATCTACGCCTCTTTTGTTCATTCATTCATTCATTTTTCCATCTAACAAATAAATTATATTAGCAAATAGTGTGCTTGTACTTGGGAGGTCTTGTAATATATTAGACCTGATTCCTGTCTTTACTAAGTGTTGGGAATAATCCTATAATTCAGTAAGGAAGAGAAGAAGTATATAAATTATCCAAAGTAGATAATGATAAGTTCTGTAAAAATAATTTAGACTGAAGATAGATCAGTTTTGGGCAGGATAATCAGCAATATTTCATGAACACAGGTAGAATATAATCTGAGCCTGGAAATCTAGTGATATTTCAATATTTCAGGATGTGATGAAGAGTGTCTGAGACTGAGGATGGAGTATCCCCATTCTAGTCCATTAATTTTGATGGTGTTTATTTAAGCCCTAGAGGTAGCAGAGGAGAAATGTGATCCCTTTCCTGGTCAAGAGTGGAATGGTATCTTAGTGAAATTCAGGGCACACCAAGACAATATCTTTTTGAACACCTAGTTAAGTCCAAGATAGTGTGCTATAAACTGAGTTTACAGAAAAACAAGAAATAATCCTTGCTCTTCAAGAATCTATAGTGTAGTGATAACTAAGGAAAATCTTGCAAAATGCCAAATTAAAGTATTTAAGTCCAGGTATTCTCATACCTTTACCCACATTGGACATTATCCATCATTTTAATCTTGGCCAATCTGAGGTGACCCTCCAGGGATAGCTAGGTAGGTCTTTCCTGTAAGGTTAGCATATCAGCCAAATTGGGAGACAGAACAACATGCCATATGAAAATGTGGTGCCACAGATCAAACAGGGCCAAAGAGTATAAGGTTTGATTTGTTTCTAGTTTAAATTGAAACAATAATGAATGTTAAGGAAAGTTTATTATTTAGGATGGTGAAGGATCATGGATTACAGTAGTCATTTATTGTATAATGTTTATCATTGAAAGACAATTTCTTTTATTACTCTGTGATCACTCTGTAAAACATGAAGTTTCCTCAGATTTTCATTTTTTGGAAGAAAATTTTTAGAATGGTCCCTTTCCCCCTGGTATTGTGTTATTTTGTCAAACAAACAAGATTTGAAAGTATTTTCCCTCCTCCCCATCCAATTACCTGTGTCAATCAGGTTCCAGTCAGAAAAGAGAAATTGTTCTAGGTATTTTACGCAGAGGAAATTTCATACAAGGACTTACTTAGGAGGGTCATTGATGAACTGAGGATCCAAAGAGGGAGCATAAGGCAATCTAGACATTAGCAGAAGCAGAAAGTGCTGCCACACTGAGGCTGACAGGATAGAGAGGGGCCATTGTCATTAAAGATGAGATGCGGATAGTGGAAGCTGGAACTATAATAGGTCAGCCTGGTGGGAAATGGAGCCACAAAGGAAAAGCCTCACTAGACTTCAGAGGTGGAGCAGAGGTGCTACTGTTGCTGCTGGAGACATGGCCCAAAGCAGACAGTAAGCGGAGGAAAGACCCTGGCTTCTCCCCTCCTTCCACCGTCTAATCTTACAACATTGCCTCCAAATACTTGAACTTATTTGGGAGCCAGAGGGAAAGGGACACAAAGATATGTAGTTCCTTGTGATGCAGTAAAGGACAGAGAGATGTGGGAGAGGGATCTGAGAGCAAAAAGCCAGCCCATGACTCAGAGACAATCAATGTTAACATCATTTCAGCTATCTTGTATGCATAAATAAAATAAAATGTTTACACTGAATGAAATATATACAACCATATATATTTGGATTCGACAAGGTTACTTCACAATTTACACACTATAATGCAATTTCCTTTTTCTATTTCACACATATTATGAGCATCATTCTGTGTTGCCACATGCAGATCGTTATTTTTAACAACTGCCTAATATTCCATTGTATTGATGGACTATAATGTATTTAACCAGTTCTCCTCAAGGGCTGTTTTGATTATTTTTAATTTTTCATGATTACAAACAATGCCAGATTGAAGATACTTGTACTTGTAAAATTGATCACTTCTACAATTATTTCATAGGATAGATTTCTAAAAGCGGATTTTTCAGTGAAGTATATGCACTTTTAAATTTTTGATAGTTATTTCCACACTCCCTTTCTAATGTTGGTAGTAATTTGTATTCAAATCAAGATTGTATGAAAGAGGTTGTTAATTAATCATTTGCTCCAATATTATATATTATCAATCTTTGTCAATCTGATAAGTAGATATATGTGTATATGTATTGAAGTCTGTATCTGTATGTGTCTGTGTCTGTGGAATGGCTATGGCTATATCTATATATCTATGTTTGCGTTTATGAACATGTTGATATGTTTACCTATATGTCTGTGACTACGTCTTTGCTGATATATCTACATAAATATAGTGGAGCTTCATTATTCATGGATTCTATGTTTGTAAATTTGCCCACTTGCTAAAATTTATTTGTAAGCCCAAAATCAATAACTGTAGTGCTTTTGTGATCATTTGGGGACATGTAAAAAGTAGTGAAAAATTCAAGTCACGTGACACACATGTTCTCAGCTGAGGTCAAGCAAGGTGATGCTCTGTCTTCCTGTGTCAGCTCTCACAGTATAAACAAGTGTTCTTTTCACAGTGTATTTAGTGCCTTTTTTGTGTGTGTGTGCTTTTTCTTGGTGATTTTGCTGCTGAAAATGGCCCCCATGCATAGAGCTGAAGTACCGTCTAGTGCTCCTAAGTGCAAGAAGGCTGTGATGTGCCTTATTGAGAAAATATGTGTGTTAGATAAACATCATTCAGACATGCGTTATAATGCTCTTGGCCATAAGTCCAATGTTAATGAATCAACAATATATATTAAACAAGTTGTCTTTAAACAGAAACACATAAATCAAGGTTATGTATTGATTAATTGATGAAAATGGTATAAACAGAGGCTTGCAAGAACCTAACCCTGCATTTCCTGTAAGAGAATGCTAAGAGTGTTTAGTAACTTGATATTCATGAGGACTTTATAGCTCATAACTACTGCATATAATGAGATGATTATATCCATATCTATGGCTCTATCAATCTTTCTATGTCTTTGATTCAATAAATATTTATCAAGTGCCTCTTATGAAATAGGCACTGGGAATAAAATGTTAAGCAAAGACACCAAAAACACAAACAACAAAATTAAAAATAGGTAAAGTGGACTACAACAAAAATAAAAACATGAGTGTTTCAAAGGCCTCTTATCAACAGAGTGAAAAGGAAACCCACAGGAATGGGAGAAAATATTTGAAAATCATATATCTGATAATAGATTGATATCCAGTATATGTAAAGAATGCCTGTGTCACAACAACAAAAAATTCAAACAATCCAATTTAAAAATGGACAAAGACTTGAATAGACTTTTCTCCAAAGAAGATATACAAATGGCCAACAAGAACATGAAAAGATGCTTGATATCATTAATCATTTGGGAAATGCAAATCAAAACCACAATTAGATATCACTTGACACCCTTTAGGATGGCTATCATAAAAGCAAAAACAAAACAACAAGTGTTCATGAGGAAGTACAGAAATTAGAACCCTTGTGCACTGCTGGTTGGGAATGTAAAATGATGTAGCCCCTGTGGAAAACCGTATAGCAGTTCTTAAAAAAAACAAACTTAGAATTACCATATGATCCAGCAATTCTACTTCTGAATATATACCCAAAAGAATTCAAAGCAGGAACTCAAATAGATATTTGTACACACATGTTCATAGCAGCGTTACTCAGAGTAGCCAAAAAGTAGAAGCAACCCAGTACACACTGATGGATGAATGGATAAGTATAATGTGGTATATACATGCAACGGACTATCATTCAGCCTTAAAAAGGAAAGAATTTCAGATACATATTACAATATGGATGAGCCTTGAAGACATCATGCTAAGTGAAATATGCCAGTCACAAAAGGACAAATATTGTGCGATTGCACTTATGAGGTACCTAGTGTAGTCAAATTCAGAGACAAAGTACAGTGGTGATTGTCAGGGGTTGAGGGTAGGGGGGATTGGGAAGTTATTGTTTAACGGGTATAGAGTTTCAGCTGAGGAAGAGGAAAAACTTCTTGGTATGGATGGTAGTGATGGTTCCACAACAATGTGAATGTACTTAATGCCATTGAACTGTAAACTTAAAAATGGTTAAAATGGTAAATTTTATGTTGTGTATATTTAACCACAGTAAAAAAGAAAGTTGAGCAAAATGAGCACGGTAGGATTTTTCAATTTCATTGGTTAAATTCCACTACTAAAAATGGACTAAAAATTAACAACAGAGACAAACATATAACATATACAATTCAAAATTGCAAGGATTTTTATAATGAAAATATGTAAATGTGACATGAGAACATGAAACATGGGAAATTGACTTGGTTTGGGGGTGTTAAGGAAAGCTCACGTTTAGTGAGCCTTAACATTTAAAAATATATTTCAATTGTGTGTTATTTTCAAATGAAAATTACTTTTACAATTCTTTTTATTTTGGTTAATTTGAAATTATTACTTGATAAGAACAATTTGAATCTTTAAAGCTACTATTCCTGTAATGTCTGGGGTAAATGTTTTTCTCACTTTACCTCTACATCTTTCTTCTTTTCGTCCTTCTTTTTTCCCCCTCCCTCCTCCTTTTTTTTTTTTTTTTTGTGATCATTGGCCTTTCAAACAAGTTTATAGCATGTCACATCCCAACAGTATAGAAATGCATACTGTGATTTCTTCTACCACTGTTACTGTTTTAATTTTTGCTTTACAATTTGTATCAATTTGGTATTTATTTTGATATCCAGGATATGCTTTATTTTATTTTCCAGAAAGGTTGCCTGTTGTCCCTATATAATGTATTTCATTAGTTATATCTCTCAATGATTTGAAATATGTATTACTCACTGTAGTCCAGAGATTGACAAACTTTTTCTGTAAAGGGCCAGGTAGTAAATAATTTAGGCTTTGTAGCAATATGTTCTCTGTTGCAAATACTCAGCTCTGCTGTTGCAGCATGAAAGCAGCCATAGACAATACATGACTTCATGAAAGAACATGATTGTATTCGATTAAAACTTAAATTTATAAAATCAGGTGGTTGAGTGGGTTGGTCCTTTAGTGTTCAGACACCTGCTCTGCTATTTTGTTGCATTGGTCCCTCTGTCTCATCTATTTTATTTAATTTATTTTTGTTGAAGTGGAGTTGATTTTCAATATTATATTATTAGTTTCAGGTATACAACATAGTGATTCAATATTTTTATAGATTAAACTCAATTTAAAGTTATTGTAAAATATTGGATATGTTCCCTGTGCTGTACATTACATCCTTGTATCTTATTTTGTACCCAGTAGTTTGAACATCTTAATCCCCACCCCTATCTTGCACCCCCCGCCCCGCTGATAATCACTAGTTTCTTTTCTGTATCTGTAAGTCTGTTTCTGTTTTGTTATATTCATTAGTTTGTTTTATTTTTTAGATTCCACATATAAGTGAAAACATACATTATTTGTCTTTGCCTGACTTACTTCACTAAGCATAATACCTTCCAGATCCATCCATGTTGTTGCAAATGGCAAAATTTCATTATTTTTATGGTTGAGTAATATTCTATTGTATGTACTTACCACATCTTCTTTATCCACTCATCTGCTGATGGACACTTAGGTTGCTTCCATATCTTGGTTACTGTAAACAATGCTGCTATGAACATTGGGGTGCATATGTCTTTTTGAATTAGTGTTTTCCTTGTCTTTGGATATATACCCGGGAGTGGAATTGCTGGATCATATGGTAGCTCTATTTTTAGTTTTTTAAGGAATCTCCATACTGTTTCCCACAGTGGCTGCACCAGTTCACTTTACCACTGAAAGTGTACAAGCATTCCCTTTTCTCCACATCCTCGACAATATTTGTTATTTGTGGTCTTTTTGATGATAGCCATTCTGACAGGTGTGAGGTGAGATCACATTATGGTTTTGATTTGCATTTCCCGTGATGATTAGCGATGTTCAGCATCTTTTCATGTGCCTGTTGGCCATCTGTATGTCTTCTTTGGAAGAATGTCTGTTTAGGTCTTCTACCTATTTTTTGATTGGGTTCCTTGTTTTTTTGATGTTGAGTTGTATGAGCTGTTTATATATTTTCCATATTAACCCCTTATCGGTCATATCATTTGCAAATATATTTTCCTGTCCAGTAGATTGTCTTTTCATTTTGTTGATGGTTTCCTTTGCTGTGCAAAAGTTTTCAAGTCTAATTAAGTCCCATTTTTAATTTTTGCTTTTGTTTCCCTTGCCTTAGGAGACAGATCCAAAAAAACATTGCTAGGGTTTATGTCAAAGAGTATTCTGCCTATGTTTTCATCTAGGAGTTTTATGGTTTCTGGTCTTACATTCAGGTCTTTAATCCATTTGAATTTATTTGTGTATATGATGTGAGAAAATATTCTAATTTCATTCTTCTACATGCAGCTGTCCAGTTTTCTGAGCACCACTTATTGAAGAGACTGTCTTTTCTCCATTGTATATTCTTGCCTCTTTTGTCATAGGTTAATTGACCATAAGTGTATGTGTTTATTCATGGGCTCTCTACTCTGTTCCATTGATCTATGTGTCTGTTTTTGTGCCAGTACCATACTGCTTTTGATTACTGTAGCTTTGTAGTATAGTCTGAAGTCAGGGAGCATGATACCTCCAGCTTTGTTCTTTTTTTCTCAAGACTGAGTTGGCTATTCAGGGTCCTTTGTGGTTCTATATCAATTTTAGGATTATTTGTTCTAGTTCTCTGAAAATTGCCACAGGTATTTTGATAGGGATTGCATTAAATCTGTGGACTGCTTTGGGCCATTTTAACAATATTAATTCTTCCAATCCATGAACACAGGATATCTTTGTTTCTTTGTAACATCTTCAATTTCCTTCATCAATAATTTATAGTTTTCAGAGTATAGGTCTTTCACCTCTTTGGTTAAGTTTATTTTATTTTTTAAAAAATATTTATTTATTTATTTATTTATTTATGGCAGCATTGGCTTTGTCTTAGTTACAGCATGTGGGCACTTTGTTGCGGCACAAGGGCTTCTCTCTAATTGTGGCATGTGGGGTCAGTAGTTGTGACACGTGGGCTTAGTTGTCCTGCAGCATGTAGGATCTTAGTTCTCCAACCAGGGATCAAACCAGCGTCCCCTGCATTGGAAGGCAGATTCTTAACTGGACCACCCAGGAAGTCCCATTGGTTAAGTTTATTTCTAGGTATTTTATTCTTTTTGATGTGATTGTAAATGGGATTGTTTTTGTGTTTTCTCTTTCTGATAGTTCATTATTAGTGCATAGAAAAGCAGCAGATTTTTGTATATTAATCTTGTATCATGCAACTTTACTGAATTCATTTATTAGTTCTAACACTTTTTTGGTGGAGACTTTATTTTTATTTTTATTTTTATTTTTTATTTTTTTAACACCTTTATTGGAGTATAATTGTTTTACAATGGTGTGTTAGTTTCTGCTTTATAACAAAGTGAATCAGCTATACATATACATATGTCTCCATATCTCCTCCCTCTTGCGTCTCCCTCCCATCCTCCCTATCCCACCCCTCTAGGTGGGCACAAAGCACCGAGCTGATCTCCCTGTGCTATGTGGCTGCTTCCCACTAGCTATCTGTTTTACATTTGGTAGTGTATATATGTCCATGCCACTCTCTCACTTCATCCCAGCTTACCCTTCCCCCTCCATGTGTCCTCAAGTCCATTGTCTACATCTGTGTCTTTATTCCTGTCCTGCCCCTAGGTTCTTCAGAACCATTTTTTTTTTTAGATTCCATATATATGTGTTAGCATATGGTATTTGTTTTTCTCTTTCTGACTTACTTCACTCTGTATGACAGACTCTACGTCCATCCTTGGTGGAGATTTTAGATCTTTCAATATCATGCCATCTGCAAATAGTGACAGTTTTACTTCTTCCCTTCCAATTTGAATGCCTTTTATTTCGTTTTCTTGTCTGATTGCTGTGCGTATGACTTCCAATAATATATGAAATAGAAATGGCAAGAGTGAACATCCTTGTCTTGTTCCTGATTTTAGAGAAAAACTTTCAGTTTTTCACCATTGACTATGATGTTAGCTGTGGATTTGTCATAAATGGCCTTTATTATGTTGAGATATGTTCTCTCTATACAAACTCTGTAGAACATTTTTATTATAAATAGATGTTGAATTTTGTCAGTTTTTTTTTGCATTTATTGAGGTGACTGTGTGATTTTTATCAATTGTTTTGTTCACGTGGTGTATCACTTTGACTGATTTGAGGATATTAAACCATCCTTGCATCCCTAGAATAAATCCCACTTGATCATGGTGTAAGATCCTTTTTATATTTTGTTAATTTCAGTTTGCTAATATTTTGTTGAGTGTTTTTACATCTATATTCATCAGAGATATTAGCCTGTTATTTGCTTTTTTGGTAGTGTCTTTGTCTGGTTTTGGTATCAGGGTATTGGTGGTTTCATAGAATGAATTTGGGAGTGTTCCTTCCTCTTCAATTTTTGGAATAGTTTGAGAAGTATAGGTATTAAGCCTTCTTTCTGTACTTGGTAGAATTCCCCCATGAAGCAGTCCAGTCCTGGACTCTTGTTTGTTGAGAGTCTGAAATTGTTGCGAGTTTGAAATTGAAATTGATTCAATTTCACTACTAGTAATGAGTCTGTTCAGATTGTCTGTTTCTTTCCAATTCAATTTTAGAAGCTTGTATGTTTCTAGGAATTTATCCATATCTTCTAGGTTCCCCAATTTGTTGGCATATAACTGTTCATAGTATTCTCTTATGATTTATTATATCTCTGTGGTATTGGTTGTTATTTCTCCTCTTTCATTTCTTATTTTGCTTATTTGGGTCCTCTTTTATTCTTTAATGAGCCTGGCTAAAGGCTTATTAATTTTGTTTATCTTTTCAGAGAACCAGCTCTTTGTTCCATTGATCTATTCTCTCTCTCTTTTTTTTAATCTCTATTTTATTTAATTCTGCTCTGACCTTTATTATTTACTTCCTTTTGCTGACTTTGGACTTTTTTTGTTCTTCTCTTTCTAATTTCTTTAGATTGTAGTTTAGGTTGTTTATTTGATATTTTCTTGTTTAATTTTTTTTTGGCCACACTGCATGGCATGCAGAACTTCCCTGACCAGGGATCGAACCCGTGCCCCCTGCAGTGGAAGTGTGGAGTCTTAACCACTGGACCACCAGGGAAATCCAATATTTTCCTGTTTCTTGAGATATGCCTGTATTGCTATAAGCTTCCCTCTTAGAACTGATTTTGCTTTGTTCTATAGGTTTTAGAAAGTTGTGCTTTTATTTTCATTTATCTCGATGTATTTTCAAATTCCTCTTTGATTTCTTCATTGACCCATTGGTTATTTAGTAGCATGTTGTTTAATCTCCACATGTTTGTGTTTTTCCCATTTTTCTTCCTGTAATTGATTTCTAGTTTCATACCACTGTGCTCAGAAAAAATGCTTGATATAATTTCTGTCTTCTTAAAGTTGTTGATATTTGCTTTGTGACCTAGTGTGTGATCCATCCTGGAGAATGTTCCATATGCACTTGAAAAGAATGTGTTTTCTGTGGGTTTTGGATGTAATATCCTTTAGATACCTCTTAAGTCCAACTGGTCTAATGTGTCATTTAACGCCACTGTTTCCTTATTGATTTTCTGTCTGGATGATTTGTCCATTGATGTAAGTGTGGTGTTAAAGTCCCCTACTATTATTGTATTATTGCATTTCACATTCATCGCCATCATTGTCATAGTTGTCATCGTCATCAACATCATCATCATCATCATCTCTCTTATGGAGTTTATATATTGCACTAAGCACTTGACATACTAGGCTCCTGAGCCTTACAAAATAGATCTGTTCATCTCTATTTTATAGATGAGGAAACTGAGGCTTATTAGATTTAGGTTAACTGCCTAAAATAACACTTGTAGATTTATTAGCCTGGGTTTCTTTGAAAGCAGGGCCTGAGGCAGGGTTCTTGTATGCATATGTTAGGTGATTCTTGGGCTTAGATTGCAAAGTCACGCTGGCCTCTGCTGCCGCAGACTCACCTGGCATTTTATACCCCTCCCTTCCCCCGGCCTGAGTGAGCCAGAGCCCCCTAATGAGCTGCCACTTTAACCCTGTCCTCTCTGAGCGAAGAACAGACGCTCTCAGGCGACCTACAAGCAGAAGCGGGGCCAAATGCAAAGTTGAACCCCAGGAGCTCTGCAAACAAAGAAGAGAAAGGGAAATTTCTCCCAGCAGCCTCAGGAGCAGCGGATTAAATCTCCACAACCAACTTGATGTACCCTGCATCTATGGAATACCTGAATAGAAAATGAATCTTTCGAAAGTTGAGGCGGTGGACTTTGGGAGCAACTGTAGACTTGGAGTTTGCTTTCTGCATCTAATTTGTTCCTAGCTTTATGTTTATCTTAGTTTAGTATTTAGAGTTTATTATCACTGGTAGATTTGTTTATTGATTTGGTTGCTCTGTTCCTTTTTTTTTCCATAGATATATATATATATTTTTTCCTTTCTCTCTTTTTGTGAGTGTGTATGTGTATGCTTCTCTGTGTCATTTTGTCTGTATAGCTTTGCTTTTACCATTTGTCCTAGGGTTCTGTCTGTCCGTTTTTTCTTTTCTTTCTTTCTTTCTTTTTTTTTTTAGTATAGTTTTTAACACTTGTTATCTTTTGTGTATTTGTTTTTTGGTTTGGTTGCTCTCTTCTTTCTTTCTTTCTTTTTTTAATTTTTTTTAATTTTTAGTAATTATTTTTTATTTTAAAATAGAAAATATAAACCGACCAATCACAAGCACTGAAATTGAGACTGTGATTAAAAATCTTCCAACAAACAAAAGTCCAGGACCAGATGGCTTCACAGGCGAATTCTATCAAACATTTAGAAAAGAGCTAACACCTATCCTTCTCAAACTCTTCCAAAATATAGCAGAGGGAGGAACACTCCCAAACTCATTCTACGAGGCCACCATCACTCTGATACCAAAACCAGACAAAGATGTCACAAAAAAAGAAAACTACAGGCCAATATCACTGATGAACATAGATGCAAAAATCCTCAACAAAATACTAGCAAACAGAATCCAACAGCACATTAAAAGGATCATACACCATGACCAAGTGGGGTTTATACCAGGAATGCAAGGATTCCTCAATATATGGAAATCAATCAATGTGTTAAACCATATTAACAAATTGAAGGAGAAAAACCATATGATCATCTCAATAGATGCAGAAAAAGCTTTTGACAAAATTCAACACCCATTTATGATAAAAACTCTCCAGAAAGTAGGCATAGAGGGAACTTACCTCAACATAATAAAGGCCATATATGACAAACCCACAGCCAACATCGTTCTCAATGGTGAAAAGCTGAAACCATTTCCTCTAAGATCAGGAACAAGACAGGGTTGTCCACTCTCACCACTATTGTTCAATATAGTTTTGGAAGTTTTAGCCACAGCAACCAGAAAAGAAAAAGAAATAAAAGGAATCCAAATCAGAAAAGAAGAAGTAAAGCTGTCACTGTTTGCAGATGACATGATAATAGAGAATAGAGAATCCTAAACGTGCTACCAGGAAACTACTAGAGTTAATCAACGAATCTGGTAAAGTAGCAGGATACAAAATTAATGCACAGAAATCTCTGGCATTCCTATACACTAATGATGAAAAATCTGAAAGAGAAATGAAGGAAACACTCCCATTTACCATTGCAACAAAAAGAATAACATACCTAGGAATAAACCTACCTAAGGAGACAAAAGACCTGTATGCAGAAAACTATAAGACACTGATGAAAGAAATTAAAGATGATACCAACAGATGGAGACATATACCATGTTCTTGGATTGGAAGAATCAACATTGTGAAAACAGATGGAGAGACATACTGTGTTCTTGGATTGGAAGAATCAACATTGTGAAAATGGCTCTACTACCCAAAGCAATGTACAGATTCAGTGCAATCCCTATCAAGCTACCAATGGCATTTTTCACAGAACTAGAATAAACAATTTCACAATTTGTTTGGAAACACAAAAGACACCGAATAGCCAAAGCAATCTTGAGAAAGAAAAACAGAGCTGGAGGAATCAGGCTCCTGGACTTCAGACTATACTACAAAGCTACAGCAAGCAAGACAGTATGGTACTGGCACAAAAACAGAAACATAGATCAATGGAACAGGATAGAAAGCCCAGAGGTAAACCCACGCACATATGGTCACCTTATTTTTGATAAAGCAGGCAAGAATATACAATGGAGAAAAGACAGCCTCTTCAATAAGTGGTGCTGGGAAAACTGGACAGCTACATGTATAAGAATGAAATTAGAACACTCCCTAACACCATACACAAAAATAAACTCAAAATGGATTAAATGTAAGGCCAGACACTATCAAACTCTTAGAGGAAAACATAGGCAGAACACTCTATGACATAAATCACAGCAAGATCCTTTTTGACCCACCTCCTAGAAAAATGGAAATAAAAACAAAAATAAACAAATGAGACCTAATGAGGCTTAAAAGCTTTTCTACAGCAAAGGAAAACATTATAAAGATGAAAAGACAACCCTCAGAATGGAGGAAATATTTGCAAATGAAGCAACTGACAAAGGATTAATCTCCAAAATTTACAAGCAACACATTCAGCTCAATATCAAAAAAACAAACAACCCAATCCAAAACTGGGCAGAAGACCTAAATAGACATTTCTCCAAAGAAGATATGCAGATTGCCCACAAACACATGAAAGGATGCTCAACATCACTTTTCATTAGAGAAATGTAAATCAAAAAAAAACTACAATGAGGTTTCACCTCACACCCGTCAGAATGGCCATCATCAAAAAGTCTACAAACAATAAATGCTGGAGAGGGTGTGGAGAAAAGGGAACCCTCTTGCACTGTTGGTGGGAATGTAAACTGATACAGCCACTATGGAGAACAGTATGGAGGTTTCTTAAAAAACTAAAAATAGAACTACCATACGACCCAGCAATCCCACTCCTGGGCATATACCCTGAGAAAACCATAATTCAAAAAGCATCATGTACCACATTGTTCATTGCAGCTCTATTTACAATAGCCAGGACATGGAAGTAACCTATGTGTCCATCGACAGATGAATGGAAAAAGAAGATGTGGCACATATATACAATGGAATATTATTCAGCCATAAAAAGAAATGAAATTGAGCTATTTGTAGTGAGGTGGATGGACCTAAAGTTTGTCATACAGAGTGAAGTAAGTCAGAAAGAGAAAAACAAATACCGTATGCTAACACATATATATGGAATCTAAAAAAAAAAAAAAAAGTGGTTCTGAACGACCTATGAGCAGGACAGCAATAAAGATGCAGATGTAGAGAATGGACTTGAGGACATGGGGAGAGGGAAGTGTAAGCTGGGACGAAGTGAGAGAGTGGCATGGACTTATAAATACTTCCAAATGTAACATAGATAGCTAGTGGGAAGCAGCCACATAGCACAGGGAGATCAGCTCAGTGTTTTGTGACCACCTAGAGGGGTGGAATATGGAGGATGGGAGGGAGACACAAGAGGGAGGAGGTATGGGGATTGATGTATATGTATAGCTGATTCACTTTATTTTAAAGCAGAAACTAACACACCATTGTAAAGCAATTACACTCCAATAAAGATGTTAAAAAAAAGATACTGAAAAAAGAACATTAATTAAAAAAAAAAAAAATGAATGGCCACTATGTGGGTCTTATCAAAGTCACTGCTCTGTGCAACCAGGACTCTCTTCAACCAGGATCCAAGAAACATACAGAATGCTACCCCAAATAGTCTACCAGAAAGGTGAGAGATGGGAGTATTTATCTACTAGCTCCCATCCACTATTGGTTGAGTGTTGACTCTGGGGGCCTTAACCCTGTAATAGTGGGCTGGACTTGCTGGCCTACCTAGTGGATTCCTGCAGCATTAGAGAAGTTCTGGAAATAATGCACGGCAGAAAGAAGATTGAGCTTGTGAGAAGCTGTTTGCAGCGGCTGTTAGCTGAAATCAGTTGTGCGTGCAGGAATGTGACATGGAAAAGCAAAGGCACCTGACACCTTAGTTAACAACTGATTCGTTTCATATACAGGTCATTTGACTTCAGAGTCCCTAACTCAGTTTCCTTGAACACTCAGGATTTTAGATGGTAGTGGAAAGATGAACTTGAAAAAGCAGCTCTGCAAATGGCAGAAAGCTGGCACGAGAAAGACCAAGGTAGGTAGGGATACAAATCTCATTGGGGTTGGCCCTAGAGTTCACCCACATTCCATTACATCGTGATGACATCTGCATCCATGACACTGAATATGCTGGTAGGATAATCCCCATTTTATAGGCAAAATTACATGAGAGATGTGAAGATTACCAGCCACTTATTAATAAATTGGGACTAGATTCCATTCTTTTGCCTCTTATCTCAGATTATTTTCCCAAAGGATGTACTTCCTTCTACTGCTGCTTTTATTCAAAGTTTCCTTCCCTCCGTGTCCTAGCTGGATCAGAGATATCTTTGTTCCCTTTGGCATGATTACTTGACCTAGCCCATTTCACTCATACATCAGTCACTTCTTTGGTCCTCAGGCTTCTCATCTCTAAGAAGAGGGGATATGTTTATTTCTCACTTTCTATCTAGCGCCAATGCTCTTTGCTCCTTTGTCTGCATGTGCTACACCTATTTGAATGTCCTGAAACAGGAACTTTGATGTCAGTTTAAAACAGTAAGCTAGGCACATGTAAGTTGCTTACTATAGTTGGTACCTCATTTTCTTGGAGGAAATGATATATTTAGAGGTAAATTTTGAATTGTCAGTCTGGAAATACATATGTACAGAGTTCATAGAACTCTTAGCAATTTTGTAAAGTGAAAAATCTTAGTTTTTGGTAAAACTGTTTAATTTTGTCATATTCATTTTATTTAGTTAAGGAAATCAAAACTAGCAATAATATAAAAATGTGTGAAAGGATATTTGATGTACCTTTTTAACTTGGAAAAATAAAGCAAAAGACAAAAGGTATTTGAGTATATGTGTGTATAAAATGTGTGTATATATATAATACATATAATGTATATATACTATATATAGTATACGTATATACTAGAAATAATATATATGAGTAACTATATAAAATATAGTATAAATTATATAATTCCTATTTTTCTAGTTGGAGTTCAAAAAAATATGAGTGCAACTCAGTCCATATAAGTGGGGAGGGTATGTATGGATTATGCCTAGAGTTAACTGGTTTACAGAATCTCTAAACAAAATGAGTTATTAGACAATTGTATGCCTCAGTCTCTCAATCTGTAACTGTAGAATAACAGTACCTTTTCCTACCCTTCCTTCTCTCTGAGGAGTGTTTTGCTGGTAAAATAGATAATTCTTTCTGAGAGGGCCTTGAGTACATCAGTAGAAGGATGTTATTCATATGCAGGGTAGTGTTATTATGCTGTCAGACCATGGAAAAAAACTGGTCACTTCCCACTATCCACTGTGGATTTGACACACAAGAAAGTCTGTAGTTTTCTGAATAGAAGAATAAGCAAAACCTTGACTCTCAAAAAATAGATCCTTAAAACTACCACTTAGAAATGCCTTGCCTCTGGTTGCTTAATTGAAAGACTATTGCTAAAATGAGTCCTAGAATTTCTTTCACTGAGCAATGTCTTGCCTTTTCATCTAGGAAGCTATACTTTCTACTGATGTATTATTATTAAATACCTAGTAGTACTGTGCCTACTCCTAGCTTGGATAATAAAAGACCTAAGAAAAATGGTTCTTAACTGTGGCAACCTTTTGGATACTTCCTCCAAATGGAAAAAAAAAAAAAAATAGAGAAGTGCTTAGCACCAAATAGAAGCTGTGATCAACTGTATTATAGACACATGGCAATCATATACTTGGGGTTTGGTACATGACCTACATTAAGCCTTACTGGAATTAACCAATCCTAAAATGCAGTTTTGATGAGTTAGCATGAATCAAGTCACTAGGCCTTATCATTGCTGAGTGAACCTAAGAAACTGAGTTTCTGAAAATGCAAACCTGATGACCTCGCACTGGAACAAAGAGAAAATATTCAGCAAATGAAAGAGAGCCTAAGCTAGGTGACATTTTAATCTATGGCAATGTAAGGGTAAAAGACAATTTCCTTCTTCCCTTATCCATGGCAGATAATGATAATCAGTCATGAAGACTAAATATAACGTCAGAATCCTCCTTAACATAGTGATCTAGAACAGCAAACATTTTGTTAAATGGTCAGATAGCACATATTTTATGTTGCTGGACAACACAGTATCAGTTGCAACTACTCATCTCTGCCATTGTAGTGCAATTTGTAGCACAAATGCAGACATAGACAGTTTATACACAAAGGAGCATGGCTGCATTCCAGTAAAATATTATTTAGAGAACCAGGTGGCTGTCCTTTAGGCCATAGCTTGTTGGCCCCTGGTCTAGAGAGCTATCATGATTCAATCAGAGTTAGCACATGAGAATTAACCTGCTTGCTACTCTTGGTTTTGAGGCAGCTTTAATATGCCTGACCTTTTTCATGTTCAATTTAACCACACAACTCAAGCTAAATGGATCTTCCACCTTCCAATTCCAGCTCAGGGCTTTGCTAATTCTGTTACTCTGTCAGAGATGGTTTTTTTTTTTTTTTTTAACCATTCTGAGCCTCAGTTTCTCATTTGGTAAAAGAATCTAATAACAGTACAGGGTTGCTGCAAGAGTCAAATGGGAAAATGTAGATGAAAGCATTTGTAAACCATAAGACACTAGAGTATTTGAATGAAATAATTGTACTTTTTAGGTGAATGTGTCTCATAAAGATTATTTTGAAAAACTTTTTTTTACCAGATAAAATTCACAGTTATTTCTTTGTGAAAATCCACTTTTCTGTCTCTCCTTTGTTTAAAAGGCCTTTACTGCAGCTAAAAGGCAAGAGACCTATCTAAAATTGCATGGAAGGAATTTTTGACCTCTTACAGCATTTATGATACTTCTTTCTCTAGAAATCTTGATGCAATGCAAGTTTGTGTTGGGGAAAATAAACCACTGTACCAAAATCCCCGGCTAGAATCCACACATCACAGTTCTAAACAGATTATCAAGTCAAGTAATATAGTATGTTACCGATGAAGCAAACAGCAATGTTTGTTCTAGACTGTAACCCTGGTTATCCAAATAGGAACCCAACATAAGTGCGTACAAAATGCATAAAGAAAATATGGTAAGAAAGCTGAAAAAAAGTAAGAATAATGATCTGATTTATTGAGAGAATGAATGTATACATCTAATTGTTAAAATATCTGCTAATCGATAGTTTCCAATCTTTGATTGATATGAATAGTGAGCAAAGTAAATTGTTGGCTGAAGATACTTGATATGCTTAGTAAGTGAGATCCTTTACAATAATAATACTTCTTCTGGATGATGGAAGGATAACCTTTTATAAAGCATTTTAAATTAAATTCTTTAAGTGGAAAATATTTGAGTAAAGATCACCTTCCTGTAATGAAAACTACTCCTTTAATGAACAAAATTTGAAATTTTGTTAATGAATTGCAAATATGTGATTTACTGGCTTGAATCTCTTTAGGCCCTAATAGATGTATAGAAACTACATTCTTGAATACTTTCTTGATTTACTTACTTTATAATTATTTTTTAGAAGAAAACAGTTGAATCCCTATGATCTTTGGTGAGTATAACTGCATTATTGAAGCAAATATAAAATATTTTCCTCCAAAGTTATTTTTTCTTAGTTAAAAAACTATAGTCTTGTCTATTTTGTCTTTCAACTTTTCAATAACATTTTGAATATTACCATCACAACAGCAATAACTATTTGTTTCTTTTTTGGTTTTAACTCAATTTCTCTTTTGCATTAATTCTTTGTTTTGGAGAATAAGGATTGAGACTTCTCATTTGCACAGTATCCTGTCATTTTCTAAGGGGAAAGCTTATCATGAGCAAAACTCTAAAGCTGTTGCCATGAATGACTGAAAGCAAGTTATATTTTTGCAAATAAGGAGAAACAATTAGACTTCGTGTCTTCTGCTCTTCCCAGGGCTTGGTCTTTGACATTTTCTCTTCCGACTCCTGATTTCATCATGGTTCTGGAGAATGAAAGGTCCTAAATTTTGAAATTCTATTGAGCTTATCTTTAGTCCCGAGAGTCAGCTTTGCAGTGCTCTATATTATAGCAGAGAGAGCTGAAGACAGGATAGGTTTCTAATTTTAGAGACTTGGGCAGATTTCTGAATGTCTCCAGGCCTCAGTTTTCTAATATTTAAAGAACAACGATACCAACCTTGTCTACCACACAAAGTTGTTATGTGTGTGAAAAAAAACTTTGCAAGCTGTGAAACACACATATTTGCAGCATTTTAATTATTAATAAGGCAAAGCTGTGGGCATTGATAAAAATAACTTACACATAAATGTATTTTCTATTCTTTAAAGAGAATCTAACTCTGATAATGAAGGAGATAATTAATCAATATGCAGTATATAGGAAAGGACAAACTTTTTGACCAGGCTAGAGCAAGGAAAGCAAATTCATTCCTGTAGATCACCTACTTTGCTGTCACTCCCTGTGCATTCTGAAGTGCTCTGCTGTGGTTTAGTTTTGTAGAGGGGACACTATATTTACAAGAATAGGGAAGCAAGAAGAGGCAAAAGCACAATGGGATGAGTTACGAAAAGATGAGGAGCCTCAGAGAAAACTCTGAGGAAAGCCCACAGTATTTCAAGCCATCACTAAAATTTCCACAGTGTCTGAATCTATTTTGTTATAGTAATACAGGGGTCAGCAAACTGGGGCCTGCTGACTGTTTTGTAAATGCAGTTTTGTTGGAGCATAGCCCTGCCATTTTTGTTTCCATATTGTCTATGGCTGCTTTTGCACTGCAAGGGCAGAGTTGCGTTGTAGCGACAGAAGCCATAGGACCCACGAAGCCTAAACTATTTACTCTCTGATCCTTTACAGAAAAAGTTTGCCCAGCCCTGCTCTAAGAGAAAAACTCATAATTGGAAGAAGTGCTGGACTGTGCCCAGAGGAAGCAATATGCATCACTGCATCATTGCTGAATGAGTAAATATTTTAACCCAAATTTTTTTTGATTTTGTTTTCCCTCCCCTTCTCCTCCTATACACAGACACGTGTGTGTGTGTGTGTGTATGTTTATGTGTGTGTGTGAGAGAGAGAGAGAGAGAATTAGTTCAAGGTAGGTGGCTGGTAGTTGGCAATGTTACACAGGCCAATATGCTTTTATGAAAAGAATGAGATTATAGTAAGCTCGCCATCCTAATGCCATCAGTTTGAGTTACTGAGCAGAAGAGTGGGCCTTTTCTTAGCTACAGAACAGACTCCATGTCTGCTTGTGAGTAAACTTTTGTACAAAGAACAACATTTGTTCTGAGACTTGCTTTTACTGTTATACCACATAGCCTGGAAGTAGTAAGGAAGGGGACATATAACTACCAAAGTTTAATAGAGCACCCTGATGGTTGCTGAATGACCAAATTGATTTTGGTCTGTTCTTCACATGGAATATGTCTGAGAAAGAGATGAAAATGATGAGTAACTGTCCAATCATTAAGATTAGATACACAGGAAATAGATACGAAAGGCAGGATCATGAGTTTAGAGGACTAGCTCTCAGAGTGGTAGGAAAATAAGTTAATTACAACTCAGGTAAATTACCATAATTGGCTTGGTTCAATAACCCCAGTGCTGTGTCTCTCTGGTGGAAGAAAGGAGTAGTACAGCTTTCCTGTTAACTGGCTCATAAATACAGATTTTGGAGAATGTTTCCATGTGTCATTTAAGATCTAATAATCTATCCCAAATCTTTAGAATCCACAGGATAGCAGTGATTTGAAAGAAAGACTCTATTATTAAAGAATCTTAAGGTTGCCAAATAGCCAAAGCAATCTTGAGAAAGAAAAACGGAGCTGGAGGAATCAGGCTCCTGGACTTCAGACTATACTACAAAGCTACAGCAATCAAGACAGTATAGTACTGGCACAAAAACAAAAATATAGATCAACGGAACAGGATAGAAAGCCCAGAGATAAACCCACGCACATATGGTCACCTTATCTTTGATAAAGGAGGCAAGAATATACAATGGAGAAAAGACAGCCTCTTCAATAAATGGTGCTGGGAAAATTGGACAGCTACATGTAAAAGAATGAAATTAGAACACTCCCTAACACCATACACAAAAATAAACTCAAAATGGATTAAAGACCTAAATGTAAGACCAGACACTATCAAACTCTTAGAGGAAAACATAGGCAGAACACTCTATGACATAAATCACAGCAAGATCCTTTTTGACCCATCTCCTAGAGTAATGGAAATAAAAACAAAAATAAACAAATGGGACCTAATGAAACTTAAAAGCTTTTGCACAGCAAAGGAAACCATAAACAAGATGAAAAGACAACCCTCAGGATGGGAGAAAATATTTGCAAATGAAGCAACTGACAAAGGATTAATCTCCAAAATTTACAAGCAGCTCATGCAGCTCAATATCAAAAAAACAAACAACCCAATCCAAAACTGGGCAGAAGACCTAAATAGACATTTCTCCAAAGAAGAGATACAGATTACCAACAAACACATGAAAGAATGCTCAACATCATTAATCATTAGAGAAATGCAAATCAAAACTACAATGCGATATCATCTCACACTGGTCAGAATGGCCATCATCAAAAAATCTACAAACAATAAGTGCTGGAGAGGGTGTGGAGAAAAGGGAACCCTCTTGCACTGTTGGTGGGAATGTAAATTGATACAGCCACTATGGAGAACAGTATGGAGGTTTCTTAAAAAACTAAAAATAGAACTACCATACGACCCAGCAATCCCACTCCTGGGCATATACCCTGAGAAAACCATAATTCAAAAAGCGTCATGTACCACAATGTTCATTGCAGCTCTATTTACAATAGCCAGGACATGGAAGCAACCTAAGTGTCCATCAACAGATGAATGGATAAAGAAGATGTAGCACATATATACAATGGAATATTACTCAGCCATAAAAGGAAACGAAACTGAGCTATTTGTAGTGAGGTGGATGGACCTAGAGTCTGTAATACAGAGTGAAGTAAGTCAGAAAGAGAAAAACAAATACCGTATGCTAACACATATATATGGAATCTAAAAAAAAAAAAAAAAAAGTGGTTCTGAAGAACCTAGGGGCAAGACAGGAATAAAGACACAGACTTACTAGAGAATGGACTTGAGGACATGGGGAGGGGGGAAGGGTAAGCTGGGACAAAGTGAGAGAGTGGTAGTGTATATATGAACATATATACACTACCAAATGTAAAATAGATAGCTAGTGGGAAGCAGCCACATAGCACAGGGAGATCAGCTCGGTGCTTTGTGACCAGCTAGAAGGGTGGGATAGGGAGGGTGGGAGGGAGTCAGACGTAAGAGGGAAGAGATATGGGGATATATGTATATGTATAACTGATTCACTTTGTTATAAAGCAGAAACTAACACACCATTGTAAAGGAATCATACTCCAATAAAAATTTTTTTAAAAAAAAGAATCTTAAGGTTGGAGATGGGGAAAAGACTTATTTAGCTTAATAAGATTCAGGAGCTCTACTAGCAGAAGGTTAACTTTGCTGTGAAAAAGTTTTTATTTCTGCAATTTTGTTATTACTCCAACTTTTAATGTTTTAATTTTGAAATATTTTCGACCAATTTAAAAGTGGTAATAGTAGTATAAATAACTCTTATCTATCCCTCATCTTCACCCAGGTTCACTAACTATTAATTGTTTGCCATTCATGGTTTCTCTCTCCCTCTCTCTGTCTCGGTCTCTCTTTGTGTCTCTTTATGTCTGTATGTAGATAATGATTTGCCATTTATAGCCATCATTCCTCATTTCCCCTAAACATTTCACATTTCACTGTGTGGTCTTTATGAACAAAAATATCATCTTATGCAATCACAGTATAATTATCAAAATCAGGATACTTAACACTGATACTGTTGTATCATCTATCTGCATTCATATTCAAATTACTGCAATTGTTTCAATAATGTCCATTATAACAACTCTTTTTTCCTGTCCAGGATCTAATCCAGGATCAGATTTTGTATTCAGTTGTCATATTTCTCTGGCTCCTTTAATTTGCACAGTTCCTAAGGCTTACTTTATCTTTCATGATATTGACATTTTGAAGAGTAAAGATCAGGTATTTTGTAGAATGTCCTTCAATTTTGGATTGTCTAAAATTTCCTCCTGATTAGATTTAGGTTATGTATTTTTGGCAGGAATACTACATATGATTTGTTGTGTTTTTACTAGTGCGTTATATTAAGAGGCACATGATGTTGGTTTAATTATTGGTGATGTTGATTTTGATCACTTAGACATGGTGATCCCTGCCAGGTGTCTCCATAGTATCGTTGCTATTTTCTCATTTGCACTTACTAAGTAATATGGGAGAGACTTTTGAAGATATTCGCATGTCCTGTTCCCTTTCGAACTTTCATTCATTAATTTTAGCAACCATTGATATTTTATTTGAATACTGAATACTTAAAATTGCCAAAAAATATTAACTTTTACTCCATCATTCTTCCTATATTTATTAGTTGATAGTCTACCATATGGAGGCACTGTACCTTTCTCTAGGGCTTTCTCTCTCTCTCTCTGCTATCATTATGGACCCATAACTACTTATTTTATTTAAAGGGTTATAATATATTAGTATTGTTGTTTTTGCCATCTTTATTATTATTAATACCAAATTGTGTGTATTATACACACACACACCTCCAATACACACACACAATGGAATATCATTCAGCCTTAAAAAATGATTGAAATATTGCCATTTGCAGCAACATGGATGGATGTAGAATTTATCATACTGAATGAAGTAAGTCAGCCAGAGAAAGACAAATATTATATGATATCACTTATATATGGAATCTAAAAATAATGCAAGTGAACTTATTTACAAAACAGAAATAGACTCACAAACATAGAAAACAAACTTATGGTTACCAAAGGGGAAAGGAGGGTAGGATAAATTAGGAGTACGGGATTAACAGATACACACCACTATATATAAAACAGATAAACAACAAGGATTTACTGTACAGCACAGGGAACTATATTCAATATTTTGTAATAGTCTATATGGAAAATAATATATATACATAATTGAATCCCTGCTGTATACCTGAAACTAACATAATATTATAAATCAACTATAGTTCAATAAAAAAGAACATCGACCACTTTTTATAATACCTTTTACAAAAAAAAGTAGCTTCCACTTCCTTTTGACTTATTCTCAACATTCTTTGAGAATTTTCTTACTTTCTGCCACAAAAGGTATTCTAGGTGTGTTTTTCTTTGACTCAGCCTTAGAATAAGATATTTCTTGAAGCCCTCTGTAAAAAGTTTTGATTATATTTCAGTTATGCAGACTATCTTTTCTAAAACTTCTCTTCTTCCTTCCACCACTGTCTCGTTCTTGTTAATTCCTCATTCCCCGTCTTTGTAGTCAAGATAACTGTTTGGTCTACCCTTATGCATGGGTTGAGTGTCATTCTTTTACTCAGCACTACTCTATGATTGGGAGAGTGGGTGTTGGTCCTGGGAGAAGAGAAAGCAAAAGTCATTCTTGTGTATAATTTCATTAGCATTTTATTTGCTTGTCATGTCAAGTGTTATTGGTGTGTTTTTTTTTTCCTTCACATTTAAGGTTATTGCATGACTGATAAAATTGCATTCACCTCAGCAATTACATAGAGAGTGGAGAGTGTAGAGAAAAGAACATGGAACTAGAATTCAGGAAATCTAATTTATGACATAGACTCTATCTAGATATTTGGTGAGTTAGTATGGTTCTATGATTCTGTTTTCTCAACTTTCAAATGGGAATGATTTCCTTTTCCCAGTTATCTGAGAGTACTATAAAAAAGGAATTAAAAAATTTAAGCTGTGAAATATTATCTCTTTGCCTTGAATTTCTTTTTGCGCCTTAAGAAATGAAATTATTTTATAATAGAAAATAAACTAAAATATTATTATCTCAATATATTGTAACACAATGACAGGTTAATTGCTAATATATTTATAGATGTTGAAACAAACTCAAAGCAAGATTGAGGAATTGTTCTTTTCTTCATAAATATATTTTTAATTAAATGGACAAATTATTGTTATCAGGTTTTTGTTTGCTTCAACAAGCATATTGTAAGGTAATCTGCCATAATGCTAACGTTTCATTGCTTTAGATATGAGGAAGGTTTAGTGATTGTTTAGATTCTACCTTTCACGTAGTAGGGGTGTATAACTGTTGAATTTATTGAATGAATGAAGAAGAAATCGTATCATGATGAAGCTGTCACAATTTTTTCTCATGCAAATAAGAGCCTATTTATAACATTAAGTCCAAATAATTCGAGACTAATGCTTGAGAGGCTGGATATACAAAGGGAATATGGCCAGACCATATATAAAAATAGGTCTCTGATCCACAACGTGTAGAGCAATCAGTCCAGGAAGCAAAACTACAACCACAGCAATTGGTCCCAAATGGTCAGGACTTGGTCAACAACCATCTGTTTCCCTAATTTTTGTCCCCACTTACAACTTAGAACCAAGCAGAGAATGACAGATATATTCCCCTGTTTTATCCCCAAAGATGCCCTACTTCTAGTTAGCCCACCTCCAGTTTCCCCATATCAACAGCCTCAATCAGGGCATACCTGAAGACTTCCATTTTTTCCCACTATAAAGTTTTCCCACTCCCCTGCTTATCTTGGAATCTCTGCCAAATTCAAATGATGGTGCCTGACTCCCTTGATAGAGCAAGCTCTGAATTAGTAATGTTTGCTTGTTCTCATCTGGGTGGTCTTTGTCCATATCCATGTGACTGTCTTCTTTTTTTTGACAGATCTCTTGGTGACTTCCCACATGACCTGCATTAAAAATGTCTACAAGAAATTTGAGTTCATAATTATAGTGTCAAGTTCTTTGTATCTAGCCTTTTACTGTATTCACTAATGAAAGATTTGCCAAGAATTTGCCCTGTTTAAAAATATAATTAAGAGTAAATATGGAGATAATCAGTATTTCTGGTAAATACGGAGATAATCAGTAATTGGCACTGTGCTTTCCTATGAAAACAAATTATTTCTCTTTAAATGGTTGTACAGGGGTGAGGGTCAGAATATGCACATATACTCAAACATAAAGCCACCTTTTCTCTTTTCTGCGACCTTGAAAACTAGCCATGTCCTAAAATCATATACAGTTGATTCTTGAACAACACAGGGGTTAATCTGGGTAAAACTTATAGTAGGCTAACTGGCCATCTGTATTTAGGGTTCCCTTCACATCTGCAGATTCAACTAACCACTGACCCTGTAATACTGTAGTATTTACTATTGAAAAATATCCGCATAGACGTGGACCCACACAGTTCAAACCCATGTTGTTCAAGGGTCAAATGTAATGCATTTTTTAAAAAATTAATTTTATTTTTATTTATTTTTGTCTGTGTTGGGTCTTTGTTGCTGCACGCAGGCTTTCTCTAGTTGCCGCGAGCAGGGGCTACTCTTCGTTGCAGTGCACGGGCTTCTCATTGCGGTGGTTTCTCTTGTTGCAGAGCATGGGCTCTAGAGCACAGGCTGAGTAGTTGTGGTGCACGGGCTTAGTTGCTCCATGGCATGTGGAATCTTCCCGGACCAAGGTTTGAACCCATGTTCCCTGTATTGGCAGGCGGATTCTTAACCACTGCGCCACCAGGGAAGCCCTGTAATGCATTTTAAACTCACCTAAGTTGTTGTATTCTGAAAGATGGATGACCAATTTAAGTGATAAGTCTTCTGATAAACAGTCATCTCTGGACTCAGATATTGGCACATATAGGTAGTTTTCTTTTATGAATACTTAGATTCTCTAAGCACAGGTGTTCATAGCAATCATGGACAAATACTACTCTTTGGCCACTGGGATCTAGCTGCTAGAAAACAAAAGACAAACCAACCCATAGTTCACAATTTCTAGCAAATCACTAAGCATTCTCACATAATCTTTCTGGAAAGAGTTGTCAGCAGTTAAGAAGGTCCCAGCAAATCCATTCTTCTTGTTCACTATTCCATGATAACCTATTACCATGCCCTATCTCTACTTCATCTATTCAAATACTACCATCTTTCAAGATAAAACTAGATTCCCATTTACTTAATGAAATATTACAAAATCCCATTTGAGCTCAGTGTTAGTTTTCTCTTTTCAAAATCTATAGCCCTTATAACCTATGCCAAATAGCCTTCCTATAATCCATTATTGGGCCAAATACTTCTTCAAGGCAAGGGCAATGTCTTGGTTTGTCTTTGGATCTCCCATGGAATATTTTACCACTGTCTCCCCGCACGTGTGTTGAGTTGAATGGAAATTTGTTGGGTTTAACTCTGGCTTATCCTTCTCTATGCTTCACAGTGCCTAGGGTGATTATTAATGCAGGCCAAGTACTCACTAAAAAGGTCTTTTGGCTAATTATTAGTTAATACCCCTTTCTTAGTCATAGCCTAGGGACTAAGAAAATTTGATAGGTAAAAATTATCACATAGTGACATTCGTAATATGTATGTTGCTATTTATGTGTGTATTTTGACTCTGAGTGTCAGTTCCTAGTATTTACTCCTCCTGTTTCTTGGTGGGAGAAGGAATAAAGAAAGGAGAAGGAATAAAGTCAAATGAACTGAGAACCTATCTGCTGACTCTAAGGATGTCATCTTATAGGTTGTTCCCTCTGTTTTGCTCCATTAAACACCATCTTTCCCATCTGTTCCCTAGAGACATAATCAGTGACTTCTAGATTGTTAGGGATAGTCATATTTTCATGGAAGATTACTGGTAAAGGTCATGTACATGTATATTAATTTCTTTCCTTGTTCTCCACTTTTCTAGGGGGAAGTAATTGTTTATTTGCAATTTTCATCATTATCATTTGTCTTAATATGAGAGATTTAAAAACAATTTTATGTTTTGGGGGAAGATTGGTCATAAGAAGCTAAGGAATCCACATTTACCGAATGTCTAATACATGCCAGTCATTGTGTTTTCTTATCTCACAGAACCCTTGTGATGGTCTTGTGAGGTGGGATTTAATATCTACTTTTTAAAGTTGAGAAATTTGATACTCAGAGAGGTTAAACTATACGAAATAGGGTGCTTTCTTTCATTTATTGTGCTTGGTTAGATTGCACACATCTTTTAATTAAGAGATAATCAATTGCTATGAGTATGTTTATATGTAAATAAATGTGTGTACATGAAGACTTAGAAATACATGTATTATACAGAATTTCCCTTTTATGAGTTTAATGTTCAAATCAAACAAACAGATATTTCTTACTAAATCTCCCAGGCCTAATGAAGAAAAAAATCAAGAAAATTATTTCCCTGCTTTTCCTTAAGGGCACTAGTAATCCCTTCTCCAGTGATAACTAATTCAACTTTGAACAGCACTGCACAGATCATTATCACACACAAACACACACGCTAACACACTACAAAATCAGGCATTTAAATAACATGACAGGTTATAACTTCACTAACATATTAGACACAATTCCTCACCAACTCTCCTTAACAAGACACTAAAAGGATTTTAGTGTTAAGTGGGCCACTACCAACAAACTCAAAAGATATACTGCTTACACATGCCAGAAGAGGCAAGAAACATATTTTATTGGAAACCTGGCTTACTTATACAGGGTGATGTCTTTCAAATGTAAAGAAATCCCAAACCATAAGTGAGTAAAGGAGAAAAAAATGAAAAGTCTTTGTATTCTAATTCTTAAATTATTTCCGTATTAGGTGTTGCTATTTCATTATTCTTTATTGCATACATTATTTCTCTCTTTCATCTGGTCTCCTTATAATGTCAGGTAAAGGCAAGGTCTATTTATTAATTTTTTTGCTTTCCATGCAGGGATGTATAGGAGCTGTGGAGCAAAACATAAATGAAAGAGAATCTATGGCCCCTTCCCTTTATGAGTTGATAACCATTACATGGCAATAAAGCTTGCTATATAGAGGCTGTGTAAAGTGAAAAATTGAGTAAAAATTCATCGCTATAGAAATCCAGAAGTGGGAAAGTATGAAGTAGAAGACAAGGGAGGGATTTAATAGAAGGCCACAGAAGTGAAATATAATGTAGTGCCTATGATCATGGAGTCTTGAAGAGCCCAACTCACTTGACTCATGAGTCTGTTGTATATTAGTTGTGCCACTGTGATCAAGTTCCTGAAGTTAGGTAATGCTCCCTCTCTTCAGGTACAATGAGGATTCTAATAGTATTACCTCCTAAGGTTGTTAAAAAGATGAAATAAGACAGTGCATTAGAAATGCTTTATTTATGGCATGTAGCAAAGTTTCAGTAGGGGTAATCTATTATTGTTATTGTATATGTTAAGTGAATAGAACTTGAAATAGACTTTGAAGTTGACATTAGATTTACACTAGATTGCATTAGATTTGGTGGAAAGAAAAGGGCAGGCAGTCATGGTTTCAATACAGTTTAAGTCTGGTGTTGGTAGGGAATGCTAAATGTGAAAGACAGTTAAAAATAATAACTTATCTTGATATGGCCCTTTACAGTTTGCAAAATAATTTTTATTGACATCATGGCATTGTAGTCTTCCAAAAATTGTGTGAAGGAAGAACTATTGCCTCCAGTTTAGAAATTGGGAAACTGAATCACAGAGAAGCTAAGTCCTATGTCTAGGGCAACGGTGTGAATTCATACCCTGGTCTGGCACTCTTTCTTTCAACTGAACTGCAATTTGCTCAGTGAACAGTCTGGAGTTTAGTGTTTAGAGATAAGGGTAAGTACGTGATGGTTTGATTGCCAAGGATGAAGTATTTACATTTGCTTTATTTATTTATTTAAAATTTTTATTTTATATTGGAGTATATTTGATTAACAATGTTGTGTTAGTTTCAGGTGTACAGCAAAGTGATTTGGTTATACATATACATATATCTATTCTTTAAAAAGCAATTTAGGGTTAAACTAAGTTGAAAGATGACATTAGGAAGATGGATTAAAACTTTGGTTATGTATGCAGTGATGAAAACTATGAGAAACTGTGAGAATACTGTCCTACTCCATATTCTTCATTCTGCAGGATCTCTAGAGGAGGAGCTCAGAAATGTTTTGTTGAGTAAAAGGACATTTGATATCAGTGAAATGGATAGTGGGCTATTAAAATAATCTGATATGAAATGGATAGGAGGGTACCATTGGGAACAAAGATAGATGGAATCCAAATGAAAAGTTAGATGACGAGCAGGAAAAGAAAGAGACAAGGAGAATTCAGGGGTTATTAGATGATAAATATCAATTGAACATGTCCTAGAGAGTTATGTTCCCAATTTCCAAGTAATGAGCAGAGTATTTTTTGCTTTGAAGGGACTAGATCACTGAGTTAGGAAATGTATGTTCCAGAATGTGTTTTTCCTTGGCTCTGCTTCTTTAGTGAGGGGAAGTGAGTGGAAGAGGTAAATCTCAAGCTGGGTATCTTCAGGTAAAGTGTGGGAATCCTCCCTCCCACATCACTGTCAACTCACTTGGTGTTCAGGAACCCATTTGTCCCCACCTTCCCTCACCCTCCGTTTATGGGCATGGCCTAAATGGGGTATGGCCGATAGGCAATGAGCCTGGAGTCAGGAACACAGAGGAAGAGTCACAGGAAGGGAAGGATACCCCCACAGCTCCTACTTAGGTAGAGAGCAAGTGAGCCTGAATGTAACTGGCTTAATTGGTGGTCACTTACTCAGCTCCCATGTGACTCTCAGATGCTGGTACAAATGGTACCTATTTGGCAGGAGGCCTGGTGCTCAGCAGACTCTGTCTCTGGCCTTGGTCTCTCAGATCCAGACTCCTCTGTAGAGCCCATGCAACCCTCCTTAAATCCTTTCCCTTGCCTTCCTCTCCTTCATTCCAACCTGCTCCTGCAAGGACACCTTGAAAAATGTCTCTAATCGGGGAGGAAATTCTGGCTCTCATTCATCATGATTTTTATTATTTTAGGTCATTTATAACAGTCTGAATTAAATGTATTCTCTAGCAGTTCTCATTAAAAAATTTCTGAAAGGAGAACGCCTTCAAATGGGAAAAATGTCAGACTTATGATTATATAGGGGATATTATCATGTTTCCCACAAATGTTGGGGAAATATATAATCATAGGGGCTACAGAACTTTATTATGAGAAATATAATTAAAATTATCTAGTGCAATAGTTGTCCTTTCTCTGTATGTGGAAAGGGGTTGCTGATTTGAAAATAAAATAGACATCAAGCATTGCCCCATGCTTGCTTTATATAACACTGAGGTTTTAAATAATATATCACTTTATTTAAAATCTATTTACATGGTAATTGCCACTGTATAATGTATGAAAGATCACTTCACTGAGTTTAAATCTGGTTTACAATGTGGGCTTGACATATATTTTATTATTTAAAAAAATCCTCTTAAATTACCCTTTGTGTACTTCTAAAATATAAGTAGCTATTTTTAGAAAAATAATCATGAACTCTAGCTGTTGCTAACCTGTTTTGTGATCCTTTGCTTTCTAGATTCGGTTGCCTCTTTGAAATGCCATTCTGCTTCTTTAAAAAGTTAGGCAGCGCTTCCCTGGTGGCTCAGTGGTTAAGAATCTGCCTGCCAATGAAGGGGACATGGGTTTGAACCCTGGTCCGGGAAGATCCCACGTGCCGCAAAGCAACTAAGCCCGTGTGCCACAACTACTGAGCCTATGCTCTAGAGCCCATGAGCCACAACTGCTGAGCCCACATGCCACAACTACTGAAGCCCGCACGACTAGAGCCCGTGCTCTGCAACAGGAGAAGCCACCACAATAAGAAGCCTGCATACCGCAAGGAAGAGTAGCCCCCGCTCGCCGCAACTAAAGAAAGCCCGTGTGCAGCAACGAAGGCCCAAAGCAGCCAAAATCAATGAATAAATAAATAAATTTTAAAAAAAGGTAGGCAGCAACAGATTTAAATACCACCTAAGAGACTGTTATTTTTTAAAATCCTATTTCTAATTTCTTACATGATAAAGCAAACTTATAAAAGTCCTGTTTTGTACATGTTATTATATATACAAAAAAGCAATTGCTCCAAAGATTTTTTTTAACATCGTTAATTAGTTCTTCATTACTAGGCCCTGGCACCCTGAGAATGGGGGTCCATTGATGGTTGCTCGGGGTTCAGTGCATTTATCTGTCTCCCCATATTGCTCTCTATTTTTCCCCCTCTCCTCTAGCCTTGCTCCTTTAGAACTACCAACCCCCTTTAGTATGAGGTTCTTTTCTATTTATCTGTTGCTGTCACTGTTGCTAGCTGTCAACCATCCTGTGATCTGCACAGAGACCTAGCACATAGTAAGGACTAAATTAATAGCTGTTCAATAATTTCATCACTATGATTGGCAGTCAGGAAGAGAGGATTTTGCCCTGATTGTGTTAACAGGAAAATTGGGAAATTTATCTGTTATGGGGAGGACCTAGTGGTTAACTCAGCTAAACCAATAATGATGTCACTCTTTTGTATTGGGGTTTCCAGATTGCCTTATTTTACCCTGAAAGATGCAGTCCATGGATCTCTTTTAATTTCAGTCTGCACTCACATCTTAGGTGATCTCATCTGGACTCCTGACTTTAAATATGCAGATGATTCCCAAATTTACAGCTCTTCCTAGAGCACTCTCTAAACTTTACTCTCGTGTCCAGTAGTCCTTCCCGCATCTGCACTTGGCTATCTAAAAGGCATCAAGGTGAAATTCATGACACAATAGAAAAGATATGACTATAAAGGCTATAATCTTAATTGAAAATTTAACATATGTAGACAATAAAAGGGTTAATTCCATTGCAATCAAATGATCATTTTCTGGTGCAGATAGAGTGATGGAAGTTTAGTGAATTTATCGTTAGATACTATGTGTCTGAAAACGGCAGAGAAATGAACTTAAACTTGTTTAAAAATAAGAATTTTTATTGGCCCATGTAACTGGAAGTATAGAAGTTGGGTCAATTTACTACAGAAAGCCGCAGAGCTCTAGATCTGTTTGTGTGTGTGTGCATGTTTGCGTGCATGCGTTTGTGTGTGTGTGTGTGTGTGTGTGTGTGTGTTTTAGCTTTGCCTTATAGTATATGTGAGCTTTGTGCTTGCTTAGCTTCCCTCATGATGGTAGGATGTCTGCCAGCAGCCCCTGGGGTAATATAGTTTCATGTTCATACCCACCAGATGAGAGAGAGAGACAGACAAACAGAGAGAGACAGAGATAGACAGAGAGTGGCTTTCCGTGGCTCTCTCTTAAGAGTGAGTAGGTTTTTTTCCAGGAATGCCCTAGCAAGGTTTTTCTCATGTCAGTGACCCATACTAGCTTAAGTCAGCCCACATCTGAATTTGTTCAGTCATCAGCCCTCTCCTATGTAGCCGATGTCCCCCTGGGTAAGCTAATTCCAGCCCTATTTCCTGAGGTGGGTTTATATTTGTCTGAGCCAATTGGGCAACATCCATTCCTTTGCCAGTAAGTAGGTTCTGAAATCCAGGCTTAAGACAATTAGCATGTAACATCATCCTAGAAACCAGGGACACAGTTCATCATTACAAAAGAAAGGACATATGTTCCATGCTGTGCAGGAAGTAAAAAATGCCTGGAAGTGAATGCCTGGAAGAGAATGAGAAGGCCCATTACCTGGTTCGCTGTCAGAAGCCATTCTGTAATCCAGAGACAAGCTAGCCAGTGAGCAAAGCTGATCCCGTCAGGAGTGCATTGCTAGTATACTTGCTGGGAAATTATGTCAGAGCCATTCACTGATCCAGATTTTCTGGGGCCTAAACATTAAGCAATTTATGTGGGGGAGAGGTGATCTCATCAAGAAAATTAATACAAAAACTGTATACAGAAGTAGCCGAAGGGCTTTAAAAGGGGCCCATGCAAGTGACAGCCTCTAAAGTTTAAGCTTGATTAACTTCTCAGTGAATCCACCTCTCAGGGTAACATTGTTGAAGGTCTTACTTTCCACCTCTCGAACTCTGGACTTCAGGTAGTGGAGTAAATAAATTCCATATTGTTGCTAACAGATGAAATCACCCCAACTGATGCAAAGATATGCATGAGAATAGAGTGTTCAGAAGTGACTCTTACACACATTGTTTCCTAGTGTTACAGAAAAGTGGTATATTATACCTATTATTCTTAATTTTCTAAGAAATACATAAATATAAATTTCAGTACCTTGGTTCCAGCATTTTTGGTCAATGGTTGTTCAGCAGTTAGTTGTGATTTTGGTGTTTCCGTAAGAAGTGGTGAACTCACATCCTTCTACTCCGCCATCTTGCCTCCTCTCAAATTTCAGTATCTTGGAAGTAATTGCCTTTTAGCAGTAATACTTACAGTATTTAAAAAATAGTTTAATTGAGTACCAATTAACTAATTTATCAATTTACTTCTTGGACAAGTAAAAGCTGGTCTACTTGAAGTCTTAGAATTCCTATCATATCTCCTTTTGTCGTCCTAGGGAAATTCTGTGCTACCCTAAATATTCTTTGAGCACAAATTGCAAATGACCAACCTTGCCGGTGCTTGCATTGTACAGATAAGGAGCCCGAAGTCTTGAGATGTGAGTAGATATGTCTCATAACTCTTCACCAACAGATGTATGAGGAAACCAAACTTTATGACTCTCCAATTATCCTTTCACTATTCAGCATTGCCTCTTTGATGTAGTTATCTTCCTATCAATTTTTTTTCACACAAAGAAACCAGGTGATTTCTTCCACACAGAACCATTTGGAAGTGAGTGATCTAGAGCTATCTGGGAGGTTCTGTCATCCTTGGTATGTTGCATCCAAGTACACTCTGGTCATTGCCATCTTCCTGACAATGGGAATAGGGAAAATAAGTCCAGAAGCAGCTTCACTTTTATTTACTTTTTCCATTGTTTATTCTTTTAATGGCTAACAATTCCATGCAATAATTCCTTACAGCATCTTTTTGTCTGTGCTTTTTATTGTGGTAAGAATATTTAACATGAGATCTACCCTCTTAAATTTTTAAGTGTTCAATACAGTATTGTTAATTGTAGGCACTACGTTGTATAACAGATCTCTAGAACTTAATCATCTTGTATAACTGACACTTCATACCTGTTGAAGAACAACTCCCCATTTGCCCCTCCCCTCAGCCCCTGGCAAGCACCATTCTACTCTCTGCTTCTATGAGTTTGACTTTTAAAGATATCCCATGTGAGTGGAATCATGCAGTATTTGTCCTTCTGTGACAGGCTTATTTCACTTAACACAGTGTCCTCCTGGTTCATATGTTTTCCCATATGGCAGGATTTCCTTCTTTTTTTAAGGCTGAATAATGTTATATATCTCTCTGTACATCACATTTTCTTCATTTATCCATTGATGAACACTTAGCTTGTTTCCATTTATTGGTTATTGTGAATAATGCTGCAATGAACATGGGAGTGCAGATTTCTCTTTGAGATCCTGATTTCAATTCTTTTGGATATATACCCAGAAATAGGATCTCTGGATCATATGGTATTTCTATTTTGAAATTCTTTTAATTCACGAAAGCCATTCGTTGAGTTTACTAATGTAATTAATCTAACACAAATGGTGTTAAAAATGATTCTCTTTTGTGTTTCGTTTGAATCAGAATCCAAATAAAGTGCACACATTGTGATTAGTTAGTCTTTCTAGGTTCTCCCCACTTCTCTTTTTTTTTTCCCTTGTATTTTATTTTTTAAAAGAGAATTTGGAATTGCTTTTTTTTCTTTCAGTTTTATTGAGATATAATTGACATACAGCACTGTATAAGTCTAAGGTATATAGCATAATGACTTACATACATTGTAAAATGATTGTCTTTTCAAAATATTTTAAATGAACCTCCATACTGTTTTCCATAGAGGCTATACCATTTTACATTCCCACAATAATGTACAAAGTTTCCAATTTCTCCACATCCTTGCCAACGCTTATTTTTTGCTTTTGTTTTTGTTAAAAGCTTTACTAACAGGTGTGAAGTGATATCTCATTGTGTTTTTTTTTTTTTTAATTTATTTGGCTGCGTTGCGTCTTAGTTGCGTTGTGGCACGCAGGATCTTCATTGCCTCGTGGGTGATCTTCCTTGCGGCATGCAGGATCTGTTTTAGTTGCAGCATGTGGGATCTTTAGTTGCGGCATGCAAACTCTTAGTTGCAGCATGTGGGGTCTAGTTTCCTGACCAGGGATTGAACCGGGGCCCCCTGCATTGGGAATGTGGAGTCTTAGCCACTGGACAACCAGGGAAATCCCTCATTGTGGTTTTGATTTGTATTTCTTTTCCTAAATGAATGGTTATTTCCATTACTTAAAAAATCTTTTTTTTCCCATTTATAAAAAGCACAACTTAAAGAAAAGTCTTGAGTTTACATGTACTAGAATAGTATTCATTACTCTTTGTAAAATAATAATAACAAAAACAAAATTATGAAATTCATTAGAACTAAATATATAATAGTTTTCCCTAGGGTAGAAGGATGATAATGTGGGCTCTCTTTGTATCTATAATCTAGCTTCAACATAGGTGATATTAAATCTGAACAACAGCAAATAACACTTTTTAAAGGTTATGTCAATCATATCCATGAACTAAAATGAAATATACAACTGAGAACTTTCAGAGTTAGCTTGTTCATTATGTTTCATCTTTATTTTTATGATGTGGAGTTGGAGCTTTTATTTCTGAATTAATTCCTAAATTTGCTTCCTGGGTTGATATCCGGCACTCAGTGGATAAAGAAGAGGCGTGATGGGATGGTCTGTAAGAATGCTGAAAATATAGCTTTTTATAGATGAGTAATTTGAGGCAAAGAGAAGCAAAATGACTTACTTGCCTGTGATAAAACAATGACTCAGGTTCCTAGCAGGAATAGAACATGAGCTCTGTACTTAAGGCTGCTCAATTTTACTCCAAGAAATTATTCTTTTCCCTGTGGTTTCTTTAGTAATGTGCAATATACATTGACACTTGAGTGAGAGAATTTATTTTTTGATTTTGTTCCTCTTCTGTATGTATTTCACTGCCTAATTATCATGTAAAGATTGTTCTTCAAGATTCTACCCACCTTCATTTCTGTCTTAAGAGCTGCTAATTTCCTAAGTTTGCTTTGACATGTGAGAAGTTTTCGCTGCATTTTTGCTTCTGTAATCACTTTTCTTTGTCAATCTTATGATCCTATATATAAACCAACATAAATATGGTCCATAACTGCAGACTGAAAGCTTTACATCCCTTCCCCATTTTGTCATTCATTGCTGTTTTTAAAAATAATTTAGTAGGGGGACTTCCCTGGTGGTCTAGTGGCTAAGACTCTGTGCTCCCAATGCAGGGGGCCCGGGTTCGATCCCTGGTCAGGGAACTAGATCCTGCATGCCGCAACTAAAGATCCCACATGCCACAACTAAGACCCGGCACAGCCTAAATAAATAAATAAATATTAAAAAAATAATTTGGTAAAGTTCTATTTACATTTGTGGGGTTATCGATCTTGTTTTCTGATTCCTTTTCCTTTCAGTTACACAATGACAATTATAGGTTAAGGGACACAAAATGGTGTTTAACAGTTCCATCCTTGTCATTTTCAAAGTATTTTAAAACTTTCATTTTGGGGGCATGAATATACATTTTCATGATTCCCTGGAAACTATAGGGTTACATTAAGAGAAATGCAAAGCAGGGAACACAATCTCTAAAATTATCATTATCAGAATAACTGTTTCTAAAAACCTGTTTTAAAAAAATTCTCCAAAATTAGACTTTTTATTTTGTGGGTGAAAGGGAAAATACATACTTTGCATCAAAAACCTACAAAATCCCAAGTTTAGGAAATGACAGTGCTGTCGCTTAATAATGCCTATTTCACAATGTTCATGTGATGGTCAAATGATGTAAAATTTAAAAGGATCCAGTATAGAGCATGCAACACATGGTAGCTACCCAGTAAATAATGGTTGTTTTCCCCCTTCCCTTTTTCTGCCCTTGTTCAGGAAGGTTGTAGAGAAATTTACTTTTTCTGGTTATAAAAGCAATTTATGTTCATAAACTTTGGAATACAGAAAAGCTTAAGAAAATATTAAAATTCATACACTCATCCCAACTGGAGACAAAAACTTGTAATAACTTTGTATCCTCTCCATCTTTTATGCATACACAAATATTTCCGAATTTTCATAATATTAGGACTGCTTTTTTTTCAGTTCTAATTTGCACAATATAAGTTTTTAAAGGATCAAGATTTAGGTTGATACTGAATTTCACAAGAAAAATGCTAGGTGAAAGGAGACAATGTAAAGTTCAAGAAAAAAACTGGACCTAGAATTTTACCTCCACTGAAATATATAAATATGAAAGTATAAGAAAATTTCTTGGGATTAAAATGTTCATAACACTTATTACTCAAACACACTCTATTTTTTTTTTGCTGGAGGTTTGCTTACTGTTTTTATGTAACTTGATAACCTAAGCAGCAGTATTTTATTCCTGTTTTTTTAAAATTTTATTCTATTTTTTATACAGCAGGTTCTTATTAGTTATCTATTTATACATATTGGTGTATATATGTCCATCCCAATCTCCCAGTTCATCCCAGCACCACCACCCCCTTCCACTTTCCCCCCTTGGTGTCCGTACATTTGTTCTCTATATCTGTGTCTCTATTTCTGCCTTGCAAACTGGTTCATCTGTACCATTTTTCTAGATTCCATATATATGCGTTAATCTATGATATTTGCTTTTCTCTTTCTGACTTACTTCACTCTGTATGACAGTCTCTAGGTCCATTCACGTCTCTACAAATGACCCAATTTTGTTCCTTTTTATGGCTGAGTAATATTCCATTGTATATATGTACCACATCTTCTTTATCCATTCATCTGTCGGTGGGCATTTAGGTTGCTTCCATGACCTGGCTATTGTAAATAGTGCTGCAATGAACATTGGGGCAGACACACTATTTCAAAGCACTCCTGGAGGAAGCATTTCAGTGAAAAAAGAAATGACCAATAAGATTGGAAGTGAATATCTTATTATGGTTTACTGTTGTCTGCAAATAATGATTTTAAAACTGTATTTCTCAAACATCTGGAAACAAAACTCAACCCCAGCAGTTCTCAAATATATTGGTCACAGGATCTATCCACATCCTTACAAATTGTTAAGAATGCCCAAAGAACTTTTGTTTATCTTGATTATATCTATCAATATTTACCATGTTCAAAACTGAAACAGAAAATTTTAAACTTTGTTAAAAATAACACTAATGAGCCCATTGCAAGTTAACGTAAATGACATATCTTTTATGAAAAAAATTCTAAAACAAAAACAATTTGGGACTGGCTTTGTTCTATGTTTTTGCAACTCTTCAGTGTCTAGAATAATAGGAAACAGCTAGATTCTCACCTGTAGTTTTGCGCTCAATATGTTGTGATACAATATGTCACGTGGCCTCTGCAAAATCTACCACAAAATCTACTGTATACTCATGAAAGAAGCGGAGTGAAAAAGGCATATGAATACTTTGTGCTATTGTAAAAATAATTTTAACATTGCAGATGTTTTTGAAAGCAACTTGGGAACCCCCAAAAGACTGTAGACCACACTTTGAAAACTGCTGTCCTGAATGATGCTAATGTTGTGAGTAAGGGTGCCAAGGTAGGAGAAAAGAGCAGAGGAAGGAGAGAGTGTGCTTAGCTACTTGTTTTGTCTATAGGAGGGAAGCCCTAGATATTGAGAAACTTTAGAGATGTATTGGTAAAAACAAGCATAAATATTAAATTTAATAATGTAGTGTAATTATCTGATGAACAAAAATATAATATTCCAACTTCAATCCAGAAAATAATTTGGTGTGTCCAATGAAAGATAAAAAAGAAGGCTGTTCTATGTTAAAAAAATGACTTTTAAATTAAAAATATAAAATAAGATGCAGAAATGAATCCTAATGTAATAATAGATTACAGCATATATAAATATGTTAAATTCATGTGCAGATATAGAGACTATCCAAGTCTAGCTAATTATTAAAATAAAATGGGAGAAAAAATATATACCAGATATACATGAAGAAAGGCAAGCTGGAGAGGCAATTTTAACGTCAAAAGAGATTTTTAAGTTGAACACACTACATGTTTGTAAAAAAAATAAAAATAAAAAGTAAAAAAAAGACATAACAAAAAGATATAACAGTCTTGAACATCTTTACATGGACAATAGTGTCAAAATATGTAGAACTTCAACTGACAGAACTAAACAAAGAAATGCAGAAATCAACTATTGTGATTATAGATTTTATTACACAGTGATAGATTAAGTAAGCAATAAAGGATAATTGAATAATATGATTATTAAGCCTGGACTAAAATATATATACATGGAGAGAATTTTACTCTCAACAAACACAGAATACATGTTCTTTTTAAGCACACATGGAACATTTACAAAATTCAACTATGTTCTAGGCTTCAAAAGAAGCCTCAGTTAATCTCTAGGACTCAGTATATTCAGAGACAATATTCTCTGACTGTAATACAATGAACTTTTAAAAGTGTGACAAAATTATAGTTTAAAACAGCCTATAAATTTGTAATTTTTTAAGAAAAGCTACTATATAACTCCTTTAGTAAAGAAGAAATTTGGTAAACTATAAAATACTTATAGCTGAATGACAGTAGTGACAATGAAAGCACATGGGGAAAGTGTGTGGAATGCAGTAGTGTAGAGAAATTTTATATATTTAAAGGTATTTATCAGAAAACACAAGGATTTTAATGAATGATCTAAGTTTTCAACTCAAGAGTCTAAAAAAGGAATTTAAAAAATTATAAGAAAGAAATAATAAAAATAAAGGCAGAAATGAATGAATTTCAGAAACAAAAACCAGTGAAAATGATAATAAAACCCAAAAAGCTGGCTCTCTGGAAGGACTAATAAGATAGACGTCTTAAATGAGATTAATAAAAATAAACAAATATGTAAATAAGCAAATATAAAATAAATTGGAAAAGAACTGCAGTGATAAAAGACAATAAAATCATTTAAAAATGTTATAAACAACCATAAGCAAATATATTTGAAAATCTAATGAAATGTAGAAAATGTGCATGGACCAAAAGTTCATGGTGAAATGAAAATATTTATCTATTTTTCCCCTTATATTCACTCATAACCCCTCTTCCCCAAAGGCTCAGATCCAGATGACTTTACTCATGAGTTCTACCAAACTTTCAAGAAATATATAATCTTATTTCACAAAATACAAAGAAAGAGAAAACACTGCCAAATTCACAAAAAAAGCATGGTACTAAAATTAAAATTATTGACTGATTTCAGTTAGAGACACATTTTGAAAAATCCTGAACAAAACATTGACATCTGAATCTAACAGTGGTTTTTAAAAAGTCTCATAATTCAGTAGAGATTGTATCTGCAATAAAATGTGGTTCAATATCAGAAAAACTCTCATACATATTAAACACCTTTCGAACTAAAGAAAAAAGTCATGCAATTTCAATATATGCAGGCAAAGCATTTGCTAAATCCAATACATTTTTATAAAAAAATATAAAATGAGAAATTGCAGGGTATTTCTTAATTAGATAATAGCTAATGAATAGTAACCCAAAGAAATCAACGGCCAATATTACACTTCATTTACAAAGGTAAGATGCACCCCACTCCATGGTGATCATTAAGATAAGCTTACCACATAAAGTTTTAGAGTTAATCTGGAGCCTCTGGCAAACTGAATAAGGCAAAAATTATATAAAGATTTGAAAGAGATAAAGTTGTCACTTTTCTCAAATAATATGGATAAAGCAGTCCTGTAAAACAACATCCAACTAGAAAATATAATCAAAGCCAGGATACATGAGCAGCAAGATCCAAAATGTAACTAGCAATTAATTTAACCAAGAATTCACAGGACATTTATAGAGAAAATTTTAGACCTCTCTTAAATAGAGTAGAAAAGCAGGCATGAATAAATGGAAAGATATACTAGGTTAATGAATGATAAAATAGCATTGTAAAAGCTAGATTAATATTTTTTAAATTAACATTTTATGGCATGCCATTCAAAATCCAAGTAGAGAATTTTGGAGAATGTGACAGATTGATTCTGTTCTTTTGTGGAAGTGTAATGAAAAATCAAAGCAATTTTGAGAAAAGAATGGTAAAGAGATGAGATTTACCTTTCCAGAAATTAAATCATATTACACAGCTGTATTAAACAGTCACAAAGAATTACTGGATTACTGGAACAAACTGCACTTGGTCATAATATATTATTCTTCTTACACACTCATTTATTTGACATATTACTATTTTCTTCAGAATTTTAGCATTTGTATTCTATATTTTTGGCACCATCTTTAAAAGATTTTGCTATCAAAGTTATACAGTTCTAATAAATTGAATTTGAGATTTTTCCTCTAAAAATTGGAAAATTTTTAAAAATACTGAAGTGAGCTTTCCTTCAGAAGTTTAGAACCCAGTTGTAAAATTAACTTGTCTTGATGTTCTTTTTAATGGTATATTTTAAATTATATTTTTATTAATGTTGACAGTAATAAGTCTAAGTATTTGACTTTATATTTTGTTAGCTTTATATAGGAATTATATAGGAATTATATCATGTAATTCCTCTAGATTTTCAAATTTGGTGCCATAGAAGTACACGTGTTATAAAATTATCATTATTTTAATCACTCATCTATGTTTGTTATGTCACCACTCTTATTCTTAAATTTACATTTTCTATGTTTTCCTTATTCAGACTTGTAAGACAAAGAAAATCTTTGTAAAGATTTTGCTTTTTTGAATTCTTTTATCCTTAACTTTTTTTTTAACATCTTTATTGGAGTATAATTGCTTTACAATGTTGTGTTAGTTTCTGCTGTATAACAAAGTGAATCAGCACATATATACAATGGAAAATTACTCAGCCATAAAAAGAAATGAAACTGAGTTATTTGTAATGAGGTGGATGGACCTAGAGTCTGTCATACAAAGTAAAGTAAGTCAGAATGAGAAATACAAATTTATCCTAAATTTTTATTTATTTATTTATTTTTAATAAATTTAAGCTCTTAACTATATTTTATCTATATTAATTTCCTTTTTCTAGTTCCTTGTGTTTCCTTTCTGTTGGTTTTTTTTTTAATTTAACATCTTTATTGGAGTGTAATTGCTTTACATTGTGTTAGTTTCTGCTGTATAACAAAGTGATTCAGCTATACGTATACATATATCTCCATATCCCCTCCCTCTTGCGTCTCCCTCCCACCCTACATATCCCACCCCTCTAGGTGGTCACTAGACACCGAGCTGATCTCCCTGTGCTATGCAGCTGCTTCCCACTAGCTATCTATTTTACATTTGGTAGTGTATATATGTCAATGCTACTCTCTCACTTCGCCCCAGCTTACCTTTTGCCCTCCCCGTGTCCTCAAGTCCATTCTCTACGTCTGAGTCTTTATTCCTGTACTGCCCCTACGTTCATTAGAACCATTTTTTTTTTTAGATTCCATATATATGTATGGAATTTGTTTTTCTTCCTTTCTGTTTTTTAATTTCTTTCCGTAATTATTAATAGTCCTTTAAACATTATTGTTCAGTAATAATGGAATATTATTGAAATTTAATAATAATGAAAGCATTTAAGGATATTAAGGATATATATTATGTATACATATATTTACGTATATATACATATACACATAGAGAAAGAGAGTACAATTTTAGATGACTCCCATTTATTTTTATATGGAGTGTTTTTCTTTTCTTTGCCTTTTAGATAGCTTTTTAATTTCTGTTTTTGCTTTCCATTTTTTCTTAAATTCCAAGTATTTATTTTGGTCACCTTCTGATTTATTTCTAATTTTACTGGATCATCAACAGTGAATATTTATACTATGAGGCTTTCAATGTTAAGTGTCATAGATTTTGATAGGATGTATTCATTTATTCATTAAACAAATGCTATGAAGAAATGAGCCTTAAGGGAAGACTCAGTTGTGGTAAGATTGGGGAGGGGAGACCCAGGTGGATGCAGAGCGCATTTCATTTAGAGGGATTAATATGAACAAAGGTGAAAAGTATGAAGGAACACCATAATTTCAGGACCCAGAGGTAGAGAGGAATTTTTGGAGCACAAAGTGAGTGAGGAGAAGAGTTAGGCAAGACGAGACTACCTGAAAAATGATGACCTTTTGAAACTAACTTCCCAAAAATTTTCATTCTCTTAGAGCCAAAAGCACATTGTGAGCAGGATCTGGAAGACATGCTAAGGTACTTGGAGCAGAGGGCCCAAAGACCTCTCCTTCTCCAGCATAGGGGGCTGCTTTCCTTTCCTAGGGCTGCCTTAACAAAGAACCACACACTGGGGTGGCTTAGAACAGCATTAATTTATTTTCTCACAGTTCTAGAGGCCAGAAGTCTGAAATCAAGATGTTGACAGGGCCATGCGGCCTCTGAAACCTGTAGGGGAGAATCCTTCCTCGCCTCTCCCTACCTCCTGGGGGTTGCTGGCAGTCCTTGGCATTCCTTGGCTTGTACCTGCATAACTCCAGTCTCTGCCTGTGCTGTCACATGGGATTTTCCCTAGTGGTCTCTTGTCTTCACATGACGTTTTCTTATAAGGACACCAGTTATACTGGATTAGGGACCTACTCTACTCTAGTATCATCTTAGCTAATTATATCTTCAATGACCCTATTTCCAAATAAAGTCACATTCTCAGGTATTGGGAGTGATGACTTCAACATCTCTTTTTGTGAAAGACATGATTCAACCCATAACAAAGGCACAGTTTGATTTTTTAGCCACTGCAAGCAAATACACTGATTTTCTTTGAGATATTATTGTGTCTATGGGCCATTAACTCAATTTTGACAAATATCTGTTAACACCTAGCCCATTATGTATCTACAAGCAGATCAACCCAGCCTTTATTTTTGCCATGTTCCTCTAGAAATCCTCTTCTTGGCTCCTAAGAAAAAAATGCTGTGCTATTGTGTGTTAGATATGCACCACCCTCATGCTTGGATTTTGAGAACAGAACTTGAGGGTTGGGAAAAAAAGAAGTATTAGTTGTTAAACTCAGCATCCTATCTGGCGCTTGATTGTCCACCACAGCAGTTGTTTTCTGAACTTTTTGATTGTACAGATTTTTGTTCTTAATATCAAAGTTGTTCATGGCTTTCCCAACTGATATAGTGGTGATTTTAGGATTCAGTTATTGAGGAAATAACTCAAGGCCATCGAAGAGTCCATAGTCTAAATGTTGGGAAACACTATTTTAGCATAACCTCCAAAATTATCTGAATAGTTTTGTCCCTCTCAAAATTCTTCTCCTTGGTATGAGATGCATACCCAAGTATTCAAAAGTAGGGTGGCTGAAATTCAGTGTCACCAAGATTCCTACTTTTTCTGGACTTTTCCAAAAACAGCTCTTTCTGGACTCTTCCAGCTATTTAGTTTCTTTTCATTCCCTCCTCCCACTCAAGCTTTTTCTCCTGTATTGTTTGTTTCCTCCTTCCTGCACTTATACTTGTTCCTACTACGTATCTGGTAACTGACTTTTCTAACTAGGTCAAAGAAGTGACTCTTGTAAAAACCTCTCCAATAGATATTAGCATGGCCTGGAATGTTCCATTCTGTTTTCTTTCCTGGATCAGAACTTAGTATCTAAACCAAGAACAAGTGGACCTTCCTATATGCTGTCCATACAATGCATGGAAACTTCGCTATTCTAGTATCACACCTTTTGGATTGGTTCCCTAGATTTTCAAATTAACTAATTTGAGAAATGTACCTTTGTTAAAGTAGTAAATCATCTTCTTGATTCCAAAGGGCGATATGTGGATATAACCAAGTTCTTCTGTAGATGGTGCTCAATTAAATGATCAGTAATTCATGCTTCAGACGAGGTAAAATCGGTGATATCTTTGGAGGCAGAATGTATCTTTTGGCATCTTTCCATTAAGTCTGCTCACATGTAAAGCCTGCTATGGATTGACTTCTGCTATTTTAATATTGACATTCAAGTATACATTTACTAAATAATCTACTATGGACCAAGTGGAGGGAGGTGGGCAAGGAACTTGTTAGTTAACTTATTACAGTTGACCCTTGAACAACATGGGGGTTTGGGGTGTAGAACTTTATAGTTGGCTCTCCATATCCACAGGTCCACATTTGCAGATTCAACCATACATATTTAGTGAAAAAAATCCGTGTATATGTAGACCCCTACAATTCAGACCTGTGTTGTTCAAGTATCAACTGTATTTAGAATCAGGTGAATGATATATTCCCTTCCAAATATTTTATATATAATTGTAAGATTTTTAATTATTATTTTAAAAAGCAATTTTTCTTCTCAAAACACTGTTTAAAAAGGTAACCCACTCATAAAGTTATTCTAATATATGAGTTCTTCCAAAATAACGTGTAATTGTTATTGTTGGACAATTAATATCCCAAACTGCGTGAACTAGTCTCTTCCTAATTGTCATCAATCTATTGCAGTAAAGTCTGGTGTCTTAAAAGCTTTTAAAAACAACTTTAAGAGAATCATTTCATATGTGTAAAAAATGGGTAATTCATCTTTCACGGATCATTAGAAATAGAGAACTAATGGTAAGGTAAGACTGTATAGTTTTTAGTGAGATGACAAGTCCTTGAAATGAAATTAAATCTGCAATATGATTCAAACTCTTTTTGCACTTTCCTCTTGGCAGAAGTTACGTAGCACTGGGAATCCAAGAAAACAATATGGGAACACAAAACCTATGCATCAACCTACCTTTACTTAGGATTTTCTTAGGCAGCTATTGTGATTCAAATAAATGAGCAATTGAGACTACTTCTCTATTCAACCTTATTTCACAAAGAGTGAACTGAGGAGAGCAGAGATTCATTAGTCTCAATGCTGAGGTGTGACAATTTATAAGCCTAGGTTCGAAATAATAGCACCCCAACAAAGAAATTTTTATTCTTTCATTTCACTTTTTCAAGTTCAATAAAAATATGGAATGATGTTTTGGAATGAACCTATGGGGTTTTTACAAGGTAATAAAAGGGACATTTGTTTTTGAAATTCCCGTATGATTTTTCAGAATCCACTCAAACTAAGCAGTGAGAATATGATGAAGAATAGGGTGTCTCTTGAAAACTCATTTGTGAAATGCGCTCCCCCTTCAGCGTGACTGATTCTCTATTCATTTGAGAGGCTTTGAACTTGGCTTATACTGTTCATCTCCTTTTCTAAGCAGATAAAATATGGTTTCTGTGGGTGAAGTAGTAGTAAGCAAGATAAAGTTACATTATTTTTAAAAAATGATTTATAAAGAAATTTAAAGATTATATTTGTCTTGATATTGTAAAGAAGAAAAGCTATAGGTCATTCTCTTCCAATGAAATTACTGTGGATTGGATGAACATATTTGTATCCAAAATGAATTGATTTCACAACTTTTAGATGAAAATATTACTTTACAATACTTACCTTTGCCTGCCAAAAATTGAATTTATTTCAATATGGTGCCTTTTAAATAACGTACAATTAGTTTTACCATGATTGTGGAAAATGTATAACAAGTTCTTGAAAAACTGATTTTTTTTCCCTATGGAGGTAATATGTCATATTCCACTTCTGAGTTATGGAAAGTCTTCTCCTAGAAACAGGTACGCAGTCAGGTTTATACTCAACAAACTAGCTCTTGATCTTTAGAATGTCTGTATTCACTGATATTTACTGATTTTATTCCTTCATGTTCCTCTCTTAAAAAGAACATGAATTAAAAATATGCTCTATTTATACCAATCACCATGCATTTAATAAATGTTTACTGAGTGCGTACTCTGTGCTAGGTTCTTACCTGTGTTCTGTCTAGTCAGTGTTGGTTCTTTTCTGTGTTCTATGTAATCAGATAAGATTCCTGCCTTCATGCAACTTAAGCTCTAGCAGGGCCTGGGTTTTAGTGGTAGGTGTGGTTTGGGAAGATAGAAAAGAAAAATTAATAAACATAAAATTACTTAAAGTATTAATTAAGAAAAAGGAGATGAAAAGTTTTTTGAAGTCAAAAAACAGGGGGATAGACTAGATACCTATAGACTAGGTATCCTACTTTATATAAGATAGTCGGAGAATTATAATAGTTAACATCTATTGAATATTTATTATGAACCAAGTACTTCTCTGTTGACCTTCACATGGATGAGGCTACTTTACAAGCTTATGATATAGGTACTGTTATCATCTTAATTTTAAATATGCAGATACTGAGACACATTGGTTACCTCACTTTTTGAAGATCACACTATTAAGAAATTATGAAGATGGGATTTTAGCCTACGTAGTTTGACACAGAAACAGTGTTATTAATCATTATGCTATTTTTGAGGAAATGACATGCTGCCTCACTGTAGACAGATGAGGTACAAAGTATAGGAAGGGGCAAATTAGAGACAGAGGGAACACCAAGTGCACAGACCTTAAGGCAAGAAAAATCATGAAATGTTTGCAGAACAGAAGGTAGTAGGGTTGGATTGTAGTGAGTAACTAAAAATGGCATGTAAAAATTGCTTTGAGAATCACCTTGGTGTAGATCATATAGGGCCTTGTAAACCATAGTAAAAGGTTTGAATTTTATTGTCAGCGCAATGCAAAGCAATTAGAGGACATTAAAACAAAGGAGATACATGATTTGATTGACATTAATAAAGTCTACTTGCTGTATGGAGGATGGAGAGGAGTGGGATATGGGAGCAAGGACAGTTGAAAGGCTATGGTGGTAGTCAAGGAATGAAGTCAAGGCACCCTGAACTAGGGAAGTGGTAGTGGAAATGGAAAGAAAAGAATACATTCAAGATATCTTTTGGATAGGAGGTCAGTGATAATTGATCTATTGGCTGTGTAGGATTGAAGATAAGTAAGACATCAAATTCCATTTTGAATATGTTCCTTTTGAGATGCTTGATGTCTAAGTGGAGATATCAAATAGGTACATGGAGTCTACAGCTCAGGGAAAAGGTCTGAGCTGGTGGTATCTATTTGGAATCATCAACATATAATTGGTGCTTAAAGCTATGGGCCTCAATATTTTCTAGGGCAGAGTTCCTCAATCCCGGTTGTACTTTTGACTCATCTAGGAAGATTTTTAAAAATAAAGATTCCATGCTTTGTTTCAAGCCAATTAAATTAGAATCTTTGAGGAGATAGTCCGTGTACCATATTTTTAAAAATCTCTCTATGTTATTTGAAAGAGCAGCCAGGCTTGAGAACAACTGTTCTAGGACTGTGCTCTGGACCACTCCATTATGTGGAGGTGGAGAAGGGGTGAGAACAGAAAAGGGATGAGAAGCAAACAATCAATAATATAAGGCTAAGAGTTTGGATTCCAGAGAAGAAAGTGTTTTAAGAAGGATAGACCTACTTCAAAAAGGTCAGCAGAGTTAAGAGATACGGAGAGGTTGAGTAAGATGAGAACCTTTGGATAAGGCAATATGGAAGCTGTTAGAAGCCTTGACAAATGTAGTTTTGATGAGCTGGTGGGATGGGTGGTGAGAAAGTGGAGGCATCCAAAATCACAGTGTATTTGAAAAGGTTTTTTTTGTTTTTTTTTTAAATTAATTAATTAATTTATTTTTGGCTGTGTTGGGTCTTCGTTTCTGTGCGAGGGCTTTCTCTAGTTGTGGCAAGCGGGGGCCACTCTTCATCGCGGTGCGCGGGCCTCTCACTATCGCGGCCTCTCTTGTTGTGGAGCACAGGCTCCAGACGCGCAGGCTCAGTAGTTGTGGCTCACGGGCCCAGTTGCTCTGCGGCATGTGGGATCTTCCCAGACCAGGGCTCGAACCCGTGTCCCCTGCATTGGCAGGCAGATTCTCAACCACTGCGCCACCAGGGAAGCCCGAAAAGTTTTTACATGAAGAAAAGCAGAGGAAACGGGTGTTGGTTGAAGGAGGATATAAGAGAGGGAATTCTTTCGTTTTATAAGTAGGGAGATGTGAAAGTGTTTTATATGTTGATGTGATTGACCTTGGAGGAACTGACCTTGAGAAGGCAGAAGGGATGCCAGTGCTCAAGTGGAAGTGATGGCTTTGGATGGGAGCTACTGTTGCCTTATAAAAAGAGTGAAGACACTGAGATGTTGATCAATTTGGAGGATGAAAAAGATAACTGTTTGATTGCTTCTCGTTTACTCATGAACTAGGAGGCAACCTCAGCAGCTGAGAATGTGGTGGGCGGTGAGAGTGGGAGATTTGAAGAGAAAGAGGAAGCTGTAAACTGGCCATTTTGGAAAGTGGAAAATAAACTCCCTAGGAAAATATACTAGGCTTCAGTATATTAGGCTTTCTTGGATTGCTGTTATAAATTTAAAGTGGGAATGGTCAGCAAAGTTGTGTGGATTTTATTTTTCCCAGAAATTTTAAGTTGCTTGGCTGAAAATAGTTGAAGGTTTGAGATCAATCTGCCAAGTGAGAGTAATTAAAAGAGTGAGAGAGTCCAAGGGAGTTGGTAGCATTTTTTAAGGAAGTGATTGTAACAATGAACCATAGGAACCTTGCTGGGCAAGGAGAAATGTTTGGAATGGACTTGCCTTTCCTTTTATTCTTTTTGAAGTAGTAATTTTATTTTGTCCTGGTCACAGTACAGAGAACGTCATATTAAGATTTAGAACAAAATACTCTCTCATGTCTTGGGATGGGTTTGAGGAGGCAGAAGCCAGCACTAGGTTGTGTCCATGATTCATAGGAATAGGAGATAGATTATCCCCTCTGGGAAGAGCTGATGATTCAAGCTCTAAGGAAGTCTAGGGAAGAATATACCTGGAGGTGGCTGACCCAGTAGTGAATTCCAGAAGTGCCCCAGTATGTCATGATTACATGATATGTCATTGTTTTCATTTTTCTGAGCTCTCTTTCTGCTGTAGGGGAGAAAAAATGTATTTCTCCTCTATTCATCTGAGGATCATTGGCTGGAGCCCTGAAAATTGGACTGAAAAAAGATAGTCTATTAAAAAATTAGACTGAAAAAATAGAAGAAAAACAAACAGAAGTTTTTTAATGCATGCATTACACGTACACATGACAATACTCAGTGATGAGTAACTCAAAGGGATGGTTAGAACTTGAGCTTCTTTAGCATCTTATGAAAGAAAAATAATTTTGTAGAGAAGTGACAAGACAAAAGAAAAGGACTTTGAGCTTCTAAGGGTGGCAAATTGTTGGAAGGTAAATATATGGGAAAACTAATGGTAGATAAGGGCTAGTTTTAGCAAAGTTTGTTATGTATATTCCTCTGGTGCTATCTCGGGGCTGACAAAGGTCTAGAGTTGTCTCTGGTCATTAACTTCCGTACTTCCTGGTAGAGAAGGGAGGAAGGACATCTTTACAAATTTATTTCCTGCTTTTAGGCAAATAGGAGGAGGGCAGAGAGCTTTTCTTATATCTGCTTTTTCTCAACTGTCTTTGTCTCAAAATAATCAATATGCTAAAGTGGCACACTTTGGGGAGGCATATTCTGCTACCTTTCATTGCCGAGTTTCTATAAAATGTAGTCCTTGCCAATAATAAGTTCAAGAGATATATTGATGCTTACCGATAAGAAAGAAAAAAGGGCCCCAAATGACCTAAGATATACTGAGATATGAACTTCTACGGCACTGGAGTAAGTTTTGAGCTTATTGATTATTGAAATTCTGTCATTTCTGCAGAGAAACCAAACTAATTTTTACTCTAAAATTTGATAAGTATCACTTTTATTCTAGCATATATCATGGTCTTAGATATTTTCATCTTTGAAATCATTACAGTGCTTCCTTTTATGTGTTGTGCTGTAAATACTTTATCAGTATTTTACATAACTTTATCACTTGGCTGAGGAAATGGCAAGGTCTCACCATTAAACCTCTAATACTGCTGTTTCTTCCCCAACCAATGAGATGTTGAGCTCATTTCTCTCCTGTGTGTCTAGGAGCTTTTCTCTTCAGAATGAATGAAAGTATGATAACTGAATAAATGGATGAATATGAAAAACCAGTCCTATCAGGGTTTATGGCCCTATAAGAGTTTCACTGCACAGTGAACAAGTAAGAATTATAAGCCAAAACACTGGTAGTCTATAATAATGATATCTGGATTGGGTTTCATAGCAGCAGTATAGAACTTGAACAAGTGAGAATTGATTTTTTTTCAGGCACAAATGATAACCATGAAGCAATTATACCGCAAAAGGCATGAATTAATAGTAGCAACTATATTTAGCCCGTTAAAATGCATCTCCCATTCTTCTCATTTGATCCTTGCAATAATTGTGGGATTAAGTTGAGCATGTATCATTATCTTTATTGAGACTGAGGCCCAAAGATAGGTAGATTGGGCAGAATCTAACCAGCCAGAGTATACGAAATAAAAGGAAGAGAAGTCAAGTAACAATGGTGGAGATTCGCCTGAGCACGACACTGATATTTCTGAGGCTGATCTGTTCCAGCTGCAATTTATAGTATGTAATTTATATTATCTGGGATTCAATGTATAGTGTTATAAACAACACCAGACCAGGGTTCAGTAAGGCCCAGTTAGCAGAAACTGTCAGCTGACATTTCAGGAATGTAACTGTGAATGAGAAAAAGACCTTTGCCTATGTCATCTACATGGTGAAAAGTTACAGGAGCAGCCTGGACGAAAAATTGGAGGGCAGCAAGCAGTTTAAGTGAGGGCAAAGCACATTTTAAGGGACTGAAGAATAATGCTTAATTCACAGGTGACATCTGTTACAGTTAAGCCCATAGAGACTGTTAAAAAATTTCCCAGTTGGTTGGAGAACTAAGACTTCAACCCAATGATTTGTTTAACAATCTGTATACCTTCGTCTATGCTACTGACATTGCTGAGCTTTCCCTGAGCCCGCTGCTCCTGGAAAACAGTGACGAGTAATTCCTCTCTTTTGTGTTCTGGGAAAGAGCATACTACACAGAACCACCCTTCTCCAAAAGACTTAGGGAAGACTCCCAGATGCCCCCCTTGTTTACCTATGGCAAGACCACCTACGGACCCTCCAATTTCCCGTTCTTTATCTCATAAGTGATTAGCTGAACTGCTTGTCCCCACTGACGAATGGACAACTGCTTACTAACTTGACATGATCAAAGTTTAGTTAGGCTTCTCTCCTTCTCCCAGGCCCCTGAACTTTAGCCCACCTTTGAGCTTAAGCAAGCATTGAATGCATAACCCACTCTGCTTAATGGTGCCTCCCAGGGAAGCAGCTGACCTCAAGAAAAACATTTCCTGCTTAACTGCCCCATCATTCCACCTGCTTATCCCATGTTCCCACACCCAGTTCTTTCTAGACTTGTTTCTTCCTCCCTGTAAAAGAAAAGCCATGTGCCTGACATTTGAGGTATTTACAGATCATTTGGTCAGCATTTTCCCTATTGCAATAGGTCCCTTCCTCTTATGGCAAGTCTTTTTTTTTTGTTTGTTTTTCAAATAAAGTCTCTCCTTACCTAAGTCCACATTTGTTTTTTATTTGGCACTGCACTGGCTCTCTGTTTTTAAGTCAATGACTTCTTATAAATAACAACATTTATGATCACACCCCTCCTTCCCCTACATCCACATTTTGTACCACTCCTGGAAGAGAGGAATATAGCAAAAGAAAGAATCAGGGTAGACATGAAGAAGGATACTCTATGCATCAGCAGAGGACAGGACCCAGATGTATCAAATAAAATTTTTTCTCTCAGAAAACCTAGTACACATTTTAATACTATGTTAGGGCCAAGTTCATATATCAATATTGGGCACTATGGAGTTCTCTTGGCTCTATTTCTCTCAGACACTGACATCTTAGGTTAGCCTTTAATTTGCTTTTAGCCTAAATGTTAACCTACCCTAATATTACTTAAGTAAACTTGAATCCCTTGATGCAAGTTTATTGTTTTTTAAATGTGCTCTGTTTTTCTCTTAATGTGACATCTAGAAAACTCAAGATTTGACATTATTTGGTTAAATGAAATACTATTTGGGAGACCTGACAATGAATTGAGAATTAAGTTCCATCCTAAAGAAATATCACTCCTTAGCATTTTTCTATACAAGCAATATGACGCATGCAGAGCTGGCTTGTAAGAACATAGAACAACTTGTGATAAGATCTGAGTCATGAGAAAATATTATTCAAGCTCTCGGGAGTTTAAAACCTTGTTAATAATTCTTTTAAGTTCTGAAAATTGTGTTAATAGATTTAAATTTTAATATGACTTCATATTTCTGTCCAGATCTAGCCTTGGATGCAGTCATTTGGCCAAAGTTCTGTGAAATAACTTGTATCAAAAACTCCCAGGATTTTATAAAATATTTTTCCAGGCCACTGCATAAAGTGGAGAACTGTCATTGTAATGAATATATTTAAAAGGAATTTTTCTCAAATATTGAAAAGTAGGAGTAATCATTTTCCTTTGCAAATTTTAAAGTTATAATTTATTCATAAAAGTCACTATTTTTAAAAAAGTTACTATTTTGTTGATGCATTACATGATGCTATGTAATATCATATATATCAAAAAAATATTTTCCTTAAAATTTCGGATTGGTGGCAGTATTTTTTCAATTGTGATAAAATACACATGACAAATTTTACCATCTAAACCATGTTTAAGTGTACAGTTCAGTAGTGTTAAGTATATTCACTTTGTCATGCAACCAATCTCAAGAACCTTTTCATCTTGCTAAACTGAAACTCTATCGTTAAACAACTCCTCATTTCCCCCTCTCTCCTAGACCCTGACAACCACCATGCTACTTTCTGTGTCTGTGAGTTTGACCACAGGCCTGTCTCAGAGATATTGTGGGTTTGGTTCCAGACCACTGCACTAAAGTGAATATTGCAATAAAGCAAGTCACACAAATTTTTGGTTTCCCCGTGCCTATAAAAGTTATGTTTACACTATACCGTAGTCTATTGTGTTCAATAGCATTACATCTAAAACAATGTACGTACCTTAATTAAAAATACTTTATTGCTAAAAATGCAAACCATCATCTGACGACGCAGGGTTGGCACAGACCTTCAATTTGTAAAAAATTGCAATATTTTTGAAGCACAGTAAAATGAGGTATGCCTGTAATCTAGATAACTCATATAAGTGGAATCATGCTATATTTGTCTTTTTGTGACTGACTTATTTCACTTAGCATAATGTCCTCAAGGTTCATCCATGTTGTAGCAAGTTTCAGAATTTCCTTTCATTTTAAAACTGAATAACATTCCATTGTGTGTATATAGCGTGTTTTGTTCATCCGTTCATCTCTTAATGGACATTTGGGTTGCTTCCACCTCTTGGCTATTGTGAATAATGCTGCTATATAGATGGTAGTATTTTCAACCAGTGGTGGTACATCCCCCAAGGGCAACTGGAAATGTGTGGGAGGTTTTTGGATGTCACAATGACTTGGGTGCTACTAGCATTTTGTACCCAACTGGCAAGGATGCTAAATATCATGCAATATTCAGAACACAGATGATTCATATTAAAGAACTGTCCTGCTCAAAATGCCAGTAGCGCCCCCATTGAGAAATTCTAAATAAGTCAGGTGGTTGTTAACATATTGGCTCAATTCTTCCCCAGAATACAGTGAATTTTAAATCCAGTATGCAGCTGGCCTTCACTTAATGTGCATGATAATGCCCTTACTTATATACTTGGATCTAAGCCTCTACTCCTTGTGGAGGAAAACTCTACAGCACAGAGCTTTAGGGCCAGGCTTGAGTGCATCTGTGTCTATATGATTTCTGTTATAATGGTAACATATAATGTGTGAGGAAAGGGTAAGCCATTAGAACACATCTTGACTGGGTAAAAAAAAACTTCTCTTCTATCCCTACACATAAGCACTGAAGCATCAGAAATGCATGGGATCTGAAATAATATAAAAACATTAAAGGAAACCATGGTACCTGGATATGGGAATGGGAAACAGCGTATCTGTGCTGTTTGTATGCCACCCTAGTTTGATGTACTATTGAAAAATAATCATTTATCAGCAGAAATTTTTTTTCAAATAAGAGCTTGTGTGGCTTTTATGATAGTGATATCCTTAGCTGTGTTTATAATTAAATTTCATATGCGTACACTCATAAACAAAATAGTTTAGTTTTACCTGTTTTTAGAACTATAAAAATAAAATCATGTTGAATGTATTCTTTTATGTCATGCTTCTTTTGCTCAATATTATTTTCATCATATTAATCCTTTTTTTAAAGATTTGTTAAGGAATTTTCATAATCTCTGGAAACAGCTCTCCTTTGTATGATAGGTTTAATATGTAACATAGGGGATTAGAGCCCTGTATTGAATATACAATTCTTGCCTTTCACTCTAACTCCAGTAAGTGGAGCATGATATATAAATCCAGTAAGAAAATTATCAACAGCAAATAGGATCAGGAAGTTACTGTAGAAAAAAAATTATGTTTCCATGCAAAACCATACATACCTCTAGGTTACTGGATTCTAGCCTTGTTCCTTACCTTTGAGCCATTTTACAACCTTTTAGGCTGTAGATAACTGATATATGTGTAAATTTTATCCTCTCTGATAGAGATTTAAGTAACATCCCCATCCCCACCACACATATACCTCAGCTCTGGAAAAACTAGCTTTGCCTCCACTTGCAATTCAATTCCTCTACACCGTGTAAATTTGTGCTTTTTGACTTTTCTTTTGAGCTAGTTATACCATTTGCCTGATTCCCTCATTTGAGTCAGAAAACCTTTTCCACGTGGTCATTTTTGTATCCATATGAGAGTCATGATTTTACCTTTATCTGAACATTATCTTTTAACATTATCAAACAAACAAAAAGCATTAACTTTAACATTATGAATAGGGGATAATTTTATAAAGCACTCTCACCTTAAAGCACTCTCACCTTTGACAAGACTTCAGGAAGTCCTCATCCTTGTCTAAGGACTACCACTTTAGGGAAAATCATACATTCCTAAGGAGCACAGACTTAGCAACTGTTCAAATCTTGTGCTTTGTAGAGCTGTGTCTTCCATTCAGTTAGAGTGAATGAATCACTGTTAACAACCACATTATTGAATTGTTGAATGCTAACATACTTTTCTCACCAAAGCTACAATTTAACAAATTAGTGTAGATAAAATACTGCCCTATAACTTCCTGGTAAGATCCTCTTTCAACATCATAAGCCATAATCGGCTCACAATATTATTGGCTAAGTTTAGTGGCATATTAGGAAAGGTATTCCATGACACATTTTAATAATCTTCATGTACAGACTTATGATATCTAACAGGGGAAAAAAACCCACACATAACTTCAAAATTTCAATGTGACAGAAAAGAGATTGGAATTCTTAGTCCATTGACCTTAGAAAGACTCAGCATGTTGTCCTGAAGTCACTTCAGTGAAGGAAGTCTTTACAAAGTTGTTAATTAATCTAGAGCTGGCATCCTTTGGGAAGAATGCCAGAAAATTGGAACAAAAAAGAGGTGCAGCTTACCTCACAGTAGGAAAGAAGGGACCTTTTAATTGGATTAAATCACATCACCACAAAATTTATGGATCCTGGCCACTGTGCCAAAGAGGTGAGAAAATTTTAAATTAACTCATTAGGCTAGTTGGGAGGGGTAATACTCACCATTCACTCAGAAATTTCAAAGGCAAAGGTTACTAATGCAAAGGCATAAATAAAAGTAATGAAAAAGAAAAGTTCTGAGCGTTTTGTGACATACCCCAAGCTGTCCATTATGTCCTGAAAGCACACATTTAGGTTGGCTAGAATCTCTAAGAACATTCCCAGAGAAAAGTTTCTCTTGTAAGTAAGAAAATAAAATACCAGTCTATTGTATATTTTCTTCCTAAAAGACAAATTTTAATATGGGTACAAAATATGTATTGTACATATGCATTAAAAAAAGAATATCCACATGAGTCTTATATTTAATTCATCATTTAAAATATTGCAAAGATTTTTCACAGAAAATACTATGGAGTTTTATTATAAATCTTTATAATCATCTGAAACTTATAAAATATGTTTATATTTAAGATAATATAATATTGTAAATTCCTAATTCATCTATCCAGAGAACATCTTGGGAAACTTTAAAAATAATAAATTGTTATTAAACCGATTTTTCTGCAATCAAACGAATCACAGATTGAATTAATTAATTCATGTAGAGTCAGTTGGAAGACTCATAACTGAATAAAGTGGATCTTCATAAAGCTAATTACTGTTTGAAGAGTTGGAAAATAATTTAAGAGTTTTGGTTATGTGTATCCTTATTTCTTCAAGGACTGATAATTTATGTTTTGGATTTCCTTGTCCTTCTACTTTCTTACTTTTCATCATCTTTCCTTATTCTCCCACATAAAGAAAATTTGTCAAATAAACTATTTTTAAGATAAAATTAATTCAGCTAATTTTAATGATATACGTATAGGTAGAAAAAATGCTCTCCAGTGTTTTTCTTTTCCTGGACTTAATGATGTCCTGAAATTAGGAACCAGAATAAGTTGCAAATTTTGAAAAGACTGAGATCTCCTCTTAGGGCAGAATTTCATCTTAGGTGATCTGTAAAGTCCATGGAGTGGGCAAAAATGTTCTCTTCTTGGGTAGCAGGCAAATTATAAAATATTAGCTGAAAAAGATACTTGCTGGTAGTTTAGCACAATATTAGTATTGTTCAAGGAGGAAGAAACTATATATACATCTCTGACCTGCCAACTTATGTTTTAAGTTTCCATAGAATGATTTCCTACTATGGAACAATAACCTTGGTTTTTCTTTGCCATAAAACCAAACTAGGAGTTTTCTAGCATTATATCTATGTATATGAATTAAAGTATGGTTTCTATTAACAAGAAAATAACCAACCAGCCAATTTATGGAATTGAAAATCTGAAAATTGGTCAAAGTTGATCACAATTTGTAATTAAAGAAATAAGAAGAAACTGAAGATGTTAGCACATAGGTTAGCTAATAGTATGTATTAAACTTATACCATGTACATGACATGATATTAAGGGATTTGTAGTTTTACACTAGGTAGCACTTCCCAGTCTGATAGGGTAACATATGAACATTCAATGATAGTTACAAATCAAATTATCAAAGTAATCTGTATTTATATGATTTAATTTGTATAAGCTGCAGAGATTTAATGTGACAATGCTGAACTTAACCCTGTGTTCCCCAAAAGCAGGGATGGTTGAGAAATCTCCCCACCACTTTGTTTTCAGATAAACCCTTAAAGGACCACATTGCACTTGAATATCTGAGATAAGATTTACTCCCACTCTTCCTCAATGACTCATATGAGACCCATCTCCATCCTTCTTGATGGCTCTCATAAGACCTACTGATGACTTCCTTGTTTACCTGCTTCCATAAACCCCAGGTTTCCTTCTTCCTCTTTGAGATGTGCCTCATGAATGAAAGTGTTACCTATTACAATAGCCTGAATAAAATAATCTCCTTAATTGTCCAATTCATTTTGTCTTTCAAAGTTTGGTACCAAGACTCAGATGGAATTGGACCCTGCCTTCAGATCCTCATTTACTCCACCCAAATATAAAGGCTTCTTAGAGCCCTTTGTAATCTGCTCCTGACTGGCTGAGACACAAGGGTGAGTCTGATTCCTATTTCTGTGCTCCACATTCTTGTCCATCCTAAGGATCTGATTTTGATTATTTTTGATGACTGGTTTGATTTCTGGTGCCAGCTTCTTTTGGTTTCATGGTCTGACCATCTGCGATCTATGTAAATGAATTACTGGTTTATAGAGATCTTGTCTCTGTTGGGTGAAAGATGACATGAATCTGCTTTGTTAGTCTTTACTATTTGTCTGTTTGATTATGTTGAGGCCAAATCAATGAAGAATTTCATGTCCACCAGGAAGTGGATACCTAGACTGGTAAGGTTTATGTTTCTATGTTTATGCTTGACCTTTGCCTGAAATTTTAGATTTGAAGCTATATGCTTTCTCTGTGTCTGTGTCTGTATATATGTTTGTGTGTCTTTAATTCATATAATTTACCCCTTATTGTGTGAGTGTATAATATATTCCTACCTCCAGATAGTATTAATAATGAATAAATAAATAAACAAATACATAAAACTGTAAAATCTCTTAAATTAAATGAGATCTATTCTGATTGGCTTATAAAGATTAAAAACTCACATTTAAATATAATATTCTTAAAGTTCTCAGACTATAAGGTGATTTAACTTCCACAACTTTCAGTGTGCTTCATTTAAAAAGTATCCTTACAGAAATCAACTCAGAAATATATTAAGAATTCAAATTTACATACTTTAGGTAAATCTTTGGCAAATGATACTAGTTTTACATTTTTGGTTTAATAAAAATTATATCTTCTCTGATTTATCAGTGTAAAGTATAATAATATACTTATACATTGTTATTCTACTTGGGTATGAGCTTCCTAAAATTATACAACTTTACTCAAATAAACTAGCATTACTTCTTTCTTTTTTTAAATTAAAGTATAGTTGATTTACAATATTGTGTTAGTTTCAGGTGTACAGCAAAATGATTCAGTTATTTTTTTCAGATCATATTCCATTATAAGTTATTACAAAATATTGATTATAATTCCCTGTGCTATACAGAAAATCCTTGTCGCTTATCTATTTTATGAAGCTAGCATTACTTCTATCAAATGTTTAAGATTATGAGAAAAGTAAATTGTGTTTAACCAAATCATATCATTATTTGACAAACTTTATTTCAGCAGCAATTATGTTTTGTATTATGTTAAATTGGACATAATTTCCAAGATTTAGGTAATTTAAAATCTTGTACTGATACTAAAGTTAATTAATTAATGGATATTCATTAGATATCTAGATCATTCCTAGGTAAAGTGAAATACTGAAAAGTTGATTAGTGAACATAATTTATATACTTTTTCTTCTTATTTGTCTATGCTACACAGAGATTATAGATATTTGGATCTACTAATGAACACATTCATCATTGCCACTTTGAGAAGATACAGTATAAGAGAAATTTATGGATATAGACAATTGTAGGAGATTTTTGGAAAATGAATTTTATCTGTTGTGGTCAAAGCTAGCCAAGATTTGATGGGTTTTTAAAATAATATATTCAAAAAGAGCTTTAGGGTCAAGTATTATACTGATACAAAACTAGAATTTGTTTTTTTTTCTGTTAAAATGATAAAATTTTCTTGGATCATTAGTCTGCTCTTAATAAGAGTTTGCAAAATATTATTCTTTTTTAATAGTTATTTTTTATTGTGGCACAGTTGACACATAACATTATATTAGTTTCAGGTGTACAACATAATGATTTGATATTTGTATATATTGTGAAATGATCACCACAAGAAGTCTAGCTAACACCTGTCACCATATATAATTACAAAACCTTTTTTTTTCTTGTAATGAAGACTTTTAAGACCTACTCTCTTAGCAACTTTCAAATATGCAGTACAGTATTAGCTATGGTCACCATGCTGTACATTACATGCTCATAACTTAATTATTTTATAACTGGAAATTTGTACATTTTGACTCCCTTCACCCATTTCTCTGACCACCCAACCCTTGCTTCTGGCTATTTATCAGAGTCTTGCTACTGCTTTGTTTGATATTAGGCAACAATAGGATATAATTGGAAACATTGGTTATACAACCAAGGCCTTGCATGGAATGTCATATTCAAGAGTGATACTCATATAATAAAATATGACCAGACACTTTTGATGAACTAAAGTTGACTTTATGGAGCCAATACTTACAAAGCCCTCCTGGGAAAACTGGTCTTGTACCTGGCTTACAGGGTTTTTAGGTTTACAGGTGAAGGAGGGTCACTTCCTGGAAGGCCCACGAAACAGGATATTTTGGAGACCTCAAGAAGAGAGGAATTTGCCTAAATCTGTATTACTACAGTTGGATCCTTAGTGTGAGTTCTTGGCTTGGCTTTTCTGCCTCAAGGGGCTTTTAAAAGTGCAATCCAATAAAAAAAATTGTGGCATATATATACAATGGAATATTATTCAGCCATAAGAATGAGGAAATCCTACCATTTGCAATAACATACATGGACCGTGAAGTCATTATGCTAAGTGAAATAAGTCAGACAGAGGAAGATAAATACTGTATGATCTCATTTATGTGTGGAATCTAAAAAACAAACCAAAAACAAACCCACTAAAAAAGCAAACTCATAGAAAAAGAGATTAGACTTGTGGTTAACAGAGGCAGATGGTGGGGGGAGGGGGAATTGGAGGAAGGTGGTAAAAAGGTGAAAACTTTCAGTTATAAGCTAGGTACTAGAGATGTAAAGTACTACATGATGATTATAGTTAAGATTGCTGTATGGTATAAAGGAAAGTTGTTAAGAGAGTAAATACTAAGAGTTCTCATCACAAGGAAAAATTTTTTTCCTTTTCTTTTTATTGTATCTTTATGAGAAGATGTATGTTAGCTGAACCTACTGTGGTAATCATTTCACAATACGTGTAAACCAAACCATCATGATGTACACCTTCATCTTATACAGTGATGTATGTCAATTATTTCTCAGTAAAACTGGGCGGAAAAGTCCAATCCGAGTTTCCTTATGAATATTACCAGGAAAGAAAAACTTAAAAAGACCTGTATGGTAAATGAACATTCTTGCTGTACCTATGTAAGTAATTAGGCCAAATCCAATGAGACCAGCCTTATTTTATGATTAAGAATAATCTTTCTTTGGGAATTCCCTGGTGGTCCAGTGGTTAGGACTCCATGTGTTCACTGCGGAGGGCCTGGGTTCGATCCCTGGTCGAGGATCTAGGATCGTATAAGTTGTGTGACGTGGCCAAAAAAGAAAAAAAAAAAAAAAGAATAATCTTTCTTTGAGATTATTTTTGATGAAGAAGGTGGAGATTATAGACAGAAACTTTGTGTTTCAATGGGAAACTATGCATTATCTGTATCAAAACCTTCTGGGTTATCAGATTTGATATTTTGCTCCTTTTTGTAAATTGTGGGTAAATGATGGATACTCAACTGTCTTGCCTGGTGGGTGGAGATTGTATTGACTCCTCCCACCATGGAAAAACACAGTTTGGGTATCTCGTTGCAAATTTGACTGGATTCTGTTATCTTGCCCAAGTTGTCAAACCTTACCAAATTTTCAATTCTTCATGTTTCCATCAATAACTGGTTATAATCCTCCAAGCCAAAATTTCTGATTTTTCTCCCTACCACCTGACTTGGAGTCACTAAGAGCTAAAACCTCACTACCCAGACCCTTATTGGAACTCTAGGTTACCTTGTAGCTGACCCTTTGCTCTAAGATCTGAAAGAAGCCTTGCCAGCTGAAGTTCAATGACTTTCTATAAACTTCCAGGAACTCATCACCACAGCTGACTATGCATGGGATGTAATTCTTCCTGGGAAAACCGCTGTCTGGACCACTAAGGAAGTCTGGCAAAGTGCTTGCGTCATGCATATGAAAGGTATCCAGGACTGTGGACAACATTACTAAGAGCATTGACATCTTAGTTGAAAGTTTTAGGAAACTCAATGAGTGGTGCTGCATAACTGAAAAATTTTACTCCACCAGCCTCTCGGAGTCCACTAGACTAGTCACTGAAAGTTCAATTTCTGGCTCTTTACTGTAATGCAACCATTTATATATTTCTCCTCTTTCATTTAGACAACCTTCTTTTAACATGCCTGATCCCAGAACTCTAAAACAATTGACCTTTGCCACTAACTCTCAAGAGATTGTTCAACTTGTTTGCCAGGAACAATGACAACAAGAATCCTTGAGGGACTATATCTTAAAACATTGATTTGTCCCACTCAGGAGGCTTATGAACACCTCTGAGTTGTCCAACAGCAATGATACTTATTCATCATGAATAAAAGAGGGGACAAACATTGATGAAATTTATCTGAGCCCTATGCTCCTGGGAAGCAGTGATGGTTAAAAAATCCCTGACCCTTATGTGTTCTGAGAATGGGCTAACCATAAAGGATCTCCATGCTCTCACATATCCTGAGATAACACCCACCTCCACTCTTCCTCAATGACTCAGATAAGATCGCTCTCAATCCTTCCTATGACTCTCCTAAAACTCACTGATGACTCCCTTGTTTACCTACGTCTATAAAATTCCAGGTCTTCTTCCTTTTCTTTGAGATGATCTTCATTAATATAACATGCTTTCTGTTGTAATACTCTGAATAAAATCACTTCCTTAATTGTCCAGTGCATCCTGTCTTACACAAATGTCAAGAGCCAATAAAGTAACACTTATTTCATAGGCAAGAGCTAAGGCTCTTAGGTAGAAAATAACACCTTTACTAACATGGGCCATGACATTTATCAGAAAAATATTAATAAGATTCTATAATAATCCAACAAATCTTACTATAAGTATTGTGAAATAATTCACTAAAATAGGAACTAAATTATTTTCAAATTTTGGCTTAAAATACTTCACCTATCCTTTAATCAACCCCATGGACCAAAAGGAAGTGGTCATCACTACTAATAGCTGAAAATTTGGAACTCACCATATGGGGAAATAACCAATCGGCCTTCAGGAGTGTTTGTGTACCGTTTGCAGGTCTCTCTAACTAGTTTTACCCCTTTGTTTTTCCTAAAAGCATTACTACAAGGCTCTTTTGAGTAAAATATTTGCTAATGGCTTGGAAAAAATAGAGAGAGAGTAGAACAGACATAGAGGAGGAAATAAATTAAAACTATATAATAAAATCATTGCCCCATAGTTTCTCTGTGATCCCACTCTGGGAAACCCCTTACTGGCTATGCTTCTAAATACTTCTTCCCAGTACTCCTTGCCGTTAGGATAACTCTGGTTCCTCCCTCTTCTGCTTCCAAATCTTGGGTCTTTCTAAAGCTCTATCACTTAATTGTTAAAAATTGTGAAATATCACAAACACATAGAACATAATGTTAAAAGACAATTTTCAGAAAAGGTAAAATCGTGACTCTCATACAGATATAAAAGTGAACACATTAAATAATTTATTTTATTCATATGCTATGAGGGAACCAGACAGATGTTATAACCAGTTCAAAGCATAGGTTTATCGCATATATTGTGTCAATGGTTTCATGGGTGTATACTTGTTTCCAAACTCAACATGTTTTATACATTAAATATGTACAGCTTTTTGTCTGTCAGTCATACCTCAATAAAGTGGTTAAAAAAAAGAAAAGTCAAAACAACACACATTTATATGGAGTGAAGTAATGTTGAGATTAATAGTAAACGGAGGCAAACTGTGGTTTTTATTTTGGGCTATGGGAGAGGACGTCAGTTAAATCTATATCAGCCAGGCCGGTTTAATAGACTGCAGAAATTTAATGTGACATTGTTTTACTTTATTTGAGCCCTGTGTCTATCAGTTACCTACAGATTATAAAGAGGTGCAAAATAGCTCAAAGACAATGAACAGAGGTAGAATCTGATAACTCAGAAGAATGTACTATATAAGATGTATAGTTTTCCATTTAAATACAGTTTTTTTCCTACAGTAGACGTGCATGCAACCTATAAAAAAGAGATGATATTTTACTTTATTATTTCAGATCTCCTTTTTATAAAGAAATAAATTATAATAAATACAATTAAATTGTCAAGCCCTTCTACTCCCGCCCCCTTCCTACCCAAGAGTTACCACTGCCCTGAAGTAATTATATATTCTATCCAAATACCTTTTTGTACTTTTACTACTAATGTAAGTGCCTACAAAAATATAGCCTTTGTAATTCTGCATTTAATAATTTAGAAAATTATATCATTATATTTTTATCCATGTGAAAAACTTTTTCCTCAACAATATATTTTTGAGATAGGAATGTGAATTATGATCACACTTTCCAATTTTAAACCATCCTGTATTTCTGATATAAAACAATTAAAACCTTTGAGTTATTTAAAAACATATAGCTAAATTTGATTTTCTAATTTTTTTGGTCTTTTTTTATAGACAGGATTTGTCTTAAATTTTTCTTTCTCATATTGCCATGGCTGATTTTGGCATGAAGGTTATACTCACTTAAGAAAATGATTTGGGTGATTTCTCTCTCTTCCATTCTTTGGAACTGTTTGTCTAAAATAAGAATGATCTAGTCCCTGAAGATTTGTTAGACTGTCGTGTGAAAACTTCGGGCTGGTTTCACCCACCATCTACTAGGTTAGCTGGTGATTCAGCTTCTTTAGGAGTTATAGATCTATTTAGATTTTTAAAAATTTCTTACTGAATTGATTTTAGTTCATTACACTTTTTTCCAGGAAATTGTCCATTTTATTACATTTTTTTACTTAGTTGATATAAAGAGGTACGTGGTATACTCTTTTTTTTTTAATTTTAATTTTATTGGAGTATAGTTGATTTACAATTTTGTGTTAGTTTCAGGTGTACAGCAAAGTGATTCAGTTATACATATACATGTATTCATTCTTTTTTAGATTCTTTTCTCATATAGCTTATCACAGAATATTGAGTAGAGTTCCCTGTGCTATACAGTAGGTCCTTGTTGGTTATCTAGCTTATATATAATAGTGTGTGTATGTTCATTCCAAGTTCCTGATTTATCCCTCCCAGCCACGTTTCCCGTTTGGTAACCATAAGTTTGTTTTCGATATCTGTAAGTCTGTTTCTGTTTCGTAAATAAGTTCATTTGTATCATTTTTTAAATTAGATTCCACATGAGTGATATCATATGATGTTTGTCTTTCTCTGTCAGACTTACTTCACTTAGTATAATCTCTAGGTCCATCCTTGCTTTTGCAAATGGCATTATGTCATTCTTTTTTATGGCTGAGTAATATTCCATTTTATATATGTACCACATCTTCTTTATCCATTCGTCTGTCAATGGACATTTAGGTTGCTTCCATGTCTTGGCTATTGTAAATACGTATACCCTTTTTTGATTATCATTTTTATTGCTGTAAAAAGCACATAATATAAAACTTACCATTGTAAGTTTTTTAAGTGTATAGTTCAGTAGTGTTAAGTATATTTATATTGTTGTGTAACCAATCTCTAGAACTTTTTCATCTTGCAAAACTAAAACTCTATACCCATGAAAAAACAACTCCCCATTTCCCCCTCCCCCCAGCCCCTGGCGACCACCATTCCACTTTCTGTTTCTGTGAATTTGACTACTATAGATAGCTCATGTAAGTAGAATCAGCCAATATTTGTCTTTTTATAACTGGCTTATTTCACTTAGCCTAATGTCTTCAAGGTTCATCCATGTTGTAGCTTGTGTCAGAATTTCTTTCCTTTATAAGGCTGAATATATTTCTTTGTGTTTATATTTTTGCTTATTCATTTATCTATTGAAGGACACTTGGGTTGCTTCCAACTCTTGGTTATTGTGAATAGTGCTGCTAGGAACTTGGGTGTGCAACTATCTCTGAGATTCTGCTTTCAATCCTTTTGGATATACATCCAGAGGTGGGACTGCTGGATCATGGTAATTCTGTTTTTATTTTTTTGAGGAACTATCATACAGTTTTTCATAGAGGCTGCATCATTTTACATTCCTACCAACAGTGCACAAGGATTCCATTTTCTTCACATCTTCGCCAACACTTATTTTCTGTTTTTATTTGATTGTTTGTTTGATAGTAGCCATTCTAATGGGAGTAAGGTCTCACTGTGGTTTTGGTTTGCATTTCCCTAATGATTAGTGATATTGAGCATATTTTCTGTGCTTGTTGGCCATTTGTATATCTTTTTTGGTGATGTTCTATTCAAGTCCTTTGCCTATTTTTTTATCTGTGTTGATTTTTGTTGTTGAGCTGTAGGAGTTTTTCTATATTCTGTATATTAACCCCTTATCAGATATATGATTTGCAAATATTTTTCCATTCTGTAGGTTGCCTTTTCACTGTTTATTGTGTTAATGGTGTACTCTAATATGCAACAAGTTTTGCCATAACTACTGCAGTCATGTATTCTTTTTTCACTTTTAATAGTGGGTATGTACCACCTCTCTCTCTCTCTCTCTCATACACACACATACACGCACACACACGCACGCGCACCAATCACCCTTTCTCAGAGTAGCAGCAGCAACAACACCTGAAACAATCAGCAGCACTTCATTTCCCTCTTTTATTTCTGACAACTGGGATTGAGGATTACTCTTTCTTTCTCCTGAAATCAGGCTATGCATTAACTTTTTTGTTGGTTGTATAACCAGCATTCCCAGGTGATTTTAGAGTTTTGTTTTTGATTTTGTTTTTGCTTAATCTTAGTTGTTATCTTTCCACAATGGACCAGTGATCTTCCTCTTGAACTGCCAAAGGACTAGCTCCAAATTTCAGCTACTCGATTACGCAGAGCAATTTAGATGTCCCTTTGTTATATCTCCCATCTTCTAAGTGAGTCTTCTCCAAAAGTGTTATGAAGGTAACCTTCCAAAGAAAAGACCAAAACACCTAACTGCCCTTCTCCCACTTTTAGAGCTCCCAGCTTAAATTGTAACCATTCTTAAATTGACATTTCTTTTCTCTAGTATATATTAGATTAAGCCAAGGATTTAATCTAGCATATAGATTAGCTATTTCAATCTTGGTGTGCACTGATGAAAAGCAAACAATCAATGGTAGTGACAGTCCTGTATGCTGTGTTGGGGAGATGCTCCTGGAACCTTATCAAATGGAACAGTATATGGGGGGGAGGGCAGGGAGTGAGGATGCTTAACTCCAGAAGAGAAACCTTACAGGCATATGCCCATTGTTTTCAAATGTTTTATGTGTTGCTGTGTGGAACATGAATTAATTTACTCTAACTTGTTCTGGAGTGCAGTATAAGTTCCAATGGGTACATTTATAAAGATGTAGATTTTTGCTAAGTAGAATACGAACTGTCACAAATAAATGGCTTCTCTTTGGCAGGAATCAGCTTTGGAGGAACTTTAGCAGAGGTAGCTGACTCTGTCACGGGTGTTCTAAGAAGATTTTGGCAAGTGGAGGAAGTTCGAACTAGATAGCTTTTCATGTTTCTTTCAAATCAAAGATTCTTCTTTTCTATGAAGCTCCCACATCTTGAAGCTCTTCTATTATTGCATTTTAGTACTGTGAATTGGTGGGAGATTTGTTAGTGATTAAAATAGACAGTTAACTATAGATTTTTGAGGAAATAGAAGTTGAAGGCTAGAGAGTATAAATAGATGAGCCAATCATTCTAATATTACTTTATCCCTGCCACTGTGCTGTTCCTCATTACTAATTCTCCTTTTTGTTTAGATGGATGTACTATCTAGCCTGTATGAAACCTAGGGCCACAGAATTTATAAATTTATATCCCTGTTTTGTCATAAAAATGTTTTGGAATTCTAGCTTCAAAATTTGATTATTTCTATGCCCAAATTAAAACCTTTTGTTTCTGAAGTGTCCCTTCCGTTTTCAGCGACAGTGGGGCTTTTTCTCATCATTATGGTAGGTCCGTGTTTATTTCTGGCGGCTTTTTAAAGCTACGCTCAAGCTTCAGCTTTGAAACTTATTTCACTAAGTGACATGGGTTGAATTTTATCTCCCTCAAATTCATATGTTGAAGTCCCAGTACCTCAAAATGTGACCTTATTTGGCTAAAAGGTAGATGTGTTACCAAACTAAACTTGGGTCCACTCGCCCACGCACAGTAAAACCAATCTATTGACACCAGGTTGTGTTGAAGGAAAGTGCAGGGTTTGTTGCAAGTCCAAGCAAGAAGTGTGGGCAGCTAATGCACAAAAGACCCAAACTCCCCAATGGATTTCAGGGAAGCATTTTTTTTTTTTTTTTTTAGCTACTTTATTTATTTATTTATTTTATTTTTGGCTGTGTTGGGTCTTAGGTTCGTGCGAGGGCTTTCTCTAGTTGCGGCAAGTGGGGGCCACTCTTCATCGCGGTGCGGGGACCGCTCTTCATCGCGGTGCGCGGGCCTTTCACGGCCCCTCCCGTTGCGGGGCACAGGCTCCAGATGCGCAGGCTCAGTAGTTGTGGCTCACGGGCCCAGCTGCTCCGTGGCATGTGGGATCTTCCCAGACCAGGGCTCGAACTGGTGTCCCCTGCATTAGCAGGCAGATTCTCAACCACTGCGCCACCAGGGAAGCCCCAGGGAAGCATTTTTAAAGCAAGTTGAGGGAGAGAGTCCCCGGCTACGTGATTAGCACGTGCACAATCCTCTGACTGATAGATGTTGAGGTAACAGGGTGATGTTGCAAGGTTTAACATTATCAATTCTTAGGCTCCTGCTGATCTGGTGGCTATGTGTTTCTGGTCATCATGCAGTTAACTTCTTCCATCTGGTGGGGGTTTTAGCATCTGTATAACAAGATGTGCACCAGACACTGTTATCTATGTCCTTCAGGGAGTAACTAAAGATTCTGTGACTGTACTATATGGCTGATCTATTGTATAAATTGTTACCAGTTCTCCTGGCCCAACTGCTATTTTTTTTTGCTATCAATTCATGTTCACATTCTTTCAATCATTAATTCTTGAGCCAGACTTTTGTGACTCAGGGGAGGCCTGGGAGACTAAAGTTTTTCTACAAACAAGAGGCAGGCAGAAGACATGGGGGTCTGTCCTGGGAAGGCCCCACAGGGTTCTGCTCAGTTATAATCCCCCTTTTCTTTGATACTCCTCAATCTTGAGGGGAACAGGTGTGGGACAAGAAAGGGAATAAAGTTTTGGATAGAGGGGTTGATCATAAACTTGGCGGAGGAACTTGGTTTTAGGGAGACTTCATTTTAGATACAGATGTAATTTGTTAAAATGAGGTCATACTGGAGTAGAGTGGGCCCCTAGTCTGACTGGTGTCCTTATAAGAAGGGAAAATTGGAACATAGACAGGCACACAAGGAAATTATCAGGTGAACATAAAAGCAGAGATAGGGGTGAGATGTCAAGGAGCCAAAGAATGTCAAAAGATTGCCAGCAAACCATCAGAAGCTGGGCAGATGCATGGGACAGATTCTCCTCATAGACTTCAGAAGGAACCAACCCTGCCAACACCTTGATCTTAGACTTTTAGCCTCCAGAACTGTGAGACAATAAATGTTTGCTGTTTAAGTCACCCAGTTTGTGGTACTTTGTTACGGTAGCTGTAGCATACTAATACACCAAGAGATGTGAAAAAACTTGACCTTACCACAAAATAAATCAGTGGGCTTTAGTTTGCAATGTAACAGAAGGTACCTTCTCCCCTTATAATGATCTTGTGAAGTTCCAAAATAGCTTAAAGTCTTAAGAATACACTGAAGTCAAGTATTTGGTAACAATAGAGCATATTTTATTAACAAATATTTTAAATAAGGGTGCATTACTATGCACATATTTAAATTGTTTTCATTTAACCATGCGTTTGCCCTTCGTGTTCCTTGTCACTGACAAATATCCAGTCAGAAAAGCTCTTAACTTTTCAGTTACAAATGAAATGTTTTTCAGTGAAACAGCAGTTCTTCCTCATTAACAAAAAGACCCTTCAAATTTACTTCTCAAAAATCTCAGAGAAATTGTAAAGTAACCCAAATTAGAAGTTTGTTGCCTGAACAAAAATTAGGCCTATGTGAAAATAAATTAAGCTGAATGCAATTTTATAATAATAATAAATATGATTCATAGGACAATTAAAACAAGTTCTGCCATGGGTCAAAATTTGAAAGTTTGTTCAAAAATACCAGAAGAGCTTTTAGTTACTGATAGATTATTAGGCTAAAATCCAGAAACATTAAAAGTTGACTTAAGAAGCATATGACTTCTAGTTAACCTAAGCTATAGGAGAACCTTCTATACTCTATAACTAGAGAATATTTTTCACCCTCGCCTTGAGAGATTTCTAGTGTATTCAGTTGGCCAAAAAGTTCGTTCGGGTTTTCCGTACGATCTTGCCTGTAGACTATTAGATTTGCGAGTTGAGGGACCAGTGTCAAGGAGTAAGAGAGATTTTAATTAAGTAATGTGGATAATGTATTTTGGAGGCAAAAAAGATCTGGGGTCACATCCCAGCTCAGCCACTTAGAAGCTGCAGACAAGCTTTTTAAATTTCTCAGCCTTGGCCTCGGGTAGTCAAGGACCTACTTTGAAAGACTTTAATAATTATGAAAATTAAGTGTAAAATGCCTAGCACAGTTTCCAGCTTGTGGTAGGAGGTCAATAAGTAGTAGTTGTTATTATTATTATTTTTATTAGTTGTTATTATTAGTTTACTTTTCTTCCAACTAAATCTGATGTTATAATCCTTTCTTTTCCCCCCATCTTGCTATAGTTGAACTTGGTATTCATTTTTCTTGCCATATGTGAACTTTCTACTGCTAATTTTAAAAAAGAAAAGAATATGTAGTGGCTTTAAGGGTAAAGTAGGGTGGAGCCTGAATAGTGGTCCTCAATTATATCCATGTCCTAATCTCCAGAATCTGAATATGTTACCTTATATGGCAAAAGGGACTTTGCAGAGGTGATTAAGTTAAGGACTTTGAGATGGGGGATTATCCTGGAGTATCAGATGGGCCTGATGTACTCACAGGAGTATTTATCAGAGGGGCACAGGAAGAGTCAGATTTAGAGGATATGGTGATGTGATGATGGAAGCAGAGATTGGAGTGATGTGCTTTGAAGGTGGAGGAAGGGGCCAGAAGGTCACTTGAATAAATGAATACAGGCAGTCACTAGAAACTGAAAAAGGCAAGGAAACAGATTCTCTCCTAGGGCCTCCAGAAGGGACCAGCCCTGCCAAACCTTGACTTCAGTTCAGTGAAACTGATTTCAGACTTCTGACCTACAGAACTGTCATAGAATACATTTATGCTGTTTTAAACCACAAAGTTTGTGGTAATTTGTTACAGTGGCAACAAGAAACTAATACAGGTAGAGATGGTCATTTGAGGTCTGCATCTGTTAGCTAGTGTTACGTCATAAACCACCCTAAATTACAATGACTTAAAATTAACACGTATTTATTTAGCTCACATGTGTTTGGATCAGATGTACGGTTCTGCTGATCTGGTCTGGGATTGGCTGATCTCAGATGGGCTTACTCATGCATCTCAGGTCACATTGCCAGATCTGCTGTGTGCTGGCTGGTCTAGGGAGGCCTTAGCTGGAGAGGGAAGGTTGATCTCTGTTCAACATGCTCCCAAGAAGAGCTAGCCCCAGCTTGCTCACATGGTGGGTGGACAGATTTCTGAGAGAGGACAAGGAAGGGTATTTGACTTCTTGAGGCTTAGGCTCAGAATTGACACAGTGTCATATATGCTACATTCTATTGGCCAAGGCAGATCACAGGGTTAGCCCAGGTTTTAGTGGTTAGTGAAATAGATTTCACTTCTTAATGGGAGAAGTTTCAAAGTCATATTGTAAGGGATGGGGATATGGAGAAAAGTAAAGAATTTGAGATATTTTTGCAATCAATGTACCACACAGCCTCTCTTGGAAAAACATGTATCTTGGTTTTCAACTGATTTCCCAGCTCCTGCATTTGGCCATCCCTTTAACCATTTCATAATTTCCTCTTTTTGCATAATGCCCACATGCCAAGGAACTTCTGATAACCTACTGTTAGCTATTAGTTTTGAAAAGATCTGATCAACTAATTCACTTGATGGCATTCATAGCTATTTACCAAGTGAAATTTGCCCCCCTTATATTTATCTTTTAGTGGCATATGTCTAACAGTTTTTGTCAAATTGATTTTTCAATATGTGATTCCAGGTTTAACAAGCCTCATCCATGTGGAATTACTAATGGGGTATTATTTCAAGACTTTTCTGAACTCCTTCTAACACAGCTCAGCTGAGGTCTAAAAAGACCGTACATTGCATGCTGCTTTTTCTACATAAGATCTTTCCTTTCTGTTTCTTTATCCAGGTGTTACACTTTTTGAAGAAATAATGGTGTAGGCACATACGTAGATGAATATTAGAGTAAGAGAGGTTGTTGGGCTTGTGTCATGCAAGTTCCAGAGTCCAGATGGATTTGTGTAGCAGCTGTGGCTTGATCAACTGTGAAAATATTTGTCCCAGGAAGCCTTCACAACAGCAACGCCAATTCCCCAGGAGCCATCTGGGTTAGTTTTTTTTTTAATTGAAGTGTAGTTGATTTACAGTATTGTGTTAGTTTCAGGTGTATAGCAAAGTGATTCAGTTATATATATATATTTTTCAGATTATTTTCCGTTATAGGTTATTATGAGGTATTGAATATAGTACCTTGTGCTATACAGTAAATCCTTGTTGCTTATCTGTTTTATGTATAAGTAGTGTGTATCTGTTAATCTCATACTCCTAATTTATCCCTCCCCTGGCCCTTTCCTCTTTGGTAACCATAAGTTTGTTCTCTATGTCTGTGAGTCTCTTTCTGTTTTATATATAGATTCATTTGTATCATTTTTTAGATTCTACTTGTAAGTGATACCATGTGATATTGTCTTTCTGTGTCTGACTTACTTCACTAAGTGTAATATACTCTAGGTCCATCCATGTTGCTGCAAATGGCAATATTTCAATCTTTTCTATGGCTGAGTAATATTCCATTGTATATATATCACATCTTCTTAAACCAATCATCTACTGATGGGCACTTGTGTTGTTTCCATGTCTTGGCTATTGTAAATAGTGCTGCTATAAACATTGGGGTGCATGGATCCTTTTTTTTAAAATAGATCTTCATTGGAGTATAATTGCTTCACAATACTGTGTCAGTTTCTGTTGTACAACAAAGTAAATCAGCCATATGCATACATATATCCCCATATCCCCTCCCTCTTGAGCCTCCCTCCCACCCTCCCTATCCCACCCCTCTAGGTGGTCACAAAGCACCGAGCTGATCTCCCTGTGCTATGCGGCTGCTTCCCACTAGCTATTTTACATTTGGTAGGGTATATATGTCGCTGCTACTCTCACTTCGCCCCAGCTGTCCCCTCCCTCCCCCCTGTCCTCAAGTCCATTCTCTATGTCTTTATTCCTGCCCTACCACTAGGTTATCAGTACCTTTTTTTTTTTTTTAGATTCCATATATATGCATTAGCATATGGTATTTGTTTTTCTCTTTCTGACTTACTTTAGTCTGTATGACAGACTCTAGGTCCATCCACCTCACTACAAATAACTCAATTTCGTTTCTTTTTATGGCTGAATAATATTCCATTGTATATATGTGCCACATCTTCTTTATCCATTCATCTGTCAATGGACATTTATGTTGCTTCCATGTCCTGACTATTGTAAATAGTGCTGCAATGAACATTGTGGTACATGGTCTTTTTGAATTAGAGTTTTTGTCTTTTCCAGATATATGCCCAGGAGAGGGATTGCTGGATCATATGGTAGCTCTATTTTTAGTTTCTTAAGGAACCTCCATACAGTTTTCTATAGTGGCTGCACCAATTTACACTCCCACCAACTGTTTCAGAGGGTTCCCTTTTCTCCACACCCTCTCCAGCGTTCATTATTTGTAGACTTTTTAATGATGGCCATTCTGACTGGTGTGAGGTGATACCTCATTGTAGTTTTGGTTTGCATTTCTCTACTATTAGTGATGTTGAGCATCTTTTCATGTGCCTGTTGGCCATCTGTATGTCTTCTTTGGAGAAATGTCTTTTTAGGTCTTCTGCCCATTTTTTGATTGGGTTGTTTGTTTTCTTGATATTGAGCTATATGAGCTGTTTGTATATTTTGGAAATAAAACCCTTGTTGGTTGCATCATTTGCAAATATTTTCTCACATTCTGTAGGTTGTCTTTTCATTTTGTTTATAAGCCTTTGCTGTGCAAAAGCTTATAGGTTTGATTAGGTCCCATTTGTTTATTTTTGCTTTTATTTCTTTTGCCTTGGGAGACTGATCTAAGAAAACATGGCTACGACTTATGTCAGAGAATGTTTTGCCTATGTTTTCTTCTTGGAGTTTCATGGTGTCATGCCTTTATATTTTGGTCTTTAAACCATTTTGTTTATTTTTGTATATGGTGTGAGTGTTCTAATTTCATCGATTTAGCTGTCCAGCTTTCCCAACATCCCTTATTAAAGAGACTGTGTTTTTCTATCTGAGTTAGTTTTTATTTGTTTGTGATTTGTTGTTGTTCTTCTTCTTAAGATCTTGTCAAATCCAGAAAGTGAATGATGAATGAATGGATGAAGCTCACTCATTACCACTTTTTTAGTTCAGTTCATTATCACTTTTTAAAATTGTGTTTGGAAATTAACATAGAGTAAAATTAACATTTATGGTCTATAGTTCTACAAATTTTAACCTATATATAGGTTTGTTTATCCACCATCATAATCAGAAAACAAAATAGTTCCTCTGTGCATGAATGTTTAAGGCAGCTCTATCCACAACCTCAAAAAACTGGAGGCAACCCAAATGCCCTTCAGTGGGTAAATGGATAAGCAAGTTATGGTACATCCATACAATGAAATACTACTCTGTAATAAAAAGGATGGAACTACTGACACAAGCAACAACTTGGGTGAATCTCACAATCATTATGCTGAGTAAAAGGCTAGTCTCAAAAGGTTGCATGTTGTATGATTCCATTTATATAACATTATCACTCTTTGCTTGAACTTTCTAATTCCTTCCTATTAGGTTCAAGTTCAGTGTTGCTTCAGTTTTCAATATAGCTTCAGACCATTTTGAAGCAAATGGTCTTTCAAAAATAAAAATAAAATCATACCATAGAGCTGCTTAAATCACTTCAATCATTCTGAAAATTCTTGGATATGATTTAGGAAGTTCTTTATGATGTGGGTCTTGCCTCCTTCTCCAGGCTAATCCCCTTCCTCACCCATCTGATCACCAGTGTTCACCATATTCCTACAGTTCCTTGAATGCATCAGCCTCTCCAGCTCTATGTCTTTCCCTCTTGTCTAAAAATCCCCACACCTCCCCAACCACCTCATTGTCTTTCTTAGCACTTAAACTTCTAAGTCAAGCACTCAAGAAACAACTCTTCTGAAACAAATTCACTGATTTTTTTCAGGGAGATCATGGGGAGCCTCAAGTTTCTTAGTTTGTATCTGTGATTATAGAAGTGCTTTAAAAAGGAGCCTGCCTATGAATCCATTAAAATGATTTGGAAGGGGTAGGATTGGCAGGTGCGAAGGCTCTCTAAGGCAAAGTGAATTTCAGCTTCTTCATTCAAAGCTTGTAGAGATCACAGTTTAGGTCTCTGCCCACATTTACAAATGGAATACACTGAGGAGGCATAAACACTTACTGAAACCTTTGTAGGAGCACATTTTGCCTGCCAGCAACTCTTTGCCAAGCAAACATTTTTAAAGAACTTGGACGATCCTGGCTGCCCCAGTGTTTTCATAAATATTTCCATCCGGCAGTCAGAGAAGCCTTGCAGAAGAGAGTGGTCAACAGGAAAACTTGAAATGGAAGAGGTTCAGTGAGCAGCTGCTGAGTTGTAAAAATGTATGCAAAAGCATATGGCTGTCTTTAGGGCCTTAAGGCAACATTTTAATTTAAAAAAATTTTTTTTACCCTGCAAAGATCAAAACATATGATTCCATTTCAGAAGGTTTTCTTGTAAACAAACTCTTCACTTTGTAAAAGAGTGCATAAATGTTTAGCATGACATAAATATTTGTTTATCTAAATATATGTTTGAGATATACAAATTTTGGCATAATTTGACCTAGTGGTCATCATGGATTTCCGATAATCTCTTTGGCATTCTTGTCTTATGTGTTCACCTTTATTTGGGAAGATGTAACATTTAATTTTCTACCATTTTAAGCTGAATTGCAGAGGATATCTAGGTGAAAAGCGTTCAGAATTTGATGCTGGTGCAGAATGCTGCAATTTGCTTACTTGAATATAAATGCTGAGCTTTCAACACTTCTATATAGTCAGCTATGTTTTGCGTTTAATTCAAGTATTGAATTATATCTAAAAATATCTCCACTGTTAAGGTCCCAAACCTGCAGGTCATCCTTCTTATGTATTGGAATGGTGTTGGTTTAGCCACTAGGGATGAATCCTCTGCAGTGTGTCCCTTTATGTAGGCAAGAAATTCCCCATGGTAATCCTTTTCTTCTTGTTTGGAAAGGTCAGTTTTTCTGACATGGGCAAGAAATCTTCTCCAGGCATAAGTGGATTTAAATTATGATAGCTTTTTCCTCCCTGTTTTGTTAGGTCCCCACCCAAAAAACACCATACACACACACACACACACACACACACACACACACACACACACACACATATTAAAGGATCCAACTGCCACTTTGTGTTCAGCACTTCCCTTAGAACACCAGTGTCTTGGGATATTTCACCCCAAAAGTATTCCGTGACCAAATAAATTTGGGCAATTCTGCAACTGTATCAAACCTCATTTCTTGTAGATTCTCAGTTGTCATTAACATGCTCAACCCCTAATTAGCATTGCATAAAGATAGGTCTTCTTCAGTTGTTTAACACAGTATTTCCTAACTTATTTGACAATGGAATCCATTTTTTCTTAGCACGTAGCGCTTATTACAATTTTGGAGAAAACTTCTTGGGAAATGTAGTTTTAAAACTTTTATGGAATTTTTAATAAGATGAAGCCATCATCTAAATGTCCCCTTTCATAATGCTAACTTTGTGGCAGTTGCTAGCTCTCAAAAATTCAAAACAAATTAATGAAGCAACCAAAAGAAACTTTACTAATCAAAGTAACCACTCGTATGTATAACACAACTAATAATATTTATAGCTTCTAAGCCACTGGAAACAGAATTTTAAATCAGGCTGAGATGTGAAAGGTCTGTTAAGCTAGTCCGCCTTCTTCAGACACAGATGGGGAAACAGCTGACATGATGAGGTCAGTCAGTGAGAAACAAAGGTGGAACAGGAATTAAAATGTCTGCATCCCCAAGCCATCATTCTTTTGATTCAAAAGATAAAGGCCCAACTTAGATGTTTAGAAATCAGTGATTCTTAGTATTTGAACTCCATTCTTATGACCTTCCCAACACAATCTGTAACTCTGTATCATAAACCTCTAAACAAGGATATACTAACATCTTTTAAGTTTCTGTGTTGCTACAATAGTTCATTTTGAGAAACATTTATTACTTACTTAGTTACAAAAATATGTATTTTGTCCTTTGTAGAGATGTTTTAAACTCCATGAAACTTAGGCATATGTTTGTGTGTGTGTGTGTTCCTAACACATTTCTAAGTAAAAATGATTTTACAGTCCTTAATTTCTGGTAGTAATTGGAATTTTGTACATTCAAAAATATAGATTGACAGATTATTTTTTAAAAGAGGAAGATATTCTAAAAGACATCAGGAAGCTCACTTGGTAGGACTTTCCCAGGGTAACACTTCCAGCCTTATGTCTCAGACCCATTTCTCCCCACTGGTTGAAAATCTAACTTTTACTCCATGTTTTTTAAATTGATGAAGGTAATTGATTAGACATCTGCAAGCACAGGGCATTCTGTCTTGTTTCCTTCCCTCATGTGTGACTATGTTCTTTGGTGTGTCTGCTCGGAAAATTTTTCTTAAAACTATTGTCCAAAAGTCTGAATTGGAGAGGAGGGAGTTAGAAGCAGGACCAGGGAGACTTAACAAGCCCATTTAGCTCTCACACCTCAGCTTCATTGGCTAAAATCTTTATAAGCAAAAATGTGACATTTTGTCAAAATAAAAGAAAAAAGTAAAAAGTAAATGAAAATAAAATTCTCTGTCAAGAATTGAAAAGCCAAAACCCTTTTAAGCATCATGGAGCTTTGCCACAATTTAAGGCTTGAATGTATAGAGCCCAAATGTCTCAGAGCTAAAAAGTTCTTCAAATATCTTCTGGTTTAAGGACCATTTTGCCAATCCGTGTAGTCAGAAGCTGAACACACTTTGAGACCAGGGCTGCTCCATCTTTAATGTGAATTTAGACCACCTGGGGATCTCGTTAAACTGCAGTTTCTGTTTTAGAGGTCAGAGGTTGGGCCGTTTCGAACAAGTTCCCAGGTGATGCCAGTGACGCTGTAAACACTTGGAGGAGCAAGGGCCTAGAGAAGAGCTGAAGGAAACAACTGGTCTCAATGAGGCTGAAAGAGCCTCGTGATTGGCTCTCGAATCTTCAGAGCTGTTCTTAAGGTGAAGTAACTGGTGGTGGTTTTCTCAGGTCCTGGTGTTTTTGCAAGTCTCCCTGCTCCAGGCGCCACAGATACCTCTTTTCTGTGGATTGAGGGACTGGAAACAAAACAAAAAGCAAGCCTCCTGGGACCAGATCCAGGGCCACCTTACTCCCTGCTACGGCGATGACCTTCCTTTGCACTAGTAAGTTGCAATTTATGATGTTACTCTTTCTACTCTCCAACAAAGTGGGTCTTTCCGTTAATTGAAAAACACTTTATTTGTGCGTGCGGGGGCCCGCGGGGGGCGGGGGGGGAACCTGGAATAGGTTAACTGCTTCTTTGAAATCTCCCAAGGTTTGATATGTAAAGCCCAGTGAAGGTACATCTCAGGAGAAGGTTTTGAAATTGTGGAAGCAGAGGGATGGAAAAAGAGGTAGGAAGGAAGTGATATGTACAAAGGATTTTTCTTAAGTAGCAAAATGGACATGGTGGGATGATGACTAAAGTCGGAATATAGGTTTTAGGTCTCAGGTAAGTTTTCAGTGGAAAACGGCCTGTTTGGTTAAACTTAGTGGCAGGGAATCAGGAATAATCTTGTCGACGACTTTGCTACTATGAATTGCCCAGAAACTTCCTTAAACAATTTTCTGCCTGTTTGTTCATTTTATTCTCTATCAGAGGTAGCATGCAAATGGATGGAGTTTTAATTTCCTTTCATGCTTAGGGATATTTGGATAAAAAGGTGTCATCAAGTATTTTGATGACTGTAAGCTCGCATTCATTGCTCTGTGATAGAATGTCATTGGTAGAATAGAACACTCTCAGTAATTCACCTCCAAAGTAGATTTTTTCCCTGGAAAATGCTTATTTTCAGTTTGGAACTGAAAATATAAAAATTTTAAAAGGCTCTCTCCAACATTCAAATGAAGTAAGATGTAGTTTTTGCCTTTCCTTTGGCAGATAATGTTATTAGAAAGTAATCAACAGAGAAAACATTCAGTGGCATTATGTAAGGACCAATTGTAATACCTCCAGAGACAATTAGTTGCAAGTTAACCTTATGATAAGAGGTGGGGGGTTGGTGACGATGGTGGTGGAAGTAATTTACAAAAAAGACCCCTTTTTATGTAAATTTACATACATTCTTTTATTTTTAGCATCTTTAATTTTGGGGGGGATATGCATTTTTCCTAAGCATGTTTACCAACTCAAAGCCAGAATTGTGTTTAAAAATATCAATTTAATATAACTTAGAGCAGCAGTGTTTTGTCCCCTTCCATTTATGTTGTGCAGAAAAACAGACTTCTGTGTGGTGAACGTGTGTTGAGATGAAAGCTTTAAGTTGGTGGCTAGTAGCCCAGTTATGAAACACTTGGCTGCCTGCCGCTCCTTGGTAATGCATTCTACAGGCTGTTGTTTTCTGCTGATTGCCTATTTACAGTGATTTACTCCAAATATGTGGGCGTCTTAAGTATATGGGTGTTGTCCAAAGAAAAAAGTCAGTTTACCAAAAAAATAAATAAATAAATACGAGGGGGAAAAAAAGTCAGTTTATTCTAAAGGATGAAATGAGAAGCAACAAACAATAGCTTCTGTTGATCCACTATTAATTCTCAAATTGAAAGAAGACCTGCCATAGAGGCTTGGAGGCCAGCAGAGGAATCAGCTAAGAGGGAGGGAACCCGTAAGAACCAAATGGTCACCTAAAAAGGGCCCACTGCACACCCACTGTGGGCATAGCCCTGAAGTTAATGGTGTGGGCAGAGGGAAAGAGATAGATGCAGCCCAAACCTTTAAGAAATGTATTAATCTAGTTGATGAGGCTGAATACTATCCAAACAAAATGATGAGCTCAATTGCAAATCAGAATAAAAAATGACACTGTACCAATTTAATACATTATGACACACTGGTACAAGATAAGGCAACACTTCTTTCTAGGATTAAAAATTTACTCAGAGTGAAAAAGCCTGGGGTGATTCTAATTGAGACCTCTCTCCTTTCTAGGATTAAAAATTTACTCAGAGTGAAAAAGCCTGGGATGATTCTAATTGAGACCTTTCTCTAGTTTATATAGATCCATTAATCAGTGCATTTGAGGTTAATATTTTTCAATTGCTTATAAGTTTACCTATTATGTCATAATTCAATATAAAATATTCAATCTTTGAGCACACCTACAGTATGACAAGCATTGTACTAGGTCTTAGTGTTATATGGAAAGATAATATATGTTTATTGACATTCAGAAGCTCCAAATGTTGGGAGGTGAGCGACAGATGTGAAAATGTAACCATAAACTAATGTGATAGTAATTATCATATAAGAATAAACAAAATGATACAGGAGCATAGAGGGTAGTTATCAAGTTTACTTGAGGGATCCAGGACAGGATTCTCAGAGGAGGTTACATGAGGAATTTTAACTACTCTCTGAGATGCAAGTATACCGTACATTTGGGACTGTACTGATTTTCTAAAGGAAGGTCTCCGTCAAGAAACAAAGTTAGCTTGCCATGACATTCATTTAGTGATTCTATGCTAGCCTTGCATGATCCCTTTTGTTCTATTTTAAATGATCACAACTTCATTTACTGTTCTAGAATTCTGCTCTGTCTTGAGTTTAAAGCTAAATGTCAATGATATGAAAACTTACCATTTTTCCAGTTCTAGTCTTTTCAAAAGTTTATGTGTAACTTTCTAGGTTCAATGTAGTGAACTGACCATTCTAAGTATTTTAAGCAGAAGGGATTTAATATAGGGACTTATGTGTTTAAAAATGGAGGAACAAAAAAAAAAAAAATGGAGGAACGAAAGTTAGCAGCCTGTCACTGGGCTCACTATAGCTGAGATTCAAAGATGAGGAAGATGCTGTTGGCACCGTACTTGCTGGGTCACATCCTCCTCTTATACCCACGAGTTAATGGCTTGTCACCAGGACCCTGAGTCAGGCCACAGACAGACATATCTTTGTGAATGCTTTGCAAGCAGTGACAAATAGTCACAGCAGGAAGATGGCCTCCAAGCCATTTGATCCTCAGAGTGGGTCTCACTGATGGAAACTACTGTTCAGAGACCTAGGTTAAAGAGAATATGAGAATGTAACTTTAGCTTTCTACATTGTGGAATATGAAGGTATACAGAAGGGAAAGGAAATAAATGACAGCTAACAATTAACTGTTTTGTTCTCACTTTTATTCTTCAAATGTTACTAACACTTTCTTAGGATTTGATTAGCCTTGACAAATTGTTTAACTATATTTAACCTAAATACTAAATGTGTTTTATTAGCAGCTAGCTTACCTTACTCATTAAACATAAATTTACTGAAAACTCTCTGTGCCAGGCAAGTTCCCAGATGTTGAGGATACAGCTGTGTATTGAGTAAACCATGGTACCTGTCCTCAAGGAATTTACAGTCTATCAGGGAAGATAGGCTGTAAGAAATGACCCTCCCAAAATATGTACTGAAAATTATTGTAGGGAAAAGTAGGAGGTATGATAAAACATCAAAACATGGGAGCATAATATTGATTTGGATGGTCAAGAAAAGTTTTTCTTTTTTGTTTTTTTCTGAGAAAATAACATGACCTGAAATCTTTGATGACAGCTAGGGGATGAACTGAGGGGAAGAGGGTTGCAGGCCAAGAGAAAAAGAGCTATGTTTGGAGACAAAAATCATCTGGAACTTTCATGGGATTGTACAAATTTCAGTGGCTTAGGGAGGGTCGGTCTAAAGGCTTTTCCAAGATGTGATGAGTTATGTTTGTTTGTTTGTTTCTTTCTTTAATTGTTATGAAATGTACACAACATGAAATTGACCATCTTGATCATTTTTAATATATTTTTAGATTTTTATTATGGTAAAATACATATAATGTAAAATTTACTATCTTAACCACTTTTAGGTGTACAGTTTAGCAGTATTAAATACATACACAGTGTTGTGTAACCAATCTCCAGAACTTTTTCATCTTCCCCAACTGAAACTCTATTACCATGAAAACAACTGTCCAGTGTCTCCTCCCCTCAGCCCCTGGCAACCGTCATTTTACTTTCTGTCTCTCTGAACTTGACTACTCTACATACCTCATGTAAGTGGAATCATATAATATTGGTACTTCTGTGATTGGCTTATTTCACTTAGCATAATGTCCTCACAGTTCATCTATGTTGTAAGATGTGTCAAAATGTCCTTCCTTTTTAAGGCTGAATAATATTCCATTGTATTTATATACCACATTTTGCTTATCCATTCATCAGTGGAGGGACATTTGGGTTGCTTCCATATCTTGGCTATTGTGAATAATGCTGATATGAACATGGATGTAGAAAGATTTCTTTGAGACCCTGCTTGTCTAATTTTGTGTATATACCCAAAAGTGGAATTGCTGGATCATACGGTAGTTCTATGTTGAATTGTTTTAAGAATTGCCATACTGTTTTCCAAAATGGCTGTACCATTTTACATTCCCACTCACAGGGCACAAGGATTCCAATTTCTCCATATCTTTTAGGTATATACACAGAAGTGTAATAGCTGGATCACCTGGTAATTCTGTTTTTAATTTTTTGAGGAACATCATAACGTTTTCCATAATGTCTGCACCATTTTATATTTCTACCTGCAGTGCATAATGTTTCCAATTTCTCCACAGCCTTAACAACAGTTGTTTTCTGTTTCCTTGATAGTAGCCATCTCAATGAATGTGCGGTGGTCTTCATTGTGGTTTTGATTTGCATTTCCCTAATGATTAGCAATGTTGAGCTTCTTTTCGTGTGCTTATTGGCCATTTATATATCTTCTTTGGAGAAATGTCTATTGAACTCATTTGCCTATTTTTAATTTTTTTTATAGGAGTTCTTTTTATACTTTGGATATTAATTCCTTATCAGATACATGATTTGCAGATATTTTCTTCCATTCCTTGGATGTCCTTTTCACTCTGCTGATTATGTCCTTTGAAACATAAAAGTTTTTAATGTTGATATAGTCCACTTTACCTCTATATAATTTTGTTGCCTGTGCTGTTGGAGTCGTATCCAAGAAATCATTGCCAAACTCACTGTCATGAAGCCTTTCTCCTGTCTTTTCTTCTAAGAGATTTATAGTTTTAGCTCTTAAATTTAAGTCTTTGATCCGTTTGAACTTAATTTTTTATGGTGTAAGGTCCTACTTCATTCTTTTGCATTTGGGTGTCCAGTTTTTGCAGTAACATATGTTTAAAAGGCTATCCTTTCACCAGGATGAAGTTTTAAATTTTATTTTACAATAAATGTGAAGGTTCTTGAGATAGCCCTCTCTCTTCTTTATTAATTTTTGGTTTATATACATATTTTGAATATGTTTATAAACAAAGTTTTTGGTATTGGTAGGATTTTTCCAAAAATCTCAGTTCATACTTTGAGCTGTCCAACACTGTTCTTAGAGATGCTGGTCACGCTGCTTCATTCTTATTCTTAGAATGTTCTCTTGCCATTTATCTACTTCCTCGTCTATGTTTTCTTGTCTCTTTTCACTACCAAATGCTTAGATGCTTGGGGAACCATTCTTCCAACACTCATCTTGCAACATGGCATTTGTATATCTGCATTCCACTGAATGGGCATTCCTGAAGTTTCTTCTTCATGGCTTGTCTGAGGAGCTTTCCTTATTTAGTCTTCATTCTGCTCCATTTGACCATAACTCATTCCATCCTAAACAGTTTTCTACACCTTCTTCCCATACTGACTTCCTGATATTACATTTTTCTGGTTCAATGAATTTCAATTCAAAATGACTTATTTAATACCTCTCTTATTAGGTGCAAGAGATATAAATAAAAAATACAATACTCCCTATCAATAATTTTTATATTCCTCAGATTCTTCCTATGCTGGCTCCCTCACTAATTTTTCCACTTTCTTCTGGTATTTCTAGTACAGCCTTTAGTTATCTGTGCTCTTCTTTGTCCTCTTTCCCCATATTATAATTATATACATTCCTTCCATCTTCTAATGGGCAGGGACTGGGACCGTATGCCTCAGAGTTTCTAGTACAAAGTCTTGCTTTTGCAGAGAGTGGATACTAATTTACATGACTTGACTTATGCAAAGTTTGTAAAGATCAGGATCAAATTGATGACAGAAAAGCAGCTTAAAAAAACCCCACCACTCATTGTATGCTAGAGCAGAAGAAAATGAACCACAACAGCAGGCTTAAGAAATGAAAATAGACTAGGATGTTATTAAGTAAGACATTAAATAATATCCCTACAAATAAGGGAATTTTTAGAGACTTATTTCTGAATCCAGGGCACAAAGTTAGAAAGACCAAGGTTCTGAGAATGAAGAAACAGTTAAGATAGAAAAGCACCATCAAGTTTTGAAAAGACAAAGTACTCTTGGTCGTATGGTCTCAAAACTGAGTTCTAGAAGATTCTGCATACAACCAAAGTAATTACTTAGCTGCTATATCCACATACTTCTTTTAGAGAAAGGTGAAGTGAAACATGATGTGAGTGGATGAAGGGAGTGTTTTAGGATTCAGAAGTTTCTGATATTATTAAGCATTAATTACTAGGTTCTTACAGGAATCAGGAGGGAAAATAGCTGATGGAATGATGCATGAGATAGAGTGGATGTTTCTGAAGAAGCACATGTTTACAAAAAATCACTGGCAGTTATATAATAGCCTTTAGGCAGGAGACAAGATCAAGTGATTTAAAATATAAAACAAAACTTACTGTTTTTTTTCTGTATAGGCAGATAATGAAAACGTTTAACATAAAAAGTGAACCATTAATAAGAACAAAATAAATTGATCTATATTATGGATTCTATAATTTCAACACAGAAAGGTAACTCTAAGTGTCCTCTGAGTCTACAACTCTGTTTTGAGGAAAGCAAAAAAGAGTAGCTTCTGCACAAACCACCGTGCTTTGTGTCATGTGACTTTATTGTCCTAGACAAAAGTAACTGATTTATGAATTAATGCTGAAATCAAAGATAAGCAGCTAAAGACTGGACCAGGAGCTAGATAGGTAGCCTGCCATAAGAACTCTACCCAGTGTGGGTATGCTATGCTGGACATTAACTGCCAGGCTCAGTAGGGTCCTCTACTTTAGGGGGTTTTGTATGTGACACACAAATATGCACACTCAGGGACACACAAACAAAAGCAGTAATAACAGATTTAGAGGACATAGAAAGAGAAACAATGAATAAGAGATAGAAATAAGAAGAGAGGGCTTTCCTGGTGGCACAGTGGTTAAGAATCCACCTGCCAATGCAGGGGACATGGGTTCGAGCCCTGGGCCGGGAAGATCCCATATGCTGCGGAGCAACTAAGCCTGTGCGCCACAACTACTGAGCCTGAGCTCTAGAGCCCACGAGCCACAACTACTGAAGCCCGCATGCCTAGAGCCCGTGCTCCACAACAAGAAGCCACCGCAATGAAAAGCCCGCGCACTGCCATGAAGAGTAGCCCCTGCTCACCGCAACTAGAGAAAGCCCAAGACCCCGTGCAGCCATAAATAAATAAATAAATAAATAAAGAAGGATGGAAGCAACATGTGTCCATCAACAGATGAATGGATAAAGAAGAGGTGGTACATATATAAAATGGAATACTACTCTATAAAAAGAATGAATTTTTGCCATTTGCAGCAACATGGATGGATCCAGAGATTATCATACTAAGTGAAGTAAGTCAGACAGTGGAAGACAAATATTGTGTGATATCACTTATATATGGAATCTAAAAATAAACTAGATTTGAATAAATTATGGTATTCATAATTTACACATAAAAGTGAATATCAAAAGAAGAAAGAGGGAAGGCAAGAAAGGCAGAATCATTACAGAAGAGAATAGATGCCTACTTCTGGTGGAATGATGGAATAACTGATTCCTCCGAGCTGGTTGGTTTCTTGTCCTGAGTTACGAAGGACTATTATTAATTCCTGAGTCCTAAACAGGAAGCTGTTGAGAAGGGTTTTCTGTGGCTCTTCATTTCACTGGGCATACATTATAATACCATTTTATTACCTATGTTGATTTAAGCAGTTCTTATGGCTAAAAGATTCTGTAGGATCATGGTGTGCAGTTTTGGAAGCTTTTTTCATATAATCATGAATTATGAACATCTTATTATGTCAGTTAATCTATTTCTAGAATATATTTTTTCCTGGCTGCATAGTAGTTCTTCTCATGGGTATACCATAATTTATTCAAATCATCCCCTTTTCTTGGATATTTAGATTGTTTGTGATTGTGGGTACTAAATAATACTGCAATGAACCTCTCTTGGCTATAGTTATTTTCTTCGGATAAATTCCAAGGAACTTTATATGTCAAAAGACATTATCATTTTTAAAGAAAAATTTCTCCCTAGAAAGTTGTACTAATTTATATGCCTACTAGAAGTATATAAAATTACCATTCACTTTTATTCACATCCCTATCAATACTGCGTAGTAACATTGCATTAAAAAATTAACCTTATGGAAGATAAATAATCTTATTCCTTCAATTGCAATTTACTCAATAACTGGTAAATTTAAGACTATTTTTATGTTATTAGCCATGTGTATTTAGTTTCTTTTTGGATTACCTGTTCATATTCCCTTACAGTATTTCTACGAATGTAATTTTCCCCCATTTTTATTTGTCAGAACATTTGTGTAGTAAACTAGTAACTCTTTGTCCTAACGTTTATTTTTTTTTCTCCTAGATTATAGTTCAACTTTCATTAAAAAATGACATTTATAGCATACAGGCTTTTTATAAATTTATATTGAAGCATATCACTTTATATTTTGAGATTCTTTCTAGATTATATGATTCTGTTACGTGACATAAATCTCCAGGGGGAAATTTTAAAAAATTTTTTCTCATTGGGTAATAAGAAATACCAATTAAAGATTAAAAATCAGATAACCTCAGGCAGTTTCACATAGTAATATTATACATGTTTGAAAGTTTCATTACTTAATTGATATAAAATAACAAGTAGCTAAATATGTGAACTGATCCTTTTTCAAGTTTTATAACATGATTCTCTTGGAATCACAAATGTGTTATTAAACTCTCAAGAGGCATATCTTGTGATATGTTCAAAATGGTATGAATGCTGTATTTCCTCATAATATGTGTAATTTTATGCATAAAAGTATATATTCAGATGTCAAATTACTTAGAGAAAATAAGTGATGGGAAGAAAGAAAATTACTAAACTAAATCACATGGAGTCAGGCTATCAAGGAAATCTGCATATGCCCTTGATGTCAGAAAAACCTTTTACAATAGATCTGATAAAAGTTATTGTTTACTTGGTTTTCCTTTCACCCGTTGTTATTTCCTCTGGGAATAGTTCAGATGATGCAAGAGCATTACTGCAGACAGGATGGCTCTGCTTACTGTAATGTTGAATTCATCACAAGTTTAAAAAAATAGTTTCAGAAATTCTCAAGTAAACATTTGTTGTGGGAGCATCAGTGGAAGATTTAATCATGATCACATTTTTGAGAATTATTTCAAATATGTTTTACGTGTCTTCCTTATAGTTCTGCATCGCTCTGATTAATTTATATTTGTAACTCTTTACCATAAGAATGCTCTAGAGTGTGTATATTGTATTTTCCATGATACAAAATTAGCTGAAAAAAATCTGTTAGGAAAGAAAAGATAGAGTGGAAATACACACACACACACGCACGCACGCACATGCTCATATAAGGACATAATGATGGCTACACTATCTTCCATTTCATACACTAGTTGTACGTTTCACCTTAAAAAATGTATGGAAAAATGTATAGTACTTTTCTGTGCCATCATTTTACTAGCTGATTATAAGCTATGGTGTTCTATTTTCTCCTTATTTTAGAATTCTAGTCCTGTGTTTCCAACTAAACTACCAATTCTTATGTTTCATTATATAATCCACATAAAGTAGTATATTTTCAAAAGTAGATATATCAGGTGCCATACAGTTCCTTTGCTGGAACAACCCAATTATCCAAGTGTAGCTCATGACAGATATTAGACACATTTTACTATTCCCTTATTTTATATTCACCTGCAAATAGACCTTGAAAGCATCTTAAGAGGGTCTAGTTAGGGAGTCCAGTTACTTGCATTCCTTTTATTGAAGAATGTGCATCTTTTATGTGAGGTGATCCTTTCTGTTAATGTGTAGATGATAACCTGTAAAACTAAGTTATGTGAAGCCAGATTTCTTTTGCATCAATATCTGATTAAATCCTAGAAATAAACTTGTTGGTTTGGTATTTTCTAGTCACAGTTCTCAGAAGGAACTGGGAATCAAAGAGGTTAGTTTGCCCAAGGACACACACTAGTAAGGTGGATTCATATTTCAAACCAGTGTCATTCTGACTCTGAATCCCATGCATGTTGTTTTCACAAAACCGTGTTGGTAGATCACTGATGCTTGGAAGGATGAGAAAACCCTTCACTGAACTGAAGCTTGCAGAATGAAGATTACTGGGCCTGTGTGTAAGCGAGGAAAGGGCATTTCAGGCAAAGGACATAGCATAGATATATGCCACGTTCAAAGGCTCTTGGTGAGGCTCAGGGTTTCTAAGTCTCTGCACTGTTGACATTTGGGACTGGTTAATCATTTGTTCTGGGGGCCTGTTTTGAACATTGAAGGGTCTCTATCCACTAGATGCCAGTGGCACCACCACACCTAGTTGTGACAACCAAAAATGTCTTCAGATATTGCTGAATGTTCCCTGGGGAGCAAAATTCACCAGATTGAGAACCACTCGTTTAAAGTGTAGAATATGGTGGGAAGCAAATGTATCATTAGGGCCATATCTATTGAAGAAGTAGGGAATGGAAGTGGAAATGTCTAAACAGGGAGTTATGTGATCAGATTTTCATTCTGGAATGCTGAGTAACAGTTAGAAAATTATAGAACAGTCCAAGGAAGAATTAATGGGGGGCCCTAAACTAGAACAGTGGCTGTAGGAATGGAATGGATGGAAGAAATCTGAGAAAAGTCTTAGCTGATTAGACTTAGGGGTTGGCGTTGGGATTGAAAAAAGTGAAGTTGCTTTGGCGAAAGAAATAAGGAATCCCATTTTGGGCATGTAGATTTAGAGGGGCTAGTAGTATATCAAGGAAGAAATACCTAGTGAATATTTCTAGATCTTAGAAAAGAGCTCCATAGGTAATCAACATTTAAGTGGGAGTGGATCCTGTGGGAAAAGATGAGAAGATGAATAGAGTGAGAAAATGAAATGCTTAAGTAGAGAACCATGTGAAACATTGACATTTAAGTTAAGAGGTCTTAGGATAGGAGGTGCCATAAAGACGAGAAGGAGTTGCTGACAAGGTAGAAGAAAGGAGGTGTCACAGATACTGACGATGTAGGGAACAACAGTGCCAACTGTTGATGAATATTCGTGTAAGATAACTCAACATGGTTTTTGTTCTTTGGTAGCATGGAAGTCTTTAGTAACTTTATTAAGAGCTGTTATAATAGAGTGGAAAAGATAGAATCCAGTTTGCTTTGGGCTACTCAGAAGCCCAGGGGATCTAAGCATGAAGAGAGTGAAGCACTACTTCCTCTGAGCTCACAATAACACATGACTGTGGGAGACTCAAGCTACTCCTATTGTTTTGGCCGTGAGATATAAATGGACTGTTACAAACAGGCATGACATATGAGGGTCCAGAAGTAATTCATCCACTGCACTCTGTGTTAATAGGGCCCATGTAAGAACATTTTGTCCAGGTTTGTTCACATCACCTTCAAAAGAACTTGTAGACATTTGTTAAAAATGATCAAAGGTACAGAAAATAACTCCTATGGAGGAAAGCTGTTTTGTGGGTATTTTTAGCTTATAAGTGGAAGACTTATAGTGTGACTTAATTACAGTTTTCTAGAATATGAGAATTTGTATGGACAAGATGCATATTGGATATTTCCATGCTCACATAAGAGAAATGGGCTTAAATAAAACAAGAAAGATGTTCTGGAAATGGCTATCAAAGGAGGTTTTGAGATTCATATTTTTCAGAAGATAGTGTCCATTATGTAATGTAAGAACTATTCCATTAAAAAGGAAATTTACCAAGTAAAATGCATTTCCTTGATTTATTAATATTAACTTTCAGAATTCTGATTTACATGCATTAACTTCCAAGAATCAGGTACAGTGCTTTGATTTATACATCATGCATGTAAAAGTTTTTATTAATGAATCCTAAATTTTAAAGTTGTGATTTAGTATGTTAGTTTATAAATCTTATGTTTAAACTTCCAATTTAGTGCTGTGATTTATGGGTGTCAAGTTTCATGCTATTTATGAATCATAATGTTAAACTTCTGATTTAATATGGTAGTTACTGTAAGAAGCATTAGTGCAATAAAATGCAATTCTTAAGAGACTAAGATAAAGCTGATTGATATTCCTATATGCAGCACCCTGTACATAGGCTCAGTTACAAAGCCATCCTCAGTGGTATATTTTGAATAGAATGCTAAGATAAGGCTAGAAGAGAATTCAATAGACTTTTAATAAATCGTGTTGAAGGAACTGTCTTCCCTTTTAATTAGACCCTTCACGGTAAAAGTGAGCAGTTTCAAGCTGTTATACCTCTTACAATTTATTTTATTAAGTTGGCAACAAAAGACATTCTCAGCTTTTCCTTATGACTGATCAATGTCTTAGTAAGATGGTTAAGTTTTCTCAGGAGACATACCTACATCTTTGGCTAACGTGGTTTATAGCAACCTTGAAAACGATTCTCTGATATCAGTTAGCCTGCAAACAAGTATTTGGTCACAAAATTACATGAACACCACTAGACAACCTCATATCTCATTTCTCACCCCAACTCTTCTTCCTCATCTTCCACTCCTTCACTGGCCAATATCGTAACTGTCATCTATGTGTGGCTATGGAGCACTTGCAGTGTGGCTGGCTGGTCAAAATCGAGATGTGCTGTAAATGGAAAATACAGATCAGATTTTGCAGAGGGAAAAAATGTAAAATATCTTGACAATTTTTATGAGTTGTAGGAGTAACATGGAATTATGATATTTTAGATAGATTAGCTTGAACAAAATAAACTTCATTTGTTCCTGAAGTGTGGGCCTCAGTAGTCGCGGTGCATGAACTCAGTTGTTGTGGCTTGTGGGCTCTAGAGCACAGGCTCCGTAGTTGTGGCGCACAGGCTTAGTTGCTTCGAGGCATGTGGGATCCTCCCAGAACAGGGATCGAACCTGTGTCCCCTGCACTGGCAGGTAGATTCTTAACCACTGCGCCACCAGGGAAGTCCCCCTCACCCCGGTTTTTTAAGTAAAAATCAAAGACACATTTTTCATTTTCACCAAGGACTTTATTGAACAGCGTATTCACCCTTTTGTTCCACTACCTTCTGCCATTTTTCAGGCAACTTAATAATTCCATCTCCCCAAAACTTTTTATCTTTTTGAGCAAAGAAATGTTCAGGTACCTTTTACAGTCTGCTAGGGAATTGAAATTTTTTCCATTAAGAGAATTTTGTAAAGACTGAAATAAGTGGAAATCTGAAGGTGCAATGTCTGGCGAATAAGGCAGATGAATCAGAACTTCCCAGCCAAGCTGTAACAGTTTTTGCCTGGTCATCAAAGAAACATGTGGTCCTACGTTATCCTGATGGAAGATTATGTGTTTTCTGTTGACTAATTCTGGACCCTTTTCGTCGAGTGCAGCTTTCAGTTGGTCTAATTGGAAGCAGTACTTGTTGGACTTAATCGTTTGGTTTTCTAGAAGGAGCTTAGAATAGAGGACTCCCTTCCAATCCCACCATATACACAACATAACCTTCTTTGGATGAAGACCGGCCTTTGGTGTGGTTGGTGGTGGTTCATTTCGCTTGCCCCACGATCTCTTCTATTCCACCCTGTTGTACAGTATCCACTTTTCATTGCCCATCACAATTTGTTTTAAAAACAGAACGTTTTCATTACATTTCAGTAGAGAATCGCATGTGGAAATATGGTCAAGAAGGTTTTTTTGCTTAACTTATGTGGAACCCAAACATCAAAGCGATTCACATAACCAAGCTGGTGCAAATGATTTTCAGCACTTGATTTGTATATTTTGAGTATGTTGGCTATCTCCCACGTGGTATAACGTTGATTGTTTTCAATTATTGTTTCAATTTGATCGCTATCAGCTTCAACTGGTCTACCCGACCATGGAGCATCGCAGCGAGAAATCTCCAGCATGAAACTTCACAAACCACTTTTGACACGTTCGATCAGTCACAGCACCTTGTCCATACACTGCACAAATCTTTTTTTGCGTTTCAGGTGCATTTTTACCTTTCTTGAAATAATAAAGCATAATATGCCGAAAACGTTGCTTTTTTATCTTTCATCTTCAATATTAAAATGGCTACACAAAAATTCACCAATTTTTTTTTAATAATTGGGCAGAAGTATTATTTAAAGATATTGGCAAATTTTTTAAAATAGTTATTTATTTATTTATGGCTGTGTTGGGTCTTCGTTTCTGTGCGAGGGCTTTCTCTAGTTGCAGTGAGCGGGGGCCACTCTTCATCACGGTGCGCGGGCCTCTCACTGCTGCGGCCTCTCTTGTTGCGGAGCACAGGCTCCAGACGCGCAGGCTCAGTAGCTGTGGCTCACGGGCCCAGTTGCTCCGCGGCATGTGGGATCCTCCCAAACCAGGGCTCGAACCCGTGTCCCCTGCATTGGCAGGCAGATTCTCAACCACTGCGCCACCAGGGAAGCCCAAATTCACCAATTTTGATAAGTCTTTTTTTTAAATGCACGCTGATATGACAGCTGTCACATACAATCTAACAAAATTGTTTGGAATGAAATTAAAGACAACTAAGTCCTACTAGAGCCATCTTACGGAAAAAACCGAAGGAACCTTTTGGCTCACCCAGTATGTTTCCGTTGAACAGCAGGGCTCTAGTCCTTCCACTGTTTTTCAGAATAAAAGCACCTGCGAACTGCAATCCCTTCCGAAAAGTTCACTCATGATGTTATGATCAGCGTACTAAAAGGAGAAAGGATGGTCAGACAAGAATATAATTTGTCTCCCTTTACCCTGACCAACTTGATTCTCATTAAGTGAGATATATAACTTAGAGACAAACATTATTGTTGTTTACTGCATTTGGTTTTTCCTTCCTGGAATGGGTTATAATTTCACTTAATCTTTCTAAGTTAGCGTTTATTGACTGCTTACTATGACTTGAATTCTTATGTGAAATGCTTTCTCTATATAACATTTCATTGAATCCACATTACAGCTCTATAAAGTAGATACTATTAATACATTGCTACTATTAACATCGACTCTGAGGCACAGATAAGTAACATGATAAAGATCACACATTGGCAGAGTTCAGAGTCGAACTTAGAATCTATTTTCTATACTCCATACGTTAAACAGCCGTTCAAGGCAGACATTTGGATTCTGCAGCTATGAGCCATGCCCCAACTTGTTTTCTAAAAAGGGATATGTAAAGCGGAAATGTCAGGATCTCAGCCCAAACCCCTTACTTTATACTTTACATTCTTGCCTTTCTTTTTGACTAAAGATATGTTAGGAAAACCAGCCAAGGCAGTCTGAGCAAGGGGTAGGTTTGTCAGGCAAGCTATCTGGTCATGCCAAGCTCCAAAACTGGGGCTCCAAATAAATCTAGTGGAACACAAAAGAAGTCAGTATTCTGAAGATATGATGGAGCTTTTCTGTTCCTGTTTTCCTAACAGAAATGGCCATTTGTGGCCTTTGGGGACTTCCGCCTTAATTAGAAGTAACCACTCAGGTGATGGTAGCTTATCTAATCCTGCCTTTCACGTGTTTCTGAAAAGGAGAGCAGGAGGTTGGCAGCTTCACGTTTTTAATTTGGTAGTGTTCCATGTATCTTTTTAAACCAGTCATTCTGCTTTGCTTTACTACAAATCCAAAAGCAAACTCCAACTTTGCTTTGACTGTTCCATTCTCAAGAGATAATATGTAGAGTTCAGAGAAATTCACTGAAATATTTAATAATAATATACTTGGAATTGGAAGATGGAGTTTTGAATTTAAATCTGAGCCAGAAAATATCTTTTAAGCTCACTGAAGGAAAAATAGCACCTTGATGTGGAGTGACCATAACAACATCCAAAAAAACCCCAGCCAGTCAAAGCAATAAACACAAAAAATCTGTTACTAAAAACTAAAACACTGCATGATGACAAAAATTAAAATTTAATAACACCTCCTTGTTGTTGAAGTGAAAATAACTATATTTAAAAGTTGTTCTGACTAAAAATAGAGCTAATGCACAGTATTTTTTCTTTTTCATAGATGTAAAAAATATAATAAAGTGTTAGATGTAGTAGTCCGCACGCACAAAAGGTGAAGATAAATTGTGAGCAAACTAGGACTCTAAAGACATTTTAGTATCTTCTAGTTAAATTCCTCGAGGCCGTTACCAAATAAAAATTTAGTTGTCTTGTGCAATGTAATAGCTATTCTTTTCTTGCTAGCTAGCACAAAAGCACTATATAACAATGAGTTTGAGTGTTCTTTTCAAACATTGTCAAGGATCATTCCAGGACCAATAATTTCACCATCAATGAAAGCTTTAATTAAAGCAGGGAAAAATAAAAACTGCAATAAATGGCATACTAAACTTCAACTCTGTATGCATGTCCTAGCAATGTTAATTTTATCATTCAGAGGAAATATGATAAAGTGCTCAACACATGTCACTTATTTTTATTTAAATTTCAAGTTTCAAAATATTATGTCTGGGTTATTCCTTAGGATATATTATATAAACACCATTGATATATGCTGAAGAAAATAAACATTAAATCAAGTGGAGATGATAGATCAGGATACCAGAGTGAGACTAGGTTTTAGTCGTTTACATGTGCACTGATCATTTCAACTTTTAACATTTCATAATCTCACCAGAGCTCACACAGCTTCCCAGATCCTCTTATCATTTTCCTTTGTTGAAAAGTATCATTTCACATCTGCCAATTGTCTGTGGTTCCCAGTTTTCACCTGGAAATTCAGCAGGATATTAAGTTTCTGGAGGGTCCTGACTAGAAAATATGTAATAGATTGCATTCTTGTTTAGAAAATCTTCGCTCCTCTCCCTCACCCCGTCATAGAAGGAATGTACTTCACTGCCCCATTGATGATGGGTCCGCCATGTGATTTACTTTGACCAGTGGACCAGTGGAATGTGGAGGGGAATGACAATATGCCAGTTTTAAGTGGAGGCAGTCTTGAAGAGAAGTTTTAAGAGGCACTGAGAGTTTCTGTTATACTCCGACCCCTGCATGAGAACACTTCATTATAGGTAGGAGGTGTTTCTTCAACTCTGAGTCCCAAAATAAGAAGTCACTTGAACCTGAAAACTACCTGGAACTGAGTTATCACAGCTAACCTACAGATCCATGATCAGGAAATAAAGGTTTCTTGTGGACCAATGAGATTTTTGAGTTGAATATTATACAGAATTATCATAGTAAAAGCTTTTACAGAATGTAAGGAGAGTGAGGGCTGTCAATCTAAGGACGATCTTGGAATTCCCACAGTCAAACCAACAATTATAGAAGATGGTAAGAATTAGAACTTGGATTTGTCACGTGATATTTTCTTCACAAGCTGAGAAAAGTGGAAATAGTTACATAGGGTACAAGATAGGACAACGGCCTTGCTATTTGTGTCACTATGTCCAAGTATTTAATAAAATATCTAGATATTGCGATATGTCTGTCTAGCTATCTAGCTATCATTTATCTGGTTTCAAAGCCCATAAAACCATATCACAAAGGAAGCAAACTCTTTTAGAGAACTCTTTGGTAACTCGCCCAATATAATGGTGGATGTAGGTGGACAGAGTCTCTGAGTACCTTTCTCCACGTGAGAGTAAGTCGGTGCTAGAGACAAAGCAGTGCCTGAAATTCCTTTTTTTTTAATTAATTTTTTTTGGAGTGTAGTTGATTTACAATGTTGTGTTAGTTTCTGCTGTACAGCAAAGTGAATCAGTTATACATATATATATATCCACTCTTTTATAGATTATTTCCCCATATAGGTCATTACAGAGTATTGAGTAGCGTTCCCTGTGCTATACACTAGGTTCTTATTAGTTATCTATTTTATATATAGTAGTGTGTATATGTCAATGCCAACCCCCCAGTTTATCCCTCCCGCTTTCCCCCTTGGTAACCATAGGTTTGTTTTCTATATCTGTGACTCTATTTCTGTCTTATAAATAAGTTCATTTGTACCATTTTTTTAGATTCCACATATAAGCAATATCATGATATTTGTCTTTGTCTGACTTACTTCACTCAGTATGACAATCTCTAAGTCCATCCATGTCACTGCAAATGGCATTATTTTGTTCTTTTTTTATGGCTGAGTAATATTCCATTGTATATATGTACCACATCTTCTTTATCCATTCATCCATCAATGGACATTTAGGTTGCTTCCATATCCTGGCTATTGTAAATAGTGCTGCAATGAACATTGGGGGTGCATGTATCTTTTGGAATTGTGGTTTCCTCTGGATATATGCCCAGGAGTGGGATTGCTGGATCATATGGTAACTCTATTTTTAGTTTTTAAAGGAACCTCCACACTGTTCTCCATAGTGGCTGTAACAATTTACATCCCCATGAACAGTGTAGGAAGGTTCCCTTTTCTCTACACCCTCTCCAGCATTTATTGTTTGTAGATTTTTTGATGATGGCCATTCTGGCTGGTGTGAGGTGATACTTTGTTGTAGTTTTGATTTACATTTCTCTAATAATTAGTGATGTTGAGCATCTTTTCATTTACTTTTTGGCCATCTGTATGTCTTCTTTGGAGAAATGTTTTTTTAGGTCTTCCACCCATTTTTTGATTGGGTTATTTGTTTTTTTGATATAGAGCTGCATGAGCTGTTTGTATATTTTGGAGATAATCCCTTGTGGGTTGCTTCATTTGCAAATATTTTCTTTCATTCTGGAGGTTTCATTCTGTGGGTTGTCTTTTTGTTTATGGTTTCCTTTGTTTTTACACACTGTATCTGCTTTTGACTCACAGCCCCCATATTCTTCAGAGAGTACCTTGCGTGTTGGGTCATGTTAAAATACATTTGGACATGTAACTCCCATGATATTACATGCCCTTGAATTTTAACTGAGGGTATTTGTCAAGTTCTAAGGAAGCTGTTATAATTTAGATTCAATTTCACAGGCCTAGAAGTTGCATGCTGGGGAGTTCTCTTGGCTCAGTAACGTCTTGATTAAAAATGTGGGTTAAGGACACTTCTCTGTGCTTGTTTCCTTGTATGCAATTGCTTATTTGAGACTATATTAACCAGCATGGTCAGGATTAACTTATAAGTTATTGTTAAGGATTTTGAAAATATGAAGTAACACAAAAATGTATTATGATGTCCTTAATTTTGTATCCTGCTACTTTACCAAATTCATTGATTAGCTCTAGTAGTTTTCTGGTAGCATCTTTAGGATTCTCTATGTATAGTATCATGTCATCTGCAAACAGTGACAGCTTTACTTCTTCTTTTCTGATTTGGATTCCTTTTATTTCTTTTTCTTCTCTGATTGCTGTGGCTAACACTTCCAAAACTATGTTGAATAATAGTGGTGAGAGTGGGCAACCTTGTCTTGTTCCTGATCTTAGTGGAAATGGTTTCAGTTTTTCACCATTGAGGACGATGTTGGCTGTGGGTTTCTCATATATGGCCTTTATTATGTTGAGGAAAGTTCCTTCTATGCCTACTTTCTGCAGGGCTTTTATCATAAATGGGTGTTGAATTTTGTCAAAAGCTTTCTCTGCATCTATTGAGATGATCATATGGTTTTTCTCCTTCAACTTGTTAATATGGTGTATCACGTTGATTGATTTGTGTATATTGAAGAATCCTTGCATTCCTGGAATAAACCCCACTTGATCATGAGGTATGATCCTTTTAATGTGCTGTTGGATTCTGTTTGCTAGTATTTTGTTGAGGATTTTTGCATCTATGTTCATCAGTGATATTGACCTGTAGTTTTCTTTCTTTGTGACATCTTTGTCTGGTTTTGGTATCAGGGTGATGTTGGCCTCGTAGAATGAGTTGGGGAGTGTTCCTCCCTAAGATTACTAAATAGATCAATTTTTTTCTAAAAAAAAAAATCCAGTGATTATACCTTTGCAATACATTTTGACTGGCTCCCCAGCAATCATTGATTTCTCTTATATGCAGATGTTGAATCCTCAAAGAGAACCAAAGCCAAATGTTTGATATCCTGGAAATGCTTTCAGTTTAGTGATACATTCTAGAGTTTATACATTTCTTTGAACCAAATCTCACCATTTGGTAATTTTGTCATTTTATAATTTGAAATTGTACACAGTCCACAGTTTTGCCACCAAGTGTTCTTAACATCAGTGATATAAAGTCAATAGAATTCTGAATCTTTTGGTTGAAAATAACAGAAAGTAACTCTGGCTAGCATCGCCACTAGAAGGTAATTAGCAGGATGCAGAAAGAGCTTAGAGCACAGTGGACCCCTGCAGAAAGAGTCCAAGCACCTAATCAATATGAGTGCTTCAATTAGTATAGCTCCCCTAATTCCTACCTTCTTTCCCTCTTGTAATTACCAGGGAAAAAGTATCTGATTAGCCTAGTTTTGATCCTGGTTCCACCCCAAGGTCATTCAGGTATTACTAAAAAGCTGAGGCCACAAAATATGGAGGAGGTTCCCAGCAACCAGGCAGTTTTTAGAGAAAGCAAAGTCTTTGAAAGCTGGACCAGGCAACTACTATAAGAAATACCCTTTTCAAATTCTCTAATGCAGGCTCTGCTTTGATTGGAGGTTGTTTTGTGTCTAAAGTTTAAGTATAATAAAATTTAGAGTTGATCAGCAATGTCAGAAACATGGTAAATACAGTTAGTCATTTAAAATAGTAAAACACGATTTTTAATGTAAAAAGGGGACATAACTGTTTCCTCCCTCCCTCCTTTTTTCCCTTCCCTTCCCGTTCCCCTCCTCTTCTTCCTCCTCCTCCTCTACCCCCCTTTTTTAATATAAGGACTGGTGACGGATATAGTATGCGTATACACATGTGCAACATAAACACACAACAGTTTGCCAAGCTGTTTTGTACTTGCCCCTTTATAATGTGAAGACAATTTCAGCTCTCATAATGAGCCAGTATCTGCACACAGGTCACTTTCCTCAGCCCCACTGTTCTACTCAGTCTGAAATCTTCTCTTTCCCAAACAGTCACAATGCTGTAATCCCAGTGTGCATTGTTTATTCCAAATACATCTATTGCTATCCTTTTTTAAAATTTAAAAGGCTTTGGGGAGATGATTTATTTGGCATATATCTTTCTTTTTAAGCTGTCAAAGAAAATTTGCACTAATGTCTTATGTGCTCACTAAATTTGCTTCTAGCAAGCTGATTCATCCAGATCCATTCCCTTGACCTTAGTGGTACATCTGTGATAGTTGGGGCAATACATGTTTGTTGCTGTTAACGATGGTGATTTAGAATTTCTCCATCTGAATAGCACTTAAAAAAATAAGAGCCAATACAACTTTTATTCTTTCCACAGCCTTAGTCAAGGATACAGTTGCATAGAAAGAGAATGAAATATGTTGTGGAAGGAAACAATTAGTGTGAATCAGTTCTTTATTCTGCTGACACTGTTGTGGAGAGGTGATACATTGTTTATAACTATCCAAGTCCTTCTTAGCTTGTTGGAAATTCATAAAAATAATGATCAACTCATTAGCCTAGACTTTTAAATAACAAATTAGATTCTCTGTAGGCCATTAGACTATTAGAATAAATATTTATTGACATGAAAAGACACTATTGAAATACCTTTAAACTTTTAAAACAAGTTAGATATATTTGAGCCCGTATTTACTTCTCCTCCCATCTTAAATTCCATTTAAATTATCCAAGAAATATGAAAACAGTAAATGATGCCATTTAAAGGCCAGAAACTTTGAGTAATTTCTGAAGATTTGAAGTAACCATTTAAAATTTCAATACAAACGAAGTGTTGCCAATATATAGAGTGGACAGGATTCCATAATGATGTCAGTAGAGCACAGGAACTTGCTTCCAGCCATTAGTTTGAATAAAGGAGGGCCCTCAGGAATGATTTTAGGGTACCACACAAAAAGAATGGGTTGTATTCTCAAGCTCACATGACATAGAGAATGCTATTGTTTGTTTCCCTCCCAAAGATGATGGTCACGTCACTCAGAGAGCTCTTGCAGTAACCCAGACAATGTCAGTGTCAGGCTTCCACAACAAAACTAAACACACACACACACACACACAGGGGCACACACACACACACACACACAGGGGAAAATAAAAGATACTGCCCCTGTGTGATAGCTACCTCCACATTTCTAAAGGACATCGGAGTTCTGGCCAAATACAGCGCTCCCAAGCTGAGACTTGTTGAGCCAAGGGGCAAAGTTTTGCCTGGAACAATGGCAAAGAGGAAATCTTGATCCCAAGAAGGTTTAGGGAATTTTCTCCAGTGGTGCCTATATATGCAATACTGAAAATTAACTGCACACCAAAGTGATAAAATTATCTGCATTAGATTGCTTTCAAAGTCGCATTTTAGCAAAATAAAAACAAAATACGAGCTTCTTTCTCTTTTGTCTAGTACTACAAGATTTGAATAACAGACACTTAAGATTCCTTGTAAAATCTATCTCTAATTTGAGGATGAGCAAGGAGAAAAAGGAGAAATGAGCAAGGACAAAGGGAAAAATATAAATATTCCATCATGTTGCTGACTCCAAATAGATATTCTCCTGTGAAAAAGAACAGAAGAAACATTTAAAAATCTCTAATTTTTAGCCTTAAAATGAACCATGTTGTTATTTTTACTATGGAAGGGAATCAATCAGAAATCCAAAATGATTATTTTCAAAGTAACTGACAAAACCACAACCACAATGAGAGATTTTAATATACGTCTGTCAACCTTTACAAATCAGTAGACATGCTGATCAAATTAAAAAATTCAATAGACAGGAAACAACAAACTCAATACTACAGAAGTCCATATAATTAATTTAAAAGATTGACCTGAGACATTTTCTCAGAAGTCAGAGGAAAAAGTTAATGACATGAAGGTGATGAGTGAAAAGATAAGAGACCTGGAGGAGACATCCAGGAAATCCAATATGTATAATAATTCCATAAAGAGAGAACAAGGCAAATCAAAGGAAAGGAAAAAATGAAAAATGTTTCATGAACATAGGAAAGAATTGAACTTCAAATGGAAAAGGTCTTCTGAGAATAGGAAAAAAATAAATGAAAATAGCAATTTATTGAGCCCTTAAGATAATAAAATTGTATTAAGTTACTAAGTTTGTGGTCTTTTGTTACAGCAGCCATAGGAAACTAGTAAAGAAATAGAAGATAAAATGGAGAAAGCCACAGTCATGGTAGAATATTTAAAATGTACCAATAAGTTTTGAATGATCAAGTAACAAGGAAATAAGTAACGTGATAAATAGTTTATACAGTACAATGTTAAATGGATGTTAAATGGAACTATTCAATCTCAATGCCAGTTATACCCAAGATGAGTTACAAAATGAGCACACTGTGTTTAGAAAGAAGAAACTTAAAAAAAAATGAATTGTGTTACTTGTAGCCTCTCATCCACATATTTTAAAAAAAAGATAATTGTTGATGTTTTGCTTTTGAACCCATCTGCTTTATCAGAGGAACAGATATGGACAACATAAGGGGAAGAGAATTTCTGAATTTACTTTAAAGAGCCTTCTGGACAGGCAAGAAAACCTTAGCAGAAATATAGTATAGGAGGATGAGAAAGATATTAAGTTGACAAATGTGGAGAAGCATCTACCAACCTCAAGGTTAGAGGAGAACTACAAAAAAGTACCTCCTAGATAGAGTCAGACTTAAATATTGTACTTGCCACAGCCAGAGGAAACCAGTGACGCACAGGTACTAGTCAAGTGAAGCCTTTCTGGATCCCTTACTACTCTTGTCCCCTGTCGCCTTATTACCAGAGGAGCCAGATACAACCTGAATATGGGGGAGGAGGGCAAAAATGCCAGGAGGGATTTATTATAAAATAAAAGAAGCAAAAATAATGTTTTGATAACGAGATAATTTTGTGGGAAGAAATAACTTTCTAGCTCATACTACACACCAATTTCCGAGAGAAAAAAGATTTAAATATACAAAATGTAACCCAAAACTAACTTGACAAACACTTGGGAGAATTCTTTTACAACCAGGCATTGGGGAAGATCTTTATACTTTGGCCAAATTTTAGAAACCACATATGAAGGACTGATAATTCAACTACAGACCATTAAAAAATCTGCATAGCAAAAACAAACAAACAAACAAAACACAAAACACCATAAAGTCAAAAGACAACAGATTATAAAAAAATTGCATATTTTTTCTCAAGTAGTAGGAGGATATTCTCCCTAATATCTGAATACTACCCCCCTCCCCCAGTGGTTAATGGACATAAACAGATAATTTACAGAAAAGGAGATACAAATGGATATTAAATACATAGAAACATACTCTTTTTTGCTGTTAAAAGGACATGAAAATTAAAATACACTGAGATAATATTTTTACCTCCTGGTTTGGAAAAAAATGAAAATACATAGTGTTGGCAAGGCTATTGGGAAATACACACTCTCATTCATTTCTGATAGAAATTTATACAACTCTCTGGAGGACAGTTTGGCACTATCAGTAATTTCACTTTCTGGAATTTATCCCACAGATATACTCACTATGCGAAAAGATTTTATTTCTCCATTGTTTATAATAAATACTAAAAAAATGAATATCTGTCAATAGAATACTGGTTAGATTAATCATGGAAAATCCATAAATAAAGTAAAGCTGGATAAAAGGATAGAGAAGCTCTTTATATATTGATAGAGTAAGATCTCTAAGAAATACTAAGTAAAAGCAAACTGAAAAACAGGGTATTGAAGTTGTTTTGTTAGAAAAGGAAGGACATAATTTATTTTCATATTTGCTAGTATTTGATTTTAAATCTTTGGAAGGATACACAAGGATTATTATTCTTTTGATAGATCTTTATTGGAGTATAATTGCTTCACAATACTGTGTTTGTTTCTGTTGCACAACAAAGCGAATCAGCCATATGCATACACATGTCCCCATATCCCCTCCCTCTTGAGCCTCCCTATCCTACCCCCTCTAGGTCAACACAAAGCACCGAGCCTATTTTCCTGTGCTATGATGCTGCTTCCCACCAGCCAACTATTTTACATTCAGTAGTGTATATATGTCTATGCTACTCTCACTTCGCCCCAGCTTCGCCCTCCCACCCCATGTCATCAAGTCCACTCTCTACGTCTACCTCTTTATTCCTGCCCTGCAAATAGGTTCATCAGTACCATTTATTCATTTAATTTTTTAGATTCCATATATATGTGTTAGTATACGGTATTTGTTTTTCTCTTTCTGACTTACTTCACTCTGTATGACAGACTCTAGGTGCATCCACCTCACTACAAATAACTCAATTTCGTTTCTTTTTATGGCTGAGTAATATTCCATTGTATATATGTGCCACATTTTTTTTCTTTATTAGAGTATAATTGCTTTACAATGGTGTGTTAGTTTCTGCTTTATAACAAAGTGAATCAGTTATACATATACATATGTTCCCATATCTCTTCCCTCTTGTGTCTCCCTCCCTATGCCACCCCTCTAGGTGGTCACAAACCACCGAGCTGATCTCCCTGTGCTATGCGGCTGCTTCCCACTAGCTATCTATTTTACGTTTGGTAGTGTATATATGTCCATGCCACTCTTTCACTTTGTCACAGCTTACCCTTCCTCCTCCCCATATCCTCAAGTCCATTCTCTAGTAGGTCTGTGTCTTTATTCCCGTCTTACCCCTAGGTTCTTCATGACCTTTTTTTTTTTTCTTAGATTCCATATATATGTGTTGGCATACGGTATTTGTTTTTCTCTTTCTGACTTACTTCACTCTGTATGACAGACTCTAGGTCCATCCACCTCATTACAAATAAATCAATTTCGTTTCTTTTTATGGCTGAGTAATATTCCATTGTATATATGTGCCACATCTTCTTTATCCATTCATCTGTTGATGGACACTTAGGTTGCTTCCATGTCCTGGCTATTGTAAACAGAGCTTCAATGAATATTGTGGTGTATGTCTCTTTTTGAATTATGGTTTTCTCAGGGTATATGCCCAGTAGTGGGATTGCTGAGTCATATGGTAGTTCTATTCTTAGATTTTTAAGGAAACTCCATACTGTGTTCCATAGTGGCTGTATCAATCTACATTACCACCAACAGTGTAGGAGGGTTCCCTTTTCACAACACCCTTTCCAGCATTTACTGTTTCTACATTTTTTGATAATGGCCATTCTGACTGGTGTGAGGTGATACCTCACTGTAGTTTTGATTTGCATTTCTCTAATAATTAGTGATGTTGAGCATCTTTTCATGTGCCTCTTGGCCATCTGTATGTCTTCCTTGGTGAAATGTCTATTTAGGTCTTCCACCCATTTTTTAACTGGATTGTTTGTTTTTTTGATATTGAGCTCCATGTGCTGTTTGTATATTTTGGAGATTAATCCTTTGTCTGTTGTTTCATTTGTAAATATTTTCTCCCATTCTGAGGGTTGTCTTTTTGTCTTGTTTGTGGTTTCCTTTGCTGTGCAAAAGCTTTGAAGTTTAATTAAGTCCCATTTGTGTTTATTTTTGTTTTTATTTCTCTTACTCTAGGAGGTGGGTCAAAAAAGATCTTGCTGTGGTTTATGTCAAAGAGTGTTTTTCCTATGTTTTCCTCTAAAAGTTTTATAGTGTCTGGTCTTACATTTAAGTCTTTAATCCATTTGGAGTTTATTTCTGTGTATGGTGTTAGAGAGTGTTCTAATACCATTCTTTTACATGTAGCTCTCCAGTTTTTCCAGCACCATTATTGAAGAGGCTCTCTTTTCTCCATTGTATGTTCTTGCCTCTTTTGTCATAATATAGGTGCCCATATGTGCGTGGGTTTATCTCTGGACATTCTGTCCTGTAACATTGATCTATATTTCTGGGGATTTTTTTTTTACCAGTACCATACTGTCTTGATTACTGTAGCTTTGTGGTATAGTTTGAGGTTGGGGAGCCTGATTCATCCAACTCCGATTTTCTTTCTCAAGATTGCTTTGGCTATTTCTGGGTCTTTTGTGTTTCCATATGAATTGTAAGATTATTTGTTCTACTTCTGTGAAGAATGCCATTGGTAGTTTGATAGGGATTGCATTGAATCTGTAGATTGCTTTGTGTAGTATAGTCATTTTCACAATATTGATTCTTTCAATCCAAGAATATGGTATATATCTCTATCTGTTTATGTCATCTTTGATTTCTTTCATCAGTGTTTTTATAGTTTTCTGAGTACAGTTCTTTCGCCTCCTTAGGCAGGTTTTTTCCTAGGTATTTTATTCTTTTTGTTGCAATGGTAAATGGGAGTGTTTCCTTAATTTTTCTTTCTGATTTTTCATTGTTGGTGTATAGGAATGCCAGAGATTTCTGTGCATTAATTTTGTATCCTGCAACTTTACCAAATTCATTGATTAGCTCTAGTAGTTTTCTGGTGGCATCTTTAGGATTCTCTATCTATGGTATCATGTCATCTGCAAACAGTGACAATTTTACTTCTTCTTTTCCAATTTGTATTCCTTTTATTTCTTTTTCTTCTATGATATCTGTGGCTAGGACTTCCAAAATTATGTTGAATAAGAGTGGCAAGAGTGGACATCCTTGTCTTGTTCCTGATCCTAGTGGAAATGCTTTCAGTTTTTCACCATTGAGTGTGATGCTTGCTGTGGGTTTGTCATATATGGCCTTTATTATGTTGAGGTAAGTTCCCTCTACGCCCATTTTCTGGAGAGTTTTTATCATAAATTGGTGTTGAATTTTGTCAAAAGCTTTTTCTGTATCTATTGAGATGATCATATAGTTTTTATTCCTTAATTTGTTAATGTGGTGTATCACATTGATTGATTTGCATACAATGAAGAATTCTTGCATCCCTGGGATAAATCCCACTTGATCATAGTGTATGATCCTTTTAATGTGCTGTTGGATTCTGTTTGCTACTGTTTTGTTCAGTAGTTTTGCATCTATGTTCATGAGTGATATTGGTCTATAATTTTCTTTTTTTGTGATATCTTTTTCTGATTTTGGTAACAGGGTGATGGTGGGTTCGTAGAATGAATTTGGGAGTGTTTCTCCCTCTGCAGTCTTTTGCAAGAGTTTGAGAAGGATCGGTGTTAACTCGTCTCTAAATGTTTGATAGAATTCGCCTGCGGAGCCATCCGGTCCTGGACTTTTGTTTGTTGGAAGATTTTTAATTACGGTTTCAGTTTCATTACTTGTGATTGGTCTGTTTATATTTTCTAATTCTTCCTGGTTCAGTCTTGGAAAATTGTACCTTTCTAAGAATTTGTCCATTTCTTTGTGATTGTCCATTTTATTGGCATATAGTTGTTTGTAGTAGTCTCTTGTAATCCTTTGTATTTTTGCAGTGTCAGTTGTGATTTCTCCTTTTTCAGTTCCAATTTTATTGATTTGCGTCCTCTCTCTTTTTTTCTTGGTGAGTCTGGCTAAGGGTTTATCAATTTTGTTTATCTTCTCAAAGAACCAGCTTTTAGTTTTATTGATCTTTGCTATTGTTTTCTTTGTTTCTATTTCATTTATTTCTGCTCTGATCTTTATGATTTCTTTCCTTCTACTGACTTTGGCTTTCCTTTGTTCTTCTTTCTCTAGTTGTTTTAAGCATAGGGTTAGATTGTTTATTTGAGATTTTTCTTGTTTCTTTAGGTGAGATTGTATTGCTGTAAACTTCGCTCTTAGGACTGCTTTTGCTCCGTCCCATAGGTTTTGGGTCGTCGTGTTTTTGTTGTCATTTGTTTCTATGTATTTCTTTTATTTCGTCTTTGATTTCTTCAGTCATCTCTTGGTTATTTAGTAGCACACTGTTTAGCCTCCATGTATTTTGTTTTTTACAGTTTTTTCCTCTAATTGATTTCCAATCTCATAGCATTGTGGTCAGAAAAGATGCTTGATACGATTTCAATTTTCTTAAATTTACCAAGGCTTGCTTTGTGACCCAGGATATGATCTATCCTGCAGGCTGTTCCATGAGCACTTGAGAAGAAAGTGTATTCTGTTGTTTTTGGATGGAATGTCCTATAAATATCAATTAAGTCCATGTTGTTTAATGTATCATTTAAAGCTTGTGTTTCCTTATTTATTTTCATTTTGGATGATCTGTCCATTGGTGAAAGTGGGGTGTTAAAGTCCCCTACTATGATTGTGTTACTGTCGATTTCCCCTTTTATGGCTGTTAGCATTTGCCTTATGTATTGAGGTGCTCCTATGTTGGGTGCATAAACATTTATAATTGTTATATCTTCTTCTTGGATTGATCCCTTGATCATTATGTAGTGTCCTTCCTTGTCTCTTGTAACATTCTTTATTTTAAAGTCTATTTTATCTGATATGAGTATTGCTACTCCATATATAAATTTTAATTTTTGACCCATGTAAAAAAAATTCATTCTAAAATGTTTTAAAAGGTTAAAATATACTAAGAAGAATAGTAAAAATTTTTAGAAGAGCAGATGATGGTATGATAGAGTTAAAATGAATAACTTGGAAAATGGGAAATTAATAGAACTTAGAACTTTAAAAGAACAATAAATTAGACAAAATGCTGCCAGTTCTGACCTAGAATAAAGAACTAAAGATGAAGCACATGGGATTATGAGTAAGAAAATTATATAACCACATATACAAGGAGTTTCTAAATATAAAAAGCAATTGTATGGCAATAAATGTGAATTCCTCTCTCTAGCGATGAAGTTTTTCTAGGAAAATAAAAATTAATAAAAGTGACTGAAGAAGACCCCAGAATGCAGAATTCTGGATTACAGAAGAAATTGAGTGAGATTCTAAGAATTACCCTTGTGGAATAGTGCCTGAATGGACATCCATGGATGAGTTCTCCCTAGCCTTTAAGAAACAGATCATTTCAGTGGCATTCTAACAGTCTCACAGCAAAAAGCAAAGAGGCATTTCATATTTTGTTTCATAGACCTACTATCATATCATGGTAATATGCCTTCCTAGTGAACAAGTTGAGGTGGTAAACATGTTAGTTCCTATGCTTTTTCCTGGCAATAATTTTATCAGTTATATTCTCAGGTTGAATAAACATCTATACATTTTCATATCATTGTGGCTCCCTTCACAAACATTTTGTTTATGACAGCATCTTCCGTAGAAACTTCTGTTTATAAAAGTTAACTGCCCTAGGAAATATATTACAAGAGGAATTCCAAGAAGCACAGAGTTTCTTCATGCCTTGTAAAATTGTTTCCATTAAAATGAGATTTTTCTGAGCACACAGGTTAACAGATTATGCTCTCCTTCCCCCCCGTAAAAGTCATGAGTTTCATTTGGGAGCTAGTTTTTTCTCTTTTAATTATAAAGTGGAATAGTTAAGACATATCTACTTTTAGTTAATCCAAATGAACAAAGGCTGCAAAATAGTTTACTGATATAATCCTTGAGATACATTAGTACATTTTTAAGGCTTACCTAAAAAAGGTGACTCCAAATATATATGATATAACTGTAAAATCATAAATATCATTCATTCCATTAAAAAATAATACCATGAGGAAAATAATATCTGTTCTTTACACTAAGAATGGACAAAGGGTAAATCATGTATTATAAGAGCATATTTATATACACTAGAAGTACTTACAATTAAACTGTTATACAAATTAAGCTATATATATTTCTAAAGTGTCTGCAAAATTCTGACAAGTGATTTCTTGATGAAGCTGAATAAATGCACAGGTTACATACCGAAATAGAAAAAATTCTGTACATAACTAGTTTGAGCTTTGCTATTCAGCACTGTCTAATTTGTAATATGGAGGATGATTGTAGATTCTTTTTTGTAAGCCAAGAATTAAGATTTTCATTCATTAAGGTCCTAAGAAATAATGTCAGTGGTCAAAAATATTTTGCAACTAAAATCCCCCCAAATGGCTATGAACAAGTGGAATTTGAAATTAAAAACACAGTACCATTTACATTTGCACCTCAAAAAAGTGAAGTATTTATATATAAATCTAACAAAATATGTGTACAAGATCTACAGGAAGAAACTGTAAAACTCTGATGAACAAAATCAAAGAAGTAAATAAATGAAGAGATGTTCCATATTCATGGATAGGAAGGCTTATTATTGTCAAGATATCAGTTCTTGCCAATTTGATCTATAGATTCAATGCAATCTCAGTCAAAATCCCAACAAATTATTTTATGAATATTGAAAAACTGATTCTGAAATTTATATGGAAAAGTTAAAGACCGAGAATAGCCAACACAATATTGAAGGAGAAAAAAAATTGGAGGACTGACACTATCTGATTTAAAGACTTATTATAAAGTTACAGTAATCAAGAAAGTTTACTATTGGTGATAAAATAGACATATGAATCAATGGTACAGAAAAGAGCTCAGAAATAGACCCGTATAAATATATTCAACTGACCTTTGGCAAAGGAGCAGAGGCAATGCAATGGAATAAACATTGTCTTTTCAACAAATGGTGCTGGAACAACTGGACATCCAATGTAAAAAAGAAATGGACCTAGACACAAATATTACACCTTTCACAAAAATTAATTCAAATTGAATCACAAACCTAAATGTAAAATGTAAAACTATGAAATACCTAGATATGACATAGAAGAAACCCAAGGTCATCTAGGTTATGGTGATGACTTTTTAGATATAACACCAAAGGCACAATCCATGAAAGAAAGAATTGATAATCTGGACCTCTTTAAAATTAAAAATTTATGCCTTGCGAAAGACAATGTCAAGAGAATGAGAACACAGGCCACAGACTGGGAGAAAATATTTGGGAAAGACATATCTGATAAAGGACTGTTATCCAAAATATACAAAGAAGTTTTCAAACTCAACAATAAGAAAACAAACAACTTGATTAAAACATGGACCAAAGACCTTAACAGACCCTTCACCCAAGAAGATACACAGAAGGCAAATAAGCATATGAAAAGGTATTCCACATCAATGGTCATCAAGGCAATGCAACTTAAAATAACAGTTCAATGCTACCACACACCTATTAGAATGGCCAAACTCCAGAACACTGACAACACCAAATGCTGGTGGGGATATGGAGCAACAGAAGCTCTTATTCATTGCTGGTCCAAATATAATGGTACAACTACTTTGGAAGAGAGTTTGGTGGTTTCTTAGAAAGCTAACATACTTCTATCATACAATCCAGCAATCACAGTCCTTCATATTTACCCAAAGAAGTTGAAAACTTATGTTTACACAGAGACCTGCATGCAGATGTTTATAGCCGCTTATTCATAATTGTTAAAACTTGGAAGCAACCAAGATGTCCTTTAGTAGGTGAATGGGTAAATAAACTGTAATACATCTAGACAATGGAATGTAATGCTAAAAAATGAGCTATCGGCTTCCCTGGTGGCGCAGTGGTTGAGAATCTGCCTGCCAATGCAGGGGACACGGGTTCGAGCCCTGGTCTGGGAAGATCCCACATGCCGCGGAGCAACTACGCCCGTGAGCCACAACTACTGAGCCTGCGCATCTGGAGCCTGTGCTCCGCAACAAGAGAGGCTGCGACAGTGAAAAGCCTGCGCACCGCGATGAAGAGTGGCCCCCGCTCGCTGCAACTAGAGAAAGCCCTCGCACAGAAACGAAGACCCAACACAGCCAAAAATAAATAAATTAATTAATTAATTTAAAAAAAAATAAAAAGTAAAAAAAAAAAATAAAAATAAAAAATGAGCTATCAAGCCATGAAAAGACATGGAGGAAACTTAAGTACATATTACTAAGTGCAAGAAGCCAATCTGGAAAGGCTACATACTGTATGATTCCAACTACGTGACATTCTGGAAAAGGCAAAAGTATGAAGACAGTAAAAAGATCAGGGGTGGTGGGGTGGAGAGGTGAATAGGCAGAGCACATAGGACTTTAGGGCAATGAAAATGCTCTTTATGATATTACGATATTTTACATTTGTCCAAACCCATGGAATGTATAACATCAAAAATGAACCCTAAGGTAAACTATGGGTTGTGGGGAATAATGATGTATCAGTGTAGGTTAATCACTTATAACAAGTGTCCCACTCTGGTGGGATGTTGATAATAGGGGAGGCTATGCGTGTGTCAGGGCAGGGAGTATATGAGAAATCTCTGTAACTTCCCCTTCAATATTGCTGTGATCCTAAAACTCTGAAAAAATGAAGTCTTTAAAAAATCCTGGAACACCCCAAAGAAAGAGTAAGTGGAGGTTATGGAAGATTTAGATACTCCCCTGAGCCACATAGCCTTTCTTGTTCAATGTTCACTGTTTCTTCTGATTTAAATGTTTTCTTTTTCTTTGGAAAAAGAGCCTGTAATTCTTACTTTCCACAGTCTAGTCTAATTTACCAACCTTTTCTCCCACCATATTTCACACAGATTTCTTCAGGCAAAAATCCCCCCTTTTCCTCCTACTGAGACATATTCTACTTATTCCAAACTCTATGTCTGCTTTCCTAATTGCTTATACTCAGAACATAATTTACAACATTCACTTCTCAAAATCTTACCAATTCTGGTAGCGCTATCTAATATTTCACTAACTCTGTGATGTGTTCTTTCAAGAACCTAATGACCTGATTTTTTCATATATACACTTTATATTTTGACACATGCATAAGATTAAGTATTTTGTATGGTCTTATTGTGCTCTCTAAATATTTAATGATTGTTAGACCTGTGTCCTAAAAATACTGTGGTGGAAATTTACTGAGGGCAGTATTCTTTGCAAATATACTTTTATATTCATTGCAGTACCTAACATATTGTTCAATACTAGTTCTCAAAGTGTGGTTTCTGAAACCATGGCAGCATCATCATGTGGTGTTATGCACTGAAATGTGTTCCCGCCAAATTCATATCGTGAAGCCCTAACACCCATTCTGACTCTGGAGATAGGACCTTTAGAGTGGTAATTAAGGTTAAATTAGGTCAAAAGGTTGGGGCCCTAATCTAACTGGTGTCCTTATAAGAGGAACAGACAGTAGAGGATCCCTCTCTCCAAATGTGCCCAGAGAAGTAGTCATATGAGCACATGGTGAGATGGTGGCCACCTACAAGCCAAGAGAAGAGGTCTGAGAATGAAACCTACCTTACTGGCACCTTGATTTGGACTTCCCAGCCTCCAGAACTGTGAGAAGTAAATTTCTGTTGTTTAAGCCACCCAGTCAAGTGATATTTTGTAATGGCAACCCAAGCAGACCAGTACACTGGGAAGCTTGTTAGAAATGCAAGTTTTTGGGCTCCACCCCAGACCAGAAACTCTGGAGTTGAAGATCAGGGGTCTGTGTTGTAACGAGCCCTCCAGGGGATTCTGATGCAAGTAAAAGTTTGAGAACCACTGACTTAACACATTGCTGTGTATGTTAGTACATACTGAGGGATTTGAAGAATGCATTTGATACTTTGATTAGAAAAGTGTGTTCCCTATATAGGTTTGAATTGTTATGAGTTTGATATACATTCTTAAGCCAATTTCACTAGGCAAGCCCATTACATTTTAACAACTACACAGTAGATACCGAGTTTTGAACACTCCTGAATTTTACCATTAAATCCTCATTTGGACATCTAAAACTGTCTCCTTCAAACTGGGCTTCATTTTTTCACTGCTCATTTGTCCCTCTCGTTGTTGTTATTCATTTCTTCTCTGCATTTTTGTAGTGTGGAAAGGGCTGCAGGAGATTAGGATAATTCATTTCCCAACTAAATAGCTTCTGGCTTTAGTCTTCACATCCAATATTTAAAAAGCTTGAAGACTTTTTAGACAGTCCATGTGAGTATGAAGAAAAGGTTTCAATGGAAATCAAAATGAGTTAGTGAGAAAATCTGCACCCTATTGATAGTGGCACTTTTGTTCTGAGGTCTTGGTAATATGAGAAATTGAAGAATGCCATTAGAGTTATTGACTTGAAACATATCCAGCATTACTTTGTAAAAGTGTTCTGTATTGCAGACAGAATATATTTTTAATAGTCAGACACTTTGCCATCTTCACTGCATAAATATGATTTTAAATGTTATGGAAAAGATGACATATAAACATGTACCATTATGTACACTTTAAAAAAAAGAACTTGCCATTTGCCCTTCTTTAGCAATATCCTCTCCTAATTATGGAACACAAAAGTTGTATTTCTACAGTTTGTCATTGTGTGAAAGGAACTCAAGTAAAAGTCAGTCCTCCCAAACATTTAAAGATTTATAATTAAAGAGCTGTCTGCTGAACAATTGAGTTTATTCACGATGCAAGTCATTCACCTTCAAATGCCTTTTTCCATGATAGACTGAAAAAAAAGTAAGAATCAAGTATTCCTCTGTAATTCAGATTATAAAATATACTAAATAATTGCACCAACTCATACTTTGAAAGCCCATGAATACCTTTGTTTAAAAAAATCGTGACACGATGTTCATGAAACCCAAAGTTTTCTAAAAGTGAAGGTTTCCTTTTATACTTTAAAATCCTCTTGAAACATTTTCTAGTGTGGTGTGACCTCAATTCCAATTAAGATGAACTCACTAAATTTCAGTAGATTGTGACTCCTTGTTGGCAGCACCCATGTCGTATTTTTCTTTGTATCCCCCAACAGATAGCACGGGGCTTGAAACATAGCTGTTTCTAAATATTATTGAATGGCTTTGATTTAATAGAGATACAAAGAAAGCTCAGTATAGAATCCCTATAATTTGGCTGAGAAATGCTTATTTCCTAGATTTGCATAAACTAGCATTTATTGAGAAAGTGCACATAATTAAATTGAAAGAATGAATTGCAGCAGGGTTTCATTACCAAAAATCATGACATGGTTCATTGAATTTTCCAAACTGTCAATCATATATTATCCTCCTCACTAGTGCCATCAACAGTGGATCAAAATCTCAAATCTATCTGCTAGTGTGTGTGTGTGTGTGTGTGTGTGAATAAGGTATACCTGTATATGTGTGTATATATATGTATATGTGTATGTATGTGTGTGTGTATATATATATATGCCTTAAGTAGGCCATTGTGTTTAATTTAGGAGAACAAGTGGCTCAGACTATTCATCACTAATAATTATTTTGTCTTATGAGTTGAAAGGTAGGAGTCAATTTGAATGATTCCGCTCATGATTTTCCTGTGGATTACAATTCATTTGAAGCTATTTTCTGGATTTGACTTTTTTCTGACTGATAAATTTTTTTAAATGTGTTTGAGGGAAGACTGCCTTTTCTGACTTTGGATATGAACTTTTTCTCTTACCTAGAAAGGTTTTAATTTAGACCTTTTAAGTCTGCATTTGTATCTATTGGAAACTCATTTTGGAAAGACCATACTTTCTTTTTCATGACTCTCATTTGAAACTTTGGATTGTTTTCTGATAATTGAATTTTTAAATGTAATCTTTCTTGTAAATGATAACTTTAACTTTTTAAAAAATAGTTAAAAATTTTAATTAAAAAGTTCTGACACATGATCAAAATGTTTTCAGTAATTTGTTCCTCTGTGAAACAAATCAGTTAAAAGGGAGTCCCAAGGCTGGGTGTGTGTTTATGTAGAGAGGTAGTTTGAGTACAGAAACATCTTCAGATCATCTCTATTATTCAGGTGTATTTTTCTAAGAGTAAAGGTTGTGCAAAATCACAATGGAAGATTGAGGGTGGGACAGAGACATTAGGCAACAGAGTTATAACAGGCAGTTTGGGGGCTTCCCTGGTGGTGCAGTGGTTAAGAATCCACCTGCCAATGCAGGGGACACAGGTTAAATCCCTGGTCCGGGAGGATCCCACATACCACGGAGCAACTAAGCCCGTGCACCACAGCTACTGAGCCTGCACTCTTGAGCCCGCGCTCCACAACTACTGAGTCCCCGTGCCGCAACTACTGAAGCCCGCATGCTGTAGGGCCTGTGTGCTGTAACTTCTGAGCCCTCGTGCTGCAACTACTGAAACCCGTGCACCTAGAGCCTATGCTCTGCAATGAGAAGCCCACGCACCACAACGAAGAGTAGCCCCTGCTCGCCACAACTAGAGAAAGCCCAGGCACAGCAACGAAGACCCAACGCAGCCAAAAACAAACAAAAAAATCAAAACAAAACAAACAAACAGAAAAAAACAGTTTGGAGACTGACAAAGACATGACCATCAAGTTAATTGCAATCCACTAGTCTAATTTGATACTGCACTTTTAAAATCTTCACTATCTTTCCTTACCAGTCGTCAGGATTCTCAGTGGAGAGAGAGCCATAAAGCCATGAGCCTCTGCCTAAATAGCTTTTACAGTCAATATCATTATCTTCTCTCCTCTTCACCATTCTGCTATACTCCAAGATATCATAATATTTGGAAAAATAAAAATGTCTCCATTGGAGAAGTTTGGAGATTCTTTCTCCAAAGTAAAAGAGTTAACCTGGGAAAGAGGTTGTTAAGGAAGTTCTCAAGACAGATTAAAAGAAAAAAATAAACCTATAATTTTCATGATACAGTATTTGCTTATTGGATTTATGCCATAAAAAAAGTATGTAGGGGGAAGGGGGTGAATCTGAGTTCAAACAAGCTTGAAAAACACTAGATTAAAGCAAATTGAAGAGATTCCATGGCAACAGGGTTTGTCAGGGCTAAATTACATAGGGAAGCACCAAGCGAGGGGTAGACCCCTCCTAATAGGACTTGGAACATTTTGAGGGGGGTGAGTATGCTTTTTGTGTGTATGTTTTTTTTTTCCCTAGAGCATCTCTTCATGTACAAATTATTCGAAAGTATGACACATCCGGAAAGCCTGGTAGAGTGCAAAACACTGCAAAAATCACTTTCAAATCTATCACAGTATTATGGCTTACAGAAAAGAGAGTAAACTTTGGAGTAAGACTTTGTTTTGAAGCTAGACTGTTTCAGATGCTAATTTTATGTAACTTTGGAAAAATTGCTTAATCTCTTTGAGCCTCATTTGTTAGTTTATGAAACAGGGTAAGAAAGTCAGCATCCTGTCTATAATAATTGTGTTCCATTCTCTCTCTTTCTCTTCAAATTAATAATGTCCCTTATGCCTCATGTTCTTTTCCATGTTTACATAATTTTTCTTTACTGTGCTTTCATCTGAAATATGATTTCTCTTCTAGTTCACATATGTTTTCTTCTGGATTGTTTATTCTGTAGTTAAACCCATCTATTAATTTCTTAATTTTAGTTACAGTATGTTTCAGTTCTAGAACTGCTATTTGATTCACTTTTATATATATGCCAGCTCTCTAGTGAAATTTTCCACATTTTCATTTATTTTACTGAATATATTAATCATAGTTATTTTAAAATCTGTCTGCTAAAATCTGTATTGGTTTTATCTCTTTCATTTGTATATACTTTTTTCTCTTAGACTTTGGTAATTTTTGTCTTATTTTTTTAAATGAGTTATAATTTGGGGTGAAATGCCAACCACTCAACGTATTTAATTTTTTCCAACATGCAATTAGAATCAAAGCAAATCATCTCAGTCTCATCATATATTGATATGACTCAAGGCTGTGTTTTAAGCTGTGGAAAATCTGATTTACATTTGTTTGCCTTATTCCTAGGGCATAGCCCTTTAGAGGCCCTGGGCTCTAATATTTGTCTCCCTAGCACTGTGAGACTACACAGATATCTGCTTGGCATCATAGCCTCTTAGCCTCTGCTTTTTTCCTTAGTTTTTTTGGCCTCTCACTCCATTCATTTCTCAAGGAAAAGTTGAGTGCAGATCAACAACCCTGTAGATCCGAGTTCTTTGATATTCTCAAATTCTGGGGTCTTGACACCCGAAGTATTGACTGTCTTTGTAGCTCTGAACTCCAATGTTTGCCTCTACATCCTAGTGAGATTGCTGCAAGCTGCCACTGTATTTGGTTAGGCTTCAAGACCCAGTGAAGATAAACAAAGGCCTCTAGAGGAAAAATGTTAGCAAATGCATGTCCAGTCTCATTTCATGTCCCTTATTTCCTGGATCTTGATTCCTCTTTGTCTGTCTGTCTTGGTTGCTCTTTGATGCTTTCATAAAATTGTTTTCTGTATTTTATTTAGCCTGTCTAATTTGTAGGAAGGTTAGTCTGATACAAGCTACTTTTTGCATAGCCAGTAGCAGAAATCTTTGTTTCTAGAATATTTTAAAGTCCTAAATATTATATAATTAATATATTTTCCTCAAATCCTCAGTACTAGATTTTTCTTCCCAAAGATTGTGGTCTGGAAAAAAGTTTTCTGGGTTATTAACTATGTCCTGAGTTGTTCACTAGGCCTTCCTTTTAGATTAAAAAAATACTATAAAACTCATTGGTCATATTCCAAATCAAGATATAATTGCTTGACATACTTTCCACTTTAAATTCTATATAGAAAGTAAATAAGATTTAAGTTATATTAAACATTTCTGGGAGATAATCCAGTGTCCTCAAAATGCATCATGAATTTGAAGATGTAAATAAAATTCTTATCAAATCTTTAAAATGGAAGCAAGTGCATAAAATTTCTTTGGAAGACTACAATAATAACAGGTAGTTGCAGTGACTTCTGAGAAGGGAGACTGGGGCACTGAGGGCCAGTTGAGAGAAGGTGTCATTAAAGGAGAGTTTTCAACAGCATGTGTTGACTAAAAATAATGAATGATGTGAGAGTTGTGAGTTAAGTTTTATTTGGGGCAAAATGAGAACTACAGCCCGAGAGACAGCACTTCAGATAGCTCTTAGAAACTGCTCCAAAGAGGTAGGGGGAAGTTCAGTGTTACATATGATTTTAGCGAGGGCGGTAAGTGCAGTCAAGCACACATTTTGTCAGAGGCTTGGTTCTAATCACAAGGAGGAGATGTCTCCATTAATGATTTTAGTGCTTTTCTAGATATGAGGAGATGCAAAAGTTGGGCTCATAAAATCTCCTGAAAATATCGAACTATCTGAAGACCCTTTCTGCCAGTTTTTCCCGGAGCACAGAGTGCCTCATTCCTGATCTCCTCCCTGAACTCCTTTCAGGGGGTGTTGAAGGTGAGCAGCCGCAGCGGCACATGATTTAATTCTTCTAGAGATAAATGGCAAGTGCCGATTTTTAGTTAGCAATGTATTATAACAGAAGCTGAGTATGGTACCTTAGCCAAATCTGAAGTAAGTAAGTAGGTTTGTTTCTTTGTTTGCACAAAACAGGGGATCAATAAATGAGTAAGCAACAGCCAATGCATCTGCTCAAGGAACTGAGATACTTTTTCCTCCCTACTCTGCATCTCTTGAAGTGTAGGGTTAGTCTTTGTCATTACAAAGATGGCTGCTCCACCACTAAGAATTCAGTTTACAATCTAGGCAGCAAAAAAATGAGAAAAATTGTAGGGCAAATTTGCCTGCTATCTGAAACTCTTTCTTTTTATCAGGAAAGTAATTTCCTGGAAACCCACCCAGTAACTTATGCTTTTGTCTTATTTGTGGGAGGCAAGCCATAAGGCCCCATTTAGCTTCAAAGGAGCCTGGGGAAGTGCACATGGGTACCCTGAATAAAAGAGTTTGTCTTCACAAGAAAAGCATGAGAGTCAATGTAATATAAACAACTAGCGTTGTCTATTTTTCACAGTACGTACTTACATAATGTTTGATTTTTTTAAAGTGTCATCATTTAAAGCCATTTAAAATAAATTATACATTTTAAGCACAGATGTAAACAATAACAAAAAATTGCTGTAGATATTCTGTATGCATGTGTGTGTATGTGTCTGTGTGTATTAAAAGTCCTAGTTTTACAAAAGTAAATGAAGTCATATTTTTGTACACATACGCATGGTTTTTCAGTTTTACAAATAACAAATATTTTAATATATTTTAAATAATATTTATAACTCTAAAGTTTGGAAAAAAAGAAATATATCCAGCTTATATAACATTCAGTGAAGAGTTAGTTGAGGCACATGACTACAATATTATGGATAGTGTTCTAAAAAGCCCCAAGTTCCTAACAGAGTCACTCAAATTTTGCAATATAGCAAGTTGTTACAGTGACATATACCCAAATACACTTAAAAATTTGGGGCTTTAGTGATATTTTTCCATTGGCCTTGTAGCAGCATCCTTTTTCCCTCTCATCAAATATCTACCCATCTTTTAAAAAATTCCATGGTAACTGCCTGAGCTGGCATTGACAGATGATTTTAAGGACAAGAGAGAAAAGTAAGTCCAGACAAGAATGTATATTTTATGTGTTATGGCAGCTTCAAACAATAATGGAGATAAAGGGCATCTATGAAAACCCCACAGCTAACATCATACTTAATTGTGAAAGACGGAATGCCCTCTCCCTAAGATCAGATACAAAACAAGGATGTTTGCTCTCATCATTTCTGTTCAACTTTGCACTGGAGGTTCTAGCTAATGCAGTAAGGTGAAACAAAACAAAGCAAAGTAAATTCAGATTGGAAAGGAAGTAAAGCTGTAAAGCTGTGTTTATTCACAAGTAACATAATTGTCTATGTAGAAAATATTTTCTCTCTAGAGAACACAAAGGAATCAACAAAAAACTTCTAGAACTAAGAAATGAGAATGGCAAGATGGCCAGATATAAGATTAAATATAAGCATGAAGTGTGTTTCTATACACTAGTAACGAACAATTCAGAAATGAAATTAAGAAAATGATTCCATTCACAATATCATCAAAATGAATAAAATACATAGAAATGAATTTTAACAAAATAAGTGCAAGACTTGTAGACTGAAAACCATACAACATTGCCGAGAGAATTAAAGAATATCTAAATAAATCGAAAGACAGTTCATATTCAAGGATGAGAATACTCACTATGGTAAAGATGGCAATTCTCCATAAATTGATCTACACATTCAATGGAATCCATGTAACTATCCTAGCTGGAATCATTGTAAAACTTGACAAACTGATCCTAAGATTCATTTGAAAATGTGAGGGGTCCCAAATAGCCAAAGCACTATTGAAAAAGAAGAACAAAGTTGGAGGACTCACACTTATCTATTTCAAAACTTACTACAAAGCTACAGTAATGAAGACTGTGGTACTGGCGTAAGGATACACCTATAGACCGTTGGAATACAATTGAGAGTTCAGAAATAAACTGTTACATTTATGGCCAATTGATTTTTTTGATTGAAGTAAAGTGACTCAGTTATACATGTATAGACATTCTTTTTTTAATATTCTTTTCCATTATGGTTTATCCCAGGAGATTGGATATAGTTCCCTGTGCTATACAGTAAAACCTTGGTGTTTATCCATTCAAAATGTAATAGTTTGCATCTACCGACTCCAAATTCCCAGTCCATCCCTCTCTCTCCCCGCCTCCCCCTTGGCAACCACAAGTCTGATCTCTATGTCTGTGAGTCTGTTTCTGATTTGTAGACAGGCTCATTTGTGCCATATTTTAGATTCCACATATAAGTGATATCATATGGTATCTGTCTTTCTCTTTCTGACTTACTTCACTTAGTATGATCATCTATAGTTGCATCCATGTTGCTGCAAATGGTATTATTTCATTCTTTTTTTATGGCTGAGTAGTATTCCATTGTATATATGTACCACGTCTTCTTTATCCATTCATCTCTCAGTGAACATTTAGGTTGTTTCCATGTTTTGGCTGCTTTGAATAGTGCTGTTGTGAACATAGGGGTGCATGTATCCTTTTGAATTATAGTTTCATCTGGGTATATGCCCAGGAGTGGGATTGCTGGGTCATATGGTAATTCTACTTTTAGTTTTCTGAGGAACCTCCATACTGTTTTCCATAGTGGCTGTACCAACTTGCATTCCCACCAACAGTGTAGGAGGATTCCCTTTCCTCCACACCCTCTCCTGCATTTGTTATGTATATACTTTTTAATGGTGGCCATTCTGACCAGTGTGAGGTGGTACCTCGTTATAGTTTTGATTTGTATTTCTCTAATAACTAGTGATGTTGAGCATCTTTTCATGTGCCTACTGATACGGCCGATTGATTTTTGACAAAGATATCAAGACGGTTCACTGGGGAAAGGAAAATATTTGCAACAAACGGGGCTGGTAAAATTAAATATCCACATGCCAAAAATGAACTTAGACCTTCACACCATGCATAAAAATTCATGCAAGATGAAACAGATCTAAATTTCAGAGCTAAAATTACTAAACTTCTAGAAGAAAACAGAAAAAAATTTTGACATTGAATTATGCAGATTTTTTAATACAACACCAAAAGTTTGATCCATAAAAGAAAAAAATTCATAAATGGGACTTTATGAAACTCAAAACTTTTGTGCTTCAAAACAGACCATTGAGAACATGAAAAGACAAGCTACAGGCTGGGAGAAAATATTTGCAAATCATATATCTGATAAAGGAATTATATCCAGATATCCACTGTTACAACTCAGTACTAAGACAAACAACCCACGTGAAAAATGGGCAAAAAATTTTGTATAAACATTTCACCAAAAATATAAATAGGCTGATGAAAAGATGCTTCTCATCATTACTCATTAGGAAAATAAATATTAAAAGCACAATGAAATAGCACTTCACACATTCCAGAATGTATATAGTGCAAAAGACAGAAAATACTGTTTGCAAGGATAAACAGAAACTGGAGCCATGCATCCCAGCAGTTGTACTCCTAAGGATCTGCCCGAGGGAGATGAAAAAATGTCTGCACAAAGACATGTAAGTAGGTGTTCAAAGCATTATTCATAATAGCAACAACTGGAAATAATTCACGTGTCTGTTGACTGGTGAATGGAAAAAAAAAGTGTAGTATATTCATATAACAGAATACTACTCAACAACAAAAAGGAAGAACTACTGTTGCGTGCAACATGTGTGAGCCTCAAACATAACACACTAAGTGAAAGAAAGCAAATGCAAAACACTACATATTGTATAATTCAATTTATATAAAATGTTTAAAAAACAAATTTATAGAGACAGAAAACAGGTCAGTAGTAACCTAAGACTGGGGGTGGGAGTAGGGATTCATTGCAAACGGGAATGAAGGAAACTTTGAGAATGATAGAAATTTCTAACATTGGATGTGCAGATGGTTATACAGCACTATCAATTTACTAAAATCATTGAATTATACACATTAAATGGGTGAATTTTATAGTATGTAAGCTGTACCTCCTTAAAGCTATTAAAACATAATGGAGACCATTTTTGGCAGCTGTATAGTAAGTGGCCATGGATTTTTCTGTGACCTTAAGATCATTAGTTTGCGTAGCTATAAACAAAGGCCAAAGAACTTGAGGATTTCATAAGAGTAGTTTGAAGGTTTTAGTTAGTTCATATTTGTATAGACTTTATATTCCTGAATGGCAAGTCCTATTAAGGGATGAAAATCATAGCCTGTATTATATCCTCAATCACTTTGGGATATAAAATCTTTTATCCATTTAATGTTCTTTCTGTAAGCCCTTGTCTGGAGAGTTCTCACAACTTTTGTGAAAATTGGAACTAATGAATAGAGTTACATCTTATTCTTGCTCCTTTAAGAGATAATACCTTCTCTGAGGAAGAACAAATTGCATTACAAATGTCCTCATTAATTCCTACAACAGACTTTTTCAGAGAAAAATAAAAAATATATCCTTTAAAACAGACGCACAGCTATTTCAAAATCTTCTTAGATTTCAGAAGTTCAATTAATACTGCTATCAACAACAAAATTACAAGGAATTACTTGACAAGTTTAGCTTGGCAAGTGTTATGTTAGTAAAACTTTGTTATGATGCATTATACTATTCATAAAATATGTAAAATTTACTGTGAAGTTAAAAAATAGACTTAAAATATGCAGCTGAAAAATATTCTACTTCAAGGAAAACTGCAATTAGAAATGCATTACACATAATATGAGTGCTCATGTTGTTCTCTCTTTGAAGAAAGAAAAAATATGTCACCTACGTTTTTTTCTCTCCAAAAATTAGTTTTTATTCACTATGATTTTTTTTCTAGATTTAGAAAAAAATGATCTTAAAATATCAACAATATCAGAAGGAAAATGAATATGTTAAATAGAGGAAAACAGACTGAATGGAATCCTCTATCACAGTGTTGGCTAGCTGGATACTCTCCTACAAGCAAAGATTTTCTGTCACTTTATAAAAGTTGTATATGGTTAAAATTAGATTTTGGCTATAAGCTTTAAATCATCATAGATCTTCCCTATACATCATTTTTTCCCTCCTACCTCTGGACATGTATAGACTTACCTGGGCCTTTCCTGGAACCTGGTTGCATCATTAATTGTGCTACTCTATTCCGTCACTGTCACCCCAAAGGGCATGCTGAGTCTGAGTCATTTTTCCCCCTGTCACTATTCCTAACTATCATAGTAGGTTCTCTGTAAATGTTGAGTGAGTACAGCTTACTTCATCCCTTTTAATGATGTTGCAGTGCCACATCTTTGACATTGCCTACTACTGAGTTAATCAAGGGTATCTATGATTAGGAGATATCCCAAAATGTTATTTGAATGCTAAAATGTCATGAAAGTTGAACAACCTTACCTCTTTAAGTATTTCTTTTTTTTGTCCTTTATTTATTTAAAAATTGAGGTACAACTGACATATAACGCTGTATTAGTTTAGTTTCAGGTGTTCAACATAAGGATTCAATATCTGTATACATTGTGAAATGATCACCACAAGTCTAGTTACCATGCATCACTTTAGATAGTTACAAAAATTTTTTCTTGCGGTGAGAACTTTTAAGATTTACTCTCTTAACAACTTTCAGATATGGAATACAGTATTATTAATTATAGTCACCATGCTGTACATTATATCCCCATGACTTATTTTATAACTAGAAGTTTGGACCCCCTTCACCCATTTCTCTCACTCCCTACCCCCTGCCTGTGGCAACCACCACTCTGTTCTCTCTATATATGGGGTTTTTGTTTGTTTGGTTTTGGTTTTCTTTTAGATTACACATATAAGGGAGGTCATATGGTATTTGTCTTTCTCTGTCTGACTTACTTCACTTAGCATAATGCCCTCGAGGTCCATCTATGTTGTCACAAACGGCAAGATTTCATTCTTTTTTAAAATGGCTTAATAATAGTTCATTATATATATATATACACACCACATTTTCTTTTTTTTAATTTTTATTGGAGTATAGTTGATTTACAATGTTGTGTTAGTTTCAGGTGTACAGCAAAGTGAATCTGTTATACATATACATATGTCCACTCTTTTTTAGATTCTTTTCCCATATAGGCCATTACAGAGTATTGAGTAGGGTTCCCTGTGCTGTACAGTAGGTACTTATTAGTTATCTATTTTATATATAGTAGTGTGTATATGTCAGTTCTGGTGTCACAATTTATCCCCCCCCCCATCACCTGGTAACCATAAGTTTGTTTTCTGCATCCGTGACTCTACTTCTGTTTTGTAAATAAGTTCATTTGTACCCTCCCTTTTTTTAGATTCCACATATAAGTGATATCATATGATATTTGTCTTTCTGTGTCTGACTTCAGTATGACAATCTCTAGGTCTATCCATGTTGCTGCAAATGGCATTATTTTGTTCTTTTTTATGGCTGAGTAATATTCCATTGTATATATGTACCACATCTTCTTTATCCATTCCTCTGTCAATGGACATTTAGGTTTCCATGTCCTGGCTACTGTAAATAGTGCTGCAATGAACATTGGGGTGCCTATATTTTTTGAATTATGGTTTTCTCAGGGTATATGCCCAGTTGTGGGATTGCTGGGTCGTATGGTAGTTCTATTTTTAGTTTTTTAAGGAACATTCATATTGTTCTCCATAGTAGCTGTATCAATTTACATTCCCACCAACAGTGCAAGAGGGTTCCCTTTTCTCCACACCCTCTCCAGCATTTATTGTTTGTAGATTTTTTGATAATGGCCATTCTGACTGGTGTGAGGTGATACCTCATTGTAGTTTTGATTTGTATTTCTCTAATAATTACTGATGTTGAGCATCTTTTCATGTGCTTTTTGGTCATCTGTATGTTTTCTTTGGAGAAATGTCTATTTAGACCCCCCCCCCCAATTTTTTGATTGGGTTATTTGGTTTTTTGGTATTGAGCTCCATGAGCTGTTTGTATATTTTGGAGATTAATCCCTTGTTGGTTGCTTCGTTTGCAAATATTTTCTCCCAATCTGAGGGTTGTCTTTTTGTTTATGGTTTCCTTTGCTGTGCAAAAGCTTTTAAGTTTAATTAGATCCCATTTGTTTACTTTTTATTTTCATTACTCTAGGAGGTGGATCAAAAAAGATCTTGCTGCAATTTATGTCATAGAGTGTTCTGCCTATGTTTTCCTCTAAGAGTTATATAGTGTTGGCCCTACATTTAGGTCTTTGATCCATTTTGAGTTTATTTTTGTGTATGGTGTTAGGGAGTGTTCTAATTTCATTCCTTTACATGTAGCTGTCCAGTTTTCCCAGCACCACTTATTGAAGAGGCTGTCTTTTCTCCGTTGTATATCCTTGCCTCCTTTGTCAGAGATTAGGTGACCATAGGTGTGTGGGTTTATTTCTGGGCTTTCTATCCTGTTCCATTGATCTATATTTCTATTTTTTTACCATATTGTCTTGATTACTGTAGCTTTGTAGTATAGTCTGAAGTCAGAGAGCCTGATTCCTCCAGCTTATACCACATTTTCTTTATTCATTCATCCATTGATGGACACTTAGGCTGTTTCCATGTCTCTGCTATTGTAAATAATACTGCATGGAACATGGTACATGTATCTTTTCAAGATAGTGTTTTCATTTTCTTCAGATAAATATCTAGAAGTGGAATTGCTAGATCATATGGTAGTTCTGTTTTTAAATTTTTGAGGAACCTCCATACTGTTTTCCATAATGGCTGTACCAGTTTACATTCCCAACATGCATGAGTCTTTCCCTTTCTCCACATCCTTGCCAGCACTTGTTATTTCTTGCCTTATTGATAATAGTCATTCTAACAGGTTTGAGGTAATATCTCATTGTGTTTGGTTTTTTTGGAGGGAGTTGTTCAATGAATATTTATTATGGTTCACATTGATATGAAGATTGATGGTTATCAGTGATGGTTGGGCTAGATTACTCCTGTGGTTCTTCTAAGATGGGATAATTAGACCTGCGTCTTTCAGTATTCGGAATATAACACTATTTTTTCTTAAGGACCTTTTTTCTGTGTAAAAAAAGAAATATTTTAAATACATTGTCAGTAGCCAGAATTACCCACTTACCAGTCTGAAGTAACTGGAAGTTACTGGTAAAATTCTTCAGATTCACAGTTTTGAAGATCCTTAAGGATTGGAGACTCTCAATTTCAATCTCTGAAGGAAGAAAGGAGGTCTGTGGGGTGTGGGAAAGCCTGTCTTGCCTGGTTGGTGCCTTTCTTGCTCAGTGGTAACATCCAGCGTTTGACCTTTTCATAAATATAATTCCTTTTTCACATGAGCCATTTAACTTTCTGATCTGTATAACTTACTGCTGTGTCTCTTGCAGCTTGAACAATACCTAGGCACATAGTGGGTGCTCAGTAAATGAACATATCTGACAGATGTTCTCAATGTAATGGATCTTGCATATATCACTGTGGTTTTAATTTGCATTTCCCTGATGATTAGTGATATAAAGCACCTTTTCATGTACCTGTTGGCCGTCTGTATGTCTTCTTTGGAAAAAATATCTATTCAGATCTTTTGCCCATTTTTTAAATTGGGTTGTTTGGGTGTTTTGTTTGTTTGTTTGTTTGTTTTGCTATTGAGTTGTATGAGTTCTTTATAAATTTAGGATAGTAACCTCTTATCAGATTTACGATTTGCAAATATTTTCTCCCATTCAGTAGCTTGCCTTTTCATCTTATTGATGGTATGTTAATCTCAAAATATCAATAATTTCAGAAGGAAAAATGAATATGTTGAATAGAGAAAGCCAGACTGAATAGAATCCTCTATCACACTCTTGGCTGTCTAAATACTCTCCTACAAACTCAGATTTTCTGTCATTTTATAAAAGTTGCATTGGTTAAAATTAGATTTTTCCTGTAAGCTTTAAATCATCATTAAGAATAGACCCTTAACATGGAAGCAACCAAAGTGTCCATCAACAGATGAATGGATAAAGAAGATGTGGCACACATATACAATGGAATATTACTCAGCCATAAAAAGAAACGAAATTGAGTTATTTGTTGTGAGGTGGATGGACCTCGAGTCTGTCATACAGAGTGAAGTAAGTCAGAAGGAGAAAAACAAATACCATATGCTAACACATATATATGGAATCTAAAAAAAAAAAAAAAGGTTCTGAAGAACCTAGGGGCAGGACAGGAATAAAGATGCAGATGTAGAGAATGGACTTGAGGACACAGGGAGGGGGAAGGGTAAGCTGGGACGAAGCAGAGTGGCATGGACATATATACACTACTAAATGTAAAACAGATAGCTAGTGGGAAGCAGCCGCATAGCACAGGGAGATCAGCTCGGTGCTTTGTGACCACCTAGAGGTGTGGGATAGGGAGGGTGGGAGGGAGGCAGACACAAGAGGGAAGAGATATGGGGATATATGTATATGTATAACTGATTCACTTTGTTAAAAAGCAGAAACTAACACACCATTGTAAAGCAATTATACTCCAATAAAGATGTTACGAGAAAAAAAAGAATAGACCCTTACTACATATCACTTTCAGTTTCTAGAGTTTTACTTTTAATTGGGTTTATAGGATACGGAAATACTACTCTCGTTTAAATTTGTAATCAGTCCAGTATCCTTTATTTGACTCACAGATGGTTTATTAGAGATGGAAAAAACAGATGGTAAATGCAAAAGATGTATTCATCCAGCAAACATTCATTTAGTGCTGACTATGGATTAGATAAAAAGGCAGGGTAAATGAGAAAGGGGTTTTGATGGTGGGGAAATGTCACTATTTTATATGTAGCATAAGAAAATATCTCTCTAATGTGGTAAAGTTTGGGTGTAGAAATTGAGAGAGCGCAAGCTATGTAGATATCCAGGGGAAGAGAATTCCAGGAGCGGGAACAGCAAGTTGCAAATCTCTGAGGTGGAAATGTGCTTGTGATATTTACCTCGAGCAAGCCATTGCAGTAGGAGCAAGACAAGCTGGGGGAGAGGAGAGGAAAGTAGATGAATGTGAATCATACTTTCCCTAATGTAAGGGAAAAGAAAAAACACTTCTTTGGTGATGTTCATTGCTTTCTCCCCAAGTCCTCCTGCTCTTTCATTTTTGAGACTCACTGTATTAAATCAGTGTGTGTGTGTTTTTTAAATTTCTAACAATTGAATGCCTGAGTGGCTCATCATTAACAAGAGTTACGTACATATTAACAGCACATGGTCCAGGCTAACAGTTTGGGTTGCCTAGCTTGTTGGCATCACATCCTCAAATGTTGTCTGCCAATGTAGAACATAACGATTCAAATGCTACAACTGGATTTCCAGTTTCATCTGGTAGGATACCTCAACATGTAATCTCTCTTGAAATATCTAAGGAAATAAAACCTTAAAAACAAAAAGTCATGAATAGTATCACATATAAGGTAGGGATGTGAAAGGCAAAATGCATTAAGGAGACAATTGTATTCAGCCTTTTGCAGTGGGGGGGTAACGTTAATGAGAGAGGACCTTCTCATCAAAGTGGGAGAAAACCTGGGGTTTATAAAACGGGAGTTGTTAAGGACAGGTGAAGGTCTTGCCTTAGAAAGTTAAGGGCCGGTTGGTCCTTTCAGTTAGCCATTTCTGGTGTACCAAAAGGGCGGAGGGTTTCTTAAGCATTGTTTTCTGGGAGAACAGGAATCAGGTAAATTTCAATACCATCTGGGGCACAATCCAGGCATGCTGGCAAAAGAAAGAAAGAGAGAATTCTGGGTCAGCTCGGAGGGGCAGAACTTTTATCCCACAAACACGCCCCCCCATCCCAAAGGAACTATATATACCCTGGTAAATTGAAAAAATATTCTGGGAATTCTCACCAAACTCCCAAAACTGGAAATAAGGAAAGTGAGTATTCTTATTGTTTCCATCTTCTGACTATGGGCTTAGGAAAAAGGCTCACTGAGAAGAAAGTCAAACACAGAGCTGACTCTTCGTAATAGGAATGAAATTTCCAGGCCTTGCCCAATTGAGAGCAGTTTGAACTCTGAGGTTTGAGAGCTACAAAAACTGTGAGCATAGCACTCCATTCAAATCCCCAAACTAAAGGACTTGGCCAACCCTAGCCTGGTTTATAGCAGCCCAAGGTGGTCTCTGGGATGATCCAACCCCCTTTGGAGTTCCAGTCTGGGTAATCTCAGGGCTGTCAAAAGAATTTACTGTTTGTTCTAGCCAACACCTGAAGATAGGCCCCTGACCTACTGCTCTTAGAACTTTACTAAAAAGGGCTTGTGGTTGTGAATCCTTCCTCTATCTCTTGGAGATGTACATGTGTCTCCTATAACTCAGAAGTGTCTTTCTCAGTGACCTGAAAGTCACTCCTTTGAAATGTAACCAGGAGGGATAGGGCCTCCGTCTCCCAGCCTCTGTAGGAAGGTAGAATCCTAACTTTGATAAGTGCCAGCTAGCAAACAAAGAGACCTAAGAACATTTTCACCGACCAACCCTTTGTAATTTTCTACTTTCGTGACTCGATTTGAGCCTGTCCCCACCCCCATTTGCCCCCTTCCCTCTCCCTCCATCTCCCTTTAAAACACCCAGTCACCCCTGCGCAAATTGCAGTTGAGCTCAGCTCTTTCCCCTACTGTCCGTAGTTAATAAATAAATAGTTTTTACTGTTTTAACAAATGTCCAGCTTTGTTTATCTTTGATAGGTTTATTCCTCTATGTCAGTGTTATACACCACTCTCCAACCAGGCGGTGTGAACCGTAACAAGGCATTTAACAAACTCTCCCAAGAGTGAGCAGAGTCTAAGAAATTTTAACAAAAAACAAGTCACTGCCTGAACTAAACTTTTCTTTCTCTTCTATGATCTTAAGTTATGGGAGCAGGAAGGAGTGAGGGGTAGGGTGAAGTGGAAATGCAAAATATAACCTGTCTTGAAACTGCAGCTGCTCAGAGTGAAATAGACATGCCTCTGGCATGGTGAGAACAGAGTTAAGAAGTCATCTATACAATATCAGAGAAAACAGATCTAGAGAGAGGTTTCTAAGCACCAAAAAGATGAAAAGAAACAGCATGATAACCAAGGGTGGGGGGTGCTTGGCAGGGAAGGAAAGAAAAGGAAGGAAGAAAGGCAGGAAGGAGGGTGATATAAAAGATAAATTACCCAACTTAGAATAAAACATAACCCAAGGAGAAGATAATTCCCCACATATGCTTTGCACTGTAAAATAATGTATGCATTCAATAAAATTAGAGCTCAGAGATGAGATGTTTAAATAATATGTAATTAAAATGAAGATTGCAGATCATAAAAATAACATATTGAGGACCAAACCAATGCCATTCAGAACAGATAAATTAAGAATAAGTATCCTATTAACAGATACACACTACTATATGTAAAATAGATAACCAACAAGGACCTACTGTATAGCACAGGGAACTATATTAAATATCGTGTAATAACCTATATGGGAAAAGAATCTGAAAAAGAATATATATATATGTGTGTGTGTGTGTAACTGAATCACTTTGCTGTACACCTGAAACTAATACAGCATCGTAAATCAACTATACTTCAATAACAAATATTTTTAAAAAAGTAAATATCCTAGAGGGGACAGAATCAAAATGACTGAAAATGGAATTTCCAACATGGAGGGATGGCTGAAAGAATCATAGTCAATGCAGATAAAACTACAAACAGATTGCAACAATTAGAGAAAAACTGGTAGAGGGTAGACAACTGTGATTCAAAATAAAAATAGTTTGTGTACCAAAGTAGAGAATCCAAATTAAAAAGGATTTAAAAATAAAAAAATTTTTTTTCCCTGAAATGAAAGAACAATCCAAAGTTGGAAAAAGTACCGTATTCCAGGAAACACATATCCTGGTTAAATTATTGAAATGGAAGCATAAAAAACAATTCTTTACTCACCCAGGCAGAAAAATTAAATCACTTTGAAGAATAAAAATTCAGACCAATGGCCACACACTTCTGAAAGAAAATTAGCTGAAAAATGTATTGCCAGCTATTAGGGACCATTGCAGTATCAAGCGGCCATTTCAATCATAAAAGAAAAGGGAGTAGAATGACTGTGAAGTCTTTTTGTTTTGTATTTGCGGGGGGGGGGGGGGGGGGGGGATGGGAGGGGAAGTGATTTGCATTTCATTACATTATTGAAATTCAGACATTTGAAAACAATTAAAATGAAGATCCCTGGAAAGGAATAGATAAAATAAATAAAATTATTAAATCACTTTATAATAGAGTTAATACCAAATTGTGGGAGTTATAGTTACAGAAAAGAATGTAAAATTTATAAATCTTAGTAATATAAAATAATACAGAAATCAGGAATGTGTGAGAGACAGTGAGCACTAATATTCTCATCTTTCATAGCAGGAAGTTGATCAATATTGTCTTAATTGAAGCATGGTTAAAAAATACCTAACTTCAGCCTTTTTGTGTTTTCCATGATCTATTTATTAAGTTTAGAGGAGTCTTTCAGGATATGATAAACTCCTATAGAAAAGAATCATCTATTTGACATGAAACAGGTTTTCTTTTGTATTCTTTACTTTTACTTTAATTTAAAATAAAATACATTTTATCTCTTTTTTTGGTTAGTTTTAGATGTACAGCAAAGTGATTGGGTTATACATATATATGTATATATTTATTTTTTGATTCTTTTCCATTACAGTTTATTACAAGATATTGAATATAGTTCCCTGTGCTATACAGTAGGTCTTTGTTGTTTATCTGTGTTGTAGCGTGCACCTGCTAATCCCATGCTCCTAATCTACACTCCCCTCCAATTTTATCTCATTTTAAAACGAAAGTAGAAAAGACAGAGCATCATGTTAATACTATTCAGACATTACTAAACTGTTGTTCTGTGTCTTTTCACGGGTTTAATCTTCCGTAATATTTTTTCCTTTTTTTTTTTCTATTTTTAAATAGTGATGACTAGTTAAAACTACACATGAAATTCATGTGCACATTTTAAGGATCAATAATAAATGTCGTGTGAATCATGTAAGTCATAAATGAATGTGTAAGGATGAATATGTTTGAGGAAAGTAAAAAGTGCTGGAAAACAAACCGAAAAAATATAAAAGGACACTTTGCTCCTAAATTTCAGGTGTTTCACATGGAATATATGTTATTCATCTGTGCATGTCACTTTATAAAATTTAATACATAAACATAAATAAGTTTGATTTTGTATTTACCTGCTCTTGAAAAGTTAGCTCCATTAGGGTTCAAATCGAAAGTGTTCCCTCTTTTATTACCAACAGTAACACAGGGCATTTTAGCGCTCAGTAGTAATGCAGGTGTTTGAGTTAAGTGTAAGTTAACTGAATGACTCCTAACCAGTTTATCTGATAGCATCCCTCCACCTTATTTGATTAAGAAATGTGTGAGAACCTTGAAGATAAGTCTTAAAAAAAAAACTTTACAGACTGTATCAGTGTCCTCATGATTCTCTTGTCAATACCAATGTTTGTTTATTTTTTGGTTAAATTCTTTCATAAGCAGTGAGTTAATATGTGTGTGTACACAACCACATGTATATATAATATGGATGAACAATCGGATATTTGGATTCCAAGTCCAGTACTCTTTTGACTCCTCTTTTATTCAGGATATGAAGAGGAAAGAAAATATATAGAGTCTGGTTTTGAAACACATGACACTCCTTACTAGTAAGTAACTGTTTGTGGAGGTGGAAGTCTGCAATGGGAAGTAAAGTGTATTAACCTAGTGAATCTATACATACTTGATTTTGAGCTCTCTTAAAAAATAAGCATGCCTAAATTCAGTAGGTATAACTATATTAATTTGCGACTTTGCGAGGTTATTTGTCCTGAATTTCACACTCATAAATTGTTACTATGATCAAATCATTCTGGGAAAAGTAAAATCAATGCCTATAATTTTAAAACTGGTAATTCAATGAAAATATGTCAGGCTCTCGGGATGTAGCACAATATAGACTGAAATCAAGAAGCAAAACCTGCTAAAAAGCACTTACTGTTCAGAGCTCAAGTGGGTAGCCTGGCAGAGGTTCAGAGTGTGGTAACATCACTCCAAACTTTGTACTGTTGGGCTGATAGGAATATGGTGAGAAGCAAAATAAAAGTAACTTTTATTTTGAAACCGCAATGCAGTTTCAAGCTATTTCTTGCAGAAAACTGGCAAATGAACTTGCCTTTAATAAATAGGCAATAGGAAGAAAAGGCAGATTGATCTGCTGTGTGCATATTCCATTTGTGTAGAAGCACAAGTGAATTTGCAGCATGTGGATAATTTAAAAGTTCTAGAAGGAAATTTTGAGACTGATTCTTGCTGGCAGTTATAAAAAGCAATTAAATAATACTTGTAATTAAGGATAAGGATGGCATTTACTAAGAGAACTCTAAAACTCAATAAGCTATAATCAAAATCTAAGTAGTCAGCAAAACCTCAAGTTGAATGCCGACTGCAGATTTCTAACAGCTTTCCAGAGTTAGATTTGGAATTCAAACAACGGACAAAGACTAATTATGTTGTCTAATATCAGAGGTTCTCAAACTTGAAGGTGCATCATAATGCCTTGGAAAGCTTGTTAAAATACAGGTTGTTGGGCTCCATCCTCCAGAGTTTCAAATTCAGTATGTCTGAGATGAGATCAGAGAATTTCTGTATCTAACAAGTTTCCAGAAAACACTGATGATGCTGTCTGGGGGCCACATTTGAAAACCACTGGCTCAGATCATACTGTGCTGGGAAGACCTGAGTGAGGAGCACTGACTTTCCATCTCTTATTCTAAATGTTTGAAATTCTCACAGGGAGATCAGAAAGGCTGCTGTCATTTAAAAATCAGGCAAGAAGTTGTAAATACCCTTTGGTTGAGGCACACTACAAAATAGTTCTTTAAAATAGTGTTTGGATCTTGAGCTTAGCATTTCAGATAGCTGGTGTAACCTCACTGTATAACAATTGTGTTATTAGAATTCACTTTGGAAGACAAGAATTGAGCCAATCATTATCTTTGTCTAAATGGAGTTTCGAAAAGAGAAAATAGTTTGCAGTTTGCTTTTTTCAGAACTGCTGTCTAATTAGGGTTTGAGTTATCAATACATACTTTTCTTCATAAATAATTTGACATTAATTTTCAGTGTTTTTTGAACACTGAAAAACACTTAGTATAAAAAAGTATTACTTTTATTTACTTACAAGGTGTTAGTAGTAGGTAAGTGGTGTGATTTTGCTTTAAAAGTTACACAGTCGTCTGGTGTGACACTACTATTTGCATAACAAGCCATATATTTCTACTTTGTTTGCCAAGTGTAGAAAATTATATGTTTGTTAAGGTGCTGTAAAAATTGAGGAAAAGAAAAATCTCTCCCACAACCAGAATCTTTCTTTGAAAGATCGGTCTGTAAATGTTTTATATGTTTATGAGGAAACCTGAAGAAGTTAGTGACCCATATGAAGTATGCAAATTTTTGTAATCCTTTAATTAAGTGTATGGTAAGTTTCTGTTGTTAACTAGGATTCTGCACTGAGAAGTCTCTACACGGAGATGTGTCATCACTGGATAAGACTAAAATCTATAATAAAACCCAGTAAGATAATGTCAGCCAGGGAATCAAAATAAAATAAAAATTTAAAAAGCATTAAAACTTTATATGCTCTTACTCAGAGGAGTTTCTCATTTTTCAAGATTTGCTAGTAGAATGATAAAACATTCTAAAATCTTATAGTGTTGCAGAGAATAAAATAAGAGAGGAGTAATGATCATATTGAAAGCGAATCGTGCATGTGGTATTATAGAGAGTAGTGTGCACATTGAGGATGGGAGTAGGAGAGGTGGTGTCCATAGTAAGTGAAGAACACTCTCCAATGACAGAAAATATTAATATATGCTGTTAATATACCAGGAATTGAGGCATGAAAAAAAGGAACCAAAATTATTCTCAGTAACCCTGACCAAATGTCCAAACCACATGTATATTTTCAGCTCTGCAAAGAAGGAGAAGATGAGGGAAGGCAAGGAAGTATGACAAGGGAAATCTAGGAAGAGTAATTTTCTTTAACTGCATATGATAAAACAAACAAAAAAAAACCTTGCATCAAATGCAAATAAAGGAAGACAATAAGCAAATTTATTATCTCACATAATGTGGAGCTCGTAGGTAGGGCCAACTCAGGGCTTGGTATGCCGGGGCTCCAGATGAATGGCTCAGAGATTCTCTTGGCTTGTTTCCTGTTATACCCTCAGAACAGACTGATAGTGAAGTGTAGTGTATGAGGAAATGTTCTTCTGTTTATTTATACCTCTTAGGTGCCTGTGTTTCGCTCCTGACTCTGACACTCAGTAGGTGTTTGATACTGGGTAAATTACTTAACTTCTCTGCAACTCAGATTCCTCTGTTTAAAATCGAAGACAGTGTTCTCTTCAGCTTTATAATAGAAAGATATGCATGTAAAGTGCTGAAAGCAGTGACTGTCACGTAAATCTCCCCCAAATCTTGGCAATGATAATGACGATAATGGCTGTGGTGATGATGATGATTCCTTTGTCCCTCAGAGGATTTAGATAGATTTCTGTCCTGTGGGAGACATTGATGTGAACAGAGAAATGGCACACACCTATGTGTTAACAGTGGAAAGTTGCATATTTCTTTCTAGAGAAATCAGAACCCCACCACAGTGACCCCTAAATACACATTTATGTCCAAGCACTCTGTCAGTGGAGATATTAGGTGCTTGGTGTCTGGGCTTTAAGTGCAATAGCTTCCGCTCCTCCATCTGTAGTCCAAAGAAGGTACCAAAGGTCTCGGTAGTAACCTGGCAGGAATAGCATAAGCATTTTTTATTTCCTATAGAGCCTATGTTCCTTCTGTCCATAGTTTCTTTGTGCTTCACGCAACTGAGTTTTCTGTGGTATGCTTGGCCTTTTAAAAGCCCATTCTTATCATTTTCTTAGTGTCACACTTTCTTTTCTGAGCCATCTATACCACTGGTCTCTGTTGTGGACTCTTCCCCCATACCTAGCAATGACTTTTCCCCCAAACACATTTTAAAAATTACATTTGCATTAAGTTTGGTTTTTTCTTAGACAAGTGGATAATATCTAAACTATACATGATGGGTGAGAGAATTTTTTCACAGTGAAAGATAGTAATAATAATAAAATCACAATAATACTAAACTAATAATAACGTTAATAATTTTTAAAATCCTGGATATATAAAATACATTGTAGAATTAGAAACAAATGCATTTGGGAGTTAGCTATCTGGTGCAAGGCAGAAAATACCATGATAGAACATATACTCTTACTTTAATCAAATTAAAAAAATGATCGAAATTTAGATTTCCAGAAATCTTTTGAATGATTCAAATATACGTCATAACTGTGGGAACTGGATTGAGGGACAATATTCAGGCCAAAGAAATTGTTTCAGTTATTTTCACTGGAAGAATACTTCAAACTACTGAAAATGTGATTAAGAACCTGAGATTTATTCACTTGGATAAATGACTTGCCCAGTTCACTGACACTGTAAGATCTAAGTTCTCACAAAATGTAAGTTTCATAAAGGCTGGGGGTTTTGATATTTTTTCACAGTTATATTTCTAACATAGAAGTGGGTGTGGCATGTGATAGGTACTAATAAATATTTGTTGATGGACTTAATTTAAAAACACAATCACTGTCTTTTAGGGTTAGAATATATCTTGATTATCTCTAAATTTCCATGATATATTATCTCATGTATTTTTATTCTCAATATATCTAAAAATTTATTTTAAAGTATTTTGATGTAGATTCAGATATACAAACAAATTGCAAGAATAATACAAAGAGTTCTTGCATATCCTTTAATCCCCAGATATTGTCATGCTCTCTTTCTTTCCTTATTCATATAATACATATAAATACTGAAATATTTAGGGGTAAAGGACAATCATAATCATAGTGTAATTATCAAAAAGGAAATTAGTGTTGTTACAGTATTAGTTCATCTGAAGACCTTACTCATTTCACCAACTGTCCCTATAATGTTCTATGTAGAAAAATAAACCCCTGGATTATGTGTTGCATATAGTTATAAAGTCTCTTTCTCTCCTTTGATCTGAAAGAGTTTCAGTCTTTCCTTGTCTTTTACGACCTTGATTTTTTTTTTGATGGTCAGCTATTTTATAGAATGTACCTCAGTTTGGGTTTGTCATTGTTTTATGACTAGATTCAGGCTATGCATTTTACAGCAGGAATACCATAGTCGTGATATTATCACATTTGGGTTCACATGATGTTGATTTCCCCCACCACTGCTTTTGTTAACTTTGGTCATTTAGTTAATGTATTTGTTTTTTATTGCTGCTGTAACAAATTACCACAAGAGGCTTAAAACAACACAAATTTATTATATTGCAGCTCTGTATGTCAAGAGTCAGACATGGGTCTCACTGGGCTAAAATCAAGGTATTGGTAGGGCTGTTTTCCTTCTAGAGGTTCTAGGGGGAGAATTCTTTCCTTGCCTTTTCTGGTTTCTAGAGGCTTCACACATTCCTTGGCTCCTGGTCCCATTCTTCATCTTCAAAGTCAGCAACATTGCGCCTCTCTGACCTTTTCTCTATAGTTACATCTCCCTCTGACCAGAGTTGGGAAAGATTCTCCACTTTTAAGGATTCATATGATTAGACTGGGTATAAGTGGATAATCCAATATACAGTTGAGCCTTGAAAACATGGGTTTGAACTCTGCAGGTCTACTTATATATGGACTTGTTTTCAACAAATATTTACTAGAGTACTATATGATCCACAGTTGGTTGAAGCCGCAGATGCAGAACCACAGATATGGAGGGCTGACTGTAAAGTTACACTTGAATTTTTTTTGAATTTTAAACTGTGCAGAGGGTCAGCATTCCTAACCACATGTTGTTCAAGGGGCAACTCTAATCTCCCTTCTCTAGGTCCTTAACTTTAATCACATCTGCAAAATCCCTTTTGTCATGTAAGGAACAGACACAGGTTCTGGGGATTCAGAAATGGACATCCGGGGCAGGGAGCATTATTATGCCTACCATCCTCAAGGTGGTGTTTGCCATGTCTTCACGGTACAGTTACTATTTTCTCCTTTGTATTTGATCATTGTATTGTGGGAGACAGTTTGAGATCATGTAAATATCTTGTTACTCACCAAACTTTCACACACTAGTTTTAGCAGCCATTAATTATATGTATCTAGGGTCTGAAACATTATTTTTTCCCCACACTGTCCAACCTTTTAAGGAATTAAGGGCCGCCCTTCAGACCATGTATCTTAGGTAAAGTTGCCCCCAATATAGATTTTGAGCTAAAGATGTGGGTAGAAATAATTCATTCATGTTGTGATCCCTGGAAATGCAGAGAGATCGTGGGCAAGGGAGACAAGCAAAGGAAGAAATCCAATGAGGAATGTATTAATGAGCAGTGTACTCTAGTACACTCTTTTTTTTTTTAACATCTTTATTGGAGTATAATTGCTTTACAATGGTGTGTTAGTTTCTGCTTTATAACAAAGTGAATCAGTTATACATATACATATGTCCCCATATCTCTTCCCTCTTGCATCTCCCTCCCTCCCACCCTCCCTATCCCACCCCTCTAGGTGGTCACAAAGCACCGAGCTGATCTCCCTGTGATATGCGGCTGCTTCCCACTAGCTATCTATTTTACATTTGGTAGTGTGTATATGTCCATGCCACTCTCTCACTTTGTCCCAGCTTACCCTTCCCCCTCCCCGTATCCTCAAGTCCATTCTCTAGTAGGTCTGTGTCTTTATTGCCATCTTGCCCCTAGGTTCTTCATGACCTTTTTTTTTTTTTTTTAGATTCCATATATATGTGTTAGCATACGGTATTTGTTTTTCTCTTTCTGACTTACTCTGGTTTTCTCCAGAGATATGCCTAGGAGTGAAATTGCTGGGTTGTATGGTAGTTCCATTTTTAGTTTTTTAAGGAACCTCCATACTGTTCTCCATAGTGACTGTATCAGTTTACATTCCCACCAACAGTGCAAGAGGGTTCCCTTTTCTCCACACCCTCTCCAGCATTTATTGTTTGTAGATATTTTGATGATGGCCATTCTGACCTGTGTGAGGTGATACCTCATTGTAGTTTTGGTTTGCATTTCTCTAATGATTAACGATGTTGAGAATTTTTTCATTTGTTTTCAACAAAGTGTATACTATCTGTTACATGGGCAATTTATTTAAAAGTCACTCATCTTTATGTTCACCTTTTTTAAAACATTGGGAAAAATAATATTTCTTTTATTAGGTCATAGTAAAAATTAATGAAGTGAGCTATGGTATATGGCAGCATTGTCTTATAAATCATAAAGGAGTTCAATATAGTTTAGTTGGGTATGGAGGTGGGCACATATTGAATACTAGATCTGCACCTGTAGACCCCACCTTGCTAGTTGCAGTTGTTAATTTGAAGCTCAAAGCAGCAAACTTAAGTAGCATCTTTTGCAGAATATTGCTGTAATACGACTCAGTTCTGTCTGAATGTTCTACATGGTAGAAGTTATTAGTGCTTAGTATAGTGTCTGGAACATAATAAACACTTAAGAAATATTTGCTGATTTAAATGGATTTGACTTTTGTTCTTTCCTTAGACTAATTTAATAACATTCCAGGAACAACCAGAGCTCAGTTTGACCAAGTCATTTATGCTCTTTGTCCATTGGTTCCGTTTGAGGCTTTTGCAACCTGATTTGCTTTTGGCTTTTATGAAGAAATGTCATTAATATTGAAAGCATACTTTTCAATTATTTAAAAGCACTAATGAATGTAAGTCTCAGGGAAGAAGCATTTTAGTTATCTCATAAATAACTTTAATATAATGTCCATTTGACTGAAGAGACAAGTTATAGGATTCATCAAAATATACACAACCCTAATGACAAAATATAAAAATATCAAGACCTATATTATACTTAGAATGATGGGGAAAAAATGACTTTGAGGTACTTTGAGGTACCATTTTTAACATTTCAACAGATATATATTTTTTTCTGTACATTTTCACTGACACTGTGGCCTCAATATTGTCTGTTTCTAGGCAACCTTGGCAGGATCTTAAATTTTTCCATATTTTCTGTGTACATTTCCAAAAGTGCTCCCTCTTCTATCTATATGATTCCTAACGCTTGTCACTTCTTGGTCTTCAAGACAAGACAAGATAGACAAGGGCTTGATCACGTGTAGTTCTTTTCTTGTTGACCTCTCTACTTCTTGCTAATTAAGTAAAGACATTGTTTCTAAAATGAATTTCTCACTCTATCCTTATAACTCCTCTAATCAGCATCCTTAACTGTGCAGAACATTCTTTCCACTGTAATCAGATTAGACTTAAGTAGGTTCAGCTGTTGCTTTTCCACATTCCCAACCTGATAATGTCAGTTTAATCAGCAGGCTGTGGGATATGTTATTCGATAATCCTAGCTCATAAAAATATGTCTTTTGAACTTCTGTTAGGATACGCACAACTTTATGTGAATCCTTGTATTATTTTTTTGCATTTATAAGTTAAAGTTGCAGGTATTTTTTCTTACACGAATTAATTACATTCATATTTCAGACAATGGTTTTTCTTTATGTATTCCCATTCTACACTCTGACCTGAATCATGACACAGGGAAGATAGAATTATATAGAAAGAAAAATATTTTATTGTAATTCAGCTTTGCTATAATTAATTATTCAAAGCTCTTTGATTATGCAGATTTATATACTTTTCAGCATATACTCGACTTTCTATCTCACTGACAATGCCCTAAGAACATTTTGAAACTTAATAATTAAAACTTTTTTTTCTAAATAATCTTTTGTATGAACTGATGCATGAGTTTCTAATCTTGGGTACCTGTATCCCTGGGTGAACGAAAAGCAAAAATGGTGATCCCTGTGTTATGCTTAGTTGTTTGAAAAGCCAAATGTAAATCTCAACGTTTTCATAAGCTGAGGCTTCAGTACTCATGTGAAACTGACATTTCTTTGTCTTATTTCCTGGAAGTCTTTGTATGTTGCATGTTAACTGGTTACCTCAGCTTACTTGAAACTGTGATTGCTCTTTTTTACCGTAATGAAATTGAGAAAGAATTATTATCAAGCAATTTATTGGGAGGAAAAACTTTCAGAACATGAAGTCTGAGGATTGAACTAGGAAAAATTGAAGGCATTAATATTGGGAAAATCTGAGATAACATATTTCAGAATGTACTCTTGATACGGTCTAAGGACTGGTTTATGACACCCAGAGATAACTGAATAACTGATCCTCGATTTAGTTACATGGCATGTGAAATTCAGGGATGTTCTTGGACATGGCTGTAATTATTCTCAGAAGTTGAGGGTAATAGGGATGTCTATTCCTGAGTGTCCTGTACTACCAATGGTCTCTGTGAACTTGCTGTATATTATACAGCTAAGTTCGATGAGGGACTCCTGATCCAGATGAATTTACATCCCTTACATATCCAGACACAACTACATTCAGATTTAATTCAGGTTATGCATATAAAACTGTGCACAGAACAGGAAATGTGGCTTCCATAATGTCTGAAGCGACCCTCTGTCATTCATATAGTCTCATCCTCAGTGTGCATCTGCCCGGTAAGGATTTGGGGCTCAGGTAACTTGGCCATTTACTCTGACTGCACTGATTTCCTTTTGTGATAAATGAACCTTATTTGATTTACCCAAATCAATATCAGTGTGCAGTTGTTCCATCAGTACAAGCATATTGTTGACCCACGTCAATGGAATTATAAAAGAAGTGTTACGAATACTTAACCATAAAACTGGTATTTTAAAAAATGATATTAGGGACTTCCCTGGCGGTCCAGTGGTTCAGACTCCATGCTTCCACTGCAGGGGGCATGGGTTCGATTCCTGGTCGGGGAACTAAGATCCCACAGGCCGCATGGCAGCAGCCAAAAAAGAAGTGATATTAAAACAAAGAAACAAGCCAAAAACACCATCAGAAAGAACAAACTAGATTAAGGATAAAGTCACTTGTAAACTTTAGGATAATTTTTTCAGCTTTTTCTTATATACATATATTACGCAAAGTTATAATGATAATAGAGGGAATATAAATAACGTTAACTACAACACAAACACTGAACTTCAGCTGCTGTTTAAATTTTTCTATGCTCCATTCCAATCTTCACCCAGTAGTATAGATTTGATATAACTATAGTCAAAATTCACAGTTTAAATAACTGGATACTATTGTAACCAACGGATGTAGTATCAGTTATTTAAATATTTGTTTTTTCTTCTTTTTTCTCTTTAATTTTCCTATCGCATAGAGGATACAACAAAAAAGTTCCTTAAATTTGTAATTACATGATGATTTTTCACTGGCATGTAAGAGTGACCATATTTAGGAGGTAGTGGATGATAAAAAAACAGGGAAGAAGCTGGGTGAACACAAGTAAAGAGCAATGAGGAAACACAAAACAAAACAAGGGGTCCAAGTCCTTCTATGGAGAATTTACATTCTGCCAATGACCTATGTGGCTTAACTTTTACATTTTATTTCAGGTTAAATTGATGTAAGATATTACACAAACTTCGTTATACAAGTTGGTGTTTGGGGGAAGTTATCATATTCTTTTATATATTTGTTTCCTGTGTGTTTTTTATGGTGAATTTTAAGTGAAAAGAGACCCTTATCATCTCAAGGATATTATGAATATTCTGTGGTCAAAACCGTCTCACTGTTACCCTGTTACTGAAATTAGAAAAAGATATTACAAGAAAACAAAACTATAGACTAACATTTCTCATAAATCTAGATGCAAAAATCTTTAACAAAGTTTTAGCTAATGGTGTCCAGCAGTTTGTAAAGAAAATTCTCTCTCTCTTTCTATCTATTGATCTATGGATCTAGAACCTAGAGATACTAACCATTCTTCTGATATGAACATATATATGCATACATAAAATTATCTTTTAAAAACTAATTAATTAATTAATTAACTTTTGGCCATGTTTGGTCTTTGTTGCTGCGCACAGGCTTTCTCTAGTTGCGGCGAGAGGGGCCTACTCTTTGTTGCGGTGCACGGGCTTCTCATTGCAGTGGCTTGTCTTTGTTGTGGAGCACAGGCTCTAGGCGTACGGGCTTCAGTAGTTGTGGCACGCAGGCTCAGTAGTTGTGGCGCACGGGCTTAGTTGCTCCACGGCATGTGGGATCTTCCCAGACCAGGGCTCGAACCCGTGTCCCCTGCATTGGCAGGCAGATTCTTAACCACTGAGCCACCAAGGAAGCCCCCATAAAATTTTCTTTAGTGTCTGTTTAAATCTTTTACCCATTTTGTAAAATACATGTTTTATTTTAGAATAGTTTTAGGTTTGCATAAAAGCTATGAATATAATACAGATAGTTCCTATATACCTCGATACCCAGTGTTCCCTATTACTAATATCTTACATTAATACAGTACATTTTTGTACCATATGTGAGATATTTATCAATGAAAAAGTAAGTTCACACAAAGACTCATGCTCAAATGTTCAAACTACTTTTGTGTAAAGCACACCCAAACTGGAAACAGCTCAATTGTCCATCAATCCGTCAATAGGTAAATAGATAAACAAGTTACAATATATCCATTCAAAGGCATATCATTCAGAAAAAAAAAAAGTATCGCTACATTTAACAACATGGATGACACTCAGTAGCATTGTGCTAAGTGAAAGAATCCAGACACAAGAGCCGACGTGTCTTCACATTCAATTTATATGAAATCTAGAAAGAGAAAAAGCATACCAGAAAAAAGAAGATCAGTGTTTGCCGGGCACTGGGGTGGAAGAAGGCAACTGAATGCAAAGAGGCCAGAGGAAATTTTGGGGAGATGGATATGTGCTATATATTTATTGTGGTGGTAAGTACATGACTGTAAGCATTTGTCAAAACTGTATGTGGGGACTTCCCTGGTGGCACAGTGGTTACAAATCCGCCCACCAAGGCGGGACACGGGTTCGAGCCCTGGTCCAGGAAGATCCCACATGCCGTGGAGCAACTAAGCCTGTGCACCACAACTACTGAGCTTGAGGTCTAGAGCCTGCGAGCCACAACTACTGAGCCCATGTGCCACAACTACTGAGCCCACATGCTGCAAATACTGAAGCCTGCACGCCTAGAGCCCATGCTCTGAAACAAGAGAAGCCACCACAGTGAGAAGCCCACGCACCACAACAAAGAGTAGTCCCCCGCTCACCGCAACTAGAGGAAGACTGCACATAGCAACGAAGACCCAACGCAGCCAAAACTAAATAAAATAAATTTATTAAAAAAACTGTACGTGTATTGTCAGAACTATATGCATATAATGGGTGAATTTTAATATATGCAAATCATATCTCAATAAAGCTGATAAATAAAACGGTAAGTGTTATGATGGAGGTCATAGAACTCTGTTGCATGTATTTTCTCCATTCTATTTCCAAGATTTTGGATCATGTTTACTATCATTACTTAGATTTCTTTTTCAGGTAGACTGCCTATCTCCTCTTCATTTGTTTGGTCTGGTGGGTTTTTACCTTGCTCCTTCTTCTGCTGCATATTACTCTGTCTTCTCCTTTTGTTTAACTTACTGTGTTTGGGGTCTCCTTTTTGCAGGCTGCAGGTTCATAGTTCCCGTTGTTGTTGGTGTCTGCCCCCAGTGAGTGAGGTTAGTTCAGTGGCTTGTGTAGGCTTCCTGGTGGAGGGGTCTGGCGCTTGTGTTCTGGTGGGTGGAGCTGGATCTTGTCTTTCTGGTGGGCAGGGCTGCATCCGGTGGTGTGTTTTGGGGTGTCTGTGAGCTTATTATGAGTTTAGGCAGCCTCTCTGCTAATGGGTGGGGTTGTGTTCCTGACTTGCTAGTTGTTTGGCATAGGGTGTCCTGCACTGTAGCTTGCTGGTCGTTGAGTGGAGCTGTGTCTTAGCGTTGAGATGGAGATCTCTGGGAGAGTTCTCGCCCACTGATACTACATGGGGCCTGAGGTCTCTGGTGGTCCACGGTCCTGATCTCAGCTCTGTTATCTCAGAGGCTCAGGCCTGACACCAGGCCGGAGCACCAAGACCCTGTCAGCCACACGGCTCTCAACCCTCACTATAAATAATTCCTTTAAAGGTTGGAGCTATGTTTTGTTCATCTCCATATCCTTAGTCATTGAGTAATCCATGGTGCATTCCTTTAACCAGCCTCTTCCAAGTTAAGGAAGCCATTTTTCTGCAAAGCCTCTTGATAAAAAGATAACCATGTTTCCAAGCCTGTAAGCTGAGTGATCAGTTGCTGATATTTGAAACTCAACCAAAATGCAACCACACCTGAAGTCCATGAGCCTTTTGGTGTGTCTGCATCAAGAAGTGCCTGGCTTCAGAAAAACAGATGGTTTCACTATGTGAAGGGGCTGCACCTGTGCTTCTGACTGACCAGCTGTAAATAGGAGGTTCCCACAATCCCCTCCTGGGTTCCATCTCATTTGCGAATGTTTTCTCCCATTCCATAGGTTGTCTTTTCATTTTGTTTATGGTTTCCTTTGCTGAAACACACATTTTAAAAAGTGTACATGGAACATGTGCTTGGACATATTCTGAGCCATACAAGAAGTCTCAATTAATTTCAAAGGACTAAGATCATACAAGTTACATTTTATAATCACAATGCAATTAAATTGGTAATCAGTAATAAGATATCGAGAAAATCACCAAATATCTAGACAAATAATACACTTCAAAACAATCTCTGGGTAAAAAAAGAAATTACACAAAAATAAGAAAAAGTACTGAATAGTGACTTCATAAAGGAGGATATTCAAATAATCAAATAGCTAGTAAAATATGAAAATGTGCCCAACCTTATTATTCATCTGAGAAACACATATTAAAACTACAATAGGATATAACTAAAGACCTGTCAAATGGCAAAAATGCAAAAGAATGGTAATATCAATGTTGGCAAGTATATGGAATAAATAGAGCTCTCATTCACTGCTGGTGGGAATGTGAATTACTACAACTTCTTTGGCAGCATCTACTAAAGCTGAACATATGTATACTCAAGAAGTTCACTTCTTTGGTAGATACCCAGTGGAAATGTGTACATGAATCCACCAAAAAGACATGGACCAAAGTTTTCATGGTACTTTGTTTTTAATAACTGAGAACTGGAAAAAATTTAATTGTCCATCAACAGAATGTAAATAAATGGTGGAATATTCATGTAATAGAAGGCTACATAGCAATGAGAATGAATAAATGTATACAAAACATGGACGAATCTCACTAGCAATGTTGGGCCAAAGAGGACAGAAACAAAGTTACATACTGCTTCATTTAACTTACAATTCAAAAGCAGGCCAAACTAACCCATGGTTTTAGAAGTTAAGATAATGCTTCCTTTGGTGGGGACAGTGTCTGGGTTGGTGTAGGAGAGGTCTTCTGGATGTACTGGTAATGCTGATTTATCTATCTGGGTGCTGGTTATATTGGTATGTTTGGTTTTTGACAATCTGAGCTTTATATTTATTATTTGTACACTTTTCTGAATGTATGTTGTACTTTGTTATAAAGTTTCATTAAAACAGCATTAGTATGACGAAGTCATAGTTGCCTTGAATGTCCTCAATAGCCTTCCTCTTCTGTTCAGTTGAAGCCAAACTTCTAAGGAAGACAGAAAAGTCCCTTCATGATCTGGGCCCTCTCCACCGCTCCAGCCTCATCTTGAGGAAGGCCCTATTGCTCATAGCCTACGCGCAGTGATTTTCAGATCCCTCAGTGATCATGCTTTTGCGAACCTCTTGGCTTAGGCATAAATTGTTCTTTCTTCCAAAATTGCTTCTACTCATGTTTTGCCTGCTTATTTCCTGGTCACACTCCTATGGGAAGTCTACAGTCGTGCTTTCTATCATCTTAGGTGTCTCCAATATTGGTATCATGACTCCTTTTGCTTTTCTCAGCAACTTAATGTTAGTGTATTTTATAGCCTTTTCTAGAATTGTCTTCATCACTATTCTAGATGTGAATTGCTTGGGAACAAATTTCACCTCTCATTAAACATTATGCCTAAGAAACAGTTGGTATTCAATTCATGTTTATTGAACATATGACTGACTCCTTGTATCAAACATCAGACAATCTATGGACTGTGAAAGAGCTATGTGATCTGGAATCCATTTCCCCCAAGATATTCTGTGTTCCCGTCCACAGTTAATTCTGGGATGTTTCATGTGAATGGTGGAGGTCATATACGTCGGGATCAAGTCAGAACACAGAAGTGCACCAATTATTTTGAAAGAATTTAAAATAAAGAATCATTATTTTTAAATTATTGGAGACCTGAAAAGGCTAAAAGGGGACCCTGAGGCATCAGAGAGGTAGTAACTGCAGAAAGTAGCTACCATCCTTATGGCTGGGGAACAAAAGAAAGAGGTTGTAATATTAAAATTTAAACTCTTGAAGGTGGGTTCCCACAGAACAGGCCCTTCCTCCTCCTCTAGCCTTCTTTTTTCCTTCCCCTTGGAGCCGTGTGGTCTCCTGATAACACTCTTTATTGGTAAAGCCTAACATGGAGCAGCTAGAACTGCAGAAATGCGGTCTGCAGTCTCAGTAGGGGCAGAACAAAGCGCAGTACAGAGGGGTAGGTTTGAGGTTGAGAGGCGACAGCTTAACCAGCACAGTGGGGATGGGGAAGAGGTATCTGAAGTAAATTTCAGAAGCATAACCCTTTTAATCTTTTCTAAAGGGACAAAGGGTCATTCCTTGAACTGCTCTCTTGAGTCTTATTTTAGTCTTCAGAGAGACTCAATGGCAAATGAAAGTTTTCTCCTAAATTCACAGAGGACATGGAGCTTCCTGGACATCCCCAGGAACAGACCTGGATAAAGGAGTGTATTTTGATAGAAGGAGACATACAAGGGATTTCACAAACATTGGCTAAACTGAGCAGAATGGAGGGTCTTGTGACTTAGGGATCATCATGGTAACCATGGTGACTATAATGTTTATGAGGCAAACTGCATGACTCAGTATATTTTCTACTGCTGTTGAAAATATATCTTCATTTACAGATACTATTTCATTTAATAATAGCTAGAAGATGTAAAGCAGTTCTTTGAAATGAGTAATTAGGTTTAATTAATCCTATCAACTCAAGAAGGACAAGAAAGTTTATCATACACTGGTATTTTCAGCTGCTTTTACTGGAAAACGGAGTTCATACTCATCCCTTTGCAATTTTGATCAATTTAACCAAGATTCTAATAAAAATCTCTTTCTAAGTCTTACAGAAAAATAAATCTTATCTAAAAAAGCAGTCTGCTTTTGCTATACTATGATAGTGAGAATACTAAAAAACTTCACATTATTAAAAAATTCCATAATAAAGACAATTGTTTCAAGTGGAAAAGTGGTTTACAGTCCAGAAAGTTCCAGACTAGCAATAATGAAATTCCCTTATCTGTAGCAATTTCAGTAATGATGGTATGTTTGTACATGTCTGTGTCTGTGTGTATTTAACATTATAAATATAACAAACCCAGCATAGGCTCATATTAATTTTGGTTTTATAGTAATGAATTTTATTTTTTAAAGATCTCATTAGCAGACATTTCTTATACAGCTGTATCAACCTTTATCAATTTCATCACCAATTGTTATGCTAAAGACTACAAAGTCCCTCCGTTTGAATTATGAAAACTATGATATCTCGGGAACCTGAGTGATGAATTTGGATGGCACCTTGTGTTGGGGCGCAATTCTCTATGGGTGTCTTGTGTTTCTGTATATCTTGCAAGTGAAACACTGACTGCCCTTTGTTTCAGACGGTCTTTTCAAGGATGTTTGTAGAGCAAACGACCTTGGGATGCAGAGATAGTGTGTCCCTCTGGAGCAAAGGACAGGCATGCTTGCTTCTCATTACAAAAGATTCAGGCTTCCTAAACTCAGGATTCCTCTACTGTAAGGCAACCGCCTGTGTGGGCAAGTATCACCTAGTTTTCTCTGCATTGCCCTGTGGGAACCGGGGCTTGGGAAAATTGGCACCAAAATGCTGATACTCTGGCTACTGCTTGTATTCATTTTCTATCGTTGCTGTTAAAAAATTACCACAAAGTTAGTGACTTAAAATAGCACATATTTATTATCTTATGGTTCTAGAGGTCAGAAGACCAACAGAGATCTGACTGAGCTAACATCAAGGTGTCAGTTAGGGCTGTGTTCTTTCTGAACACTCTAGGGAGGAATTCATTTCCTTGCCTTTCCCAGCTTCTAAAGGCTGAACTCTTCCCCGGCCTCGTGGTCCCCTTCCTCCATCTTCAAAGCCAGCAAGGTAGCATCTCTCTGGCCCTGATTCCAGCCTCTCATCCCTTTCTCTGACCCCAGCCAGGAAAGTTTCTTCACTTTTAAGGGTCCTTGTGATTAGAACAGGCCCACCTAGATAATCCAGAATAGGCAATCCATCTCAAGGTCTCTGACCTAGAAGTTGCCTGACTACCAGCATCCATGAAACTGTGGCAGGCTAACTTGTTAGGTTGCAAGCAGAGCAAAATCTCAGACCCTTTTTAGTACCCGAAACCATGACCCTTAGTTTGGAAATTGAATTCAGTCATTTTAGCAAACATATCTAACTGCGAGTTAAATAAAGCTAAATATGAGTCTCATTTTAAGTACCCATGGCTGCTTTAAGATTTTCATGTTCAGAAAGCAGACGTCCCAACGTCCCAGGCCATGTGAACTAAATAAAATTATTCAATGAACTTAAAACTATTCTCTAAGTCAGTGGTTCTGAAGATTTAGCATGTACAGTAATGTCCTGAAAGCTTGTCTGATAATCACATTTCTATCACAGCTCCATCCACCTGAGAATTTGTTCTGGATTTGATTGCAGAAGTCTAAATTTTTAACCAGTGCACCAAGTGATCCTTGCTTTGAGATCCAGTTTTTTACTACCAGTTACTTTTGTTGCTTTAGTAATTACATTTCTCTCTACTTGTATTGAAAATGTATGTACTTAAAATGGAATTCTAGAGTCGTCATAGCATTCAGCATTTATTCACTAAAGAAAATGTTTCATTCAACAGTGTTGTAGCCATATTTTGACTTCTCTTCATTGACACCAAATATAGACCAGTTGAGGCCACCACATTCTAAGAGCTTCCCATGTCAAGTTATTCTAACAGGCATTGTGTTTGTGAATAGAATAACTTCAGTTTATTCTAATTTCAAGGGTTTATATTACATTTCATAATCACAGTTTTGGAAAAGATCATGAGGGTTTATTTTGGGAAGATTTAAACATTCATAGACATCATTGGTGGATACAAACTAATACACTACTTCTGAATATTTTTTTAAACACACACACTCATATCTGTGCTAACAGTTTGCTTGAACTTGGGACTTATCAAAGGAGTAAGAAATCATAGCCAAAAGAGTTAGGATACCAAAATTACAAAACCTCCTGCACAGATAGAAATGATTAAGCTTTCAGTCACTTCACCTAGCTTTATTTTTTGTAAGATTACACATGGACATTTATCACTTTGTCCCCATTGCTATTTTGTATCTGTTAAAGGGGACTTGAAATTCATTAGGGGAAAAAAGGTATTTTATGTTATCTTCATAGCCTGTATAATGTGGAAAAAATGGTGGCTATACTGTCAAAGTATATGTAACTATTAAAATTACTTTCTAGGGACGTTTCAGGGAGATCAATTTCTATTAAAACATATATTTTGTTCCCCAGGCTTTCTGTTCCTCCAAGTAAATGAATCCCCTAGTTGGCTAATTTAACTATATTAGAAATTCTAATTTTTAAAATCATACATTTCATAGAAAACTGGAACCCACTTATTCTCAAACTAGAAGGTTTTTTCTTTTTAATGAGGTGTTCTTTTTCTGTCACTTCACTAAGTAACCAACTCACATTTTCAAAGCCATCTCTTTTAGTCTAAGATTAAAATAGAAATCCATTTTATTTATTATACAGTGCCGTTGTCCTTGCCATGTACTCTTATGTGTGTCACAAGTTGGCATATTTACTTGACATCTGACAACAAATCATAAGCAGTAAAAATATTTTCATTAATTTAATAAACATTGATGAGGTCCAGGGCCACCATAAATGCTTGTGAGGTTGCGCACTGTATAACTTCAGGGGTGCCATTCACATCATATTTATGTGTGTGGTGCCCCGGGAGTTGTGCAGTGCACAACCTGCACAACTATATAAGGTGGCCCTGCCTAATATGAAGTCAGACACTGTGATATGTGCCAGGCATGAATATAAGGACGATGACATCAAAGTAGTTTTTCTTTCAGAACTTATAGTTTGGTGAGGGAGACTGATAATTAAAAGAACTGATGATAAGTCCTATGATAAGGAAAGCACAGAACCTTCCTGTCAATATAGCCATCCAATTAAAATAGAAGAACAAATAAAGGTGAGCAGTTAAGGCCAGAACTTGTTCTGGGAACATTTCAAAGTATGGGATCCTAAGCCAGATTTTCTTTTTCTATTGCAGCTCAGTATTAACATAAAATTTAATCACAAATATTCTACTTCTGTAAATGAGCTAGGTGCTTTTTATAGCATTCCCCCCCCCACCCCGCTCATGGTAAGGCCATAGCTATTAAATAAAACTCTATTTCCCTATGTTTTCTCCCAGGCTCTAAGCTGGCTCTGCCTCCTGATCCTGCTAACCGCTAATCCCATCTTGTGTGTCTTTATTGTGTTCATACTCAGCTTTTGATTTTGTTCTTACCTGGTGGTCCATCTCTTGGAACTTGATGCTTCTGAGATTTTAGAGGTTTCTCAAGCCAAACTCAATGAATTTGGTACTCTTTTTTCTACACCCTGCAGCTATGGCCCAGCTCCACCCATTTCCAAGCCCTGATTTTTGAACCTCAGCCCTGGAATCCACTGCTTACTTCCAATATGATTTTGTTTTTTTTTCTTAAAGCCAAGTCTAGGTGCAAAATTTTGTTCTGATGAACGGAAGCTTCATGAGGGCAGGAATTTTGATATATTTTGTTCAGACACACCTCCAGTGCCTAGAACTATGCTTATTATTTAGTGCTCATTAAGTATTTGCTAAGTGATTAAATGTATGTGGGACAATACACAAAGATTCCAAGGGCCTTTTGCTGGGACCTGCCTCCCAGATGTTGCTGATTTTTGTTTTTCTGGGGGTGCACTCGCTTAGTTTCTGGTTGTGTTCCCTGGGCTCCTAACACAGAACTCCACACTCCAGCATCTTGAAAGGTGGAGTCCAGAGCACTGCCCCAGCTTAACAGTGCCTCCCTGTGGTAAGGAATCCAACTGCAGCTGAGGGACTCCGCGGTCTCAGAATCTAGACCAAATTCCCTTCCATCTCACCATGGCAGGAAAACTGCTCATAGGAATATCAACCAGTGACTTAGGGTTTCGATCCTCCTTTCCTTCCAGATGTACTTATATAAGAGCAGATTATGCTCTAAGTCCCCAGTGAAGGCAGTATAGACTGTCTTCAGGGTTTCTTGATGGGCAGACAAAACAGATCACAGCACAACTCTGGTAAGGATTCTGGAAAATAAAAGTAGTACTTTGGGAAAGTTTTCCTCTCTCCTTGCCATTTTCACTCCAACTTTAAAATGGAGCTCGTGACGGAGGCCTGTGAGTCCATTAAGCCGATGCACTTCCTGTTCTGAACTTGAAGCCTGAGCCACTCTCAAGTATGACGACGACACAGTACAGTAGGAGTTCACTGGGCCCTCCTCCTCAGGGCTTTGTACATACGATAGTTCTAATGTCACGCATCCCCCCAGAAGAAAGGTTGGTCTGGACTATAGAAAACACATCTGAAGACCTCTTTTTATATCCAAGATGAAATCTGAAGTTCATCCCTAGCCAACCTAGATCTTTACCTTCAAGACTGATAGCAACAGCTGAGCCTCTTTGACCTAGGCAATACCAGACCCTCAGACCTCTGTCCTGTGCCTATTTCCTTCACTTGCTGGTCCCAGGAAATAGCACTTACCCTGTTTGGAATGAGAATTTCTATGCATCACAGCTATCTTAAAAGCTTGCTAATATCACCACAAATGACTGTGGAATCTGGTGACTCAGGCCAAGACAACTTGAACAAATTTGGTGGACTTGGAAACTCTCCACACAAGAGACAGTGTGTCACCTTCTTTGGTGTCTTGTATTTGTCATAGATCACATGCCAGAAACAAATGCTCTCCAGAGAAACATATTTTCAAAAGCCTGTATTTCTGGATGAGAACCTATATTGGGATATCCTTCGCTAACAAACTACGCCTACAACTGATTTAATGAATCAGTGTTCCAGGGTCACTTTAAGAGAATCCTGCGAGTGGCATAATTCGTAAAGGCTTACTGTACCTGCATTTCCTGGCCAGGAAAGCACTGCTAACATAGACTCCCAGATTATGCTAGGAGATGCATTGCCATTACATATGGCCATTTAAGCTGACTGTTGTGGCCTGGATGTTGTGTCCTCCAAAATTCATATGCTGAAGCCCTAACTCCCAGTGTGGCTATATTTGGAGATGCGGCCTCTAACGAAGTTATTAAAATTAAATGTGGTCATAATGGTGAGACCCTGATCATGATAGGATTAGTGTCTTTAAGAGATACCAGAAAGCTAGCAGGCCTGCACTTGTTCTCCCTCCCTCCCTTCTTCCCCCTTCTCTAATATATATATACATATATATACGTATGTATATATCTCCATTCTTTTGCTTGCACATATCAAGGAAGAGCTGAAAAAGCAGCCGTCTGCAAGCCAGGAAGAGAGCTCTTACCAGAAACCGATCATGCTAGCATCTTGATCTGGAACTTTTAGCCTCCAGGACTGTGAGAAAATTCTATTGTTTAAGCCACCCATTCTAAGGTATTTTATTACGGCAGCCCAAGCAGTCTAATATTGATACACTGACCAAGACTGTAAACCATAGAACCTGGGATACTTGTTGCCATCATCCATGGGAACATGTACCTTTATTTATTTTCCTCTGTTCATAACTTAGTATAGTATTGATGACAGTCAAAATACAAGCCCTAGAAATGTAATTTTTCACCAAAAAATGTATATTTAAATTAAGTTCTGATCTTTGCAATAATTTTCTTCTATGTAAAATTCAGACTAAGAACTTCATAATCAAGAAAATCATTACCAAATTAGAGTTCTAAGTCACCTACAAACTGAGATTTTTGAGAGGTGATAAAATTTTAAATGAGGGACAAGTATATGAAAAGTGGGATTTCTAAAAATGCTGATTAAGGAATTGGGGATATAAGGAATTTCAAATTTAGGGTTATGCTAATTAATAATTTTTTATGTAGAAATTCAGGGTAATATTATAGACAAGTCTCTTTAGTAATCAGAGATGCAATTCATATTATTATAAAAAACCATAAACTTTGTGAAAAAAGGCTTTAGATAAAATCTTTTTGATTGGAACTATCAAATGAGATGGGTTCTTAAGTGCTATTCCAATGATTATTTTTAAAAATCTTAGATTGTAGTGAGTTTTATATAGTAGGTGCCCAATTAATGTTTATTGAATGAATGAATACGTCAGTAAGGATTAAAGGCACTCTCAGAATGTAATTTTTGAAGTTTTTGGGAAATTCCTAAAGCACTCTTTCCTGTGACAGTTTGGGATGCTGACTGGAAAGTAGTTAGTTTCTCCATTAAAATAAGGTAATTTGTGATGTTAAAAGAAAGCAGTATTGGAAGTCTAAGAAAGGGTGAGTTACTTTCAGTTTTTTCAAAAGAATTTTTTTAATTGCCCATTCAATTATCATCTTACAGGAAGTGGAGTACATATGTTGTCAAATAAAAGTTCAAATAATTGCGGTACATGCTATTAGGCTATGTAAAGAAGAAGGATGGATGGATGGATGAGTTGCTCATCTCACTTTAGGGAGAATTATGTTCGCCATTTCTGCAAATAGTACCTCCTTTTGCTGAAGCACTGTCAGGTGACCAAAAGTCTAGCACATTTTCTGTGACTTTAAGTGTTCTTGACTGAATTTCAATCCCAGTTCTGTTAGCAACTTTTCTTTGACTATAGACATCAACTTCTCTGTGCCTTGGTCATCTAAGTAACATGAGATGGTTATATTAGATGGTACCTTCCAACTCTTAAAAATATAGAAAAAACTTTCAAATGTGATAGTCCAAAAAATTCAATCAAGTAAACATTTTTGTTGTATTATTGCAAGTTTAGCTAAAAAAACCAATATTTTAAATACTTCTTCCAGTTAATGTGTGGAAAAATAAAAGCAAGTTTTCATTTGTAGTAAATGTAGTATATAAACTGAGAAACTCTCAAATAATAATGTGGCAGTTACCTTCTAACTCATCTTAGTAGGACTATAGAAACTTCAGCTGTTTGAGAACAGCAGATGATGTATGGAGGCTTATAGACTAATAAGCATTTTATTATGTGTGTGTGTATCTATGTATATGTGTGTGTGTGTGTGTGTGTATATATATATATATACACACATATATATCCCACTGTTTTTATTCTTCATAGTGAAACTCTTTATTGAATTAGTTCAATGATTGTCTATATCAGAATTTGATGATAATTAAAGAATAATAATAATACTGGTATACAGTATACTTATGCCAGATTTTCACTGTGTTTTTGCAAAATATCTACATATTTAGTTTAATTTTTTATTTGTCTTTGAGCTGGAAGAGAAAATTATTTAACTTAATTTCCGTAATGGCATAGTAAATGTGTAAAACCACTGCAGGAACAGTAATAGAATTTGGTATTACATTTTACATCAATTTTGAATATCAATTTAACTTCAAGATGTGGCTTTAGGTGAATTGAAAAGAGACTTAGTGACATAAAAATCTGTTCCAATTCAAAATGTGGTTTTAAGTGAACTGAAAAGAGACTTAGTGACATAAAAATAGGTTTCAAACTTAAATAAATAGAGGACTTCCCTGGCGGTCCAGTAGTTAAGACTCCATGCTTCCACTGCAGGGGGTGCAGGTTCGACCCCAGGTCCAGGAACTAAGATCCCACATGCTGTGCAGCTCAGCCAAAAAAAAAAAAAGAAAAGAACTTGAAATTAACATGATTGCATGTTAAATAATGTAACTTGATAGAATAACAGCCCTCCCAGAGATACCCACATCCTAATCCCTGGAACCTGTGAATATGTTATGTTACATGGCAAAGCAGAATTAAAGTTGCAGATGTAGTTAAGTTTGCTAATCAGATGACCTTAAGATAAAGATATGATCCTAAATTATCCAGGTGGGCCCATTGTAATCAGAAGGCTCCTTAAAAGTGGAATAGGCCGGCAAAAGTGAAAGTCAGAGGAGCTGTGGCTATGGAAGAGGTCAGAGAGAAGGATTTGAACCCCATTGTTGGCTAAAACACCTACTTTACTTTGTAATGTCTTCTCATATATAAAATTGTTTTGTTTATTTTTTGGACTTTATGCCAGTCTAATCACATTGTATGATTTTATGTCTCATTTCTCTTGTTTAGCATTATGTTTACAAGATCTTTAATAGTTATTGCATGGAGCGGATATCTGTTCATTTGTATTGCTTTGTAGTATTCACCGACTGTATACAGTACGTCCCCTACAGACAAACGAGTTCCATTCCAAGAGCACGTTCGTAAATCCAATTTGTTTGTTAAGTCCAACAGAGTTAGCCTAGGTACCCAACTAACACAATCGGTTATATAGTACTGTACTGTAGTAGGTTTATAATACTTTTCACACAAATAATATGTACATAAAAAACAAACACAAAAAGTAAAGACAACATGTTTAATCTTAAAGTACAGCACCTTTAAAAGTGCAGTAGTACAGTACAGCAGCTGGCATACACGGGCTGGCACGCATGTTCATATCTTTGAAAGTTTGCAACTGGAAGGTTTGTATGTAGGGGACTTACTGTATACCACAATTTATTTATGCATTCTAATTTTGATGGACATTTGTGATGTTTTCTGTTTGAGCCTGTTACAACGCTTCTACGAACATTTGTGTGTGTGTGTCTAGATGTGGATGTTTTGCTGTAGATTAGTGTCTTTTATAAGTTTCGGTGATTTGTCATTATATCCTAAAAGTTGTCCCTGCTCCATTATTTCTCTCTCATTCTGGGACATCAACTAAATGTAAGTTAGGCCTTCTCATTGTAACTCTATGTCTCTTCTATATTTTCCATCCATTTTGTCATTTTTTGACTGAATTTTGGATAATTTTCATAATAATTGACTATATTTAGTTTATCTGCAGACATTCTTCATTTTATTGCACTTGGCTTTATTGCATTTTGCAGGTATTGTGTTTTTTACAAATTGAAGGTTTGTGGCAACCCTGTATTGTCAGATAAAGGTCAGATGATAGTAATAAAGTTTTGTTTTGTTTTGTTTTGTTTCTGGCTGCATTGGGTCTTCGTTGCTGTGCATAGGCTTTCTCTTGTTGCAGTGAGTGCAGGCTTCTCATTGCGGTAGCTTCTCTTGTTGTGGAGCACAGGCTCTAGGCACGCGGGCTTCAGTAGTTGCAGCACACTGGCTCAGTAGTTGTGGCACGTGGGCCTTAGCATGTGCGGGCTTCAGTAGTTGTGGTGCGTGGGCTCAGTAGTTGTGGTGTGTGGGCTCTAGGGCATGCAGGCTTCAGTAGTTGTGGCCTGCAGGTTCAGTAGTTGTGGCTCGTGGGCTCTAGAGCGCAGGCTCAGTAGTTGTGGCACACGGACTTAGTTGCTCTGTGGCATGTGGGATCTTCCCAGACCAGGGATTGAACCTGTGTCCCTTGCATTGGCAGGTGGATTCTTAACCACTGAGCCACCAGGGAAGTCCCAGTAATAAAGTCTTTTTAATTAAAATATGTACATTGTTTTAGACGTATGCTTTGCACTCTTGATAGACTATAGTATAGTGTAACCTTAACTTTATATGCACTGGGAAACCAAAAAATTCATGTGATTCACTTTATTGTGATATTTGCTTCAGTGCAGTGGCCTGGAACTGAACCTATAATATCTCTGAGGTATGCCTATCCATTGAATTTTTAATTTCATTTATTATATTTAAATTTTTTGGCATATCTACTTAGTTCTTTTCCAAACTTACTCCATCACTTTTTAGAAACCTCTATTTTCCATGTGTATTTTCCAGCTTGGGTTTCATTTCTTTTACAAACATCAAGCTTATATAATATGTGCCAATTCCAGTAGCTGAAATTTTTGTGATTTTTGTCTGTGCTCTCTATTGATTCAGGTTATTCTCACCCCTGACATATTTTCCCGCATACGTATATAATCTGGACATTGTTTTTTTTTTAAAGCTCTTTGTCTTATCTCTAGAGATTACAATACAAGTTCAATCAGTAAATATTATCAAAATGCAACATACTTCTTCTATATCCATAAAAGTCAATTTGTACAGACATTTTTTATGTGAATATGTTTTATTCCTTCAATGTTGGGGGAGTGGTTGGATCACACTCCTCACCACAGAAAAAAACGTTGGCCTTACAAATATTTCCTCACATATAATCTTTTTTTATCATGTAACCTTCTTTAATTAATAAACTTTATTTTTAGAGGTTTACTTTTAGGTTTTAGGTTCATAGCAAATTGAATGGGAAGTGCAGAGTTTCTAGATACCCCATCCCCACACATGCACAACCTCCCCCATATCAACATCTCACACCACAGTGATTCATTTGGTACAATCAGTGAACATAGACTGATATATTATTGTCACCCAAAGTCCATACTTTACATAAGGGTTCACTCTTGGTGTTGTACATTCTATGGATTTTAACAAATATATAGTGATGTGCATCCACCATCTTAGTATTGTACAGAGTACTTTGTCATAAAAACCTCCTGTGCCCTGCTTATTCGTGTATACCTTCTCCCTTACTCCTGGCAAAAACACATCTTTTTACGGTCTCCATAGTTTTGCCTTTTCCAGAATGTCTCATAGTTGGAATAATATGGTATGCACACTTTTCAGATGTTTTTTCACTTAGTAATATGCATTAAGTTTTCCTCCATATCTTTTCATGACTTGATAGGTCATTCCTTTTTAACACTGAAAAATTTTCATTATCTGGATGTGCCACAATTTATCCACTGACCAACTGAAGGACATCTTGGTTGTTTCCAAGTTCTTGGCAATTATGAATAAAGCTGCTATAAATGTCCATGTGCAGGTTTTTGTATGGATATGAGTTTTCAGTTCATTTGGGTAAATACCAAGGAGAATGATTGCTGGGTTGTATAGTAAGAATATGTCTAATTTTTTAAGAAACTACAAAACTGTCTTTCAAAGTGGCTGTACCATTTGCATTCCCACCAACAGTGAATGAGAATTCATGTTACTCCACATCTTTGCCAGCATTTGGTGTTGTCAGTGTTCTAGATCGTGGCAATTCTAATAGGTGTATAGTGGTATCTTGTTTTAATTTGCATTTCCCTTGTGACATATTATGTGGAGCATCTATTCATATGCTTGTTTGCCATCTGCATATCTCTTTCGGTGAGGGGAGTCTGTTAAGGTCTTTGGCCCATTTTTTAAATCATGTGGTTTGTTTTCTTATTGTTGAGTTTTAAAACTTCTTTGTAGGGCTCCCCTGGTGGCACAGTGGTTAAGAATCCGCCTGCCAATGCAGGGGACATAGGGTTGAGCCCTGGTCTGGGAAGATCCCACATGCCGTGGAGCAACTAAGCCCGTGTGCCACAACTACTGAGCCTGTGCTCTAGAGCCCGCGAGCCACAACAACTGAGCCCACGTGCCACAACTACTGAAACCCGCGCGCCTAGAGCCCATGCTCCGTAGCGAGAGAAGCCACCGCAATGAGAAGCCCGTGCACCACAACGAAGAGTAGCCCCCGCTCGCCGCAACTAGAGAAAGCCCACGCGCAGTGATGAAGACCCAATGCAGCCAAAAATAAGTAAATTAAATAAATAAATTTTTTAAAAAAACTTCTTTGTATATTTTGGATAAAAGTCCTGTATCAGATGTCTTTTGCAAATATTCTCTCCCAGTCTGTGGATTGTCTTTTCATTCTCTTGACATTTTCTTTCACAGAGCAGAACTTAGTAATTGTCATGAAGTGCAGTTTGTCAGTTCTTTCTTACATGTATCACGCCTTTGGGGTTGTATCTAAAACGTCCTTGCCATATTCAGGATCATCTTGGTGTTCTCCTGTGTTATCTTCTAGGAGTTTTATAGTCTTACATTTTACATTTAGGTTTTTTTTTTTTTAATTAATTAATTAACTTATTTATTTATTTTATTTATGGCTGTGTTGGGTCTTCGTTTCTGTGAGAGGGCTTTCTCTAGTTATGGCAAGCGGGGGCCACTCTTCATCGCGGTGCACGGGCCTCTCACTATCGTGGCCTCTCTCGTTGCGGAGCACAGGCTCAAGACGTGCAGGCTCAGTAATTGTGGCTCACGGGCCTAGCTGCTCTGCAGCATGTGGGATCTTCCCAGACCAGGGCTCGAACCCCTGTCCCCTGCATTAGCAGGCAGATTCTCAACCACTGCACCACCAGGGAAGCCCTTAGATTTAGGTTTGTGTTCCATTTTGAGTTAATCTTTATTAATAGTATAAGGTCTATGTAAGTCTGTGTCCAGGTTCTTCTTTGTGTGTGTGTGTGTGTGTGTGTGTGTGTGTGTGTGTGTGTGTGGATATCCAGTTGTACCAGCATCATTTGTTGAGTTAGGAAGTATTCCCTCTGCTTCTATCTTCTGGAAAAGATTGTAGAGAATAAGTATAATTTCTTCCTTAAATGTTTAATAGAATTTGCCAGAATTCACCTATCTGGTCCTGGTGTTTTCTGTTTTGGAAGGTTATTAATTATTGATTCAATTTATTTAATAAATATAGGCCTATTCAGATTGTCTATTTCTTCTTGTGTGTATAAAATAACTTCAGTTCAGGTTATTCTCTTTCTTATTGTGTAAGTTTTGGCAGATTGTTTCTTTCAAAGAAGTGGTCCATTTCATTTAGGTTATCAAATTTGAGGGCAATAAGCTGTTCATAGTATTCCTTGATTGTATTTTAATGTCCATGGACTCTCTCTGGTGAGGTCCTTTCTTTCATTTCTGATATTAGTAATTTGTAAATTTTCTTTCTTAGTTAGTCTGGCTAGAGGCTTATTGATTTTATTGATCTTTTCAAAGAACCAGCTTTCGGTTTTGTTGTTTTTCTTGATTGGTTTCATTTTTTAAACTTCATTGATTTCTGCTCTAATTCTTACTTTGCTTCTCTTCTGCTTACTTTGGATTTAACTTACTCTTCTTTTTCTAGTTTCCTAAAGGGAAACTTAGATGAATAATTTTAGATCTTTTCTTTTCTAACATATGCATTCAATGCTACAAATTTCCCTCTAAACACTGATTTCACTGCATCCCACAAATTTTGACAAGTTGTTTTTAATTGTCATTTAATTTGAAATACTTTAAAATTTCTCTTGAGAATTCTTCTTTGACCTACATGTTATTTAGAAGCATGTTGTTTAATCTTCAAGTATGTTGGATTTTCCAGCTATCTTTCTGTTACTGATTTCTAGTTTAATTCCATTGTAGTCTATGAGCAGACATTGTATGATTTCCATTTTTTTATGTTTGTTAAGTTGTGTCTTATGGTCCAGAATGTGGTCTATCTTGAAGAATATTCTATGTGAGCTTGAGAAGAATTTGTATTCTGCTGTTGTTGGATGAAGTCATCCAAAGATGTCAGTTACATCCAGTTGAATGATTATGTTGTTGAATTCAGCTATACCCTTACTGACTTTCACCTCCTGGATCTGCTCATTTCTGATAGAGGGATGTTGAAGGCTTCAACAGTAATGCTGTCTTCATCTATTTCTCCTTGCAGTTCTATCGGTTTTGCCTCATTTATTTTGATGCTATGTTGTTTGGGGCATACATGTCAAGATTGTTATGTCCTATTGGAGAATTGACCCCTTTATCATTACAAAATGTTCCTCTTTATTGCTGATACCTTTCCTTACTCTGAAGTATGCTCTGTCTGAAATTAATATACCTACCCCTGTCCCTTTTATCACTGTTGTCATTCATTTTGCTTACATGTAAGCATACATAAGCATATATTTTTCTCAATTGGTGGATTGTCAGATTCCCACATTAGAAAGGCCCTGGACTTTTTCTTTTCCTGTTGCCCTGTGAGACTAAGAAAACTGCAGCTTAGTTTCTCAGATATTTTTTCTAGATTAGAAAATGTCATCAAGGCAAAATTAGCTTTGGAAGCTTAGTTAACCTTTCTGGGCTTTCACTTTTTCCTATATTTTCTTGACTATCATGCTGTCTCTGTGATGTTTTTGAGAAGCTATTAAAAAACTTTTTTATTATTTGCTAGGGGAGAATAAGTGTTTGTTATCTAGTTTGCCATTTCAAGAAGTGAAACTCTCACAGCGTTGGTTTTTAAATTACATTTTCAGTGAGAATTTCTTTGCAACACAAACAAAATTTCATGGTCAGCTCTCATCACAGATTTGTGGGGCACTGTCAAGGGTCACGTTTCAGAGAGCTGGCTTCATTATCTCTTCATGGATATACAAGGAAGATGAGCATGTCTTATTAATCATCCTCTCAAATTACAGCATAAAAATTCTGGCCCTGAAAGAGAATCCAAGGGAGAGGGAGAGATATTTTTCATAGGATGTTAAAGCCTAAACTCTTCAAATTATTCAGGTCCTGATGTCTACTTGGATGTGAACAGTAAAAATTTAAGTGATTTTTCTGGAATCAACTTGATTGCAGCAGAGAACAAAATGGTCTGAGTGGGAGACTTCTTTCCTTACGCATGGCATAGGGCATACTCTTATGATTTTCCCCAGAAACTTTACAGAAAGAAAATTAACCTGGACCTTTCTCAGTCAAATGAATTCTTTTATTTGAGCTTAGGAGTTTTCAACTTAAGACTAAATAATAGGCTGGTCACTTTTTTATTTGATAAGAATTAATCCTGCTTATATGGTTTTTCAGCAAAGGTTTGTTTTATTTTAACCCTCATCCTTAAAACCTAGAAATTTGAAGAATGTTAGAAAATATCACATGAACTTATTGAAATTGAACTCAGAAGATGTTCAGTGACCTATATAATAAGCAATCAGAAATAAACAGGATTTTAATTTCTTGTAAATGTTCAAGCATGTAATTTTTAAATGCCATTTTAAAATCTAAGCTATTTGATAGCAATTGCTCAAAAGTATGTTCCAACACAGTTATTAAAGAAATTGGTGATTACCTGAGGTAGATAGATATAATTTAAATCTATACAAATTAGTTATCATTGATACAGTTGACAGTACATTTTTAATTCTCCTTGTTTATTAACCAAAGGCAGTTTGCATAAATTTATAATCATGACTCATGATATGCACCAATTGCTTTTTTTTTTAAAACAAATGACATTGATTAATATTGTCTAAGAATCATTGCAGTTTTACATTTGTATATGTGAATGTATTGGTATTTTTAAGGCAAAAATATCTTGACAGTTAATCTTTATAAAGAAGTTGCTCAAAAACTGAACTTTGTATTTAGTATAAGATATGATGATTTTTTTTTTTTAAAGAAAATTGCCTATCAAGTGACACAATTGAATTTTTTGTTGTTGAATTTGGATTTCTTTATTCATTCAAGAAAGGTGCCTTTCTCTTTGTCATTCATTTGTCATATCCTCATCACAAGTGCATCTTGAAAAGTAGTTAAATCAACTTTTTCAATCGAGTGTAATTGAGGAGGTGATGAAGCATGGTTTCTGAAGATTGCATATATATAATTTTCTAACTTTTTTCTTGAATCCAGTATAAAACACTATAATATTGATCCACCACTGAAACTTTGGATAGCTCCTAATAATGACCTCTAGACCCACTGATTGAGGGTATTAAGGAACTTCATAAGTAAAACTAAGTCCGCCCTCTACCTGGAGCAGGAGTACTTAACACAAGGACTGGATGACATATGGAATGATGAGTACAAAATGAGTACAAAATGGAGTTGGAGAGAGTAGATTCATATTACAGCTCTGTTCTTAACAGCTAGAGGAAAGTAGCCTTGCTTTCCTAATCTATAGTTTGGAATCCCAATTGTTTCTGCTTCAGAGGGATGTTGTGAAGATTGAGACAAAATGTAATGGCTGAAACTTTTCATATGATTGGAAAAACAGGCATATGAACTAGTAATTATAATGAAATAAGTAAAAATAGAACTAAAACCATTGTGCTGTAGGAATAAAGTTATGGAAATGGTCAATTTTCATACATGGCTAATTATTTTTTAAAATTTTATTGTGGTAAGAGCACAACATGATATCTACCCTCTTAACAATTTTTTAAGTGCTCAATACAGTGTTTTAGACTATAGTCACTGTTGTACAGTGGACTACAGTAGGGTTTATTCATCTTGCTAAAATTTGAACCCATTGATTAGTGACTCTCTATTTTCCCCTCTCCTCAGCCCCTGGAAACCACCATTTCACAATTTGATTCTACAAATTTGAATACTTTTGATACCTCATATAATTGGAATCATGCAGTATTTGCATTCTGTAACTGATTTATTTCATTTAGCATAATGTTCTCAAGGTTCATTCATGTTATAACATGCATCAGAATTTCTTCCTTTTTAAGGCTCAGTAATATTCCATTGTATGTATATACCACATGTTTTTAAATTTATTCATTTTTTCCAAAACTGGCTACTGTGAATAGTACTGCAATGAACACTGGAGTGCTAATATCTTGTTGAGATCCTGACTTGAATTATTTTGGATAAATACCCTGAGGTGGGATTGCTGGATTATATAATTAATTTTTAAGAAGTTGGAAAGTGAATGAGGTGAGAAATGATATTTCACTGGTCGGACTTGGTTATTTCTGATAATCACAAGTTCAGCATAATTGCCTTGATTTGAATTTTATCTAAGGTAGTTGGTTTGAGAGTGGGAGTCAGGAATGTTCAGGTTTGATGTGATTTTGATGGAATTTTCACTTGTTTTAGCACCTTTCTTCTGTATATTCAAGATAATGTGTTAATATTACCAACACAAAACTAACTTTTCTCCCTGATGAAAGCCTTAAGGGCATTCTAAGCCTTAAGCTTGTCAAGGGCTTTTAATCAGTTTTTTTCTTTATAAAAAGATTAACTAGAAATTTGATATAAGGAAAATTAAATGTATTTGATGAACTTAACTTCCATTTCTCCAATCACAAATGTCATAACAATCTTCTGTTAAGAATCAACATATAAGAATTTCATGTTGCTTCATTTCATCATCAGCTTTTAGTATCTAATGTGCCGGAAAGGTGCATAACATTTAAACTTTGCTGATAACTAAAATAGTTTTTAAAATATATGTATAGAGACAAGGTTGGACACTAACGTTTGAAATAAAAAGGAATAAAAAGGCATATAAAGAAGACATTTGAAGAGATGGTATTTAAGAAAGGAATTAGGTTAAGAAGTAATACAAATTAGTTATCATAGCGAGATCAGGGTGACACTCAAATTACTTTAATTTTAATCTTGCTTATTTATAAGCCAAAGGCAATTTCCATACAATTACAATCATGACACATGATGTACAATTGCTTTTTAAAAAATGACATTGATTAACATTTAAAAATTGTTTCCTTTTCACAATGTGTACATTAGCATTTTTAAGATAAAACAGCATTTTGAATGTTACTTTTTATAAATAAATTACTTCAAAAACCCAAACTTTATGTTTTACCATAGTGCTTAATGTATGTATTAATAACACTATTGGGTACAATTAAAATAGAGGGCAGGGTCTGTCTGCAGGGTAGTTAAAGCTATGACATAATTTAAAGAACACATCTTGTAAATAATAACCAGTTCAATTTGCAAGTTGATTGTTTCAAGATAAGTCTCAGTGTCTTTTTTAGTATTTGTGTAATAGGTTTAATACTGTGGAGTTGTTGTGAAGAGTAAAGGAGGTAACACATGAAAAGGTGAGGTGAGATATATAAAGCACAGGTAAGGTCAGCATGACAACATTGAGGACCTAAGAGGAAAATAGTGTAGGTTTTGCAGAGACAAGCAGCTTGACCTCCATAATCTCCCACCTGGACTGCTTTAGTTGCCTCTCTTCTGCTTTCATCAAAATGCATTTATTCTTTACACAATATAAATCAGATTCTTTCTCTTCTGCTTAAGTTCCCATTATGCTTAGACTTAATCTAAGCTCCCTGTTCTAATATCTAAAGTCCCAAATTATCTGGCTCTACTTATCCCTTTGACTTCACCCACAATTTTCTCTCTTGCTCACTGTGTTTTAGCAGAACTGGCCTTTTGTCTTCTTTTGTTCCTACAAAATACCAAGCTCATTACAACCGTTAGGCTTTTGCATTAATGTGCACCTCTGTTTGGAATGCTTGTCTCCGGTTGTACATGGCTGTTTCTTCTTGTCATTTAGAGCTGTTGTGTTCTTAGAGGGGCTTTCCATGACCATCTCTTCCTTTTTTTTTTTTTTTTTTTACTTTTTTAACATCTTTATTGGAGTATAATTTCTTTACAATGCTGTGTTAGTTTCTGCTGTATAACAAAATGAATCAACTATATGTATACATATATCCCCATATCCCCTCCCTCTTGCATCTCCCTCCCACCCTCACTATCCCACCCCTCTAGGTGGTCACAAAGCACTGAGCTGATCTCCCTGTGCTATGCGGCTGCTTCCCACTAACTATCTATTTTACATTTGGTAGTGTATATATGTCCATGCCACTCTCTCACTTCTTCCTAGCTTACCCTTCTCCCTCCCCGTGTCCTCAAGTCCATTCTCTATGTCTGCATCTTTATTCCTGTCCTGCCCCTGGGTTCTTCAGAACCATTTTTTTTTTAGATTCCATATATATGTGTTAGCATATGGTATTTGTTTTTCTCTTTCTGACTTACTTCACTCTGTATGACAGACTCTAACTCCATCCACCTAACTACAAATAACTCAATTTCATTTGTTTTTATGGCTGAATAATATTCCATTGTATATATGTGCCACATCTTCTTTATCCATTCATCTGTCGATGGACACCTAGGTTGCTTCCATGTCCTGGCTATTGTAAATAGTGCTGCAATGAACATTGGGGTACATGTCTCTCTTTGAATTATGGTTTTCTAAGGGTATACACCCAGGAGTGGGATTGCTGGGTCATATGGTAGTTCAATTTTTAGTTTTTTGAGGAAACTCCATGCTGTTCTGCATAGTGGCTGTATCCATTTACATTCCCACCAACAGTGCAAGAGGGTGCCCTTTTCTCCACACACTCTCTAGCATTTACTGTTTGTAGATTTTTTGATGATGGCCATTCTGACCAGTGTGAGGTGATACCTCATTGCAGTTTTGATTTGGATTTCTCTAATGATTAGTGATGTTGAGCATCCTTTCATGTGTTTGCTGGCAATCTGTATATCTTCTTTGGAGAAATGTCTATTTAGGTCTTCTGCCCGTTTTTGGATTGGGTTGTTTGTTTTTTTGATATTGAGCTGCATGAGCTGCTTGCATATTTTGGAGATTAATCCTTTGTCAGTTGCTTTTTTGCAAATATTTTCTCCCATTCTGAGGGTTGTCTTTTTGTCTTGTTTATGGTTTCTTTTGCTGTGCAAAAGCTTTTAAGTTTCATTAGGTCCCATTTGTTTATTTTTGTTTTTATTTCCATTTCTCTAGGAGGTGGGTCAAAAAGGATCTTGCTGTGATTTGTGTCAGAGTGTTCTGCCTATGTTTTCCTCTAAGAGTTTTATAGTGTCTGGCCTTATATTTAGGTCTTTAATCCATTTTGAGTTTATTTTTGTGTATGGTGTTAGGGAGTGTTCTAATTTCATTCTTTTACATGTAGCTGTCCAGTTTTCCCAGCACCACTTATTGAAGAGGATGTCTTTTCTCCATTGTATATTCTTGCCTCCTTTATCAAAGATAAGGTGACCACATATGCGTGGGTTTATCTCTGGGCTTTCTATCCTCCTGTTCCATTGATCTATATTTCTGTTTTTGCACCAATACCATACTGTCTTGATTACTGTAGCTTTCTAGTATAGTCTGAAGTCAGGGAGCCTGATTCCTCCAGCTCCATTTTTCGTTCTCAAGATTGCTTTGGCTATTCGGGGTCTTTTGTGTTTCCATACAAATTGTGAAATTTTTTTTCTAGTTCTGTGAAAAATGCCAGTGGTAGTTTGATAGGGATTGCATTGAATCTGTAGATTGCTTTGGGTAGTATACTCATTTTCACAATGTTGGTTCTTCCAATCCAAGAACATGGTATATCTCTCCATCTGTTTGCATCATCTTTAATTTCTTTCATCAGTGTCTTATAATTTTCTGCATACAGGTCTTTTGTCTCCTTAGGTAGGTTTATTCCTAGATATTTTATTCTTTTTGTTGCAGTGGTAAATGGGAGTGTTTCCTTAATTCCTCTTTCAGATTTTTCATCATTAGTGTATAGGAATGCAAGAGATTTCTGTGCATTAGTTTTGTATCCTGCTACTTTACCAGATTCATTGATTAGCTCTAGTAGTTTTCTGGTAGCATCTTTAGGATTCTCTATGTATAGTATCATGTCATCTGCAAACAGTGACAGCTTTACTTCTTCTTTTCCAATTTGGATTCCTTTTATTTCTTCTCTGATTGCTGTGGCTAAAACTTCCAAACTGTGTTGAATAATAGCAGTGAGAATGGGCAACCTTGTCTTGTTCCTGATCTTAGAGGGTATGGTTTCAGTTTTTCACCGTTGAGAACGATGTTGGCTGTGGGTTTGTCATATATGGCCTTGTTTATGTTGAGGTAAGTTCCCTCTATGCCTACTTTCTGGAGGGTTTTTATCAAAAATTGGTGTTGAATTTTGTCAAAAGCTTTTTCTGCATCTACTGAGATGATCATATGGTTTTTCTCCTTAAATTTGTTAATATGGTGTGTCACATTGATTGATTTGCGTATATTGAAGAATCCTTGCATTCCTGGGTAAACCCCACTTGATCATGATGTATGATCCTTTTAATGTGCTGTTAGATTCTGTTTGCTAGTATTTGGTTGAGGATTTTTGCATCTATGTTCATCAGTGATATTGGCCCGTAGTTTTCTTTTTTTGTGACATCTTTGTCTGCTTTTGGTATCAGATGACCATCTCTTCTGAAATAGCACCTAGTAACTATGAAATCTCCCCATTTAATTATATGATCAGCAAATGTAGCTAACTGGTATTTCCTTGATTCTTTGTTTATTGATAGATTATTTTATTTTTCTTCATCCACTAAAATGTAAACTCCATGAGAAGAGGAACTTTGTCTGTCTTGTTCACTGATGTGATCCCAGCACCTGGAATAGTATTTGACACATAGGAGATACTCAATGAATACTTATTAAATGAATGAATATTGGATGGATGAGAATATTGCTTTAAAGATTCATCTTCTGGATCAGCCAAATTTCGTGTAGGCCTATTAATCCTAAAGGTTACTGCAGGTAATCATAGTACAGAGTGGTAGGAATCTGCAACATTGGTTCTTATCCCTTTAAGAAACTAATGAAAATGAATGGTCTTTCTTTATAATTCTCATAGGTATATACAAAATTATGCACATTGTCTGTGGATTCACAGATTCTCTATCACTTCTCCACAACTCCTTGGACCCTTGAATAAAAAACCCTATTCTACACACTCTACTCCATGCAGTGGGCATGGAAAATAAAAGAGAAATTTGAGGGATATTTTAAGGAAAAATATTAGCATTCACATTACCAACTTGAGGAGCAATGAGAAGAATGATTCCATTAAAATATTGAATTGAGTAGTATTGATGATGTTAAGGTGACAGTTTTGGATTTTGTGACACATTGGCAATGAAAATTAGAGAACCATAATTCTGGTAGAAATCTGGACTTTGGAGGCAGGTTTAGGTGGTCAGTAGAAAGAGAATTAACGCAATCATGATCTTTTTGCTTTTCAAAGGAGTTGGAGTATAGAGAAACATACATTTAGGGGATGAGAAAAGAAGGAAGCACTATTAAAAGAAAAAAATAGGACTCTGAAAAGTAAGATGGAATTAGGACGATGTATTATCACAAAGTTGAAAAACTAGGGAACTTAAACACTTTGAGTGTTTGTGTCATGTCACATATGAGGGAACTGAATGAGTTGGCCTCATGGATCAGTAGGCTTAAAAGCAATGTCCCAGAAGGGCTAGAAAGGAAAAAAGGAATATTTGAGAGCCAAGGTGGTTCCAAGGAGTTTGTGGGTAATCTGGGGAAGGAGAAAACTGAGGATCTGTGCTGAGGGCCCATTCAAAGCAGTTTAGGGTGAGCTCATTTGACAAATAAGATTCCAGCAAGAGTCAGGAATGGAGAAGGAAAGAAAACTGACCCACAGAACAGAAATATTGATAGGAGCCTGATTCTAGTCAACTTTCTACTTTTAGCTTCTGTTCTCCTTTTGGTTGTCCTTAGAGGGTATCAAATATTGAATAACAATCAGAAGTCTGGATGCTTCATGATACTGAGTACAGAGAGAGCTTCAAAGTAGGAAAAACAAGGATGGCCTTCAAGAAAGAAGGTTTAGTGTGTTAGGAAAATACATACTTTTCCATTTTCTTTAATAGCTTTTTATAGAGCTATTTATATATAACAAGTAAGGCAAGAGTCTTCTAGAAATGGTGGACTAGGTAATTAAAATGAACCTGCCAACTGAAAATAACTACACAGGGCAAAAATATTGGAAGTATCTTCTTGAGGACCTAAAATACCTGATTGAAGTGAAGGAAAAGGCCCAAAGACATGAATCTTTGGTGTCTTTTATTCGCCCTTGGACAGCAACAAACAATTAGAAAATAATTTTAATTGGAAAACAAATTTTTAAAAATGTTATGAAAGGTGATTTCCAAATGGCCAATAAACATATAGCCTGGGATTCAAACTCAGTCATCAGTGAAATACAAATTAAAATATAATGAGATACTGCTGCACTCCTGGAATAGCTAATATTAAAATTGCTGACAATATAAAATATTAGCAAAATGATGAAACAAATGGAAATTCTCATACCCTAGTCTTTGTCACTTTGGAAAATATTCTAGCATTATTACCCAGCAATTTCTCTCTAGAAATATACCTTACAGAAATGTATGCACATGCCTACCAGTACACATGAACATGAATGTTCATATATGTTATTCATTATATCAATACTGGAAACAACAGAAATAGTAATCAATACTAGAATGGATAAAACCCCAAATTTTTGCATGTTTCTTCAGTGGAATACTACAAAGTAATGAAAAGGAAAATTACAGACACATGTAAAACACAGATGAAACACAGATATAATATTGAATGAAAGAAGGCAGATACAAAAAATGTCATGATGTGTAAGTATATGGATGTAAATTCTGAAGCAAAAGAAATTCTTGGGATGCATTTTTATTTGATAAAATATAGAGAAAATAATAAGTACTTTTTATGAAAATCAGGAGAGTGGTTACCTGTGAGCAACATAGAATGACGTGTGCATAGAGGTGGCATCTAGGTAGTGGTAATGTTCTAAGTTTGCACTGGAGAGTAGTTCCATGGATGCTTGCTTTGTGATATATAATTGAGCTGTACATTTTTGTGTAGTTTTTTGCATATGTGTTAAATTTATGATAAAGTTTTTTAAGAAGGAAAGCTAGATAAAAATGTATCATCACATGTAAGAAAAGTGAAGAAAAATTATCTTGAGGGACCAGCATCTTTTCATCTCTTATATTTCAGGAAAGCTTAATCTATTTCCAGAAGTAGCAAATAGAACTTAAGAACAAGCAGAAACCATAGAGGTTATGAATATCTCTGTTTTACAGGTGAGAAAATGAAGTCTAACAAGTTTGAATATAAGCTCAGTATCATATAACTAGCTGGAATTGAGAATCAGTTCTCTTATTTACGAGTATGGATTTTTTTTTCTTTTACTACAACCTGATATTTCTTGCTAAATTACCCTTTGAACTGTGAATTGAAACTTAGATATTATAAAAAGTTTAAATATGTAAATAAACTTCCTCATTCTTGTAAAATATTTATACCTCAAATCTATTTCCTGTAATAGATTGGTATCTTGAAATGGACTTTTAAAGATATATATTTGAGGTAATTTTTCTCTGGAAATTTTTTCTATTAGAAGTCAATGTACATCATGAAATATCTTCATCTAGTAAATCCCTTCAGAATTAATCGATGTGCAAACTGGCAAATGATGTACATGAGTTCAATATAGGCTTTTAAGAAAGTGGATGAGTTAAGATTTCTGTTCACAGGAAAGGACAAGATTTCACACCAAATATTCATGAATGTTGATTTACGTGCATTTACTTGATTTACTTGCATCAGTTTGTTATTATAAAATATAATGGGAAGGTGTGTACATGGCATGCATGTGTACATGGCATTTATTTTATAATTTAAAAAGGGTTTTATACAGTACACGTTGAAAGGCATATGAGTTAGAGATGGTTTTATCCTTGTTCACATGTAAAACCAACAGAAAAGAATTAAGCTATTAATATTTCCGATTCATTCAACAAATATTTATCCAGTGTCCAGTAATGCAAGTTTAAAAGTGTTGTATTAGCAGTGTTTACAAGTTAATGATGTGATACTTGCATTCTAGACATAAAGGTTATTATATTGCCAGTTTGTGATTTAATCCTGGTTCTCCACATGAATCTATGTTTCTTATTATTCCAGAGTCATCTTTATTACCTGTGTATTCATCTGTTAAATAATAATCAATTAGTGATGAAAGCCAAAGCCTTGGGGTGGGGATATGGGTAAAATACACATCCAGTGCGGTAATAATACTCTTGGTTTAAAGGACTGTTTTCATGTGCCAAGTTTTGATTTTTCTGAATACTTGGATGTATTGCTGCCTTTCCTCATGCCAGAAAATGTGGAATTCTTCATTCCTTTGTTTTCCTTGGCTTTCACAACAGCCCTTGAGATTCATTGTCAATCTGACTGGCATCTCCCATATATTACAGCACCAAGAATTAAGCATAATGCTTTCAGAGTAATATGTTTATTCAGTTTAGAATTTCACTTCATTCTAAATGGAGAGCTCATAATTATATTGTTCAATAGTTTGTCACAATGCTCAGAGGAATACTTTAGCAAATTAAAGGGACGACAAAAAACTATTTCATTATTTAATGACACACTTTCTACTAATTCTTCCTTGTTATAAAATAAGGAAAAAATTTTTTCTTCTGAGATTTGTGATCAAAATCAGATCAACAGATATTGAACATTTACTCTTGCAAGAAATTGTGGAAAATATGGAGAAGTACAGGATACAGTGTTTGCCTTCAACGGATTTATAATTCAGTTAGACAAAGGGAAAAATTAAATACTATAATAATATGATGCAATATTTAAATAATAATTCATATTTATTATAACAAAGTTGTAAAACATCATATTTCAGTATTAGTATTAAATGTCTATATTTAAATTTCATATGTATTCCAAAATCACAAATAAATACAAATATAAATACATAGGAAGCAAGCCAAGTTTCATATTTTTTAGTATGATTGAACTGTCAGTTATTAAAATTTTACTTAGTTGATTACTGCTATGAGATATAGAAACTGACATTTTCAATTTTTGTTTCTTCTTAGGGCCTTTCTGACTTACACAAAGGTTAAAGATTGTTTTCATTTAAAAAAAAAAGGAACAAGTTATTGCATATGTTTTCATATGTATAGATACATTTGAAATGTTTAAAAAGGTAGACTATTGGATTTGAAAGAACTGCATATTTATTTGACATGTAATTTATAATTAGAATTTAGGAAAGAAGTGTTAATCTATTTTAAGAGGTAGGAATCATTTATTTTTTTATTGCTGGTGTATTCAAATTTGTGATAATACGCTGAATTTCATGCTCATATAAACTGGAGGTAATTAAGGTATATCATTAATTTTAAAATATAAATATTTCTACTAGGATATTTATAAACCCATATTAAACTCATTTACATGAGTATGTATTTATGAACAAAAACGACAGCTCATTTTTAAAATTCCAGAAAGCAAGAAACTTAAAGATATCAATTGTTGAAAACATTATTTCTAGAGCTCACACTCAGGAATACTATAAAATTAGATATTCTAAAAGCAAATAAATGCAAGTTGAAGGCTCTAATTGGTTGCAGTTGACATTTCTTTCTAGGTAGAACATTTGATTCCATAATATCCACACTACAGACATGAAAAAGAGTTTTAATAAATGTGCATTAAAAGGTACAAGTAAGTCTCAAGAAAACAGAGTAGTCAGTTCTCTAATTTGGCTTGAAATGAATTCGAATGTTTTAATTATTCTCAGATCAGTATGTCAGAAATATTTTTTTTCCAAATCAGCAAATATCTAAAGTAAATTTCTTTGATTTTTAAACAAGAACAGCATCAGAATAAGGGGGGAAGAAAACCATGAAGAATGTACTTTTCTATTGCACATGCAACTACAAATGGAGAATATCTTTTATATATTATAAAAGGGTCACAGCATCAGTTTACCCTCTCTCAGGCAATTGAACAGGAATGCTCAGCAAAGCTACCTCCCTGCAATCATTCAAAAAATAGTATTGATGGCCTGCCATGTATGCAGCACCTAGTTTTGAGGCAATAGAGGACACTTAGAAATATAATACCCAGTCCTTTTCCATAAGAAGTGTCAGTCTAGACTGGGCATAAGTTGTGACAATGGATGATAAATCACTGTACAAGAACGAATAAAAAACTAGACAGCAATATAAAGAATGATTGCAAACACTGTGTGATAAGTGATACAGGAGGTATGTACTCTAGAAACACTAAGAAGGAAAATATTCTTGGCTGGTTATGCATTAAGATCTTATACCAGCCAGTTCTGGAACATTGACTATAGATTTATTATAGAAAGTTACCTGAAATCATGTATGTCATTTATGTCTTTGTAGACATACAAGAGTTTGATTAAAAATAGTAACTGGTTTGATGTAATAGATAAGAGGACTTAACCTCTGTGTTTGGTCAAATTACTGGGTATTCATTAAATGTGTAAAGGCTACCCTTCTTATTCATATAGGTAAAATACAGGGAAATTTTGTTTCTTATTCTTATCTAGACCACCTTGTTTGGATTACTTGATCATCTGGAATTCTGGAAATGCCATTTCATGTTAATGATCTCAGCGTCTCTTTCCTTTATTTTTCTATTAGCTTTTAAAATGTATTTAAAAGGGAGTTGAGATAAACTCAGTGAGGTGGAGACATCCACATGGTGCTAGATTTCTAAAAAAAAATGTGATTCTCATTTTTGGAAATGTCTCTAATAGAAGGGTCGATTCTAAATTGTATATTTGTCCTCACTTTCTTTCACATCCGAACTGTATTTTATCTTCTTTGGAAAGCCCAATGTTATATATCTACAGATACATGATTTTTGTTTTTAATTGATTCCAAATGATGTTAATACTCACTATCCATACCCCAGAGTAGAAATAGCTATATTTCCTTGTACATTTATTCTTACCCTTCTACAGAAGTTTAATCTCTTAGCCAAAGCTGGTAAGGATTCCTGCTTATTTATTACAAGAATAATTTCCATAAAATTCCTAAACTATTTGTTTAAAAAATATGCACTAAAGAAATGTACATTATCAATATTTTCAGGACATGTAAGCTTTATAATTTTTAAAATCTCTTTGAAAGCTCACGTCGTTTTTCAGTTCAGATGTTAGAGGATGGTGGCTTTGGGCTCATGATCAGACATAGATTAATAAAGCCTCTGTCAGGCTTGGGGAACTATATTATATATATATGGTACTGCTTGTAATAGACAAGTGGCTTCTGCATTTCAGGGAAAATTAAAGCCAAATTGTACAGCCTTCACAAGTATAGACTAAAGATATATATCTTTCCTGCAGAGGGTGTCAATCCTGGGCTGGAAGAAGGATACGCAGAAGACTTTTGTTTAGTTATAATCTAGACATAGTTGATCATGCTTAGGCTAAATCCTACCTCCCCATATCTGCTACTTACTTGATTCAATACCGGTTATTTAATCTGCCTTAGCCTTTGTCTTCACATGTGTGAAATGAATCTAGATTGCTCAAAACTCAGGGCTTATTCAGAGGATTACATATATATCTAAAAGAAAAGTAATCCCTTTTGTTCATTTATTAAACAGATGTTTGGGGAGTGCTTAATGGAGATATAATAATAAGCAAAAACAGACATGGCTTTAGTCATCAAGGATAAGACTGTTAGACAGATGAGGAAGTAAATGTCCATTTACAGATGAATGGATAAAGGAAACGTGGTTCATATATACAATGGAATACTACTCAGCCTTAAAAAAGAAGGAAATGCTGCCATATGTGACAGCATGGATGAACCTGGAGGAAATTATGCTAAGTGAAAGGACAAATATGGCATGCTTCCACTTACATGAGCTATCTAAAATGGTGAAATTAATAGAAACAGAGGGTTGAATTGTGGTTTCCAGGGGCTATGGGGAAGAAGAACTAGGGAGTCACCATTCACTTGGTATAAAGTTTTGTTATACAAGATGATTAAGTTCTAGAGACCTGCTGTACAACATAGCGCCTATGGTTAACAGTACTGTGTTGTGTATGTCCAAACTCATCAAATTGTATACGTTAAATATGTCCAGTTTTTATATGTCAATTATACCACAATAAACTTGTTTTAAAAATGAAGAAAAAGATGAGGAAGTTGTCTGCTAGATAGAATGAGGATATAGAAGAAGGGAATTGCTTAACGGCACCCAAGTATTTAGTTACAGGTGCTCACAGAGGCTGAGAGAGACATAGGTTACTTCCATATTCGTTAACAGCTGTTTTGGAATACAATATACATACCATAAAGTTCACCTATTTTAACTGTACAATTCATTGAATTTTAATATACTCACAAAGTTGTGTAACTACCACCACAATCTAGTTTTAGAATATTTCTATCACCCTCAAAAGAAACCTTGTGCCCACTTACATTCACTTCCATTCCTACCCTCAGTTCCAGGCAACCACTGATCTACTTTCTGTGCCCATAGATTTTACTTTTATGGATTTTTCATGTAAGTGGACTCATATAATATGTTGTCTTTGTGTCTCACTTCTTTCACTTAGCGTAATGTTTTCGAGGTTCATCCATGTTGCAGCATGTATAAACACTTTATTCCTTTTTATTGCCAAATTGTATTCCATTGTATGGGTCTCCATTTCTTAATGGTACCTTGGAAATTTTTTTAAATGAAGAAATATCAAAAAATGCTTACAGAAGCTATATTATAATTTAAATTCTTAATTATAACAAATTAATATCTTAGCATAGAGAGATGAAAATATATGTCTATATGAATTAATGTACTCTGTTTTGTATCACAGGTCTAGACTTGAAACCTAAACCTCCAATCCCTTGCACACACATACTATTATACTTGACTAATAGTTAACATTTAATCAGTAATTATTAGATGCCTATAACTGGTGTGAATGTTTTACAGAGTTTATATCATTTAATCTTCACAACAACCCTGTAGGATAGATTAAGTTGACTCTGAAATCAGACTGCCTCAGTATCAATGCAGGCCACTAACCAAGTGTGTGATCTTGGGCAAGGCACTTTAGAACCAGAGTTTCAGTACCTGTTATTAAAAAATGAGAATAAAAATAGGATCTAAGAATGGGTTTATTATGAAGGTCAAATTATGCATGCATAAGAATTCTTGGCACATAGAAAGAACAATTTTAGTGTCAGCTATTTTTAACAGAAGAGGAAATTGAAGCTTGGAGTGTTAAATAACTTTTTCCTGGATAACACTGCAGGTAAATACTGTGACCAGGGTTCAAACATAGGCAACAAGACTCCCGACACCAAAACATCCTCTGTGATAGAGGAAAACCTAGAGTCCAGATCGTGGACATAGAATTTAAATCTACGACTTCTTTTTCTTTAGGCTAGAAAACAAGCTTCTTTTAAAATATTGAATATGCACAGCATAATGGGCAGTGAGTCCAAGGGCTTACTGCCAAAATAAATATAATCACATAAGCTTAAACTTGATGGGGCCTGGGTTAACAATATAGGATTTTGGTTATAGAGATTATTTAAAGCGGTGGTATACTGAGAGAACTTGAATCTGTGGAAATAAGTTAACAGATTTTTACTTAAGAAGTAGTAAATACTGAAATACCTGCAGCTTTATATATATATATATATATATATATATATATATATATATATATATATATATATATAATTGAGGTAACATTGGTTTGTAACATTACATGTTTCATGTGTACAACGTTATAATTCAACTTCTGTATGTATTACAGCGTGTTCACCACCAAAAGTTTAGTTTCCATCCATCACCGTACATCTGACCCCCCTTTACTCATTTTGCCCTTCCCCCACCTCTTCCCTCTGGTAACTCCAATCTGTTCTTTATATCTGCGTGTTTGCCTTTGTTTGGTTTTGTTTTTTCCTTTATTTTTTCAGATTCCACATATGAGTGAAATCATATGGTATTTGTCTTTCTCTGCCTGACTTACTTTACTTAGCATAATACCCTCAATGTCAATCCATGTCAAAAATGGGAAGATTTCATCTTTTTATGGCTGAGTAGTATTCCACTGTGTGTGTGTGTGTATATATATATATGTGTGATATATACATATATCACATCTTTTTAAAAAAATTTTTTATTGGGGTATAGTGAATTTACAGTGTTGTGTTAGTTTCACATGTACAGCAAAGTGAATCAGTTATACGTATACATATATCCACTCTTTTTTAGATTCTTTTCCCACATAGGCCATTACAGAGTACTGAGTACAGTTCCCTGTGCTATACAGTGGGTCCTTATTAGTTATCTATTATATATATAGTAGTGTGTATGTGTCAATCTCAATCTTCCAATTTATCCCTCCCCCCTTACCACCTTATTTTAAATAAATAAGTTTATTTTCTACATCCGTATTTCTGTTTTGTAGATGAGTTCATTTGTACCCTTTTTCTAGATTCCACATGTAACCAATATCATATGATATTTGTCTTTGCCTGATTTACTTTGCTCGGTATGACAATCTCTAGGTCCATCCATCTTGCTGCAAATGGCATTATTTCGTTCTTTTTATGGCTGAGTAATATTCCATTGTATATATGTACCATATCTTCTTTATCCTTTCCTCTGTTGATGAACATTTAGGTTGCTTCCATGTCTTGGCTATTGTAAACAATACTGCAATGAACATTGGGAGGTATGTATCTTTTTGAATTACGGTTTTCTCAGGATATATGCCCAGGAGTGAGATTGCTGGATCATATGGTAGCTGTGTTTTTAGTTTTTTAAGGAACCTCCTTACTGTTCTACATAGTGTCTGTACCAGTTTACATTCCCGCCAATAGTGTAGGAGGGTTCCTTTTTCTCCACATCCTCTCCAACATTTATTGTTTGTAGATTTTTTGATGATGGCCATCCTGACGGTGTGAGGTGATACCTCACTGTAGTTTTGATTTACATTTCTCTGATAATTAGTGATGTTGAGCATCTTTTCATGTGCTTTTTGACCATCTGTATTTCTTCTTTGGAGAAGCAACCAACAAGGGATTAATCTCCAAAATACGCAAACAGCTCATGCAGCTCAACATCAAAAAAACAAACAACCCAATCAGAAAGTGGGCGGAAGATCTACCACATCTTCTTTATCCATTCATCTGTTGATGGGCACTTAGGTAGTTTCCATATCCTGGCAAGGTAATGCTGCAGTGGACCTAGGCGTGCAGATATCTTTTCAAATTAGTGCTTTGTTCATTGCAAATATCTTTTATGACCATTGTAGTTTGCTCAGGATCCTCCAGAGTAATTTGGTATAATTGTTATTAGGAAATATCTTACAAATGAGCATATCTTCATTAATCTGTGCATACCCAACAAAGGAAGACTCATTTCTACAATAGTAATCCCTGTTCTAAGGAAAAGTACTCTTGTATGTATACATCAATGAAGGAGTTACTAAATTGCTTTTCTTGCAAAGCAGATAATGTGATTATTTTAAAGATATTTCTAGTTCCAATTTTAGTGAGGATATTTGGCATGATGAGGCCAGTCACTGATTTATTATTTTTTTAATTAATAAACTCTATTTTTTAAAGAATTTTAAGTTCACAGGAAAATTGAGTAGGAAGTACAGGGTTCTCATATACCCACTGTCCCCACTGATATGTATTTTATTAGCTAACTTTGTCTCAAACTGATAAAAATTAGTGTATTTCTTCTAAATTATTGTTTCTAAAAAGTGTAACTACATCAGTTGACTTCTTGTGATTTTGCTATATCCCTATACATTTCTGAATTTTAAATGAAGTTTGATTATTTTTTGAACAACATTATTATTTCAGTATACTAAATTTGTAATGCTTATGTCCTTAGTTTACCCCTACTTCAATTTACCCACTTTAATTCAAAATCTGAATTAAACTAGTGTGCCACATCTTTATATAGAAGTTTGAGTTTCAGTTCATATTCTGCTGAAAGATCTGCCATCATAGTAGAAGGTTCTTTGGATTTGTTTTTAATTTTGCAAAAGAATCTTGGATTCATCTCTTGAAAAGGAAGGCCTGAAATTTATGACTTTTGGAAGAGAGAGTTTAACCTTTTATTTACTATATAAAAATGCATCCTTCACTTTTACAGTAAGAAATACTAGAAACAAATGAATTTGTTCTTCTTCTTATTATTATTATTTCTTATTATTTTGGCTTCTGCACTATTTTGGCTTGAAAAAGGGTATTCTCTTTTAGGACTTTTTGACCAAACTGTCATGTTAATTATGAGTGACATGCACAAACTGGTATTTAAATGCTTTGTTGTGATTAAAGAAACACATTCAGGAGAAGATGAAAAATATATGTTAATCATGGGTAAACCAATATTTGCTAAAAATATGACATGTAAGAAAAATTCTAGAACAATTAAAAGAAAGTTTTAGACATTATTGTTACATTAAGGTGGAGAACCAAAGAGAGTAAATGTGTGCTAATATACTTTGTTTTTCATGGGGACAATAGAGATACCAGTATGGCTTAAAATATCAGTGGAGCTAAACAAATATATGGGTGTATCTTAATTTCAGGGCAAACAATGTAAAGCCAAAATAGAATGTTAAAATTTGTCTTTTAATTTTTTAACTGAATATATTTGACATTTAACATTGTATAAATTTAAGGTATACAATGTGTTACTTTGACAGGTATATTGTAATATGATTGCCTTGGTAACTATTTTATCACATTGTATAATTATAGTACAATATTGTTATTTATATTAATTATACTGTGTGCTAGATCACTATGGCTTATTTACTACTTGTTGCAGGTTTATACCTAAAAACAACATAATTTTTATTCCCCCACCTCCCATTCCCTGGTGACTACCATTTAACTCTTTTTTTTTTTAAAAAAGATTCTACATATAAGTGATATCATACAGCACTGTCTTTGTCTGACTTATCTCACTTAATATAATACCCTCTAGGTACAACTATGTTGTCACAAATGGCAGGATATTCTCCTTTCCTGTGGCTGAATATTCCATTGTGTGTGTGTGTGTGTATTTGTGTGTGTGTGTATATCACATCTTTTTTATCTGTTCATCCATTGATGGATATTTAGGTTGTTTCCATATCTTGGTTATTGTGAATAGTGCTGCTATGAACATAGGGGTGCATGTATCTCTCCAAAATAGAATGCTTAAATTTCAAACGCCCTGGAGCCTGCATGCCACAACTAGAGAGAGAAAACCCACATGCCACAACTAGAGAGAAGCCCACGTGCCGCAACAAAAGATCCCGCATAACTCAACGAAGATCCAATGTGCCTCAACTAAGACCCAACTCAGCCAAAAATAAATAAATAATAAAATAAATCTTAAAAAAAAAAAGATTGGAAGATAGCACAGTAAAACTGGCATTTTTTGGTGGATGAAATGATGATTTACTTAGAAGAACCAACAGACTCCAGACAAACTATGAGAATTAATAATTTTTTAAAAGTTCAGCTTCTGTGTTGCTGATAAGATCATCCCATAATAATGATCAGAAATAGTTAATTAGAACATATGATAAAAGAACAACTTTCCATTAATAATCTAAGAATTAGTTTTAAAAAGAACAAATAAGATCTTTATAAAGAAACTTTAAAACTTATTAAGGACCAAAATGTTCCATGCTCTTGATTGGGATGACATATTAGGAAGATATTCATTCTCCCCAAATTAATTCATAAATTCAATAATATTCCAAACAAAATTACAGTATGTTGTTGAGGAATGTGATAAACTCACTTTCTACTCTAAAAAGTATATGGATAAAAGCAAATCCAGGAATACCTAGGTAAATCTTTTAAAATAAGAGTAAAAATGGAGGACTACCCTACCAGATTTTAAGACATAAAGTCACAGAAATAGAGTGTGCTGTCAAAGCAAGAAAAGCTCAGCAAATGAAGCACCCAAGTGTGTTCAGAGACAGACAAAGATAGGAACTTGACATAGGTGTGACACATACATCAATGGGGAAAATGTTCTTTAATAGATGGTGTTGGGCAAACCAGATGACTACATAGAGTAAAATAAAACTGGATTATTATCTCCTACCACATGGAAAGGTGGATTATAACTAGAATAAAGGCCAAAATTTGAATGGTAAAACAATAATAGAAGAAAAGGTAAATGGGCACGATTCAGAGGCAAGTAAGTACACCTTAAAACTTCAGAAATACCAACCATAAGGCAAAAATTTTATAAATTTGATTATCTAAAGATTAAGGATTTCTATTTAGAGAAGAACACTTGACAAATTTAATTGACTTATGACAAAACGGAAAAATATATTTGTAATATCTAAAATCAAAATGGGTTTTATCTTTTATATAAAATGATCTCCTGCAAATAAAGAAGGAAAAGATAACACCAATTATAAAAAATAATGGACCAAAATGTAAAGAAGCAGTTTACTGAAGAGAAAGCCCCCAAAAGTAACAAGCATGTGATAAGATTCTCTAAATTATTGTTAATTAGAAAAAAAGAAATAAAAAGGAAACAGGATCACTCTACACCTATTAGACTGGCCATAATTGGAAAGGTGGATTATGCCAAGTGCAGTCAGAGATTTGGGGCCATAGACATCCTCATCCTCATCATTGCTTTTGAAACTGTAGACCGCTGCAGCCATTCAGGAGAGCAACCTGCACTACTTAGTACGATTAGATATATGCATACCTAAGCTTTCACAATTTCACAACTGTCTTTGTATTCCCGTGGAATTTTCATAAAGGTACATAAGGGTACGTGTACAGGACGTTTATTGAAGTGTTGACTGTATGCCTGGGTGATGCAGGTAGTCTGCATGTCAATCCCTGGGAGATTGTTCAGGTAAAATGTGGATGATGCACAACTTAAAATACTGCAAGTAGTTAGAAGCAACACTTGCATGTACAAAGAGCAACTTGTGTAGATCTTAAGTGCATCAGTGGAGGTTAGTGACAAAGATTAATAAACAGAAAGAGAACTAAAACGTACTGCTTTTACACATGTTAAAAGTGTGTGCGTACAAAACAGTATACATTTTGCAAGAACATATATAAAGATATAATTTAAATGGAGACCTAAGGCAAGAGGAGAACAGTGAGAGTAGGGTATGGAGAAAAGGGGGTATTGTTCAAGCATTCACTTCACTAATAAAGACAAAACTGGGTCCTTGTGTGGGACAATGTACCATAAACTGAGTAAAATTATTAACTCACTATACTTGAGGTATCTCTCCCTCTGTTCCTGTCTCTCTCCCTGTGTACATGTCGTTGGAACTATAACTGGAACTTTTAAGCAACAGCGGAAATAATCAGATTAGATGTATGATTTGTATGATTTTAGTAGAAACAATCTGAGCCTCTATTAAAGAGAGAGTGCTCCCTGAATTACTAAATTAATTACTATCTAAATGACTGTTCCTGGGGTTACTCCAGGCATCCTGCAGTGCCTTTTTCCTTAAGGATTCTAGAGAGGTTTTAAATTATGATAGAAAAAGAGCATTAACTAGCTTAATCCTGACCCTGCAATGATATGAGACAAGATTCTTACACATACAGAGTCTCTGTGCCAGCTGTCTGCATGTTTTCTCTCAGATCCATTCTGCACCCTTCTTTCCTCTGTTCCTCAGGGCCTGACCTGGGCATACTATATTGCCTAGGCAACCTTGCGTTTGATTAGGTTTAGCCAAATGGGTAGCGCTGATGGGACCCTGGACGACAGGACTAGGGGAGAAAGCAGAATCTCTCTTCCCTCTTTCCCTGCTTAGGGTGGTGGTTCCAGTGGAGCCTGCATATCTTCTCTTGTTGAAGCTTCTGAGGGGCATTTGCTTTTCTCTGGTTCCTGTTCTGCCTGGGCCCTCCCCTCCAGGGTAGCCGCCTTCCCCATGTTGCCAGTTCTTGCTTGGATAGCCTCTCAGACGTCATCTATTCCAAGTTTCCAAGCTCTCTTGCCAACCCTGTTTTCTGAGATCAACTAAAATAATTTCTTCTTTTAATTCCTCCAGCTTTAGAGTTGGCAGGAGCTTTCTATAGTTTTTATTCTCTGGGTTTCTCACCTTGCCCTTGTGTCAGTCTCTCTAGCACCTCTGTGCCTAATTCCCTGTATTAAATTACCTCTATTGAAATACTTGTTTTCCTGACTAGACTTTGACTGATACAACCTGGCTGCAAGAGAGTTTGGTGTGGAGATTAAATGAGATAGTAAAAATAATATTCATAATACAAATAATAAGAATTATTATTAAAGAGATGTAATATGCTTACTATGTGCCAAGTACCATGCTGAGCACTTGACATGCATTTTCTTGACACCTATTTTCTATTACAACCTTTTAAGAGCCCTCTTATATCTCCATTTTACTAAGGAGGAAATTGAAGGCCAGAGAATGACCTGCCCAATATCATGTAGATATCCAATGATTCCTCTTAATGCACCACATAAGCATGTGGAGCTAAGTGGCCCCTATCATGATTCCTAAAACTATCTGTGGCAGTCAAAATGGAACCCCTGAATTTAGGTTCTTAAGGTAAACATTGAATGGTAACACACCACGATTAGCACTTTTAAGGGATGCTACATTTGCTGTTAAATTTTTTCTACCCTGAAGAAACTATGACCACTTTTAGAATAAGGCATACAAAAAATTTACTCAAAATAGATCATAGACCCAAATGTAAGAGATAAAACTATAAAACTCTTAGAAGAAAACACAGGAGTAAATCTTCATGAGCTTGGGTTAGGTAATGGTTTCTCAGATATGATATCAAAACACAAATGACAAAAAAATAGATAAATTGGACTACATTAAAATAAAAAACTCTTGCTTCAAAGGACATCATCAAGGAAGTGAAAAGAAAATCCACTGAATGGGAGAAAATATTTGTAAATCATGTATCTGATAAGGGTCTGGTGTCTGGAATATATAAACAACTCTTACAACTCATTAGAAAGAAAAATAACCCAATTAAAAATGAGAAAAGAATTTCAGTAGATATTTCTCCAAAGAAGATGTACACATGGCCAATAAGAACATGAAAAGATGCTCACCATCCTTAGTCATTAGGGAAATGAAGGTCAAAACCACAATGAGATATCACTTTACTCCTATGTGATCACTATAATAAAAAAGACATTAACAAGATTTGGCATGGATGTATAGAAATTGGCACCCTTGTACATTGCTAGTGGGAATGTAAAATTGTGCCACTACTTTGGAAAAATTTTGGGCAGTTTCTCAAATAGTTAAACATAGAGTTACCATATGACTCAGCAATATACCCTAGGTATATACTAAAGAGAAATGAAGACTTATGTCCACATCCAAACTTGTACATAAATGTTCATAGCAGCATTATCTATAAAAGCCAACCCAAAGCCCATCAATTTATTAATGGATACACAAAGTATGATATATCCATATAGTAGAATATTATTTATCTCTAAAAAGGAAGGAAGTACCAATACATGTTACAACATGGATGAATATTGAAAACATTATGCTAAGTAAAAGAACTCAGCCACAAAAGACTACATATTGTATGATTGCATTTATACTAAATGTCCAGAAAAGGCACATTTATAGAGACAGGAAGTATATTAGTATTGCTTAGGACTGGAGCTGGGGATTTGGATTGACTGCTTATAGGTAAGAGGTCTCTTTTAGGGTTGAATAGTATACTTTAAATGAGTTGTATGGTATGTGACTTAAACATCATTAAAGCTATATTAAAAAAAAAAAGCAGTGCGAGTTAAATAAAGCTGTTACAGGATGTCAACCCACTGAGTCCAACTTGTTCAATAATGTCAGTTTCAGAGGTTTTGACTTTGCAGGTGCCAGAAAAGTGACACAATGTGAGATTTATTTGGAGATGTAAGAGGATAAATTTAAAGGGGGAAATGGGATAGGGCTTTTTTGTTTCAATAACTAATGAAAATAGGAATGAGGTAGATGTTATGTGAAATGGTAACAAAGAAATGAGCACTACACTATGCTCTAAACTTATTAGGTCAATGGTGATAGTAGTACTGAGAAAACAAATGTTGGAGGGAGAATTTTTCTAATTCATTTACTTGTTGGTTGGTTGGTTATTATGCTGCATTCTCATTAGGCTTTCAAGAGTCCATGACAACGCAATGAGGAGAATGCCTACTGTAGACTTGAATAGCTTAAGTGGATTCAGATGACATTGTGGGACGATATTTCTGGCAGATGAAATTGGGTTACACACGGCTGCCTCAACCTATTGATTCATCCAGAATTAATTTAGTTCATTTGGCTGGCCAGGAGGGCGGCCCCTTCCTATATTTACCACTCCTCTTGTATTCTTTCTGAAGTTTCATGCTTCATTTAAGAAGATGACTTCCTTAAGTGGGTTTGATAAGCATATAGCTGAATCTGGCTTCCAGGTAGAACTTCCAAAAACTTCTGAAGGTCACTTTAAAGGAGAATTTAAGCTGTCATAAGTCATTAATAACAAAGACTTCTTTATTTCCCCCAGAATGGGATTATTAGTTAAATCTCAATGAGAGTCTTACATTTTAAGCTTGGGGTACCACAATCTGAAAATTAGAGGAAGGGATTGTAGCTCACAGGGCTCTGATTTTGCCAATAGACTGTAGTAGTCTTGAAAGCATCATTAATAACTGGGGTTCTCTAGTAAAAGTGTGAACATAAATCACATTTTATAGATGCTTAATGAATATACTATATGTGTTTTGACAATTTCTTCTTTGAGATGGCACAAGCTGTAACAGTGAAGAGTGGTAGAATCAGTATACATGAATCCTGTTCAATGATTATGAAAAAAAAAATTAAGTGGGAAATTAGATCCTTGAATTTTTAGACAAGAAAGCTTTCTTCAAGGTTTAAGAAATGATGCTGCACACTGTGATAAGTTCATAATTTGGCCAAAATGAAACATTTCATTTCAGAGACGGAATGACTACACTGCAGTTCTAACCTTGAGGACATGAATATGGATTAGGCTCATCAATCAGGATAGATTCTAAGTTAGTGTTTCTAACTCAGTCGAACCTAACAATCTCTTTTAATATTAAATATTTTAATGCCTCATTTAATATCCTGAGATAAAATTTATAGATAATAGAACCAACTGACAAACATAAAATTTTTAAAGTACTATAATACTCTAATATAAAGGAGACATAAATGCCAAGCACTTTATTATTTTTTTAAATTTAATTTTATTTTTTTATACAGCAGGTTCTTATTAGTCATCAGTTTTATACACATCAGTGTATACATGTCAATCCCAATTGCCCAATTCATCACACCACCACCCCCACCCCCCTGCCGCTTTCCCCCCTTGGTGTCCATATGTTTGTTCTCTACATCTGTGTCTCAATTTCTGCCCTGCAAACCGGTTCATCTGTACCATTTTTCTAGGTTCCACATATATGCTTTAATATACGATATTTGTTTTTCCCTTTCTGACTTACTTCACTCCGTATGACAGTCTCTAGATCCATCCACGTCTCAACAAATGACCCAATTTTCGTTCCTTTTTATGGCGGAGTAATATTCCATCGTATATATGTACCACAACTTCTTTATCCATTCGTCTGTTGATGGGCATTTAGGTTGCTTCCATGACCTGGCTATTGTAAATAGTGCTGCAATGAACATTGGGGTGCATGTGTCTTTTTGAATTATGGTTTTCTCTGGGTCTATGCCCAGTAGTGGGATTGCTGGGTCATATGGTAGTTCTATTTTTAGTGTTTTAAGGAACCTCCATACTCTTCTCCATAGTGGCTGTATCAATTTACATTCCCACCAACAGTGCAAGAGGGTTCCCTTTTCTCCACACCCTCTCCAGCATGTTGTTTGTAGACTTTCTGATGATGCCCATTCTAACTGGTGTGAGGTGATACCTCGTTGTAGTTTTGATTTGCATTTCTCTAATAATTAGTGATGTTGAGCAGCTTTTCATGTGCTTCTTGGCCATCTGTATATCTTCTTTGGAGAAATGTCTGTTTAGGTCTTCTGCCCATTTTTGGATTGGGTTGTTTGTTTTTTTAATATGGAGCTGCATGAGCTGTTTATATATTTTGGAGATTAATCCTTTGTCCGTTGATTCGTTTGCAAATATTTTCTCCCATTCTGAGGGTTGTGTTTTTGTCTTGTTTATGGTTTCCTTTGCTGTGCAAAAGCTTTGAAATTTCATTAGGTCCCATTTGTTTACTTTTGCTTTTATTTCCATTACTCTAGGAGGTGGATCAAAAAAGATCTTGCTGTGATTTATGTCAGAGAGTGTTCTTCCTATGTTTTCCTCTAAGAGTTTTATAGTGTCCAGTCTTACATTTAGGTCTCGAATCCATTTTGAGTTTATTTTTGTGTATGGTGTTAGGGAGTGTTCTAATTTCATTCTTTTACATGTAGCTGTCCAGTTTTCCCAGCACCACTTATTGAAGAGGCTGTCTTTTCTCCATTGTATATTCTTGCCTCCTTTATCAAAGATCACTTTATTTTTTTAAAAAGGTATTTCAGTATGTAAATGCTTAGGTATGAGCATCCTAGAAGACCTAATGAAATAGATGCTCATACCTCTCCATAGAATCAGTGGACTTGTGACAGATGTAAATACCGACAGATACAGCTATGTAGTGTGGGCTATTCAAATACCATGAGCAGAACTGACTTCATTGGCGTAATTTTCTGAAAGAGTGAGCACCTCTTGGTAACATTCTGAAGAGGGCAAAGCACAACTATCCTCAGTCTACATGGAAGCTGCATTTCTAGAAAATTCAGGTTATTTTAAAACTTTACAAATATGCTTTTTCTGCGTAAAATAGAATGAGGCTATCTGTCCTCTCAGAGGAGGCTTTTCATGTTCCTGAACATTCACTGGGGATGTTTGAAAGTCTTGGGGGGGGGGGTGGTCGGCAAGATAGTTCTTTACATTTAGGAGAATCTGGAGCATTTCTGAACCTCTGTCTAGTTTATTCTAGTAGCTCTCCACCGCAGTCACTCTGGTAACCTAAAACGTTGCCCCTGGAGTGACTGATACCAATCCCCTTAGAAAATCACTGATCCAAACAACTATGTCAGCGAGAGATCTCCTTGAGACTTCTTAAGTTTATTGTCCATATATATTTTTAAAATAGCCTAGAGTTATGTGAATGAGTAATTTTTAGCTTGGGAGATCTCTTGAATTGACTGATGAGAGATAGGTAAAGATTATCATAGAAGCACTCTACTTTAAATGAAGTAAATTGTCATTCATCAGTGGATATTTGCATTTCTTTAATTCTGCCCCTGAAATTCATAGTCAACAACATGTAGAAGCGTGCAGTACCACTCTGAAAGATGATATTCTCAGTAGGGTAGGCTAAAAATCAATTTATTCTTGAGAAGTTAAATCGTTTTTTAAAGGGTATCAGACTGAGACCATAAACCAGAGTCCTCAGTGATTTGTTTCGAAAGCGAATTGATTTGTTTTGGTTTTTTTGGTTTGTTTTTTAGTTAGTTGCCATCATTTAAAAATTATTGTATTTCAAACAAAAGAAAAGTCTGACATATTTTTAAAACTTTTAAGCTGTGGCCTATAGGACCCACAGTCACTGCCATTTATGGCTGGGGTACACATTCTCCAGTTCACCATGGTTTTTACCGTTTCATATTGACCTTTCAACATGGCCGACCTCAAGCATTTATTGACCTGCCTTCAAATCAGAATGCAAGTAGCCCTAGGGGTAAATGGAATCTCCTATTAACTTAAAGGGAGTTTTAATGCTTTTGTCACAGAATGTGGCTTTTTTTCCTTCTGTTTAACATAAGTAATACATTTTTTATAGGAGACTTTGAAAATAGAGACTAATACAAAGAAAAAACTATGAATGTCACCCTTAGATAACAGTTGTTAGCATTTTAGTGTATGTGCATCCAATTTAACAAAAGAACTCAGTGTTTTTTTAATCTAAATTCCAATGGGATCTTAATTATGGAAAAATTTAAAGAAACAGAAAAATACAAGTCAAAATCAAACATTCCAGTACTCTCCACTGTATGAATCAGGATTCTCCAAAGAAAAAGAACCAACAGGATATTTGCCTATATATCTATATAGATATCTATGTCCATCTATATATTTGTCTGTCTTTGTCTGTCTAGAGAGATTTTAAGGAATTAGCTCATGCAACTGTAGAGGCTGGCAAGTCCAAAATCTGTAGGTTGGGCCAGGAGGCAAGAGACCCAAGGAAGAGCTGATGATGCAGTTCAAGTCTAAAGGCAGTGTGCTGGCAGAATTCCCTCTTCTTAGGGGAAGGTCAGTCTTTTTCTATTAAGGCCTTCAACTGATTACATTGAGGCCCCCCACATTATTGTGGGTAATCTGCTTTATTCGAAGTCTGCTGGTTTAGATGTTAATCTAGCACAAAACTACTTTCACAGAAACATTTAGAATAATGTTTGCTCAAGTATCTGGGTACCATGGCCTAGCCAAGTTGATGCATAAAATTAACCATCATACCCACTGAATATTAATAAAAGCCATGTGAGATATTCAATAGTTTGTATATGTGTAAGTACTATGGGCTTCCCGTAAAACAAAATTCAATTTTGCCTTGGGTGTGAGGGTAGTGAGTTAGAAGCTGATATTGTACGTGATGCTTGAAGACTTTGGCAGAAACCAGGAAGTAGGGAGGTTGTAATTGATGAAAGAATTATAGAATGAGGGACCAAAGTAAGCAAGATTTACTAGGTATGAAAGTATATAAGATATAAGATGCTTAGAAACTATGATGGAACAAAAAGAAAGGTGTTCTGGTGTTGAGGCCGAAATGGTCCTAGGCTTGAGGTCTACCTCTGATTTGTGTTTTAGAAAAGCATTGGTAAAAACTTTTACAAACAATAAAGTTTTCTACTAAAATAAGAAATTACTATGTATTTGGAGTGTTTCAATGGAACTTGTCTGCTTTTGCATTTTTATTGTTTGCTTTAGTTGGTGGTCTTTTGATGATCCTTATCAACCAAGTGTGAAGATAACTATATCTCCTTTTTTCAAAGTAAGTGCAGTTAAGGGTTTTGCACTCTGTAGCATATTGTAAAATGGAATATATTCCCCAAGAGACAAGGCATGGAAGTATTTAAAATTCTCTTTTATTTATACTCACACTATTTGAGGAATCAGATTCATAGTGAACAGATCTGAGGATCACTTTAAGACAAGATTTTCATCCCCAAGGGAGAATCAGTGAAGATCCATTTATTCTTACAACACATAATATATAAGCTCCTTGTTAACTAATACTTTTATGTTATGATTGAATGACAGTTAATTTGACCAAATATTCTATATTTCTTTCAAAAAGTTATCTGTCAGAAACTCTCAGAACATAGGGCTCAGTCTAGCATTTAAAAAGTCAGTAGCGGGACTTCCCTGGTGGCGCAGTGGTTGAGGGTCTGCCTGCCGATGCAGGGGACACGGGTTCGGGCCCTGGTCTGGGAAGAGCCCACATGCCGCGGAGCAGCTGGGCGCGTGAGCCACAATTACTGAGCCTGCGCATCTGGAGCCTGTGCTCCGCAACAAGAGAGGTCGCGATAGTGAGAGGCCCGCGCGCCGCGATGAAGAGTGGCCCCCGCTTGCCACAACTAGAGAAAGCCCTCGCACAGAAACTAAGACCCAACACAGCCAAAAATAAATAAATAAATAAATAAAAAGTCAGTAGCGTAAAAAAGTGAGAATTTTAAATTTTTATTATTTTAAAAGTAGACAAGGATTTGGAGGGTTGGGAGCATGTGTGTGTCTCTTTTAACCTTAGGATATATATATTCCTGGAGACAGTATGTCATGGGTTTCTTGGAGGTCATAATTAGGAGATTTTCAAGAATATGAGACTTAAAATGAGGTAGAAGACACATTAAGATTAGTATATTGACAGTCTAAATCATCCAGGGATCAGAGTCCAATACCTCATGGGCTTTCCAGTATACTCAGGGCTGACTAAGAAATGACCAATGAAGCTGGGAGTTAGAGTTGACAAGGATGATAGCTGGGAGGAAAACTGTATTGACTGAATATCATCAGACCTTAAATTTCTAATGTTGCTTGGAGAAGCCAAATCAACTTACAGAATATAACAGGGTTTTAAATGATGGATATGGCTTATAGAGAGGTAATCAATCAAAGCCAGTTTTGCATAAAGCAAATATAGGTAACGCCATTGCCAATATTGTATTCATATCTTCTAAAATGCTACTGCATGTCCAACACTTCAAAAATGAACAAATTGGCTCTTGGCAGCCAATGAATCCACATACAGTTTGATAGGGGGTTAAAGCCTGCAAAATTTGTTTCATAAAAAGAGAGGCTTGGGATGAATTTTTTTTCTGATGTATTTGAGAGTTGCAAACGTAATATCTCTTTACCTCTAATTAGTTCCTTAAAAAAAGACATTCTCTTACATCACCACAGTACAATTATTTAAATCAAGAAATTAACTCTGATATAATACTATCAGCTAATTCACAGATCTGATTCAAATTTTGCCAATTGTCCCAACAATATCTTTTTCAGAAGATAAAAGTTTCTCCCTGGTCCATTATCCAATCCAGGATCACATGCATTAAGCTGTCATATTTCTTTAGTCTTCTTTAATCTGGGAGAGTTTCTTAGATTTCTTTGCCTTTCATGACTATGACATTTTGGAAGAGTACTGGGCAGTTACTTTGTAGAATGCCCCTCAGTTTAAGTTAGTCCAATGTTTCTTCATGATTAGTTTCAGGTTATGCATTTTTGTCCGGAATACCCCAGAAGTGATTTTGTATGATACACATTTTAGAAGCAATTACTAGATACACTGTTGTTTCGGGTTTTCAGAAAATGTTATCAAATGATGGCCCCTACTTATTTTTGAAGAAGTGATATAAGGATAAATAATATTGTGAAAATGCATTTCTGCAACTTACTGGTCTTTTAGTTCTCTAAGTAGTTGGATTTTTTTTTCCCTTTAAACATGAGAGGTTTTTTTCCTGTGGTTATATTTAACAGCACAGAGTTTTCCATCTAAAAGGGTATTGTGCTCACACTTTGGGTAAATTTAGGTCTACATAATCCAACATGATGCTCAAGTGAGTGGATGGTCTTAAAATTCTATTTTTTTAAACATCTTTATTCGAGTATAATTGCTTTACAAAGGTGTGTTAGTTTCTGCTTTATAACAAACTGAATCAGCTATACATATACATATATCCCCACATCTCCTCCCTATCCCACCCCTCGAGGTGAACACAAAGCACCGAGCTGATCTCCCTGTGCTATGCGGCTGCTTCCCACTAACTATCTATTTTACATTTGGTAGTGTATATATGTGCATGCCACTCTCTCACTTCGTCCCAGCTTACCCTTCCCCCTCCCTGTGTCCTCAAGTCCATTCTCTACATCTGCATCTTTATTCCTGTCCTGCCCCTAGGTTCTTCAGGACGATTTTTTTTTTCTTTTTGATTCCATATATATATGTGTTAGCATACGGTATTTGTTTTTCTCTTTCTGACTTACTTCATTCTGCATGACAGTCTCTAGGTCCAACCACCTCACTACAAATAACTCAGTTTCGTTTCTTTTTATGGCTGAGTAATATTCCATTGTATATATGTGCCACATCTTCTTTATCCATTCATCTGTCAATGGACACTTAGGTTGTTTCCATGTCCTGGCTATTGTAAATAGAGCTGCAATGAACATTGTGGTACATGACTCTTTTAGAATTATGGTTTTCTCAGGGTATATGCCCAGTAGTGGGATTGCTGGGTCATATGGTAGTTCTATTTTTAGTTTTTTAAGGACCTCCATACTGTTCTCCATAGTGGAGTATCAATTTACATTCCCACCAACAGTGCACGAGCCTTCCCTTTTCTCCACACCCTCTCCAGCATTTGTTGTTTGTAGACTTTTTGATGATGGCCATTCTGACCAGTGTGAGGTGATACCTCATTATAGTTTTGATTTGCATTTCTCTAATGATTAGTGATGTTGAGCATCCTTTCAGGTGTTTGTTGGCGATCTGTATATCTTCTTTGGAGAAATGTCTATTAGGTCTTCTGCCCATTTTTGGATCGGGTTGTATGTTTTTTTGATATTGAGCTGCATGAGCTGCTTGTAAATTTTGGAGATTAATGCTTTGTCAGTTGCTTCGTTTGCAAATATTTTCTCCCATTCTGAGGGTTGCCTTTTAGTCTTGTTTATGGTTTCCTTTGCTGTGCAAAAGCTTTTAAGTTTCATTAGGTCCCATTTGTTTATTTTTGTTTTTATTTCCATTTCCCTAGGAGGTGGGTCAAAAAGGATCTTGCTGTGATTTATGTCAAAGATTGTTCATCCTATGTTTTCCTCTAAGAATTTTATAGTGTCTGGCCTTACATTTAGGTCTTTAATCCATTTTGAGTTTATTTTTGTGTATGGTGTTAGGGAGTGATCTAATTTCATTCTTTTACATGTAGCTGTCCAGTTTTCCCAGCACCATTTATTGAAGAGGCTGTCTTTTTTCCATTGTATATTCTTGCTTCCTTTATCAAAAATAAGGTGAACATATGTGCGTGGGTTTATCTCTGGGCTTTCTATCCTGCTCCATTGTTCTATATTTCTGTTTTTGTGCCAGTATCATTCTCTTTCAATTGCCGTAGCTTTGAAGTATAGTCTGAAGTCTGGGAGCCTGATTCCTCCAGCTCCGTTTTTCTTTCTCAAGATTGCTTTGGCTATTCGGGGTCTTTTGTGTTTCCATACAAATTGTGAAATTTTCTGTTCTAGTTCTGTGAAAAATCCCATTGGTAGTTTGATAAGGATTGCATTGAATCTGTAGATTGCTTTTGGTAGTATAGTCATTTTCACATTGTTGATTCTTCCAGTTCAAGAATTTGGTATATATCTCCATCTGTTTGTATTGTCTTTAATTTCTTTCTTCGATGCCTTATAGTTTTCTCCATACAGGTCTTTCGTCTCCTTAGGTAGGTTTATTCCTAGATATTTTATTCTTTTTGTTGCAGTGGTAAATGGGAGTGTTTCCTTAATTCCTCTTTCAGATTTTTCATCATTAGTGTATAGGAATGCAAGAGATTTCTGTGCATTAGTTTTGTATCCTACTACTTTACCAAATTCATTGATTAGCTCTCGTAGTTTTTTGGTAGCAACTTTAGGATTCTCCATGTATAGCATCATGTCATCTGCAAACAGTGACACTTCTACATCTTTTTTTCTGATTTGCTTTCCTTTTATTTCTTTTTCTTCTCTTATTGCTGTGTCTAAAACTTCCAAAACTATGTTGAATAATAGTGTTGAGAGTGGGCAACCTGGAATTGTTCCTGATCTTAGTGGAAGTGGTTTCAGTTTTTCACCATTACGAACGATGTTGGCTGTGGGTTTGTCATATATGGCCTTTATTATGTTGAGGTAAGTTCCCACTCTGCCTACTTTCTGGAGGGTTTTTATCATAAATGGGTGTTGAATTTTGTTGAAAGCTTTTTCTGCATCTATTGCGATGATCATACGGTTTTTCTTCTTCAGTTTGTTAATATGGTGTATCACATTGACTGATTTGCATATATTTAAGAATCCTTGCATTCCTGGGATAAATCCCACTTGATCATGGTGTATGATCCTTTTAATGTGCTGCTGGATTTTGTTTGCTAGTATTTTGTTGAGGATTTTTGCATCTGTATTCATCAGTGATATTGGTCTGTAGTTTTCTTTTTTTGTGACATCTTTGTCTGGTTTTGGTATCAGGGTGATGGTAGCCTTGTAGAATGAGTTTGGGAGTGTTCCTCCCTCTGCTACATTTTGGAAGAGTTTGAGAAAGATAGGTGTTAGCTCTTCTCTAAACGTTTGATAGAATTTGCCTGTGAAGCCATCTGGTCCTGGGCTTTTGTTTTTTGGAAGATTTTTAATCACAGTTTCAACTTCAGTGCTTGTGATTGGTCTGTTTATATTTTCTGTTTCTTCCTGGTTCAGTCTCAGAAGGTTGTGCTTTTCTAAGAATTTGTCCATGGCTTCCAGGTTGTCCATTTTTTTGGCATATAGTTCCTTGTAGTAATCTCTCATGATCCTTTGTATTTCTGCAGTGTCAGTTGTTACTTCTCCTTTTTCATTTCTAATTCTATTGAGTTGAATCTTCTGCCTTTTTTTCTTGATGAGTCTGGCTAATGGTTTATCAATTTTGTTTATCTTCTCAAAGAACCAGCTTTTAGTTTTATTGATCTTTGATATCATTTCCTTCATTTCTTTTTCATTTATTTCTGATGTGATCTTTGTGATTTCTTTCCTTCTGCTAACTTTGGGGGTTTTTTGTTCTTCTTTCTCTAATTGCTTTAGGTGTAAGGTTAGGTTGTTTATTTGACATTTTTCTTCTTTCTTGAGGTAGGATTGTATTGCTATAAACTTCCCTCTTAAAACTGCCTTTGCTGCATCCCGTAGGTTTTGGGTCATCATGTTTTCATTGTCATTTGTTTCTAGGTATTTTTTGATTTCCTCTTTGATTTCTTCAGTGATCTCTCAGTTACTTAGTAGTGCATTGTTTAGCCTCCATGTTTTTGTATTTTTTACATATTTTTTTCCTGTAATTGATATCTAGTCTCATAGCATTGTGGTTGGAAAAGATACTTGATATGATTTCAGTTTTCTTAAATTTACCAAGGCTTGATTTGTGACCCAAGATATGATCTATCCTGGAGAATGTTCCATGAGCACTTGAGAGGAATGTGTATTCTGTTGTTTTTGGATGGAATGTCCTATAAATATCAATTAAGTCCATGTTGTTTAATGTGTCATTTAAAGATTGTGTTTCCTTATTTACTTTCATATTGGATGATCTGTCCATGGGTGAAAGTGGGGTGTGAAAGTCCCCTACTGTGATTGTGTTACTGTCAATTTCCCCTTTTATGGGTGTTAGCATTTGCCTTATGTATTGAGGTGCTCCTATGTTGGGCGCATAAAAATATTTACAATTGTTATATCATCTTCTTGGATTGATCCCTTGATCATTATGTAGTGTCCTTCTTTGTCTCTTGTAATAGTCTTTATTTTAAAGTCTATTTTGTCTGATATGAGAATTGCTACTCCAGCTTTCTTTTGATTTCCATTTGCATGGAATATCTTTTTCCATTCGCTCACTTTCAGTTTATATGTGTCCCCAGGTCTGAAGTCAGTCTCTTGTAGACAGCATATATACGGGTCTTGTTTTTGTATCCATTCAACCAGTCTATGTCTTTTGGTTGGAGCATTTAATCCATTTACATTTAAGGTAGTTATCGATATATATGTTCCTATTACCATTTTCTTAATTGCTTTGCATTTGTTAATGTTGGTTTTTTCCTTCTCTTGTGTTTCCTGCCTAGAGAAGCTCCTTTAGCATTTATTGTAAAGCTGGTTTGGTGGTGCTGAATTCTCTTAGCTTTTGCTTGTCTGTAAAGGTTTTAATTTCTCCATCGAATCTGCATTAGATCCTTGCTGGGTAGAGTAATCTTGGTTGTAGGTTTTTCCCTTTCATCACTTTAAATATGTCCTGCCCCTCCCTTCTGGCTTGCAGAGTTTCTGCTGAAAGATCAGCTGTCAACCTTATGGGGATTCCCTTGTATGTTATTTGTTGCTTTTCCCATGCTGCTTTTAATATTTTTTCTTTGTATTTAATTTTTGATAGTTTGATTAATATGTGTCTCAGCATGTTTCTCCTTGGATTTATCCTGTATGGGACTCTCTGTGGTTCCTGGACTTGATTGACTATTTCCTTTCCCATATTAAGGAAGTTTTCAACTATAATCTCTTCAAATATTTTCTCAGTGCTTTTTTTTTCTCTTCTTCTTCTGGGACCCCTACACTTCAAATGTTGGTGCATTTAATGTTGTCCCAGAGGTCTCTGAGACTGTTCTCAATTCTTTTCATTCTCTTTTGTTTATTCTGCTCTGCAGTAGTTATTTCCACTATTTTATCTTCCAGGTCACTTATGTGTTCTGCCTCAGTTATTCTGCTATTGATTCCTTTTAGAGATTTTTAATTTCATTTATTGTGTTGTTCATCATTGTTTGCTCTTTGGTTCTTCTAGGTCCTTGTTAAACATTTCTTGTTTTTTCTCCATTCTATTTCCAAGATTTTGGATCAACTTTACTATCATTACTCCGTATTCTTTTTCAGGTAGACTGCCTATTTCCTCTTCATTTGTTTGGTCTGGTGGGTTTTTATCTTGCTCCTTCATCTGCTGCATATTTCTCTGTTTTCTCATTTTGCTTAACTTACAGTGTTTGGGGTTTCCTTTTAGCAGGCTGCAGGTTCATAGTTCCCGTTGTTTTTGGTGTCTTCCCCCTGTGGGTAAGGTTTGTTCAGTGGGTTGTGTAGGGTTCCTGGTGGAGGGGACTGGTGCCTGTGTTCTGGTGGATGAGGCTGGATCTTGCCTTTCTGGTGGGAAGGACCGCATCTGGTGGTGTGTTTTGGGGTGTCTGTGACCTTATTATGATTTTAGGCAGCCTCTCTGCTAATGGGTGGGTTTGTGTTCCCATCTTGCTAGTCGTTTGGCATAGGTTGTCCAGCGCTGTAGCTTGCTGGAAGTTGAGTGGAGCTGAGTCTTACCCTTGAGATGGAGATCTCTGGGAGAGCTTTCGCCATTTGATATTACATGGAGATGGGAGGTCTCTGGTGGACCAATGTCCTGAACTCAGCTCTCCCACCTCCAAGGCTCAGGCCTGACACCTGGCCAGAGCACCAAGACCCTGTCAGCCACACGGCTCAGTAGAAAAGGGGGAAAAAGAAAAAAAGAAAGAAACATAACATAAAATAAAGGTATTAAAATTAAAAAATTAAAAATATAAACAATTAAAATAAAAAATAGAAAGACAGAAGAGAGCAACCAAACCAAAAAACAAATCCCCCAATGATAACAAGCGCTAAACATATCCAAAAAACAAAAAAACACACAAAAAAATGGACAGACAGAACCCTTGGACAAATGGTAAAAGCATAGCTCTACAGACAAAATCACACAAAGAAACATACACATACACACTCACAAACAGAGAAAAAGGAGAAAAAGTATATATCCATTAAAAAAAAGAAAGAGAGCAACCAAATCAATAAACAAATCTACCAATGATAATAAGCTCTAAATACTAAACTAAAATAAACCTAAAACCAGAAACCAATTGGACGCAGAAAGCAAACCCCAAGTCTACAGTTACTTCCAAAGTCCACCACCTCAATTTCGGGATGATTTGTTGTCTATTCAGGTATTCCAGAGATGCAGGGTACATCAAGTTGATTGTGGAGATTTAATCCGCTGCTCCCGAGGCTGCTGGGAGAGATTTCCCTTGCTCTTCTTTGTTCACACAGCTCCTGGGATTCAGCTTTGGATTTGGCCCTGCCTCTGCATGTAGGTCGCCTGAGGGCGTCTGTTCTTTGCCCAGATAGGACGGGGTTAAAGTAGCAGCTGATTAGGGGGCTCTGGCTCACTCAGGCTGGGGGGCGGGAGGGGTACAAAATGCGGGCCGAGCCTGCGATGGCAGAGGCCAGCATGACGTTGCAACAGCTTGAGGCGTGCTGTGTGTCCTCCCAGGGAAGTTGTCCCTGGATCATGGGACCCTGGCAGTGGCAGGGTGCATAGGCTCCTGGGAAGGGAGATGTGGTTAGTGACCTGTGCTTTCACACTGGTTTCTTGGTGGCAGCAGCAGCGGCCTTAGCGTCTCACGCCCATCTCTGGTGTCTGTGCTGATGGCTGTGGCTCGTGCTCATCTCCGAAGCTTGTTTAGGTGGTGCTCTGAATCCCCTCTCCTCACACACCCTGAAACAATGGTCTCTTGCCTCTTAGGCAGTTCCAGACCTTTTCCCAGACTCCCTCCCGGCTAGCCATGGTGAACTAGCTCCCTTCAGGCTGTGTTCATGCAGCCAACCCCAGTCCTCTCCCTGGGATCTGACCTCCGAAGCCCGAGCCTCAGCTCCCAGCCCCCACCCGCCCCAGCAGGTGAGCAGACAAGCCTCTCGGGCTGGTGAGTGCTGGTCGGCACTGATCCTCTGTGTGGAAATCTCTCCACTTTGCCCTCTGCACCCCTGTTGCTGCACTCTCCTCTGTGGCTTCAAAGCTTCCCCCCCACCACCCCCCGTCTCCGCCAGTGAAGGGGCTTCCTACTGTGTGGAAACTCTTCCTCCTTCACAGCTCCCTCCCAGAGGTGCAGGTCCCGTCCCTATTCTTTTGTCTCTGTTTTTTCTTTTTTCTTTTGCCCTACCCAGGTATGTGGGGAGTTTCTTGACTTTTGGGATGAGGTCTTCTGCCAGCATTCAGTAGGTGTTCTGTAGGAGTTGTTCCACATGTAGATGTATTTTTGATGTATTTGTGGGGAGGAAGGTGATCTCCACATCTTACTCCTCTGTCATCTTAAATGCCCCCCTAAAATTCTTAATGTGTACCACGTTCCTAAAAAGTAACTCAATACAAATGAAAAGGATAATAAAGTTTGAAGAATTGGAAGGATTTATGTTCCTGCATTGTAATCAAGGATAAGATGATCATAACAGTTCTATGCACAAGTCATTTTAAGTACCTCTTTTACTTTGCAAGAGTAGTAGAATGCCGGAATTAAACACATTAACTTTGGAGACAGACTGCCGGGGGGAAAATCCCAGATCTGTGATATCCTAACAGGGAGACTTTGGATCTCACTAATATCAGTTTGCCCATCTGGAAAGAGGATCATAATGGTACTAAATTAATGAGGGTATAAAGGATTAAATGGAACACTATAAGCAAATTCCTTACCATGGTTCCTACCATACTGCCATCATGTGCAGCTGTGATCTAATTCTGAATGAATTAGTTCAGATCCAGGCTTCTCCACTTTTGTTATCTTGGGCAAGTACTTCAATCTCTCTAAATCTCAAGTTCTTGTTTGAAATGAAGATAATGATAATATCTACCTTATAGAGTTCTTATGAGGATTAGTAATTGTTTAATATATTGTTATTATCTTTCTTATTAATATCTTTATTAATATTGTTAATATAGTACCATCTTTCTTAGAAATGTCTTTCCAGACTCAGTGGAAAATGCAGTGCTTTTAAACCAATTTGTAAGTTTTAAAGTGCCATTTAAAACTAGAGAAAATACTGGGACATATACCTCTAGGAATATTTGCTTTTCTTCCAAAATATAGTTGCTGAAGAAATTTCTTCTTCAGGGACTTCCCTGGTGGTGCAGTGGTTAAGAATATACCTGCCAATGCAGGGGACACAGGTTTGAGCCCTGGTCCAGGAGGATCCCACATGCTGCAGAGCAACTAAGCCCGTGTGCCACAACTACTGAGCCTGTGCTCTAGAGCCCAGAAGCCACAACTACAGAGCCCGAGTGCCACAACTACTGAAGCCCGTGCACCTAGAGCCCATGCTCCACAACAAAGAGAAGCCACAGCAATGAGAAGACTGTACACCGCAATGAAGAGTAGCCCCCACTTGCTGCAACTAAAGAAAGCCTGCGTGCCTCAACAAAGACCCAATGCAGCCAAAAAGAAAAAAATAAAAATAAAATTTATTAAAAAAAAATTTCTTCTTCCGTGAACATGAGCATTTTATAGGTAACCTCAGGTCTGTTTCACTGTTTGGATTATGCACAGATATAGGAATTTAAATTTTATTATTAATTATAGACAGACATATTGACATTGAAGTGTATACAATTTAATGTTTTAAATATGGTGGAATAGGAATCATTATTACCTTGGCAAAATATCAGAGTTGTGTGTGTGTGTGTGTGTGTGCACACATGTGTGTTTGTTATGTTGACCTTAAGTCTGCTGGTAGTGCATCTAACCAGGATTTTACCAGGTTTGGTTAATGTTCCAGAGCAGTGGCTACTTATTTCATCTTCTTAAACTGGACACTAGAATGATCACTGCCATTGTCACTGGGACAGAAAGTGTTCATATATCACATCCAGAGGATTGGTGCAATACATCGTTTCTTACTATCCAGTAGAAAAATCCAGTTTGTGCAAGCCCCGTCTCTGTCTCCCACAGATATCTGTCCCTGTAGATATTATAAGCCCCATTTTGTAGGAGAATCACTAGGCCCTAGGGTTCTTTAGCATTTTTTGTGACATGGACCCCTTTTGTCAGCCTGGGTTTCATTTAATATTCATTTATCTCCTTCCTTTCAATGCAGGAATAATTCTTCTTATAATATCTACAGAAGTGAAATTCATTACGTTAAAAGACAGATTACTCCGTTTTCTGGGCAGCTTAAATTGTTGAGAAAAGTCTTCTTTACACAGAAGATAGGTTGATGACTATGTTATGAATTAGGTTTTTAACTTGGGCAACCACTTTTTCAGTATCTTTTTTAGAAAATTAGGAGTATTTTCCTTATATAATTCATAGGGTGGTTTCAATAATAAAATGATAAATGACAAAAATAATACAAATAAAAGGATAAAATATATCTTAAATTTGTAAAACATTATAAGCTTTAAACATTTTAGATAACTTCATAAATAATTTTTCCTTCGTTATTGCCCATTTCCTCTTTTTGTTCTATTTACTATTACCAAATGTTTTATATAATTTATATAATTTGATACACCTAAAAGCCCTCTTAGATAGGCAGTGCAGGAATGATTTCCCCTGTGTATAAACAAGGAAATTGAGCCACTAGATGCTGAGTAACTTATCAGGGCTCCCATAACTGTTACTACCATAACAAAGAGCTGTCTCCTGACTCCTGGGCCATTATTCTTCTTAACACGCCAACCAGTCGTTTGGTGTGACTTCAAACCTTATAGCCTGCCAAGTCAGTTCCATGAGTCAATTAGGATATGTATTTCAGTGTTGAGAACAGTCAGTTCTCTAGCTAGAAATTGACTTGGCTGTGGTTAACTTGAGTTTCACTTTCCCCAGGAGACTGCTGTGGACTTTTTGGTAGTTCTTTAAGATGCGCAGAGCACCAGGAAACAGAATAATAGTTCTCAGATGTGTTAAAATTTTAAAGACAACAATTAAGAACCTAGACAAGGCTGGAATTTACAGAAATATATAGCTTTAAAACTGCACAATTCCTTAATTAGTCTCCATAGGATCATTTGAAATTCTTTTGTTTGTTTATTTGCTTTACCTCCTCTGTATTTCTATTTGCTTTAGCAGCTGTTAAAATATATTTGAACAATTTATCTTGCCTGGTTGAAGGTATATGATAATATCTTTTATCTGCCATCTGTTGCCTAGCATTGAAACAGGTTTTGCTCATCTCCCTCTAGATCTACCTACCAATGTAGAAATTTTAAAGTAAACACTATGTTAAAAATATTTAATGGAAATTTAAGAAAGAATTTTTTTTTTGGACTTACCAAAACTCCCATTGAGTTGTCGTGAGATTTTTACTTTATTCAGTAATTCATGAACTTCTGTAAAATGCCTGGTTACTGATATTGATATAAAACCCGAGAATTTCAGTTTTATAAGAAACTTGATGATTGTAACAGCCATATTTTACACCATTCATGAATACCATCGAAAGTATTAACCAAGAGTTGGCAAACAGTTTGACAATTTTCAGTGACTGGAAACTAAAATCTAGACTTCTAGTAATGTTCAAGAATTTAACATCTTCTAGTCCCAATTCCTCTTCACATATCTGAGGAAAATAAAGGTCAGAAAAGGAAAAAGATGGATAGTGATCATAATTCAGGTTTCAGTTACTAATTCACCCTATTTTGTTGTTTTCAGTTATGTTATTAATAGTAGCCTCTTATTAACCCTAAAGAATATTTTTAGTTCTGAAATCTACTTTTTATGATATCAATTTAACTGCTATGGCCTTCTTTTGATTAGTGTTAGTGTGGTATATTTTTTCTCATTCTTTTAGGTTTAACCTATTTTTGTCTTCATATTCAAAATGAGTTTCTTGGTTTGGCCTGTGGTTTGGTCTTCCTTTTTATATTATTCCATCTGACAATTTCTACCTTTTATTGGGGTATTTAGACCACTTAAATTTAATGTGTTTATTGATGTGGTTGGGTTTAAGTCTACCATCTGGCTATTTGTGTTCTAATAAATACATCAATTACATCTTTCCTTTTTTGCCCTCCTATTCTGCCTTTTTTTTTTTTTTTTTTTGGCATGGGTATTTTTTAAAAATTTATTGAAGTATAGTTGATTTACAATGTTGTGTTAATTTCTGCTGTACAGCAAAGTGACTCAGTTATACACATATATATTCTTTTTCATATTCTTTTCCATTATGGTTTATCACCGGATATTGAATATAGTTCCCTGTGCTATACAGTAGGACCTTGTTGTTTATCCATCCTATATAAAATAGTTTGCATCTGTTAATCCCAAACTCCCAATCCTTCCCTCCCCCACCCCCTTCCCCCTTCCCCAACGCAAATCTGTACTCTATATCTGTGAGTCTGTTTCTGATTTGTAAATACGTTTATTTGTGTCGTATTTTAGATTCCACATATAAGTGATATCCTATGGTATTTGTCTTTCTCTTTATGACTGACTTTGATTAGTAGGATAATCTCTCGGTCCATCCATGTTGCTGCAAATGGCATTATTTCATTTTCTTTTATGGCTGAGTAATATTCAATTGTGTGTATGTATGTGTGTGTATATATATATATATATATATATATATATATATATATATATACACACACACACACACACATACATACACACACACCACATCTTCTTTATCCATTCATCTGTTGATAGACATTGAGGTTGTTTCCATGTCTTAGCTATTGTGAATAGTGCTGCTATGACCATAGGGGTGTATGTATCTTTTTGAATTATAGTTTTCTCTGGATATATGCCCAGGAGTGGGATTGCTGGATCATATTACAATTCTGTTTTTTGAGGAACCTACATATTGTTTTCCATAGTGGCTGCACCAATTTACATTCCCACCAACACTATAGGAGGGTTCCCTTTTCTCCACACCCCCTCTAGCATTTGTTATTTGTAGACTTTTTAATGATGGCCATTCTGACCATAGTTCTGATTTGCATTTCTCAAATAATTAGTGATGATGAGCATCTTTTCATGTGCCTATTGGCCATCTGGATATGTTCTTTGGAGAAATGTGTATTTAGGTCTTCTGCCCATTTTTTTTTTTTAATTTAATTAATTTATTTATTTATTTTTGGCTGTGTTGGGTCTTCGTTTCTGTGTGAGGGCTTTCTCTAGTTGCGGCAAGCGGGGGCCACTCTTCATCGCGGTGCGTGGGCCTCTCACTATCGCGGCCTCTCTTGTTGCGGAGCACAGGCTCCAGACGCACAGGCTCAGTAGTTGTGCCTCACGGGCCCAGTTGCTCCGCGGCATGTGGGATCTTCCCAGACCAGGGCTTGAACCCGTGTCCCCTGCATTGGCAGGCAGACTCTCAACCACTGCGCCACCAGGGAAGCCCCTTCTGCCCATTTCTTGATTGAGTTGTTTTTGTTGTTGTTGAGTTGTATGAGCTGTTTGTATATTTTGGAAATTAATACCTTGTTGGTCACATAATTTGCAAATATTTTCTCCCAGTCCATAGGTTAAATTTTCATATTGTTTATGGTTTTCTTTGCTGTGCAAAAGCTTATAAGTTTGATTAGGTCCCATTTGTTTATTTTTGCTTTTATTTCTATTGCCTTGGGAGGCTGACCTAAGAAAACATTGGTATGATTTATGTCAGAGAATGATTTGCCTATGTTCTCTTCTAGGAGTTTTATGGTGCCATGTCTTATATCTAAATTTTTAAGCCATTTTGAGTTTATTTTTGTGTATTGTGTGAGACTGTGTTCTAACTTCATTGATTTGCATGCAGCTGCCCAACTTTCCCAACACCACTTGCTGAAGAGACTGTCTTTTCCATATTGTATATTCTTGCCTCCTTTGTTGAAGATTAATTAACCATAGGTGTGTGGGTTTACTTCTGGGCTCTCTATTCTGTTCCATTGATCCATATGTCTGTTTTTGTGCCAATACCACACTGTTTTGATTACTGTAACTTTGTAGTATTGTCTGAAGTCTGGGAGGGTTATGCCTCCTGCTTTGTTCTTTTTCTTCAGAATTGCTTTGACAATTCTGGGTCTTTTATGATTCCATATAAATTTTAGGAGTATTTGTTCTAGTTCTGTGAAAAATGTCATGGGTAATTTGATAGGGATTGCATTAAATCAGTAGATTGCTTTGGGTAGCATGTCCATTTTAACAATATTAATTCTTCCAATCCAAGAGCATGGGATAGCTTTCCATTTCTTTGAATCATCTTCAGTTTCCTTTATTAATGTTTTGTAGTTCTCAGTAGATGTATTTCATCTCCTTGGTGAGGTTTATTTTATTCCTAAGTTGTTTGTTTTTTTTTTTTTTTTGCTGTGATTTTAAGAGATTGTTTGTTTATATTCTCTTTCTGATAGTTCATTGTTAGTGTAAAGAAATGCAACCAATTTCTGAATGTTAGTCTGGTATCCTGCTACCTTGCTGAATTTGTTTATCAATTCTAGTAGTTTTTGTGTGCAATATTTAGGGTTTTCTATATATAGTATCATGACATCTGCATAAAATCACAATTTTACCTCTTCCCTACTGATTTGAATACATTTTCTTTTTCTTGTCTTATTGATGTGGCTAGGACTTCCAATACCATGTTGAATAGAAGTGGTGAGAGTGAGCATCCTTGTCTTGTTCCAGATTTTAGCAGGAAGGCTTTCAGCTTTTCACTGTTGAGTATTATATTGGCTGTGGGTTTGTCATAAATAGCTTTTATTATATTGAGATATGTTCCCTCTATACCCACTTTCATAAGGGTTTTTATCATGAATGGATGATTAATTTTATCAAATGCTTTTTCTGCATCTATTGAGATGATCATGTGGTTTTTGTCTTTTCTTTTGTTGATGTGGTGTGTCACATTGATGGATTTGCATATGTTGAACCATCCTTGTGACCCTGGGATAAGTCCCACTTGGTTGTGGTGTATGATCTTTTTTATGTGTTGCTGGATTCGGTTTGCCAATATTTTGTTGAGGATTTTTGCATTTATATTCATCAAAGATATTGGCCTGTAATTTTCTTTTTTGGTAGTGTCTTTGTCTGGTTTTGGTATCAGGGTAAATGAGTATTTTTCATGGTTTAATTTTATTTCCCTTTTTGGCTAATTAGGTATAATTTGTCTTTCTAAGTGGTTGCTTTAGGGTTTATAGGACACTCATTTAACTTAATAAGTGTCCTTAAGTTAACATTATACTACTTCAACTATGGTAAAAGAAACTTAGAACCATTTTCCCTGTCTCAGCTGCTGTGCTATGGTCATTGTGCATTTTACTTCTATATATGCTATTGGCTTTAAACTGATAATTATATTTAAAAGAGACTTAAAAGTAAATTTAAAAGTCTTTGTATTTACCATTTCTGGTGCTCTTCATTCCTTTATGAAAACCCAGATTTTCATCTAGTATCATTTTCATACTACTTGAAGAATTCTTTTAATATTCTTTTGTAATGCACATCTTGGTGAGGAATTATTTCAGCTTTTGTCAGTATGAAAAAGTCTTTTTTTTATTTTTGTTTTTCCCTGGGTATATAATTCAACCATTGCTTTAAAAATGCTGCTCCAGTGTCCTCTCACTTGCAACGAATCCAGTGGAAAATCTACTGTAATTCTTATCTCTGTTCCCCTGTATATAATGTGTCTTTTTGTCTCTGGCTCCTTTTAAGATTTTTCTCTTTATTACTGGTTTTAACAATTTGAACGTGATATGCATGGTGTATTTTTCTTCCTGTTTCTTGTGCTTGTGGGTTGTTAAGCTTTGTGGATCTTGGGTTTATAGTTTTCATCAAATGTAGAAAAATTTTGCTCATTATTTTTTCAAATTATTTTTTCTTTTCATGCCCCCCCTCCTTACTTTTCAGGACCCCAATTACATATATATTAGATAACTAGATATTGTCCCACAGCTCACTGATACTCTTCAGGTTTTGTTCAGTCTTTTTCTCTTTTTTATTTTGGATAGTTCCTTTTGGTATGTCTTCAAGTTTACTACTGTTTTTCTTTTGTTTTTTTCTCTGCAGTGGCTAATAGCCTGTTAACACAATGCAATGTATTTTTTTGTCTCAGACGTTGTATTTTTAATTTATATGAGTTTGTCTCTGCTTAATATGCTCAATTTCCCTCTACTTTCTGGAACATACGGAATATAGTTATGATAACTGTTTTAAAGTCCTTATTTACTGATTCTAACATTTATGTAATTTCTGGATCTTTTCCCATGTATTTGTTTTTCTCCTTATTATGGGGTAGTATTTTCCTGCATCTTTGAAAGCCTAGTCATTTTTCTTAATTGAATGCCAAAAATGCCAACTATTACCATGTTAGGCCCTGGATATTTTTGAACTTTAAAAAAAAAATTTTATTTATTTATTTTAACATCTTTATTGAAGTATAATTGCTTTACAATGTTGTGTTAGTTTCTGCTGTATAACAAAGTGAATCAGCTATATGTATACATCGATCCCCATATCTCCTCCCTCTTGCGTCTCCCTCCCACCCTCCCTATCCCACCCCTCTAGGTGGTCACAAATCACTGAGCTGATCTCCCTGTGCTATGCGGCTGCTTCCCACTAGCTATCTATTTTACATTTGGTAGTGTATCTATGTCAATACTACTCTTTCACTTCATCCTAGCTTACCCTCCCCCCATGTCCTCAAGTCCATTCTCTACATCTGCATCTTTATTCCTGTCCTGCCCCTAGGTTCATCAGAACCATTTTTTTTAGATTCCAAATATATGTGTTAGCATACGGTATTTGTTTTTCTCTTTCTTACTTCACTCTGTATGACAGACTCTAGGTCCATCCACCTCACTACAAATAACTCAATTTCATTTCTTTCTATGGATGAGTGATATTCCACTGTATATATGTGCCACATCTTCTTTATCCATTCATCTGTTGATGGACACTTAGGTTGCTTCCCTGTCCTGGCTATTGTAAATAGTGCTGCAATGAACATTGTGGTACATGTCTCTTTTTGAATTATGGTTTTCTCAGGGTGTGTGCCCAGTAGTGGGATTGCTGGGTCATATGGTAGTTCTATTTTTAGTTTTTTAAGGAACCTCCATACTGTTCTCCATAATAGTACCCATTTACATTCCCACCAACAGTGCAAGAGGGTTCCCTTTTCTCCACACCCTCTCCAGCATTTATTGTTTGTAGATTTTTTGATGATGGCCATTCTGACCAGTGTGAGGTGATACCTCATTGTAGTTTTGATTTGCATTTCTCTAATGATTAGTGATGTTGAGTATCCTTTCAGGTGTTTGTTGGTGATCTGTATATTTTCTTTGGAGAAATGTCTATTTAGGTCTTCTGCCCATTTTTGGATTGGGTTGTGTTTTTTTTTTGATATTGAGCTGCATGAGCTGCTTGTATATTTTGGAGATTAATCCTTTGTCTGTTGCTTCATTTGCAAATATTTTCTCCCATTCTGAGGGTTCTGTTTTCGTCTTGTTTATGGTTTCCTTTGTTGTGCAAAAGCTTTTAAGTTTCATTAGGTCCCATTTGTTTATTTTTGTTTTTATTTCCATTTCTCTAGGAGATGGGTCAAAAAGGATCTTGTTGTGATTTATGTCATAGAGTGTTCTGCCTATGTTTTCCTCTAAGAGTTTTATAGTGTCTGGCCATACATTTAGGTCTTTAATCCATTTTGAGTTTATTTTTGTGTATGGTGTTAGGAAGTGTTGAACTTTCTTCTGAGTTGCAGTTAAGTTACTTTGAAATACTTTGATCCTTTCAAAGCTTGCTTTTAAGTTTTGTTAGATAGAACTAGCACAGCCTTTAATATAGGGCTAAATTTTCTCCATTACTGTAGCAATATCATTCTGAGCCCTCTCCCCATACCCTGTACAGGGTTTTCCATTTTGACTGGTGGGACCATGAACTATTGGTGGTCCTGTGGGAGATATGGTGATCTAATTCTTTTGGGTGGTACTTTTGAAAATCTGTGAAAGGGCTCAGCTTTGCCCTACTTGCTAGTTAACAGCTTAACTGCCACAGTGTCAGGAATGCTGACAGAAGTCACAAGACCCTGGACAGAGTTCATCAGTTCTGTGAGTCCCAATTCTCACAGGATAGTGGGAAGAGGACCAGATGACTTCTGCACATGCAGAAGGTTACATTATAGGAAGGAAACCCTAAGCTTAGTGAATCTAGTTCTTTTTTACTAAACAGTAAGCAAGATTGTTCTTTGCTTCCAAAGGAGACATTATATTTATACTCTAAGAGAGTTCACTATAAGAATTCTTGAAAAGATATACTAGAACAAAGGCAGTTAGTGAATCTGTTTGTAAGACATGTAGAAGCAAAAGAGACTGTTATGGACTGAATTATGACACCCCCCCCCCCCCCAGTTAGTATGTCGAGGCTCTAATCCCCAATGTAAGTTTATTTAGAGATAGCGCCTTTAAAAAGGTAATAAAGATCAAATGAGGTCATAAGGTTGGAGCTCTAATTCCATATGACTCATCTCCTTATAAGAAGAGGAAGAGACACCAAGGATATACACTCACAGGAAAAGACCATGGAGGGACACAACAATAAGGTCTGCAAGTCAAGAGAGAGGCCTCAGGAGAAACCAATCTTGCTAGCACCTTGATCTTGGACTTCCAGCTGCCAGAGCTGTGAGAAAATAAATATCTGTTGTTTAAACTAATACTGAGACCCATGGAGAATTGCCTCTGAACAGTTCTTTCTCTGACATCAGTTAATTTCCTCACATATATGCATTGGTCTATACTTAGAAGAAGACTTGGGGACCCTCTGCAGATCTCTGGACTTCTCTCTTTGTGCAGTTCTTTCCTCCCTGGTATATTTCCCTGAAAACTCTAGCTGCCTTGGTATATCCAGACTCTAGCTGCATCTTCTCAACTCAGTGTGACCTCCAGGTTCTGCCGAGGCTCTCCATCACTGTGCTGGGGCCTAGGAACACTCTCTAGACAGTAAGCTGATGCAGTCACAGGCTCACCCCATTGGATTTCCTGATCTCAGGGATGATTGTCCTTTGATACCTGATGTATAGTGTCTAAACGAGTTTTTAATACATAATTTGTCTTGTTTTTAGTTGTGTCACACAGGAAGGTAAATCCAGTCATGGATAGAAGTTTCTTACCCTAAAGAATAATGGTTTACTTTTAACCTAGGAAAGAGTCAAAGCTGAATTGATAGTTTGGAACTTAAGAAATAGATGCATTGTAGTTTTGACACAACAACTTCTCAGACTTATGAATGCATATCAGATATCCTGAGTCTTTATGTCTCATTTTCTTGTTTGTTATTGGGAATAAAATAAATAACTAAGCCTTCCAAGTAGAATATTGGCATGGTTAGAGGAAATGTTATAAAGGAGATTTTAACTCTCCAAAAGGAAGTTTATATACAAATATGAGGTTTCTGCATTATTAACAAGGCCTGAGAAATTCAAACTATATTATACAGTTTGGTGAAATATCAAAAAAAAAGTCATAGTAAACATGACACCCTTCTTCTGCTACTGTGGGTATTGCAGTAAAACTCCAGGACACTGTTTATTTTCTTTACTTTTAATTGTTGAGTACTTAAAGCAACTCCATTTTTAATCTTTATATCTCTTCTTACAACCATGAAGATTTGAGCTTTTTATGTTTCTTTTATTGAAAAGAAAAGAAAACCAGGCTGAAATGGTTAACTAAAACATGTATGGGAAATTAAATCCAGAAAAAAATTGAGTCCTGTTACCTAGAATATTTTTCTTTTTGATTTCAAAATGAATGGCACCACAGAATTAAGTACTTCATTTGGTCCAGCCCACTAAATAAAATATTGGGAAATTGTATCAGTAGTGCTGAAAGACTTGAAAAATAATGAAGAAGGGCAAAGAGCTGAAAAGACATTAGAATGAGGTACCTTTGCCTTGGGGAGAACAACTATTTAAAAACTACTTTTTTTAAAAGTCACTCCTCTGCATCAAAGGAAAGTTGTCATCCAGGAGAGTACACTGTGAAACTGTTTTTAAATGCTTTTTCAAAATCTGTAGCTAGAAAAAATTATTTAGAAGTCTTTCAGTAAAACAGTTTCTCTTCCCACACACTCACACTGGCAAAAGAAATGCTAAGGAAGAAACTGACTTTTAAGGGACCTAAGTTGCTTTTTAAATAAAACTTTTTATTTTTACTTTTTAAAAGTCTTTATTTTTTTAGAGAAGTTTTAAGTTTATAATAAAATTGTAAAAAAGTAGAGATTTCTCATATACCCCCTGACTATACATATGTATAACCTCCTCCATTAACAACATCACTTACCAGGATGGTACATTTTTTTTTTTTTTTTTTTTTTTTTACCATGGATAGACATACATTGATACATCATAATCACTCAAAGTCCACAGTTTGCCTTAGGGTTCACTCTTGGTGTTGTATATTCTATGAGTTTGGATGAATGTATAATGGCATATATCCATCAATTTAATATCATACAGAGTATTTTCACTGCTCTGAAAATCCTCCGTGCTCTGCCTTTTCATCTCGTCCCCACCTCCTGGCAAACACTGATATTTTTATTGTTTTCACAGTTTTGCCTCTTTCAGAATGTCATATAGTTGGAATCATACAGTATGTAGTCTTCTCAGATTGGCTTCTTTCACTTGGTAATATGAATATAATGTTCCTCCATGTCTTTTCATAGCTGGACAGCTCATTTCTTTTTAACGCTGAAAATATTCCATTATCTGGATGTATCACAGTTTAGTTATCCATTCACCTACTGAAGTACATCTTGGGTGTTTCCAAGTTTTGGCAATTATGAAGAAAGCTGCTATTAATGTCTATGTGCAGATTTTTGTGTGGATATAAGTTCTCAACTCCTTCTGCTAAATACCAAGGAGTGCAGTTGCTAGATCATATAGTAAAAGGATGTTTAACTTTGTAAGAAACTGCTAAACTGTCTTCCAAAGTGGCTGAACGATTCTGCATTCCCACCAGCAATGTACAAGAGTTCGTGATGCTCCACATCCTTGCTAGCACTTGGCGTTGTCCATGTTTCAGATTTTGGCCATTCTAATAGGTACATGATGATATTACATTGTTTTATGTTGCATTCCCCTCATGACATATGATGTGGAACATCTTTTCATATGCTTATTTTCCATCTTTTATCATATCTTTGGTGAGGTGTCTTGTCTTTGGCCTGTTTTTTTACTTGGGTTTGTTTTCTTATTGTTGAGTTTTAAAAGTTCTTTGCATATTTTGGATAATGATTCTTTATCACATGTGTCTTTTGCAAATATTTTCTCCCAATCTGAGGCTTGTTTTCCTATTCTCTTGATACTGTCTTTCATGGGGCAAATATTTTTTAAGTTTAATGAATTCTAGCTTATCAGTTATTTTTTCATGGATTATGTCTTTGGTGTTATATCAAAAAAGGTATCACTACACCCAAGGTCATCTAGGTTTTCTCCTATGTTATCTTCTAGGAGTTTAATACTTTTACATGTTACATTTTAAGTCTGTGATCCATTTTTGAGTTAATTATTGTGAGGTGTGTAAGGTTTCTGTCTAGATTCTTTTTTTATTTTTGCTTGTGCATGTCCAGTTGTCCCAGAAACATTTGTTGAACAGACTGTCTTTGCTTCATTGCATTGCCTTTGCTCCTTTGTCATATATTTATGTGGGTCTGCTTCTGGGTTCTCTCTTCTGTTCCATTGATCTATTTGTCCATTCTTTGCACCAATACCACATGTCTTGGTTATTGTAGCTTTATAGTAAGTCTTCAAGTCAGGTAGCATCAGTCCTCCAATACTGTTCTTCTCCTTTAATAATGTGTTGGCTTTTTTGGGGGTTTTTTGCCTCTGCATATAAACTTTAGAATCAATTTGTCAATATGCATAAAGTAACTTGGTGGAATTTTGATTGCCATTGCATTGAATCTATAGATCAAATTGGGAAGAGCTGACATCTTGACAATTGTGAGTCCTCCTATCTATGAACATGGAATATCTCTCCCTTTATTTTTTGATTTTGTTTGCCAGGGTTTTTTAGTTTTCCTTATATAGATCTTATACATATTTTTAAGATTTATACCTAAGTATTTCATTTTGGGGGCACTAATAATAATCCAGGAAACTCACACTATTCTAAGCTAAGCTGATTAACAACCTTTCTGCAACCTTAACTTCCCTTTGCCATGTAATAGAACATATTCAAAGTTTCTGGGGATTAGGACATGGACATCTTTGGGGGCCCATTAATCTTTCTAGTCTAGCACAGTACCTAACACATGAAAGGCTTTCAAATAATAGTTGTTGCATGAATGAGTGCATGGGTGAATGAATAAACAAATAAACATTAAATGAAAGGCACTGTAATATTGGAGAGACTTGGGATGATGTCCGGGAAATAGACTATTTATCAGCCTCAAGTAAAAACAAAGTAAACAAGACCTTGAATAAACTTAACAGAAACAGTGTTTAAAGTTCAGGGCTGTCTTTGGGGTTCACAGGACCCAATTTCGAAGAGGAACAGTATCTAAAGCTGGATCAAAGATATTATCTGTTTCTTTTCACTGGAAAAAAAAATATACCATAGGACAGACATTCTCAAAATTTAGCATGGTTCAGAAACATTTGAAGGACTTGTTAAAATACAGATTTCTGGGCCTAATTCTGGCACTATCTAGGTAAGTAAGTCTGGAATCAGGTACAAGAATTTGGACTTCCAACAAGTTGTGAGGTGATGCCAATTTTGCCAGTCCAGGGACCATACTTTGAGAAAAGCTGGTGTAATATAATAGAAGGGCACGAACTTTAAAAGACCAGTCTTTGGGTTCAAATACCTGTCCAGTCATTTATTATTTGTGAGACTTCTGGGAACTTATTTAGCTTCTTTTAACTCGAGTTTCTTTTGGCTGTTGAAAGAGAATAAATATTTGATAGGCTTATTTTAAAAGATCACAGATGTGAAAATTTACTACTTCATTAATACATGTGTAGATTTCCTGCTTTCTAAAAGATACTAAACAAATATTGATACCCTCCACTTTCCCCTTGCAATGAAATTACTATTGCTTTCAATAATGAGTGGAAGTAAGAACAGTGGAGTGGAACAGTATTCAGTGTGTCATTAGAAACTGAAGCACGAAGCTCCCAGATCCTACATTACATGGTATGGAAGGATGGCCACTCTCATTTACATGTGGCATAAGGAAGAGAAAGTTGCTAAGAGGTAAGGTCCTTGGATTAAGACTGGGTAGTGAGGGACCTTCAAGATGGCAGAGGAGTAAGTCGTGGAGATCACCTTCCTCCCCACAAATACATCAAAAATACATCTACACGTAGAACAACTCGTACAGAACACCTACTGAACACTGGCAGAAGACCTCAGACTTCCCAAAAGGCAAGAAACTCCCCACGTACCTGGTAGGGCAAAAGAAAAAAGAAAAAACAGAGACAAAAGAATAGGGATGGGACCTGCCCCTCTGAGAGGGAGCTGTGAAGGAGGAAAAGTTTCCACACACTAGGAAGCCCCTTCACTGGTGGAGACGGGGGGGGGGAGAGGGGGGAAGCTTCGGAGCCACAGAGGAAAATGCAGCAACAGGGGTGCAGAGGGCAAAGAGCAGAGATTCCTGCAGAGAGGATCAGTGCCGACGAGCACTCACCAGCCTGAGACACTTGTCTGCTCACCCGCTGGGGTGGGTGGGGCCTGGGAGCTGAGGCTCGGCCTTCGGAGGTCAGATCCCAGGGAGAGGACTGGGGTTGGCTGCATCAACACAGCCTGAAGGAGGCTAGTGCGCCACAGCTAGCCGGGAGGGAGTCTGGGAAAAAGTCTGGACCTGCCGAACAGATGAGACCATTGCTTTGGGGTGTGCAAGGAGAGGGGATTCAGAGAACCACCTAACTGAGCTTCAGAGATGGGTGCAAGCCACGGCTATAAGCTCAGACCCCAGAGACGGGCATGAAACACCAACGCTACTGCTGCAGCCACCAAGAATCCTGTGTGCAAGTACAGGTCACTATCCACAACCCCCCTGGGAGCCTGTGCAGCATGCAACTGCCAGAGCCCCATGATCCAGGGACAAGTTCCTTGGGAGAACACACGGTGTGCCTCAGGCTGTTGCAGTGTCATGGTGGTCTCTGCGGCCACAGGGCTGCCCCGCATTCCAATTATGACTACTGTGCCCCTCCCTCTCCTCAGCTTGAATGAGCAAGAGCCCCCTAATCAGCTGCTGCTTTAACCCTGTCCTGTCTGGGTGGGAACAGTTGCCTGGGGGCGACCAACATGCAGAGGTGGGTCTAAAACCAAAGCTGAACCCCTGGAGATGTGCGAACAAATAAGAGAAAGGGAAATTTCTCTGTGCAGCCTCAGGAGCAGTGGATTAAATCCCCACAATCAATTTGAGGTACCCTGCATGTGTGGAATACCTGAATAAACATCGAATCATCTTAAAATTGAGGTGGTGGACTTTGGGAGCAACTGTAGACTTGAGGTTTGCTGTCTGTAACTGATTTGTATCTGATTTTTATGTTTATCTTAGTTTAGTTTCTAGCGCTTGTTATTGGTGGATTTGTTTATTGGTTTGGTTGCTCTCTTTTACTATTATATTTTTATTCTAATAATTTCTATTTATTATTTTTTAGAATTTATTTTTCATTCTTTTTTTTTTCTCCCTTTTCTTCTGAGCCATGTGGCTGACAGGGTCTTGGTGCTCTGGCCGGGTGTCAGGCTTGAGACTCTGAGGTGGGAGAGCCAAGTTCAGGACATTGGTCCACCAGAGACCTCCTGGCCCCATGTGATAGCAGTCAGTGAGAGCTCTTCCAGAGATCTCTGTCTCAACTCTAAGACCCAGCTCCATCCAACGGCCAGCAAGCTCCAGAGCTGGACATCCCATGCCAAACAACTAGCAAGACAGGAACACAAACCCACCCATTAGTAGAGAGGATGCCTAAAATCATAATAAGGTCACAGACACCACAAAACACACCACCAGACGTGGCCCTGCCCACCAGAAAGACAAGATCTAGCCCCAACCACCAGAACACAGGCACCAGTCCCCTCCACCAGGAAGCCTACACAACCCACTGAACCAACCTCACCCACTGGGGGCAGACACCAAAAACAACAGGAACTACGAACCTGCAGCCTGCGGAAAGGAGACCCCAAACACAGTAAGTTAAACAAAAGGAGAAGACAGAGAAATATGCAGCAGATGAAGGAGCAAGATAAAAACCCACCAGACCAAACAAATGAAGAGGAAATAGGCAGTCTACCTGAAAAAGAATTCAGAGTAATGATAGTAAAGATGAACCAAAATCATGGAACTAGAATGGAGAAAATACATGTTCATTGCAGCTCTATTTACAATAGCCAGGACATGGAAGCAACCTAAGTGTCCATCATCGGATGAATGGATAAAGAAGATGTGGCACATATATACAATGGAATATTACTCAGCCATAAAAAGAAATGAAATGGAGGTATTTGTAATGAGGTGGATGGAGTTAGAGTCTGTCATACAGAGTGAAGTAAGTCAGAAAGAGAAAAACAAATACAGTATGCTAACACATATATATGGAATCTAAGGAAAAAAAAGTCATGAAGTGGCAAGATGGGAATAAAGACACAGACCTACTAAAGAATGGACATGAGGATATGGGGAGGGGGAGGGGTGAGATGTGACAGGGTGAGAGAGTGTCATGGACATATATACACTACCAAATGTAAAATAGATAGCTAGTGGGAAGCAGCCACATAGCACAGGGAGATCAGCTCGGTGCTTTGTGACCGCCTGGGGGGGTGGGATGGGGAGGGTGTGAGGGAGGGAGATGTGGGAGGGAGGAGATATGGGAACGTGTGTATATGTGTAGCTGATTCACTTTGTTATAAAGCAGAAACTAACACACCATTGTGAAGCAATTATACTTCAATAAAGATGTTTAAAAAAAAAAAAAAGAATGGAGAAAATACAAAAAACGTTTAACAAGGACCTAGGAGAACTAAAGAGCAAACAAACAATGATGAACAACACAATAAATGAAATTTAAAATTCTCTAGAAGGAATCAATAGCAGAATAACTGAGGCAGAAGAACGGATAAGTGACCTGGAAGATAAAACAGTGGAAATAACTACCACAGAGCAGAATAAACAAAAAAGAAGGAAAAGAATTGAGGAGAGTCTCAGAGACCTCTGGGACAACATTAAATGCACAAAGATTCAAATCATAGGGGCCCCAGAAGAAGAAGAGAAAAAGAAAGGGTCTGACAAAATATTTGAAGAGATTATAGTTGAAAACTTCCCTAACATTGGAAAGGGAATAGTCAATCAAGTCCAGGAAGTGCAGAGAGTCCCATACAGGATAAATCCAAGGAGAAACATGCTGAGACACATATTAAGCAAACTATCAAAAATTTAACAAAAAAAAAAAAATTAAAAGCAGCAAAGGAAAAGTAACAAACAACATACAAGGGAATCCCCATAAGGTTAAAAGCTGATCTTTCTGCAGACTCTGCAAGCCACATGGGAGTGGCAGGACATATTAAAAGTGATGAAAGGGAAAAAACTACAACCAAGATTACTCTACCCAGCAAGGATCTCATTCAGATTTGACAGAGAAATTAAAACCTTTACAGACAAGCAAAAGTTAAGAGAATTCAGCACCACCAATCCAGCTTCACAACAAATGCTAAAGGAACTTCTCTAGGCAGGAAACACAAGAGAAGGAAAAGACCTACAAAAAAATCCCCCAAAACAATTAAGAAAATGGAAATAGGAACATACATATTGATAATTACCTTAAATGTAAATGGATTAAATGCTCCAACCAAAAGACATACACTGGCTGAATGGATACAAAAACAAGACCCGTCTATATGCTATCTACAAGAGACCCACTTCAGACCTAGAGACACATAGAGACTGAAAGTGAGGGGATAGAAGAAGATATTTCATGCAAATAGAAATCAAAAGAAAGCTGGAGTAGCAATTCTCATATCAGACAAAAGAGACTTTAAAATAAAGACTATTACAAGAGACAAAGAAGGACACTACATTAATGATCAAGGGATCAATCCAAGAAGATATAACAATTGTAAATATTTATGCACCCAACATAGGAGCACCTCAATACATAAGGCAAATGCTAACACCCATAAAAGGGGAAATTGACAGTGACACAATCATAGTAGGGGACTTTCACACCCCACTTTCACCAATGGACTGATCATCCAAAATGAAAATAAATAAGGAAACAGAAGCTTTAAATGACACATTAAACAAGATGGACTTAATTGATATTTATAGGACATTCCATCCAAAAACAACAGAATACACTTTCTTCTCAAGTGCTCATGGAACATTCTCCAGGATAGATCATATCTTGGGTCACAAATCAAGCCTTGGTAAATTTAAGAAAATTGAAATTATATTAAATATCTTTTCTGACCACAATGCTATGAGACTAGATATCAATTACAGGAAGAAAACTGTAAAAAAATACAAACACATGGAGGCTAAACAATACACTACTAAATAACCAAGAGATCACTGAAGAAATCAAAGAGGAAATCAAAAAATACCTAGAAACAAATGACAATGAAAACATGACAACCCAAAACCTATGGGATACAGCAAAAGAAGTTCTAAGAGGGAAGTTTATAGCAATACAATCCTACCTCAATAAAGAAGATAAATGTCAAATAAACAACTAACCTTACACCTAAAGCAACTAGAGAAAGAAGAACAAAAAACCCCCAAAGTTAGCAGAAGGAAAGAAATCACAAAGATCAGATCTGAAAAAAATGAAAAAGAAACGAAGGAAACAATAGTAAAGATCAATGAAATGAAAAGCTGGTTCTTTGAGAAGATAAACAAAATCGATAATCCATTAGCCAGACTCATCAAGAAAAAAAGGGAGAAGACTCAAATCAATAGAATTAGCAATGAAAAAGGAGAAGTAACAACTGACACTGCAGAAATACAAAGGATCATGAGAGATTACTACAGGCAACTATATACCAATCAAATGGACAACCTGGAAGAAATGGACAAATTCTTAGAAATGCACAACCTTCCAAGACTGAACCAGGAAGAAATAGAAAATATAAACAGACCAACCACAAGCACTGAAATTGAAACTGTGATTAAAAATCTTCAAACAAAAGCCCAGGACCAGATGGCTTCACAGGCGAATGCTCTCACACATTTAGAGAAGAACTAACACCTATCCTTCTCAAACTCTTCCAAAGTATAGCAGAGGGAGGAACACTCCCCAACTCATTCTACAAGGCCACCATCACCCTGATACCAAAACCAGACAAAGATGTCACAAACAAAATTAGAGACCAATATCACTGATGAACATAGACGCTAAAATCCTGAACAAAATAGTAGCAAACAGAATCCAACAGCACATTAAAAGGAACATACACCATGATCAAGTGGGGTCCCAGGAATGGAAGGATTCTTCAATATATGCAAGTTAATCAATGTGATACACCATATTAACAAATTTAAGGATAAAAACCATATGATCATCTCAACAGATGCACAAAATGATTTCAACAAAATTCAACACCCATTTATGATAAAAACTCCAGAAAGTAGGCATAGAGGGAACCTACCTCAACATAATAAAGGCCATATATGACAAACCCACAGCCAACATCATTCTCAATGGTTAAAAACTGAAAACATTTCCTATACACTCAGGAAAAAGACAAGGTTGCCTAGTCGCACCAGTATTATTCAACGCAGTTTTGGAAGTTTTAGCCACAGCAATCAGAGAAGAAAAAGCAATAAAAGGAATCCCAATCGGAAAAGAAGAAGTAAAGCTGTCACTGTTTGCAGATGACATGATACTATACATAGAGAATCCTAAAGATGCTACCAGAAAACTACTAGAGCTAGTCAATGAATGTGGTAAAGTAGCAGGATACAAAACTAATGCACACAAATCTCTTGCATTCCTATATAGTAATGATGAAAAATCTGAAAGAGAAATTAAGGAAACACTCCCATTTACCATTGCAAAAAAAGAATAAAATACCTAGGAATAAACCTACCTAGGAGGACAAAAGACCTGTATGCAGAAAACTATAAGACACTGATGAAAGAAATTAAAGACAATACAAACAGATGGAGAGATATACCATGTTCTTGGACTGGAAACATCAACATTGTGAAAATGACTCTACTACCGAAAGCAATCTACAGATTCAATGCAATCCCTATCAAACTACCAATGGCATTTTTCACAGGAACTAGAACAAAAAATTTCACAATTTGTATGGAAACACAAAAGACCCTGAATAGCCAAAGCAATCTTGAGAACGAAAAATGGAGCTGGAGGAATCAGGCCCCTGACTTCAGACTATACTACAAAGATACAGTAATCAAGATAGTATGGTACTGGCACAAAAACAGAAATATAGATCAATGGAACAGGATAGAAAGCCCAGAGATAAACCCACACACTTACGGTCACCTTATTTTTGATAAAGGAGGGAGGAATATATAATGGAGAAAAAACAGCTTCTTCAATAAGTGGTGCTGGGAAAACTGAACAGCTACATGTAAAAGAATGAAATTAGAACACTCCCTAACACTGTATACAAAAATAAACTCAAAATGCATTGAAGACGTAAATGTAAGGCCAGACACTATAAAACTCTTAGAGGAAAACATAGACAGAACACTCTATGACATAAATCACAGCAAGATCCTTTTAGACCCACCTCCTAGAGAAATGGAAATGAAAACAAAAATAAACAAATGGGATCTTATGAAACTTAAAAGCTTTTGCAAAGCAAAGGAAACTACAAACAAGACAAAAAGACAACTCTCAGAATGGGAGAAAATATTTGCAAATGAAGCAACTGACAGAGGTTTAATCTCTAAAATATACAAGCAGCTCATCCAGCTCAATATCAGAAAAATAACCCCATCCAAAAATGGGTGGAAGACTTAAATAGACATTTCTCCAAAGAAGATATACAGATTGCTAACAAACACATGAAAGGATGCTCAACATCACTAATCATTAGAGAAATGTAAATCAAAACTACAATGATGTATCACCTCACACCAGTCAGAATGGCCATTGTCAAAAAATCTAGAAACAATAAATGCTGGAGAGGGTGTGGAGAAAAGGGAACCCTCTTGCACTGTTGGTGGGAATGTAAATTGATACAGCCACTATGGAGAACACTATGCAGGTTTCATATGCCCTGAGAAAACCATAATTCAAAGAGAGTCATGTACCGCAATGTTCACTGCAGCACTATTTACAATAGCCAGAACATGGAAGCAATCTAAGTGCCCATCGACAGATGAATGGAGAAAGAAGATGTGGCACATATATACAATGGAATATTACTCAGCCATAAAAAGAAACGAAATTTAGTTATTAGTAGTGCGGTGGATCGACCTAGAGTCTGTCATATAGTGTGAAGTAAGTCAGAAAAAAAATACCGTATGCTAACACATATATATGGAATCTAAAAAAAAAAAGGGGGGTTCTGAAGAACGTAGGGGCAGGACAGGAATAAAGACACAGACGTAGATAATGGACTTGACATGGGGAGGGAGAAGGTTAAGCTGGGATGAAGTGAGAGAGTAGCATTGACATATATACACTACCAAATGTAAAAGAGCTAGCTAGTGGGTAGCAGCTGCATCACACAGGGAGATCAGCTTGGTGCTTTGTGACCACCTAGAGGGGTGAGATAGGAGGATGGGAGGGAGGCGCAAGAGGGAGGGGATATGGGGATATATGTATACATATAGCTGATTCACTTTGTTATACAGCAGAAACTAACACAACATTGTAAAGCAATTATACTCCCATAAAGATTTAAAAATATATATATATAATATGTGAGAACTTTCCAAACCCAGGGAAGGAATGGGATATATGAGTCCATGAAGCTAATAGAACACCCAATTATATCAACATAGAAAAGACCTTCTCCAATGCATATATTAAAATAGTGAAAATTCAATGATAGAGAAAGAATTTTAAAGGCAGTCGGAAAAAAAAGAAAAAGAAGACTGGGTAGCAGCTGAAGCTTTATCTGCACTTAAGATGTTGACTGGCTTTAGGCCAATGGTACGAATTATAATAAATAGTGCTCTATTCTGCTTATAAATGATCTTAAAACTTAGTAGCAGTGGGTCTTTTTAAAATTATGTCTGACCTGGTGTGGGTGATAAATGTTGATTTTAGAATTTTTTTGAGGGAAAAGCGCTATGTTTCCGTTTGAGAGGTGTCTGGGAAAACACCTCGTTTTATGAAGTTTTCCCTTTTTTGGGTCAGATAGATGTGATTTACTTTTATTTTGTAAATATAATATTTCAAAGATTATATGAAAGTCTTGAAATACCCCAAATCCTCATTATTCTGTCATATATTTCAAAATGTTGCAATTTGTATCGGTACAGTTTCTTCCAGTTGACAATTATCAGTGATTCAGTTTATAAGTACTGTTGCTCAGTGAAATCATATTAGTAGTTTTGCCCTGAAAGTGTGGATCCTGTCTCATTTTAAACTGAAGTTATTCTAAAAACCCAGTCTCTTTTGTTCTAGTAAATTGAAATACGCTTGTGAAGTATCAAGCAATATATTATACAGAATTCAAACTTGGCAGCTTTTATTATACAAATTCCATGGTCCAATAAGCAATGAAAGTATTTCTAGAAAATTTCTTTTTGCTTCTAGTAGACCTTCTTGGCGTCATGCCAAGATCCTCTTTACCTGGCTATTGTTCCCATCCTTCAGCTGCTGAGTTTTGGCTGCTAATATGCATAGCTGGCCCCTCTCCAGAGAATTGGAGTCATCTTGCCTGGGAGATAACCTCCCCCGCCCCACACACACCCTTTATGCCCTCCTGGCCAATGACTTACTGGTATGGGCATACAAAAGGCAGTACCTACTTTGTGGTGCAATTCTGTGGTGCAGTTCATGCTCTGGAACTCCCTGTGGGGTCTGGTTCAATCTAGACTCCAGGTTAGACCACTTTCTTGCTTGACTTTTTTCACCTGCTGTATCAGCTTCCTTCACTTTCTTTCTCCAGAGAGTACTCGCTCAATAAATCACTTGTTCAAGAATCCTCATATCAGGCTCTGTATTTAGGAAAACCAACTCAACACCCATGGAAGTAGATATTACATTATTTTTGATTTAAATTTGGCTTTAATCTTCCAATATTTTATTGCAAAGATGAAGATACTGAATTACTATGCTGTTCCTACCTACCTAGGATAAAGATAACAGTAAATTAGAATTGATACATCACAATATTTGGTGAAGGATTTTGAATCATTTGATCCAACCATCACCAATTTACAAAATGGTCCAGAATGGTGAGTTTGAAGACCACCTCTTTGATCTGGATTCAGGAATGGGAGGGAGAATGAAGGAGGTAGAGAAACCAATTGCTTTCACCGTGATGTGGGGCAAAGATGGTTGTATATGCAAAGCACTAAAAGTGTTGCCTGGTATTCTACCAGCCACCAGCTGAAAAACACAATTTGGGATTCCCTAGAGTCTCCTGGTAGACAGAATGAAATTGACCTGAATGTCCTCTTGATGATTTTTCATTAAAAAATAAGTCATGGATGAGAAAGCAGGCAGTTTACTGCAATGATCCATATTCCCCTGTTTAAATATAATCTCCACATTGCTATGTCATTCTAGTGACCCCCCTTCTGCTACTGATTATGTAATAAGTTTCTCAAAAGTAGAGAAGTGGAAATTTTCAATTTGTAATGCTGGTGAAAAATCCATCCACCCCTCTTTCCCCCAACCTCTCAAATGGATTTGGTGGATTTTACTTTTATAGAGCCATTTAAGATGTCCAGCGTTATTCTGCCAATATAAGGAAACACTCCTACCAGAAATAGCAGGATGACCCTACTCAGACTTTGAGCCTCCTGTTCCAGTAGTTTTTGTCATAAACATACACTGTGTTTGCAGCTTACCTTCTTCAGATGTTACTCATCAACTGCCTCTCTCTGCTCTTGGCACTTTTGTTCTGTTCACCTTTGGACTTACATACTCCTGACAAGGCATTTCCTCAACCTGCTTTCCTGATGATTATTTCTTGGTATAATCTTGGGACTAGTCTTTTTTTTTTTTTTTTTTTTTTTTTTTTTAACCATGTTGGCTAATAGTTCTGCCTGGGCATAACCTTGAACCACGGACTCTTCCTCCTTCTGCAGACAAAAGATCCCATTAACTGAAAAAAAGAGTTAAGTGAAAAATTACATAAATGAAATCACCTAAATTCTGCACAGTACATCCTGAATTATCCATTAGTGAATACTCTGATTTTTTTCAGTATTGATAATATGTCCTTAGAGGTTTTTGTTTTTCCTGTTTGCTTGTAAGGGATAATACAAATTCCTCTTCTGGGGAAACCCCTAATTTTATTAGACAAGGAATCTCAGGTCCAGAAATGCTAGTATTTTATATTCACACTCGTCATTTGTAACTATGATTCATCAGTTTTATAGTATTTATATAGTATTATATGGTATAGTATTAGTATATTGTGATTTATTTATTATTTCATTTATTTTACTGTTGATGTACCTTTGAGTTGTTTCCAGGTTTTGCTCTAAAAACAATGCTGCTAAGAACTGTTTATATAAATATATAAATAGTTGATTATTTAAGCAAGAGTTTTTCTAGATTATTTTCCTGAGAGTAGAACACCTGGAACATAGAATATGTGCATTTCCAATTGCACTTGATAAAGCCAATTTGTTTTACAAAGTGGTTGTACTAAGTCACATTCTCACCACAGTATATAATGGTTCTCGTTACTTCACATCCCTGTACATCCTTGATATTTTTTTCCCAATATGTTGGGAATGAAATGGTATCTCATTGTGGCTTTAATTTTTATTTTCTTGATTAGTAATCAGATTGATTATCTGGTTATTTATATGTTTATCCATTACTTGGGTTTCTTCTGCAAAGTCCTTATTCAAGTACATTGCCCATTTCTTCTATAGAATTATTTGTCTTTTTCTTATTGACATAATGACAAAAGAGGTAAAACATGAAAGAACGTGTTGAGTATATTTATATAAAGATGAAAGCCAGGCAAATTAATTTATATTGTCTATGTATGCCTACATATATGTTAAAACTAGTAGTAAAAGTAAGGGAATTATTATTCCCTAAACCAGGATAATGTTGACATCTAGGGGGAAGGAAATGGTTATGATTAGGGAGGAACATGTAGGGGATTGCTGAGGTGCTGACAGTATTCTAGTTTTTGGCTAGCTGGTTACATGGTTCTTCACTCCATTAATATTTGTTTAGCTATGAATATAGGTGTATGTTCTACTCTGAACGTAAACTTGAAAATTGAAAAAGTTACAATTTTCATCTGCTTGCAACTATTTATCGATTAGAAATACAATTGATTTTTATATATTGATTTTTTTAAAAGGTCATTGGCTCTTTTTTTAAAATTTATTTTATTTATTTATTTTTGGCTGCGTTGGGTCTTCATTGCTGCATGCGGGCTTTCTGTGGTTGCGGTGCGCAGGCTTCTCATTGTGGTGGCTTCTCTTGTTGCAGAGCACCAGCTCTAGGCGCCAGGCTTCAGTAGTTGTGGCATGCGGGCTCAGTAGTTGTGGCTCGCAGACGCTAGAGCGCAGGCTCAGTAGTTGTGGCACACGGGCTTAGTTACTCCGTGGCATGCGGGATTTTCCTGGACCAGGGATCGAACCTGTGTCCCCTGCATTGGCAGACAGATTCTTAACCACTGCACCACCAGGGAAGCCCTATATATTGAATTTTTTAAAAAAATAAATTTATTTATTTATTTATTTATTTTTGGCTGTGTTGGGTCTTCGTTTCTGTGCGAGGGCTTTCTCTAGTTGCGGCAAGCGGGGGCCACTCTTCATCGCAGTGCGCGGGCCTTTCACTGTCGCAGCCTCTCTTGTTGCAGAGCACAGGCTCCAGACGCGCAGGCTCAGTAATTGTGGCTCACGGGCCTAGTTGCTCCGCAGCATGTGGGATCTTCCCAGACCACGGCTCGAACCCGTGTCCCCTGCATTGGCAGGCAGATTCTCAACCACTGCGCCACCAGGGAAGCCCTATATTGAATTTTTTATCAAGAAACTTTTAAAAAACTTTCGTATGTGTAGTAAATAAATCTGTAGATGGTGAATTTTTAAAGCAAAATGATATTATCTGAGATAAATGAAAATCTTGTTTCTCCCTTTCCAATCACTTGATTTATCTTTATTTTATTATTCTGGCTTTTAACTTCAGTATAATGTTAAATAGAAGTCACATCATGCCCCTGAGCTAAAAGGGAACATTCTTCATGTTTTACCATTAATTGTGACTTTTTAGTAGGATTTGTGTAGCTATCTTTTATCAAATTAAGGAAGCTCCCTTATATTACTTTTTGAAATCCTTTTATATTAAAAATTGATGTTAAATTTTATCAAATGTTTTCCTCACTTATTGCGCTCTTAATATCCAATATTATACTTGTTAATTCTTCAAGTTCAAGATGGATATTTTAAAGATCTGTTTGCTCCTTTTTTATTTCCTTATTTTTCTCATATTAGTCACATCTTTTATTCTTTAAATCATTATACTTATTTTTATGTTCTCTTTCTGATAATTCAAGTATATGGAATATCTGCAGGTCCGACTCCACTGTCTGATGCTTTTGCTGTTTTTCACATATGACACCTTATTTTATTTTGTGTTTTGTAATTTTTGAATTGGGTTCAGAATTCTGGAAACTTTACCTCTGGGGATTCTTTGAAGCCTGTGTTTTAGGTGAGTTTATCCAGAGAGTATTTTCTTCTGCAGGCTACCAGGAGGTTTTACCAGCTCTGGACTCTTTAAATTCTTGGATAGAAAATTTTCAGACTACTTGCATAGTGAGAATTCAGGTTGTAAATGTACGTAAGGGCTGGGTTTTGGCTACAAATTTTCAAGGAATATTTGTTTTTCTTCCCCTGCATTCAGTGCCAAAGTTCAATTAGACATTATTCCTTGCATTATTCTGGAGGCAGGAAGGGAAAGCGGAGGGAGGCAGACTTGCTTTGAGTATCTTCTTATTTTGAAGGTGTAGTTCCTTGGGACCCCAGCTCTCAATGTTGGGGTGTTTCCTGTTAGATATCTCAACTTGGCTGATTCCTGCCTATTCTCCTCTGGGTCTTGAGAGGGTCTGAAAACCAAAGTGCAAGTTCACCTTTTTGTCAAGTGTTATCAAGTTGAAAGCTATCCGTCGACTTATTTGACTTCTCGGTTCCAACTTACATTTATTTTACTGGCCTTTCAGTGTTTCCTTACCATTTTTTCAACTCTTAGATGCAGTTAAAAATATTTTAAAATATTTTATCCAGCATTTTCATTGTTTTTTTTTTTTTCCATTTAAAGGGTTGTTTGGGTTACTTAGACTGCTCGGATGCCAGAAGCAATAACTTAAACGTAACGATTTCTGACCTCACTTTCAACTTTGTGGTTGATGCTATGTTCACTGTATTAAAGATTTGTGGTTGCTAAGTGCTATATTTCTAGAAAGAAATAACTTGAGAGAGCAAGCAATATAATTGTCCACTCATGAGAGGTTTTTGGGCCACATGTTGCCGTAGCTCATGCATCAGTGTCCTTGCCTTAGGCTGTTCCATTTAACACATAGGGGATTTTTAGTTAAATGGTAAATTCAGTTTAACTAAAACCCCATTTTCTAACCATTGCCTAGAATGTGATAACAATGCCTTGATAACTGTTGAAACTTCTTTCTTTTAATAAAAGATAGCCTTCTAAAATAATGTCATAATTCATATGGTTTAAGATTAAACTTTCAACTATATAAACCTCTTTTAGAAATTAAATACTTCTTTTTCTATTAAATATACATTATTTTCTTGACAAGAGTATGGTCTTTTTAATTACACATGTATTCATAAATCATATTCTTGGTTACCTGTAATTATTATTCTTTTTTTCCAGCTTTTCTTTAAATTGAAGTGTAGTTGATTTCCAATATTGTGTCAGTTTCAGGTGTACAGCAAAGTGATTCAGTTATATATATATATGTATATATATTTTCAGATTATATTCCATTATAGGTTATTATAAGATATTGAATATAATTCCCTGTGCTATACAGGAAATCCTTGTTGCTTATCTATTTTATGTGTAGTAGTTTGTATCTGACCCAGACTCCTAATTTGTGCTTCTCCTGCTCCCTGTCCCCTTTGGTAAGCAGAAGTTTGTTTTCTATGTCTGTGAGTCTGTTTCTGTTTTGCATACAGATTCATTTGTATTTTGTTTTAGATTCTACATATAAGTGATATCATATAGTATTTGTCTTTCTGTGTCTGAGTTACTTCACTAAGTATAATATTCTCTAGGTGTATCCACGTTGCTGCAAATGGCAGTATTTCATTCTTTTTATGGCTGAGTAATATTCCATTGTGTATATTTATAATGTATATATATTAATATGTGTGTGTATATATATATGTGTGTGTATATATATGTGTATATGTGTGTGTGTGTATTTATATATGTCACATCTTCTTAAGCCAATCATTTGTTGATGGATACTTGGGTTGTTTCCATGTCTTGGCTATTGTAAATAGTGTTGCTATGAACACTGGGGTTCATGTATCATGTGAATTAGAGTTTTCGTCTTTTCCAGATGTATGCCCAGGAGTGGGACTGCTGGATCATATGGCAACTCTATTTTTAGTTTTTTAAGGAACCTCCATACTGTTTTCCATAGGTGGCTGCACCAATTTACATTCCCACCAACAGTGTAGGAGGGTTCCCTTTTCTCCCCACCCTCTCCATCATTTGTTATTTGTAGACTTTTTGATGGTGGCCATTCTGACAGGTGTGAGGTGATACCTCATTGTAGTTTTGATGTGCATTTCTCTAACAATTAGCGATGTTGAGTATCTTTTCATGTGCCTGTTGGCCATCTGTATGTAATTATTATTCTTGCGATAATAGTACCAACCTCGGGCTTCCCTGGTGGCGCAGTGGTTGAGAATCTGCCTGCCAATGCAGGGGACACGGGTTCGAGCCCCGGTCTGGGAAGATCCCACATGCCGCGGAGCGACTAGGCCCGTGAGCCACAATTGCTGAGCCTGCGCGTCTGGAGCCTGTGCTCCACAACAAAAGAGGCCGCGACAGTGAGGGGCCCGCGCACCGCGATGAAGAGTGGCCCCCACTTGCCACCAACTAGAGAAAGCCGTCGCACAGAAACGAAGACCCAACAGAGCCATAAATAAATAAAAGAATGACTTTAAAAAAAAAATTGTAGCATAATTAATATACAATAAAAAAAAAAATAGTACCAACCTCACAGAGTTGTGAGAATTTCATGAGTATATGTATGTGAACATTTTTGCACATCATAAAGCAATACAAGGTTACCAAATATATTTTATGAAAGCAAATGTTATATCATCTGAATTCTTATAGCACTTTTAAAAATCATAGGAGGATACGTGTATTCTTCTTTCTAAATTATGAGCTTAATTATGGAAGAAACTTTGACTTAATCAAATGAAATCTCTAGAATTTAGCACCGTGCCCTGCATATTGTGAACATTCAATCACAAAGAATGTTTATTTAATTGGTAATAAATGAGAAATACTTTTAATGAGATGGTTTTCAATATATCTTATGTCATAGAAACATTCACTTTTAAGGGCTATTTATTTAGACTAGGGATTTCTCATGTCTTTTGCTTTTTTCGTCCATATTTTGTATCTGCTAAAGAATGTCTGTTCAACTTTAAGATAATGGGTCTTTGTGGTGAAAGGGCAATGTTACAAGGATTTTCCCATGTGTCAAATGGGAGAGTTTGATTGGATAATATGAAATGTTTTCCCCAGATGTAAGATCTTATGAGGCTTGATAGTAAACAAAGTGTAGACTTAATTTCTACACTGTAGTGCTAACATGGTCACCTTTTAGCCTAGAAAATGCATACTAGAAGACATAAAGGCAAATATATGCAAATATGCAAAATTTGTAAACATATGCAAATCTTCTTTTGCAATATTTGTCTAATCCTCTTTTCAAAACAGAACTATGCAAGCCCTTACCTTGTTAACCTACTTGGGTTGCTTTTCAAAGGTATAACCCATTGCTTCATCCTTTCCGTTACCATCAAATGTTATTTGCTTTGGGTATGATCTGAGGCCATTTTCAGTAATGTCCAAGGTCACAACTGGATAGCCCAATAAAATAATCCATGAGATTGTGTTAATGTATTTACGGAGGAGCTATTATAGCCAGGCTCAGTCCATTATGTTATCCTGAATTATTTAAATATAATGAAATAGAGTATCATTGTGATTGTTGTTTTGGCAGAAATGGTGAATTTATTTTTAGGAATATTGAACTCAGTTGCAAAGAGGGTAGTACCTAAGACCTCAGAGTGAGAAGAGATCTTGAGCTCAGCAGGTTGTAAACATGTTCAATTTGTAAGTTTCCATCAGGTTTATGGGTATGTGGAGGATGTTTAGGTGAGCACCAATTACAAATACAGCTAGTTTTTACATTGTTTATATATCTGTAATTTCTTTAAACATCTTATCTAGATTAGTACTATGAACAATATTGGTGCTTTATCAATAGTTAATAAATACTAAGTGATTGAGAATTGGATGTATTTCAAAATTAATTTTTTACTTGGGGAAATGAAAGAGTAGAAGCCTCATTTAATCCTTCCATTACAAATATTTTCTTCACTTAGAAGGCGTATCTTTTTAATATTTAGTTCAAATTCATGAATGTTATCAAACGCCCTTCCATTCACTTTTTGATAACTAGAATCTTTGCTTTTAAAGATTTTCTCCATTTTCTATAGTTATACATTAAAAGAAGGAAAAACAAACGTTAAATGTAAGGACACATTCTAAATATTCCTGAAGAGATAACATTTTGTTGTCAACTTAGACTGTGAAGTGAACGAATAGAAATCGAAATGCAGTTGCAAGAGGTAGTCTTTTGAGCCTTCTACTGATGTCCATATTACCCATAAGGAGTGCACAGGTTATCTGTGTGAACTATTGTGTAGCTGTAGATCCAGGGATTTTACTCTTTTGCTATCAAACTCCCTTTAGGCAGTGAATCAAGGGAGTATCAACTGAAAAACCTACAGATAAGGAATTTTGAATACTTATAAATAATCCATTCATCCCTTATGGCATAAATAAATAGGGAAGTGCCCCTATTTATTTTGAAGTCCATGTCTGAAAACTCGAATATCTAGACCACTTGTGGACCTACTTTATTTTTTAATATTGTATTTTTCAATTTTCAGTCCTTTGATCCTGTCTCTTTGTATGTCTGGCAATTATTTTTCAATTGACAGACTATTTTTTAAAGCAGTTTTAGATTTACAGGGAAAAAAATGGGCAGAAAGTATAGAAAGTTCTTATGTACTTTCTTCTCTCCTGCCCCAGTTTCCCCTATTACTAACATCTTGCTTTGATGTGGTATATTTGTTAAAATTGACTAACAAACATTGATGATGTTACTAATAGCTAAAATCCATGGTTTTCATTAGGGTTAACTCTTTGTGTTGTATAGTTCCATGGGTTTTGACAAATGCATGATCTGTTGCCCACCATTATAATATCACAATGATTAGTTTTACTGCCCTAAAAATCCCCTGCGCTCCACCTATTCATCCTTCCTTCCTCCCACTGAACCTCTGGCAAACAGTGATAATTTTATTGTCTCTATAGTTCTGCTTTTTCCAGACTGTCTGTAGTTGGGAATCACACAGTAGGTAGCCTTGCAGGCTGGCTTCTATCACTTAAAAATATGCCTTTCAAGTTTCTCCATGTCTTTAAATGGCTTGATAAATCATTTCTTTTAACTGATGAATACTATTTCATTGCATGGATATACATGCCTGATAATTTTAATCAAATGCTAGATATAATGTGTAACAAATCCTAGAAGTCCTAAATGATGTTAACTTCCTAATGAGATGATTTAATTTTCTTCTGGCAAGAAGGTAGATATGGGCATATTACCATGATCTAATGGATCTGAGATTATTTGAGGCTGTATTTCATACTTTGAGAGTTACTCTTCTTCTTTGCTGTTACTTCTAGAATGTAGAGATCTCATCCAAAATCCTGGGATACTTACCCAGGCTTTACTTCCATTTTAGCAAGATGAATTCCAGTTTATATCTTTACCACATAGAGTAGATAAATATCCCATGAACCTAATTAAGAAAAAAAAATATATGCATGAAAGGAAACATATCAGGTATACTGGAGAGATAAAAATAATTATATAAGAATGTTGCATGAAACTGACAAATTTGACAGTCAAAACAAGGTGGCTTATTTTTTAGCAGAACATAAATTATCAAAATTTCTTAAGCCATTTGTCATGGAAGACATTGAAAAATTTATTAGAAATATATTATTTGAGAAAACACTGGGCATCAGATCTGTTAACAACTCACTTTGGCAAAATAGATTATCTAGATGTCATTTAAAAATTACAGACCATAGTATAGTTGGAAATCCCCTGGCTATATGAAGGGTAATTTTTAAATTTATTTATTATTTGTTTATTATTTATTTTTGGCTGTGTTGGGTCCTCGTTTCTGTGCGAGGGTTTTCTTCAGTTGCGGCAAGTGGGGGCCACTCTTCATCGCGGTGCGCGGGCCTGTCACTGTCGCGGCCTCTCTTGTTGCGGAGCACAGGCTCCAGACGCGCAGGCTCAGTAGTTGTGGCTCACGGACCCAGTTGCTCCGCGGCATGTGCGATCCTCCCAGACCAGGGCTCGAACCCGTGTCCCCTGCATTGGCAGGCAGCTTCTCAACCACTGCGCCACCAGGGAAGCCCTGAAGGGTAATTTTTATACAGAAAGCTAATAAAATAGTACCAAAACGTCATAATAGACTAGCTTCATTTACACATTTGAATGCAAGCATTATATTAAAATATTTAGAAGACAGTGGAAAGCTGTTTCAGTAATTCTGCAGGAAAATATCTTAAAACTAAAACTTGATCCCCAGGAAAAAATACAATGTAAACATAAAAATTTAAAAGTTTTCAACATGGGAGGAGACATCAAGTTTGCCATTGATAACTTTTCATAGAAAATATATTACTACAATGACCAAAAATAAAATTAATGGAATTTATCATGTAAAGAAAGTGTGTGGTGAATCATTATATGACTCACTAAAAGGCAATATAAACAGCCACCTTTTAATATAGAGGTAATTATATTTTGTAATTTTGGGTTTTCTAAGAGTGAAGCTGTTTGCTTCTGCCTTCTGATAAAAGTTGATGATATTAATTTAGCAATTCAGAAGATCATGCTCTTGGTTGCATTCCAGTTAATCTGTCTTGTGGGCACTGATTCAGCAGTTGAAGTAACTGTGGCGTTTAAGTTCATAATAATTTGACCTTCAATATTAGGTGTCTCCAATGAAGTGTTTCCATTTATGGAATTCATTTTTTCTCCTGAATTGGTGAAAGCTAGATCTATTTTAAAGCTTGTAACCTCCATATCCATCGTATTATTCAGAGATGTAAGTGTGTGATGGATCAGAATGTTAAAGAGTACTGTTTTATAATTTAAAGTTGGTTGATGTGGTAGGCTGAATAACGGCTCCTAAACATACCAAGTCTTAATCTCTGGAACCTGTAAATAGGAAAAAGGAGTTTTTGCATATGTGATTAAGTTATGGATATTGAGATGGGGAGATTATCCTGGTTTACCCAGGTGGAAACTAAATGTAATCAAATGTATCCTTAGAGAGAAAGCAAAGGGAGATTTGATACAGACAGAAGAGAAGGTAGCATTCTGACTATGGAGGCAGAGATTGGAGTGATGTAGCTGCAAGCCCAGAAATGCCCAAGGAATTCTAGCAGCCACGAGAAGATGGAAGAGGTAAGGAATGGATTCTCCCCAGAGCCTCCAGAGAGAGTGTGATCCCATCAACACCTTGATTTCTTCCTAATGATAGTGATACTAATACAAAAATTAAAAGATATCTGAGCCTTTTTATTCACACAGAATATTTTCAGACTATTTATGAAGTTATTTCTCATTTAGGCACAAGGTTTTACCCCTTGAAGTTGTTTCCCACTTTGTCTCTTAAATTTTTTAAAAATTGTTGAGGTATAATTGACATATAACTTTATATTAGTTTCAGGTGTTCAACATAATTTGATATTTGTATATATTGTGAAATGATCACCACAATGTCTAGTTAACATCCATCAGCTGACACACAATTACAAAAATTATTTTCTTCTGATGAGAACTCTCTTAGCAACTTTCAAATACGCAATACAGTATTATTAACTGAAGTTACCATGCCATACATCTCCATGACTTACTTTATAACTAGAAGTTTGTACCTTTTGATTCCCTTCACGCATTCACTCACCTCCCTCACCTCTAGCAACCACCAATCTTCTGATCTTCTGTATCTATGAACTTGTTTTATTTTTATTTTTTAGATTCCACATATAAGTGAGATCATACGGTATTTGTTTCTCTGACTTACTTCACTTAGCATAATGCCCTCAAGGTCCATCCGTGTTGTCACAAATGGCAAGATTTCTTTATTTTTTATGGCTAGATAATGTCCCATTGTATATATACATGGATATACACAATGGATACATCTTTATCCATTCATACATCAGTGGACACTTAGGTTGTTTCCATATCTTGGCTATTGTAAATAATGCTGCTATGAACATGGGGGTGCAGATATATTTTCAAGTTACTGTTTTCATTTTCTTCAGATAAATACCAAGAAGTGGAATTGCTGGATCATATGGTAGTTCTATTTTTAGTTTTTTGAGGACCCTCCATACTGTTTCCATAGTGGCCGCACCAATTTACATTCCCACCAACAGTGAACAAGGGTTCCCTTTTCCCCACACCCTCTTCAGCATTTGTTATTTGTAGACTTTTTAATGATGGCCATTCTGACTGGTGTGAGGTGGTATCTCATTGTAGTTTTGATTTGTATTTCTCTAATAATTAGTGACTTCAAGCATCTTTTCATGTGCCTGTTGGCCATCTGTATGTCTTCTTTGGAGAAATGTCTATTTCTTTTTTTTTTTTTTTTTTTAAACATCTTTATTGAAGTATAATTGCCTTACAATGGTGTGTTAGCTTCTGCTTTATAACAAAGTGAATCAGTTATACAATATGTTCCCATTTCTCTTCCCTCTTGCATCTCCCTCCCTCCCACCCTCCCCATCCCACCCCTCTAGGTGGTCACAAAGCACCGAGCTGATCTCCCTGTGCTATGCGGCTGCTTCCCACTAGTTATCTATTTTACATTTGGTAGTGTATACATGTCCATGACACTCTCTTTCCCTGTCACATCTCACCCCACCCCCTCCCCATATCCTCAAGTCCATTCTCTAGTAGGTCTGTGTCTTTATTCCGTCTTGCCACTAGGCTCTTCATGGCCTTTTTTTTTTTTTTCCCTTAGATTCCGTCTATATGTGTTAGCATACTGTATTTGTTTTTCTCTTTCTGACTTACTTCACTCTGTATGACAGACTCTAACTCCATCCACCTCATTACAAATACCTCCATTTCATTTCTTTTTATGGCTGAGTAATATTCCATTGTATATATGTGCCACATCTTCTTTATCCATTCATCTGTCGATGGACATTTAGGTTGCTTCCATGTCCTGGCTATTGTAAATAGAGCTGCAATGAACATTTTGGTACATGACTCTTTTTGACCTATGGTTTTCTCAGGGTATATGCCCAGTATTGGGATTGCTGGGTCGTATGGTAGTTCTATTTGTAGTTTTTTAAGGAACCTCCATACTGTTCTCCATAGTGGCTGTATCAATTTACATTCCCACCAACAGTGCAAGAGTGTTCCCTTTCCTCCACACCCTCTCCAGCATTTATTATTTCTAGATTTTTTGATGATGGCCATTCTGACCGGTGTGAGATGATTTGCATTTGATTTGCATTTCTCTAATGATTAATGATGTTGAGCATTCTTTCATGTGTCTGTAGGCCATCTGTATATCTTCTTTGGAGAAATGCCTATTTAGGTCTTCTGCCCATTTTTGGATTGGGTTGTTCGTTTTTTTGTTATTGAGCTGCATGAGCTGCTTGTAAATCTTGGAGATTAATCCTTTGTCAGTTGCTTCATTTGCAAATATTTTCTCCCATTCTGAGGGTTGTCTTTTGGTCTTGTTTATGGTTTCCTTTGCTGTGCAAAAGCTTTGAAGTTTCATTAGGTCCCATTTGTTTATTTGTGTTCTTATTTCCATTTCTCTGGGAGCTGGGTCAAAAAGGATCTTGCTGTGATGTATGTCATAGAGTGTTCTGCCTATGTTTTCCTCTAAGAGTTTGATAGTGTCTGGCCTTACACTTAGGTCTTTAATCCATTTTGAGTTTATTTTTGTGCATGGTGTCAGGGAGTGTTCTAATTTCATACTTTTACATGTACCTGTCCAGTTTTCCCAGCACCACTTATTGAAGAGGCTGTCTTTTCTCCACTGTATTTGCTTGCCTCCTTTATCAAAGATAAGGTGATCATATGTGTATGGGTTTATCTCTGGGCTTTCTATCCTGTTCCATTGATCTATATTTCTGTTTTTGTGCCAGTACCAAACTGTATTGATTACTGTAGCTTTGTAATATAGTCTGAAGTCAGGGAGCCTGATTCCTCCAGCTCCATTTTTCGTTCTCAAGATTGCTTTGGCTATTCAGGATCTTTTGTGTTTCCATACAAACTGTGAAATTTTTTGTTCTAGTTCTGTGAAAAATGCCAGTGGTAGTTTGATAGGGATTGCATTGAATCTGTAGATTGCTTTGGGTAGTAGAGTCATTTTCACAATGTTGATTCTTCCAATCCAAGAACATGGTATATCTCTCCATCTATTTGTATCATCTTTAATTTCTTTCATCAGTGTCTTATAATTTTCTGCATACAGGTCTTTTGTCTCCTTAGGTAGGTTTATTCCTAGATATTTTATTCTTTTTGTTGCAATGGTAAACGGGAGTGTTTTCTTAATTTCACTTTCAGATTTTTCATCATTAGTATATAGGAATGCAAGAGATTTGTGTGCATTAGTTTTGTATCCTGCTACTTTACCAAATTCATTGATTAGCTCTAGTAGTTTTCTGGTAGCATCTTTAGGATTCTCTATGTATAGTATCATGTCATCTGCAAACAGTGACAGCTTTACTTCTTCTTTTCCGATTTGGATTCCTTTTATTTCTTTTTCTTCTCTGATTGCTGTGGCTAACACTTCCAAAACTATGTTGAATAATAGTGGTGAGAGTGGGCAACCTTGTCTTGTTCCTGATCTTAGTGGAAATGGTTTCAGTTTTTCACCTTTGAGAACGATGTTGGCTGTGGGTTTGTCATATATGGCCTTTATTATGTTGAGGAAAGTTCCCTCTATGCCTACTTTCTGCAGGGCTTTTATCATAAATGGGTGTTGAATTTTGTCGAAAGCTTTCTCTGCATCTATTGAGATGATCATATGGTTTTTCTCCTTCAGTTTGTTAATATGATGTATCACGTTGATTGATTTGCGTATATTGAAGAATCCTTGCATTCCTGGAATAAACCCCACTTGATCATGGTGTATGATCCTTTTAATGTGCTGTTGGATTCTTTTTGCTAGTATTTTGTTGAGGATTTTTGCATCTATGTTCATCAGTGATATTGGCCTGTAGTTTTCTTTCTTTGTGACATCTTTGTCTGGTTTTGGTATCAGGGTGATGGTGGCCTCGTAGAATGAGTTGGGGAGTGTTCCTCCCTCTGCAATATTTTGGTAGAGTTTGAGAAGGATAGGTGTTAGCTCTTCTCTAAATGTTTGATAGAATTCGCCTGTGAAGCCATCTGGTCCTGGGCTTTTGTTTGTTGGAAGGTTTTTAATCACAGTTTTAATTTCAGTGCTTGTGATTGGTCTGTTCATATTTTCTATTTCTTCCTGGTTCAGTCTCGGCAGGTTGTGCGTTTCTAAGAATCTGTCCATTTCTTCCAGGTTGTCCATTTTATTGGCATAGAGTTGCTTGTAGTAATCTCTCATGATCGTTTGTATTTCTGCAGTGTCAGTGGTTACTTCTCCTTTTTCATTTCTAATTCTATTGATTTGAGCCTTCTCCCTTTTTCTCTTGATGAGTCTGGCTAATGGTTTATCAATTTTGTTTATCTTCTCAAAGAACCAGCTTTTAGTTTTATTGATCTTTGCTATTGTCTCCTTCATTTCTTTTTCATTTATTTCTGATCTGATCTTTATGATTTCTTTCCTTCTGCCAGCTTTGGGGTTTTTTTGTTCTTCTTTCTCTAATTGCTTTAGGTGCAAGGTTAGGTTGTTTATTCGAGATGTTTCCTGTTTCTTGATGTAGGCTTGTATTGCTATAAACTTCCCTCTTAGAACAGCTTTTGCTGCATCCCATAGGTTTTGGGTCGTCGTGTCTCCATTGTCATTTGTTTCTAGGTATTTTTTGATTTCCCCTTTGATTTCTTCAGTGATCACTTCATTATTAAGTAGTGTATTGTGTAGCCTCCATGTGTTTGTATTTTTTACAGATCTTTTCCTGTAATTGATATCTAGTCTCATAGCATTGTGGTCGGAAAAGATACTTGATATGACTTCAATTTTCTTAAATTTCCAAGGCTTGATTTGTGACCCAAGATATGATCTATCCTGGAGAATGTTCCATGAGCACTTGAGAAAAATGTGTATTCTGTTGCTTTTGGGTGGAATGTCCTATAAATATCAATTAAGTCCATCTTGTTTAATGTATCATTTAGAGCTTGTGTTTCCTTATTTATTTTCATTTTGGATGATCTGTCCATGGGTGAAAGTGGGGTGCTAAAGTCCCCTACTATGATTGTGTTACTGTCGATTTCCCCTTTTATGGCTGTTAGTATTTGCCTTATGTATTGAGGTGCTCCTATGTTGGGTGCATAAATATTTACAATTGTTATACCTTCCTCTTGGATTGATCCCTTGATCATTATATAGTGTCCTTCTTTGTCTCTTGTAATAGTCTTTATTTTAAAGTCTATTTTGTCTGATATAAGAATTGCTACTCCAGCTTTCTTTTGATTTCCATTTGCATGGAATATCTTTTTCCATCCCCTCACTTTCAGTCTGTATGTGTCTCTAGGTCTGAAGTGGGTCTCTTGTAGACAGCATATATATATGGGTCTTGTTTTTGTATCCATTCAGCCAGTCTGTGTCTTTTGGTTGGAGCATTTAATCCATTTACATTTAAGGTAATTATCAATATGTATGTTCCTATTCCCATTTTCTTAAATGTTTTGGGTTTGTTATTGTAGGTGTTTTCCTTCTCTTGTGTTTCTTGCCTAGAGAAGTTCCTTTAGCATTTGTTGTAAAGCTGCTTTGGTGGTGGTGAACTCTTTCAGCTTTTGCTTGTCTGTAAAGGTTTTAATTTCTCCATCAAATCTGAATGAGACCCTTGCTGGGTAGAGTAATCTTGGCTGTAGGTTTTTCTCCTTCATCACTTTAAGTATATCCTGCCACTCCCTTCTGGCTTGCAGAGTTTCTGCTGAAAGATCAGCTGTTAACCATATGGGGATTCCCTTGTGTGTTATTTGTTGTTTTTCCCTTGCTGCTTTTAATATGTTTTCTTTATATTTAATTTTTGATAGTTTGATTAATATGTGTCTTGGCGTGTTTCTCCTTGGATTTATCCTGTTTGGAACTCTTTGCTTTCTGGACTTTATTGACTATTTCCTTTCCCATATTAGGGAAGTTTTCAACTATAATCTCTTCAAATATTTTCTCAGTCCCTTTCTTTTTCTCTTTTTCTGGGACCCCTATAATTCGAATGTTGGTGCGTTTAATGTTGTCCCAGAGGTCTCTGAGACTGTCCTCAGTTCTTTTCATTCTTTTTTCTTTATTCTGCTCTGCAGTAGTTATTTCCAGTATTTTATCATCCAGGTCACTTATCCGTTCTTCTGCCTCAGTTATTCTGCTATTGATCCCGTCTAGGGTGTTTTTAATTTCATTTATTGTGCTTTTCATCGTTGCTTGGTTCCTCTTTAGTTCTTCTACGTCCTTGTTAAATGTTTCTTGCATCTTGTCTATTCTATTTCCAAGATTTTGGATCATCTTTACTATCATTATTCTGAATTCTTTTTCAGGTAGACTGCCTATTTCCTCTTCATTTGTTAGGTCTGGTGTGTTTTGACCCTGCTCCTTCATCTGCTGTGTGTTTTTCTGTCTTCTCATTTTGCTTATCTTACTGTGTTTGGGGTCTCCTTTTCACAGGCTGCAGGTTCGTAGTTCCTGTTGTTTTTGGTATCTGTCCCCAGTGGCTAAGGTTGGTTCAGTGGGTTGTGTAGGCTTCCTGGCGGAGGGGACTAGTGCCTGTGTTCTGGTCGATGAGGCTGGATCTTGTCTTTCTGGTGGGCACATCCACGTCTGGTGGTGTGTTTTGGGGTGTCTGTGGCCTTATTATGATTTTAGGCAGCCTCTCTGCGAATGGATGGGGCTGTGTTCCTGTCTTGCTAGTTGTTTGGCATAGGGTGTCCAGCACTGTAGCTTGCTGGTCGTTGAGTGAAGCTGGGTCTTGATGTTGAGATGGAGATCTCTGAGAGATTTGCGCTGTTTGGTATTACGTGGATCTGGGAGGTCTCTTGTGGACCAGTGTCCTGAAGTTGGCTCTCCCACCTCAGAGGCACAGCCCTGATGCCTGGCTGGGGCACCAAGATCCTTTCATCCACACGGCTCAGAATAAAAGGGAGAAAAAATAGACAAAGAAAGAAAGAGGATAAAATAAAATAAAATAAAATAAAATAAAATAAAATAAAGCTATTATAATAAAAAATAAGAAAAAAATATTATTAAGAAAATATTTATTAAGAAAAAATTTTTTTAAAATTTTTTAAAATAACTTTATTAATTTTTTATAATAAAAAATAAGAAAAAATTAAGAAAAAAAATTTTTAAGTTTTTTAAATAAAAAATATGGAAAAACTTATTAAGAAAAAAATTTTTTTTAATTTTTAAAAATAGAAAATAAGGAAAAATTATTAAGAAAACATTTATTAAGAAAAAAAATTTTTAAGAAAAAAACGGACGGACCGAACCCTAGGACAAATGGTGAAAGCAAAGCTATACAGACAAGATCTCACCCAGAAGCATACACACATACACTCACAAAAAAAGGAAAAGGGGAAAAATTAATATATCCTGCTCCCAAAGTCCACCTCCTGAATTTGGGATGATTCGTTGTCTATTCAGGTATTCAACAGATGCAGGTACATCAAGTTGTTTGTGGAGCTTTAAGCTGCTGCTTCTGAGGCTGCTGGGAGAAATTTCCCTTTCTCTTCTTTGTTCGTACAGCTCCTGGGGTTCAGCTTTGGATTTGGACCCGCCTCTGCGTGTAGGTCGCCTGAGGGTGTCTGTTCTTTGCTCACCCAGGACGGGGTTAAAGGAGCAGCTGACTCGGGGGCTCTGGCTCACTCAGGACGGGGGGGAGGGAGGGGTACGGAGTGCGGGGCGAGCCTGCGGCGGCAGAGGCCGGCGTGACGTTGCAGCAGCCTGAGGCGCGCCGTGTGTTCTCCTGGGTAAGTTGTCCCTGGATCACGGGAGCCTGGCAGTGGCGGGCTGCACAGGCTCCCGGGAGGGGAGGTGTGGAGAGTGAGCTGTGCTCGCACACAGGCTTCTTGGTGGCGGCAGCAGCAGCCTTAGCATCTCATGCCCGTCTCTGGGGTTCACGCTGATAGCTGCGGCTCGCGCCCGTCTCTGGAGCTCGTTTAGGCGGCGCTCTGAATCCCCTCTCCTTGCGCACCGCAAAACAAAGAGGCAAGAAAAAGTCTCTTGCCTCTTCGGCAGCTCCAGACTTTTTCCTGGACTCCCTCCCGGCTAGCTGTGGCGCACTAGCCCCCTTCAGGCTGTGTTCACGCAGCCAACCCCAGTCCTCTCCCTGTGATCCGACCAAAGCCCGAGCCTCAGCTCCCAGCCCCTGCCCGCCCCGGCGGGTGAGCAGACAAGCCTCTCGGGCTGGTGAGTGCTGGTCGGCACCGCTCCTCTGTGCGGGAATCTCTCCGCTTTGCCCTCCGCACCCCTGTGGCTGCGCTCTCCTCCGTGGCTCCGAAGCTTCCCCACTCCGCCACCCGCAGTCTCCGCCCACGAAGGGGCTTCCTAGTGTGTGGAAACCTTTCCTCCTTCACAGCTCCCTCCCACTAGTGCAGGTCCCGTCCCTATTCTTTTGTCTCTGTTATTTCTTTTTTCTTATGCCCTACCCAAGTACGTGGGGAGTTTCTTGCCTTTTGGGAGGTCTGACGTCTTCTGCCAGCGTTCAGTGGGTGTTCTGTAGGAGTAGTTCCACGTGTAGATGTATTTCTAATGTATCTGTGGGAAGGAAGGTGATCTCCACGTCTTACTGTTCTGCCATCTTGCCCAGACCCCTGAATAGCCATTTTTAACCCAATTTCTATGCCTCCTCCCTTTTCTCTTGAGCTGCTAAGAGGGCAGCCTGAGCATATGGAAAGGCAATATAGTATCTCCAACAAATCGTCTTGCTAATTTGGAGGATACATTTTACAATATTTTTGGCAAGACTTAGGAATCCAATTTCCAACCTCTCTGTGTAATTTATCTATATTGTAATGAATGAGTCTGACCTTTTAATTTATTTATTGTCAATGTGTAAAATACACACATATAAGTTTCCTCTGCACTGTGCTCTGCCTTCTTTCTCTCTGCCACGGATGGCACACAAATGTCACAAATGTGGGAATTTTTGGAAACACACTTAAAACCAGTACATGCTTACAAACAATATCTCCCTTTGTAGTGTTCCACATTGTATGTGTATCTCAGAGTTGAGAATATTAACTCTGTGAACTTTTAATTTTTATGTTTTTATTTGTTTTCTGGACTACATAAATGGTTTAATGAAGAGAGATCTTAGTTTCACTTAATAGTGTATTTATGAACCCATATATTTTCATGCATATATTGTTTACATTACCATGCACTGAAAGCTCATCATTGCTACTGCTTTGCAAGGCTTGTCACTGTGAAATAAGTTAAACTCTGTGTGCTTTTTGGCTTAAAGAGTAAAGGGACAATCAAGTTTAACACTTCAGACTTTCTTGCTTTTAATATTAGGAAGATGAATAAAATTGGGACTTGGACAATGATCATATTACCAACATTTGGAAAATATTCAACTATATTTGATTTTCAGTCCTAAACAATACAAGTTAAAAACAAAATTAAGTAAACAAAGCTATTCTCCAAAGACAGAAAGCTCCTTGTCCCTGAAAATAGCATTTGTTTCTGATGTATTTTTATCATTTCTCAGTGTCTAGCATAGTGCTAGTACACAGAGTTCATTTTCATAAATTCCTTTTGAGAAATTTCTAAATATTTATATCTGAATTTCATGGGTGATTGCTTACTTGAATGAAAGAAAAGTGAGTAAGCCTATTTATTTCAACATAAATTTTATTATGGGGGGAAGAATGTTTAAAGATAAAGATAGAAAGATTGTGACTGGTTGGTAAAAGTTTATTAAGAATCCATTACAGAGGAAGGAGTTTCAGCAAAGGATGGATTACTGAGGAGGACTAGTAGCAGGGAAACCAGTTGGAAGGCTATTGCGAACCAAGATGGGTATAAACAGTAATTTATGCATTGCAGATTTTAGGCCTGGTTCTATGCTACATATTTTACAGGTAATATACCTCCATAAAATATTTCAGGTAATCATTATTATCTCAATTTTGCAGAAATGCAAATGAACAAAGAAATAAACAAATACACCCTGAGGCATAGGGAGGTGATGTAACTTGCTCAAGGTCACACAGCTAAGTGCCCGAATGAGATTCTAACGCTTGTCCATTAGACTCCTCAGCCTGTGCTTCTCCCACCTCACTCTGCTCCCTCCTATGAACTGTGAGTTTGCAGAGATGCAGGGGAGAAACTTTGTGAGCTGGTAATTATAGTATTTTGGAGGAACTATTTTGGCTTTTCATTTTTCTTGATTAAATTATTTTCAGACATATTAGTGTCTTCTTTTTGTACAGAAAGCTAACATTTGACCCTTTCTAGGGTCAGAGACGTTTTGAAAGCTTGCAAGTACAATCCTGAAGCAACAAGGGAAAGTTTTTAAATTGAATTTGCAAATTGTAGTAAAATAAAATATATATTATAATATCAAAAAGTGATTTTAATGGCTCAATAAATTAAGAATAAGGCAGACAAACGAGTGCTTTATCACTACATAATGTTTTAGGAACACGAAGTCTGTGTTCATAATACTAAATTTATCTAGATGTTCTGTAATCACAGAGAGTACTTGGTAGTATTAAAATAATTCAAGTAGACAGGATGCTTACAGAGTTATCATTCATGATATACAAATATGAGAAATCTTCAGATCAACTGGGGAGAATATTTGTGATCAATAGACAGATTGGATTCTACTCCACCACTCTTGTTTAAAATCAAGTATAAAATTTGGAATTAGAGACAAAAAATTAAATAAATGAGAGATTCTAAGAAATGTTCAACCTATTTTTCCTAACACATGGCAGCTACTGGTATAAAAAAAAATCTTTGAAAATGTATTAATATACTTATTCAATAAAGGATGCTTTTTAATTGAAGTATAGTTGATATACAATGTTGTATTAATTTCTGATGTACAGCAAAGTAATTCCATTACACATATATGTATATATTCTTTTCCATTATAGGTTAGTACAAGATATTGAATATAGTTCCCTGTGCTATACAGTAAATCCTTGTTGTTTATTTTATATATAGTGGTGTGTATCCGTTAATCCCATACTCCTAATTTATCTTTCCCCACCCTTTTCCCTTTGGTAACCGTAAGTTTATTTTCTATGAGTCTGTTTCTGTTTTGTAAGTAATTTCATTTGTATCATTTTTTTTTTAGATTCCACATATAAGTGATATCCTAAGTGTCTTTCTCTGACTTACTTCACTTAGTATCATATTCTCTAGGTCCATCCATGTTGCTGCAAATGGCATTATTTCATTCTTTCTTATGGCTGAGTAATATTCCATTGTATTTAGGTACCACATCTTCTTTATCCATTCATCTGTCAATGGACATTTAGGTTGCTTCCATGTCTTGGCTATTGTGAATCGTGCTGCAATGAACACTGGGGTGCATGTGTTGTTTCAAAATGAATTATGGTTTTCTCCGGATATGTGCCCAGGCGTGGGATTGCTGGATCATATGGTAGCTCTACTTTTAGTTTTTTAAGGAACCTCCATACTGTTCTCTGTAGTGGCTCTACCAATTTAAATTCCCACCAACAGTGTACGAGGATTAAAGGATGCTCCATTAATTGGGGAAAACAAGAGCAGTAATAAGTGGTTATTTTACACACACCAAAATATCTATCCATCCATCCCCACAAACATATATAGCATATAAACTATAACATGCAGTAATATAAATGTTATAAATAATGTACAACATATGAACTAATATGTTAACTTATAAGTGATATTAAAAATACAAATTATGATATATAAACAATTATATGCCATACAGTGAATAATATATATTAATGAATATTATGTAATATGTAATACTGTATATTTAGTATATAAAATTTATCTATAATAATTATATGGAATGTTTCATATAATGTATATAGTGATATATAAAATAGTACATTTTATAGAATGTATTCTACTTTTGTAATCATAATTTTTTTATAATCAGATCATAGTATATATTTTTCTCTATAAACATTATTGGAAGATTATTTTCTCTCTCATTCTCTTTCACTTTAACTGACATTATATGAAAGAATCCTAATCACATTTCACTTCAAAGTTTTTAGACTGCCTCTGCATTTCGAAAAATAGTCTTAAATTCTAAATTGTTCCAGCTTTTAAATAGTCATATACACAGTTACCCTTTCAAACAATCCACAGAGTGTTACTCATGAGATTGAAAGAGAACAAGATATTTGAGCACCAATTACCTGCTTGGTGATTTATGTAAGTAATCTTAGAATCCTCGCATCAATCCTGTGAGAGACATACCATTTAACCCTTTATAAATGGGTTATAATTACGTGGAAAATTACCTTTCTAAAGTCTTGACAGGATGTGAACCCAAATGTGTTTACCTCAAATGTGATTCTCTTTGCACTGTATTATATTGTTATCCTAGCATGGTTTATGTAACGTTTACTTTTATATATGAGGAATAACGCATAGTATATCTTTCCCAAAATAAGCACAAAATAAATCATTTTCCAGACTGGATAAAGTAAAGCATTTCTACAGCACTGTCGACTAAAATTTTGAAGAAATCAGTATCTAAGGTGAGCTTACTTATACTCCCAGCACAGTAATTAAGCTGAGTTGTATGCTATTTGTCTATGAAGACTTTGCCTAATTTGTGAGTTTTATATTTTATCTGTAGTTTGAAGAAATCAAGAGGAAGCTATAGATTCTCCCATTACCTTGAGTCATTATCATCCCATATTATTATGAAGAAGAATCTCAGAGATTCATATTAAACCTAAACTTTCTAACCTTGTGTTTTCATCATTACATAAGATTGATATTGAAGGCGGTTTTGAGAACTATCCAACCTTGTAATAGAAGGTTATTTTAGGAAGGTACGCTGTATTAATCCCAGCATGGGTTATTGATGTTAACGTCAGGGAATGGGGAAATTTAGGTAGGCATGACCTTTAGATAAAATGACCCCTCTGCTGCAAAGGGAATACCCTAGCAGAGCTCTTGCTTTAGGGATAATTACTGTGTAGAATAAATGATCTTGGTTTGTCCATACCTTATATTCAGCTTTCATGGACTGTACTGCCCTTTATTTAGAAAACCAGAATAATAGTAAATATCACAATTTAGGACCTGGCAATCATATGAACATTTTCAATAAACTCTGTAGAAATGACAGTCATCCCTTCATCATATTTATATTGATAAAAACGAGGGGCTTTTAGAAACTTTGCTCCATTTCATTGTTCCCTTTTTGATGGTCTCAGTGTTTTTCAGATAGTTAACTTTAAAATATTCCAGTGATTTAATACCAATAATAAACTGAATTTTCCTATCACTAACAGATTTTATAACCCCAAATCTATGTAATCACACTGATTAATAGTTGAATAAACATTTATTAACTATTTCTAAGTATTTCTTTTAGAAGTTAAAGGATAGGAGCTCTTTCAGTTTATAGTTGATTTATAAAATAAATTAGTTTTTCAAGATTATTTCTATCTTTTTTTTGCTCCTTTACTTCTCCTGAGATTTTGAGCTCAGATACTCCCATCACTATCTGCTTTCATTCGTTCTTTTTTTTTTTTTTTTTTTTAAAGCCAGATCGTATAAGACCTTATAGTTCATGACTTTATTTTACATGGCTATTTTTGAGTGGAATATGGACATGATCTGATTTGTGATTTTTTTTTTAAATAAATTTTTTTTTTTTTGAAACTCACGGTCTTTTATTTATTTATTTATTTATGACTGTGTTGTGTCTTTGTCTCTGTGCGAGGACTTTCTCTAGTTGTGGCAAGTGGGGACCACTCTTCATCGCGGTGCGCGGGCCTCTCACCATCGCGGCCTCTCTTGTTGCGGAGCACAGGCTCCAGACGCGCAGGCTCAGTAACTGTGGCTCACGGGCCTAGTTGCCCGGCAGCATGTGGGATCTTCCCAGACCAGGGCTCGAACCCGTGTCCCCTGCATTGGCAGGCAGATTCTCAACCACTGCGCCACCAGGGAAGCCCACTTTCATTCGTTCTTATGGACAGGTATAAAGGTGCAATGAATGGAGGCAGATGATAGGTTTGTAGAATCATTATCAAACACACTGGCATTTTAAGATAGAGCTTTTATTAAAAAAAAATTTTAAAAATTGGAATATAGTTGATTTACAATGTTGTGTTAATTTCAGGTGTACAGCAAGGTGAATCAGTTATACATATACATATATCCATTCATTTTTTAGATTCTTTTCCCGTATAGGTTATTACAGAATATTGAGTTCCCTGTATTATACAGTAGGTCCTTACTAGTTATATATTTTATATGTAGTAGTGTGTACATGTTAATACCTGTCTCCTAATTTATCCCTCCACTCCCTCCTTTCGCCTTTGGTAACCGTAAGTTTGTTTTCTACATCTGTAACTCTATTTCTGTTTTGTAAATAAGTTCATTTGTACCATTTTTTTAGATTCAACATATAAGCAATATCATATGAAACTTGTCTTGCTCTGACTTACTTCACTTAGTATGATAATCTCACGGTCCATCCATGTTGTTGCAAATGGCATTACTTCATTCTTTTTTATGACTGAGTAATATTCTATTGTATATATGTATCACATCTTCTTTATTTCTCTGTTGATGGATATTTAGGTTGCTTCCATGTCCTGGCTATTGTAAATAGTGCTGCAGTGAACACTGGGGTGCGTGTATCTTTCAAATTATGGTTTTTCTCTGGATATATGCCCATGAGTGGGATTGCTGGATCATTAAGGTAGTTCTAGTTTTAGTTTTTTAAGGAACCTCCATACTGTTCTCCATAGTGGCTGTATCAATTTACATTCCCACCAACAGTGCACAAGGGTTCCCTTCTCTCCATATCCTCGCCAACACTTGTTATTTTTTCACTAATATGTACAGTACTTTTACATAATTTTTATTAATGTACACATTTCATTTTGTGTCCAGCTTTTAATTGAAATATAGTTGATTTATAATATTGTGTTAGTTTTAGGTGTACAGCAAAGTGATTCAGTTATATATATATTTTTAGATTTTCAATTGTATATATTTTTTCAAATTATTTTCCATTATAGGTTATTAAAAGATATTAAAAATATTATGCAGTAAATCCTTGTTGTTTATCTGTTTTATATATAGTAGTGTGTATCTGTTAATCCCCTACTTCTAATTTATCCTCCTCCCCCATCCTTTCCCCTTTGGTAACCATAAGTTTTTCTTCTATGTGTGTGAGGCTGTTTCTGTTTTGTATATTGATTCATATGCATTATTTTTTAGAGTCCATATATAAGTGATATCATATAATAATTGTCTTCGTCTGACTTAACTTCACTTAGTATGATAATCTCTAGGTCCATCCATGTTGCTGTTCTTTTTTATGGCTGACTAATATTCCATTGTATACATGTACCACATCTTCTTTATCCATTCCTCTGTTGATGGACATTTAGGTTGCTTCCACATCCTGGCTATTGTAAATAGTGCTGCAGTGAACACTGGGGTGCGTGTATCTTTCAAATTATGGTTTCCTCTGGATATATGCCCGTGAGTGGGATTGCTGGATCATAAGGTAGTTCTAGTTTTAGTTTTTTAAGGAACCTCCATACTGTTCTCCATAATGGTTGTACCAATTTACATTCCCACCAACAGTGTAAAAGGGTTCCTTTTTCTCCGCATCCTCTCCAGCATTTACTGTTTGTAGATTTTTTGATGATGGCCATTCTGACCGGTGTGAGGTGATACCTCACCTCACTGTAGTTTCGATTTGCATTTCTCTAATAATTAGTGATGTTGAGCATATTTTCATGTTTTTTGGCCATCTGCATGTCTTCTTTGGAGAGATGTCTATTTAGATCTTCCACCCATTTTTTGATTTTTTTTTTTTTTGATATTGAGCTGCATGAGCTCTTTGTATATTTTGGAGATTAATCCCTTGTCAGTTGTTTCGTTTGCAAATATTTTCTCCCATTCTGTGGGTTGTCTTTTCATTTTGTTTATGGTTTGTTTTGCTGTGCAAAAGCTTTTAAGTTTCATTAGGTCCCATTTGTTTATTTTTGTTTTTATTTTCATTACCCTAGAAGGTGGATAAAAAAAAACGTTGCTGCGATTTACGTCAGAGAGTGTTCTGCCTATGTTTTGCTCTAAGAGTTTTATAGGATCCGGCCTTATATTTATGTCTTTAATCCATTTTGAGGTTATTTTTGTGTATGGTATTAGGGAATGTTCCAATTTCATTCTTTAAGATAGAGCTTAATTCTGTGAAATTATCTTAGAAATGTAACTCTATTTTTTATTGAGGTATAACTGATGTACACCAAAAACTAATATAATGTTGTATAACATAATGATTCAATATTTGTATATTTTGTGTAAATGATCATCACATTAAGTCTAGTTAACATCTATCACCATACATAGTTACACTTGTTTTTCTTGTGATGAGAACATTATAGATTTACTCACTTAGCAACTTTCATATATGCAATATAGTACTATTAACTACAGTGGCCATGTGGTGCATTACATCCCCATGAATTCTTTATTTTATAACTGAAAGTTTATACCTTTTGACTCCCTTCACCCATGTTGCCCACCCTACCTCAAAATCCTACCTCTGGGAACCACCAACCTGTCCTCTGTATCTATGAGAGTGGTTTATTTTTTTTCTTGATTACACATATAAAAGATAACATATGGTATTTGTCTGTCTGACTTACTTCACTTAGCATAATGCCTTTGAGGTCTATCCATGTTGTTGCAAATGGCAAGACTTCCCTTTTGGGTGGCTGAATAATATTCCACAGTATATATCAACTACAGTTTGTTTATCGATTCATCCATCAGTGGACATCTAAGCTGTCTCCATATCTTGGCTATTGTAAATAATGCTGCAGTGAACGTGAAGTGCTGGTACTCCTTCCAAATAGTTACTTTATTTCCTTTGGGTATATATCCAGAAGTGGAATTGCTGGATCCTATGGTAGTTCTATTTTTAATTCTTTGAGAAACCCCCATACTGTTTTCACAGTGGCTATACCAACTTACAGTACCACCAATAGTGTACAGTGGTTCCCTTTTCTCCACATCCTCACTTATGCATGCAATTTCTTGTCTTTTTGATACTAGCCATTCTAGGAGGTGTAAGGTGATATTCCATTGTGGTTTTGATTTGCACTTAACCTGACTAGTGATGTTGAGCATCTTCTCATGTACCTCTTGGCCACCTGTATATCTTCTTTGGAAAAAAGTCTATCCAGATTGTTCACCCATTTTTCACTTAGATTATTTTTTATCTGTTGAGTTGTATGAATTCTTTATGTATTTTGGATATTAATCCTTATCAAATATATGATTTGCAAATATCTTCTCCCATTTGGTAGGTTTCCTTTTCATTTTGTTGATGGTTTCCTTTGCTGAGCAAAAGCTTTTTATTTTGATGTAGTCCCACTTGTTTATTTTTGCTTTTCTTGCCTATGCTTTTAGTATCAATTCCAAAAAATCATCGCCAAGACTGATGCCATGAAACTTACTACTTATGTTTTCTTCTAGGCATTTTATGTTTTCAGGTCTTACTTTCAAGTCGTTAATCCATTTTGAGTTATTTTTTGTGTATGGTATAAGATAGTGGTCTAGTTTCATTCCTTTGCATGTGGCTGTCCAGTTTTCCTAACACCATCTATTGAGGAGCCTGTCTTTTCCCCATTGCATATTCTTGGTTCCTTTGTCATAAATTAATTGACCATATATCTGTGGCTTTAATTCTGGGCTCTCTATTCTGTTCCACTGATCTATGTATATGTTTTTATTCAAATACCATACTAATTTGATTACTATAGTTTTGTAATATAGTTTGAAACCAGGGAGCATGATGCCTCCAGCTTTGTTCTTCGTTCTTAAGATTGCTTTGGCTGTTCAGGGACTTCTGTGCTTCCATACAAATTTTCGGATTATTCTATTTCTGTGAAAAATGCCATTGGAATTTTTATAGGCATTGTGTTGATCTGTAGATTGCTTTGAATAGTATGGACATTTTAACAACATTAATTCTTCCAGTCTGTGAGCATGGAATAGCTTTTCACTTATTTGTGTCTTCTTGGATTTGTTTCATCAGTGTCTCACAGTTTTCAGTGTACAGGTCTTTCACATCCTTGGTTTAATTTATTCCTAGTTATTTTATAGTTTTTTATGCAATTGTAAACGGGATTGTTAATATCTCTTTCTGATAGTTTTAGTGTATAGAAATGCAATAGATTTCTGCATGTTGATTTTGTGTCCTGCAACTTTACTGAATTCATTTATTCTAACAGGATTTTTTTTTTGGTGGAGTCTTTAGGGTTTTCTATATATAATATCATGTCATCTGCAAATAGTGACAGTTCTACTTCTTCCTTTCCAATTTGGATGCCTTTTATTTCCTTCTCTTGTCTAACTGTTGTGGCTAAGACTTGCAGCACTGTGTTGAATAAAACTGGCAAGAGTGGGCATCCTTATCTTCTTCCTGCTCTTAAAGGCAAGGCTTTCAGCTTTTCACTGTTGAGTATGATATTAGCTGTGGGTTTGTAATGATGGCTTTTATTATGTGGAGGTATGTTCCCTCTATACCTGCTTTGTGGGGTATCACACTGATTGATTCGTGGATGTTGAACTATCCTTCCATCCCTGGGATAAATCCCACTGCATCACGGTGTACAATCCTTTTAATGTATTGTTGAATTTGGTTTGCTAATATTTTGTTCAGGATTTCTGCATCTTTGTTCATCAGGGATATTGGCCTGTAATTTTCTTTCCTTGTGGCATCCTTGTCTGGTTTTAGTATCACGGCAGTACTGGCCTCCTACAATGAGTTTGGAAATGTTCTCTCTTCTTCCTCTTTTTATTAGAATTTGAGAAGGATTAGTGTTAATTCTTTTTTGAGTGTTTGGTAGAATTCACCAGTGAAGCTGTCAGTCCTGGACTTTTGTTTTGGGAAGTTTTTGATTACTAACTCAATCTCCTTACTAGTAATTGGCCTGTTCAGATTTTCTGTTTCTTCATAATTCAGTCCTGGTCGGTTGTATATTGCCAAAAATATTTATCCATTCCTTCTAGGTTTTCCAGTTTGGTGACATTTATTCATAGTAGTTTCTCTGGATCCTTTGTATTTCTGTGCTATCAGTTGTAACTTCTCTTTAATTTCTGATTTTATTTGTCTTTTTTTTGGGGGGTGAGTCTAGCTGAAGACTTCTCAGTTTTATCTTTACAAAGAACAGCTTTTAGTTTCATCAATCTTCTCAATTGTCTTTTTAGTGTCTTTGTCATTTATTTCTTCTCTAACCTTTATTATTTCCTTACTTTTACTAACTTGGGCATTCATTTGTTCTTCTTTTTCTAGTTCTGTGAGGTGTAAAGTTGAGACTTTTCTTGTTTCATGAGGTAGGCATGTATCACTATGAACTCCCCTCTTATAACTGCTTTTGCTGCACCCCCCAAATTTTATTATGTTGAATTTCCATTTTCATTTGTCTCAAGGTATTTTTCAAATTTCCCTTTGGATTTCCTCTTTAACCCATGGTTGATCCACTGGCCTCTGTTCCCTAAGAGGAGCTCCACAGGCCCCTATTGATGTGCCAAAACAGAAGCCTGCCCCTAAGGACAGTACCATGGTACCCAGGAGTGCAAGCCCCCAGGCAGCAGAGCCAGGTGATCAAGGGGGTGGGCCCTGGGTGGCATCTGCTAAAACAGGGTAACCGGATATAAAAACCAGGGCACCAGACGTGTGTTGAAGCTCCTCTCCAAGAGATACTGGCAGAGGGACAGTATGAAGATGGCACTCACTGGCTGCAGCAAAGTACAGGGGAATTGTAAAGATGGCACTGGTTGAAAAAAGGAAAAGAAAAAAAAACAAAAAAAGAAAAGGAAAAGAAGATGGTGCCTGCAGCTTTAGCAAGGCAGAGCACAGGAAGATAGTCCCCACCAGCATCCACCCCCAGAGTATCCCAGCAGGCTTTGCCTCTCAGACCAATGCTTTAAAATTAGCAAAGGACTTTTTTTTCACATAAAATCTGGGTGCATTTCAAAGAACTGCTTCTGTGCTTTGCCCTGGGGTGGGAAGTGTGTGAATTCAGGCATTTAAAGAGTTTCTCCTCACTTTGCCACAGCCTGGTGGGCCTACTGGGTGTGAGCCCCATTGGTCTTCAAAGCCAGATGTTTTGGGGGCTCAACTCTCATGTGCTGTTAAAAGTTGGGGTACCTAATGTGGGGTACAAAGCCAGAGCTCTTCAGGGAGAGGCTCTGGGTTTTGATTTCGCTCCCAGTTGCGGGTTGCTGTACCAGGGATGAGGTTTATGGCAAGACTGTGGAGCTCAGCATTTTCTACCCACTTCAGTGTGATTTCCCTCTCCCTTGCTCAAAGTGAAGGGGTGGCTCTGCCAGGTTTAGTTTTTTCCCACAGGAAATTTTTCCATATATAGCTATAGATTTGGTGTGTCCGTGGAGAATGTGGGTTCAGGATCTTCCTATGTTACCATCTTGAACAGGAACCCTCAAAATGTACATCTTTTTACAGGTGTATTTTAGATTGTTTTTAAGTAAAATTTGAATGTAAAGGAATTTCAGTATTTTCTTAAACTTTAAAAAAAATCACTTTTGAAGAGGCCAAAGAACCTTATAAAGAAGCCAAAATCATGTTTCGTTTTTTAATTAAAACTTTTCTCCAGTTTTATACAGAAATAATCGATATCTATATGTTTAATCTTAAAGTGTACAGCATGATGGTTTAATTTACATATATTGTGAAATGATTACCACAATAGGTTTCGTTAGCATCCATCATCTCATATAGATGCAAAAAAAGAAAAAACAATTCTTGTGATAAGAACTCTTAGGATCTACTCTCTTTAAGAACTTTAAATATCATACAGCCGTGTTAACTATAGTCATCATGTTGTAAATTACATCCCTAGTACTTATAACTGGAAGTTTGTATCTTTTGACCCCCTACCCCCACCCCAAGCCTCTGGTAACTATAGTTCTTTTTCTCTGAGTTTGGTGGAGTGTTTTTGTTCATTTTAGATTCCACAAATAAGGGAGATCATACAGTATTTGCCTTTCTCTGACTTATTTCACTTAGCATAATGCCTTCAAGGTCCATCCATGTTGTCGCAAATGGTAGGATTGCCTCACTTTTTTATGGCTGAATAATAATATTCCAGTGTGTGTGTGTGTGTGTGTGTATAATACATATTTTATATATAGTAGTGTGTATCTGTTAATCCCAAACTCCTAATTTATCCCTTCTCTCACCTTTCCCCTTTCAGTAACCATAAGTTTGTTTTCAAAGTCTGTGAGTCTGTTTCTGTTTTGTAAATAAGTTCATTTGTATCATTTTTTTAGATTCCACATATAAGCGATATCGTATTTGTCTTTCTCTTTCTGACTTACTTCACTTAGTATGATAATCTCTAGGTCCATCCATGTTGCTGCAAATGGCATTATTTCATTCTTTTTTTATGGCTAATATTCCATTGTGTGTGTGTATGTATATATATATATGTATGTGTATGTGTGTGTGTGTGTGTGTATATATATATATATATATATATATATATATATATATATATATATATATATATACCACAACTCCTTTATCCATTCATCTGTCATTGGACACTTACGTTGTTTCCATGTCTTGGGTATTGTAAATAATGCTGCTATGAGCATGGGGATACAGATATCTTTTCAAGGTAGTGTTTTTGTTTCCTTTGAATATATTCCCAGAAATGGAATTGCTGGATCATGTGGTAGTTCTATTTTTAATTTTTTGAGGAACCACCATATTGTTTTCCACAGTGACAGTACCAATTTATAATTCCACCAACAGTGCACGAGGGTTCCTTTTTCTCCACAACCTTGCCAGCATTTATCTCTTGCCTTTTTAATAACAGCCATTCAAACAGGTAGTTGGTGACACCACGTTGTAGTTTTAATTTGCATTTCCTTAGTGAGTAGTGATCTCAAGCATCTTTTCATGTATCTTTTGGCCATTTGTATATTTTCTTTGGAAAAGCATCTATTCAGGTCCTCTGCCCATTTTTTAATTGGATTATTTGGGTATTTTTGCTATTGAGTTGTATGAGTTTTTATGTATTTTGGATGTTAACCCCTTATCACATATATCATTTGCAAATGTTTTTTTCCCATTCCATACTGCCTTTTCACTTTCTTGATGGTTTTTCTTGTTGTGTAGCTTTTTAATTTGATGTAGTCCCAACTTAGTTTTGATTTTGCTGCTTGTACTTCAGATGCAATTTCCAAAAACATCATGACCCATCAAGGAGCTTTTATCCTATGTTTTCTTCCAGGAGTCTTGTGGTTTTAGGTCTTCCATTTAGAAGACCTAAAACCTCAAAGCCTTTAATCCATTTTGAGTTATTTTTTGTGTGTGGTGTAAAAGAGAGTTCTAATTTCATTGTTTTGCATGTGGACATCCAGTTTTCCCCACACCGTTTATTGAAGATGCTATCTTTTCCCCATTGAGTGAGTATTGTTGGCTTCCTTGTCAAATTCTCCAGATTTTGTTCCACTGGTCTCTGTGACTGTTTTTATGCAAGTACCACACTGTTTGTTTTGATTACTATAGCTTTGTAATATAGTATGAAATTAGGTAGTGTGATGCCTCCCACTGTTTTTTTCTTTCTCAAGATTTATTTGGCTATTTGTAGTCTTTTGTGGTTCAACATAGATTTTAGGATGTTTTTTCTATTTCTGTGAAAAAATTCCACTGGGATTTTGATAGTGATGATTACATAAAATCTGTAGATTGATTTGGGCAGCATGAATGTTTTAACAATATTAGTTCTTTCAATCCATGAACACAAGATACCTTTCTATTTATATGTGTCTTCAATTTCTTTCCTCAACATGTTATAGTTTTCAGTGGACAGATCTTTCACCTCCTTAAACTTATTCCTAAATGTCTTATTCTTTTTGATGTTATTGTAAATGGGATTATAGATTTTGATATGACTTTTTTTATATGGCAGGTGGACAAAAAAGCAATAATATGAAACATCTGGAAAAGTGCTAACAACAAGCTTGATCTATCGAACAGACAGAATTCTCCATCCAACAGTAAGAGAAAGCACATCCTTTTTTAGAACTCATGCAATATATTCTAAATTGGTGATTTATTATGTGAAAAGAAAAGCTAAGCAAATTTCAAAGATTAGGCATCATATTTTCTGTGCATTTTGATCTCAATATAATTAAAGTTAATAACAAAAAGACATAAAAGCCCCCAACATTGGAAATTTAGCATAATGCTAAATAATCATAAAATTATAATGGAAATTTTAAATAAAACAGAGATAAGTGGTAATGAAAATACTACACAGCAAAACAACATAAGGCAGTGAAAAGTGCTGTATTGAGGGAAACTGAAAAACTTCAAAACTCATAAGAGAACACAGGCTCAAAACTAATGAGGTAAGTTCCAAAATTAAGAAGGTAGAAAATGGTATTATGCTAAGTGAAGTAAGTCAGACAGAGAAAGACACACACTGTATGATATCACTTATATGTGGAATCTAAAAAATACAACAAACTAGTGAATATAACAAAAAAGAAGCAGACTCACAGACATAGAGAACAAACTAGTGGTTACCAGTGGGGCAATATAGGGGTGGGGGGGGTGAGAGGTACAAACTATTGGGTATAAGACAGGCTACAAGGATGTATAATATTGGGTTGGCCAAAAATTTAGTTTGGGTTTTTCTGTGAGAGGTTACGGAAAAACCCAAACGAACTTTTTGGCCAACCCAATACAATACAGGGAATATGGCCAATATTTAATGATAATTGTAAATGGAGTATAACCTTTAAAAATTGTATTAAACATTTTAAGATAAGTAAATAAAAAGGTAGATGATGAACAACAGAATATCTTCAAAAATAGAAGGAAGCAGTTATTTATAATAAGAGAATAATTAAATGAAAGAGTAAAACAGAGAAATTAGTTTTTAAAAACCAGAAGTTCTTTAGAAAAAATAAAAACTTCTAAAAGACTGATTAAGAGAGGACACACACAAAAATATTATGATTAAAAAGAAGACATAATTATAGTGTAGAAATTGAAGTGATAGTAAGAGAATTCTTCCCACTGCAATATGTCAACAATTATGAAAATGTGGACAAACTGGAAAAATCTGTACAAATTATTACTTCTATAATAATTAAATCTAAAAAGAGTATTTCAGGAAAAATTTTACCAAACATTCAAATTTATGTCAATCTTGACAGGTAACCAACAAGGACCTACTGTTATAGCACAGGGAATTTGGCTCAGTATTAGGTAATAACCTAAATGGGAAAAGAATTTGAAAAAGAATGCATACTTGTATGGGTATAACTGAATCACTCTGCTGTACACCTGTAACTAACAAACACATCATTGTTAATCAACTATACTCCAATATAAAATAAAAAATTTTAAAAAAGGAATAGAGCAAAACAGAACAAAATAAATTCATGTTACTCTGAGAGTAAAAGGGTTACCAGTCCTTACCTAATTTTACAAAACCAGGATAATCTTCATGCCAAAACCAAACAAAGGTATTACAAGTAAACAAAGTTGTTAGGCCTTTTTTCACTCTTGTAAAATCCTAGAAATGATATTAACAAATCAATTCCAACAGTTTATAAAAATATATACATACTGTGTGTTCAACCTGGCTTTATCTTGGATATATGATGATGATTTAATTTTGGACAACCAATTTATTGATGGATTGGAAATGAAAACAGTCACTGTTTATATAGATGCAGAAAAAAATACTTGATGAAAATCAACATAAAATTTTAATAAAAAAAACTCAGTAAATTAAGAATAGAAAGTAATTTCTATAACTTGATAAATAATATCTATTTTTTAAAAAACTAGACAACAGTTACTTTAAGTGGGCCAATTTTAGAAACATTCCTTTAAAAACTCACTATTACCACTTCAATATTGTGTCATAAGTTGTAGTCAGCAAAATACAGCAGTCAAGAGATATTAGTGACAAAAGTCTTAGAGAGGAAGAAATACAACTGCCATTATTTAGAGGTGATATAATTACTTACAGAAAAAATTCAAAAAGTCTTCAGATGACTTAGAAATAATAGGTGAGTTTAGCAGTTAGCTTGATATAAGATTAATTTACAGAAATCAATCACACTGCATATATAAAAAACAAGGAACTCAAAAATGTATTTTTAAAAATATATATTCAAAAATATGTGCTACTTACACTAATATCATACAATATCACATATGTAAGACTAAAAAATGTGCAAAACTTTTACAGAAAATAATTACAAAATTATTGTTAAGCGACATTAAATTAGACCTAAATAAATGGAGAAATATGCTATATTCCTGGTTAGGAAGACAGTATCATTAAAAAAAAAAAAAAAAAGTTCTTTAGTTTGATTTCTAGATTCAAGGGAATTCCCACCACATCCCAACAGCAATTTCAAATAAATTCTTTCAGAGATTTTCACAGAATTTAATAACCTGATTATAGTATTTATAGAAAAAGACATTTCTGAAAATGAGAAGTAAAAGCTTGCTCTGACATCTCGTTAGTCATTACAAACCTATATTAATTAAATATATTACTGGCATGGGGATAGACATGTTCACCATTAGAGTCAAACAGAAAGTGCAGAAACCAAACACAACTGTATGGAACTTTGGTATATCAGAGGTCTTAGACTAGATCAGATTATAGCAGAGTGACTACTCAATAGATGGACCTAAAAAAATGTATCCACATATGATAAAAAATAAAATTGCATTCCTAACATACACTGTTTAAAAAAGAAATCAACTCCACATAGATGAAGGATTTAAATGTCCAAAATAAAACTTAAAGCCCTTAGTAAAATATAGTGGTAATGATTTATTAGACCTTGGAAAGAAAAGGATTTCTTTGCAAACAGTACAAGCACCCACAACAACAACAAAAGTAAGATTTTTCAGTCAGGAGAAGCTAGGCTTTAAACAACACACTATATGTCCAGTTTTGCAAAAGAGCTGTGCTCCTTACTCAGGGACCCAGGCTGACCAAAGCTTCATCTTAATTATAAGGGCAGGGAAAAGAAAACAAGTTTAATTTCATGCTGCCTCTTAAATATTCTGCATGGAGTGACAAATGTCACTTCTGCTCCCAGCTGACTGAAATAAATCACACGACAGTGAGTAAATTCACCAGTATAGTGATATATAATCCTTTCACTTGAAGGGCATCAAGTATTTGGGAAAATAATGTAGTTTTTTACAAATACTAACTATATATTTGACTATATTAAAATTATGATGTTAAAATTATGCAAAAGTAAAACAATTATAAGGGATAGCTGTAACACATTAAAATATGACATAAGCCTAAATTATCAAAGAGCATGGTACCAGTACATGAATACATAGATTAATGAAAACAATAGTCCAGAAATGTATGAGCAACACCCCCAAGTAGCAAAAAAAGCACAATTAATACCAGATCTTGATTTCTAAATACCATCCTTCATGAAAAGGAACCAGATGTTTTTGGAGAAATGGGTTATTATAGATCTTGGTCACAGAAGTGTAAGGTAAGCCTCAGATTCCTTTTTAGCCAAGACCAAAGAAATGCTCAAAGTCTAATGGTCTCATGTCAAAAGACAGATGGTGACTTGGATGAGCTTCTACTAACCTAATTTGGAACAATTTGAAAACTGAAAGGTACACTGAACTAATAACAGAGGATCAAACTACACAGACAAAAACTGATAGAACTGCAAGGAGAAAAGGATGAATCCACTATCAAAGCTGGAGAATTCAACACCCCTCTATTAGAAATAGATCCAGCAGGCAGAAAACCAGTAAGCAAAAAGTTGAACTCAATAATACAATCAATTGGATATGGCTGACATCTATAGACTATTTCATCCAACAAAAGCAGAATTCACATTTTTCTCAAGCTCACTAGGAACATTCACCGAGAGAGACAACATTCTTGGCAATAAAACAGCCCGAGTAAATTTAAAAGAATTGAAATTATACAATTTCTGCTCTTGGACCACAATAGATTAAATTAGAAATCGGTAACAGTGTGACGGCTGGAAAATCCCAATACATGGAGATTAAACAACACACTTCTAAATAATACAGGAGTTAAAGAATAAATCTCAAGAAATTTTAAAATATTTGAACTAAACGAAAATAAAAACAAAATTTATGGGATTCAGTGAAAGCAGTGCTTAGAAATTTATAGCATTGTATGCATTCATTAGAAAAGATCTAAAATCAATAATTAAGTTTCCACCTTAGGAAACTATAAAAGAAGAGCAAATTCAATTCAAAGTAAACATAAGAAAAAGTAAGAATTAGAGCAGAAATCAATGAAATTGAAAACAGGAAATCAATACAGGAAATCAACAAAACCAAAAGCTGGTGTTTTGAAAAGATTAATAAAAACAATAAGACATTAGCCAGGCTAACTAAGAAACAAAGAGAGCCACAAATGATTAAAATCAGAAATGAAGGAGGGGACATCACAAAAGATTCCATGGACATTAAAAGGATAATAAAGGAATACTAATAACAACTCTATGCCCATAAATTTGATAACCTCAATGAAATGGACCAATTTCTTGAAGGACACAATCTGCCAAAATTCATGCAAGAAGAACTAAACAATCTTAATAGGTCTATATCTATTAAAGATATTGAATAAATAATTAATAACTTTCCAAAACAACATGAACCAGGCTCAGATGGGTTCACTGGTGAATCCTACCAAACATTTAAGAACGATATTATTCTTATTCTCTACAATCTCTTTCAGAGGATCAAGCAGAGGGAATACTTACTAACCCATTCCAGGAGGCCAGCATTACCCTAATAGCAAAACAAGACAAAGACCTTAAAAGAACACTACAGACCAATATCTGTCATGAACACAAATGCAAAAAACCTCAACAAAACATTAGCAATCAAATCCAAAAGAGTATGAAAAGAATTATACACTACAACCAAGTGGGATTTACTACAGTTATACAAGGCTGGTTCAACATTTGAAAATCAATTAATGAAACCCATCATATCAGCAGACTAAAAAAGAAAAATCACATGATCATATCAATAGATGCAGAAAAATATCTGAAACAATTCCAACATTCATTCATGATAAAAATTCTCAACTTGATAAAGAATATCTAAAAAACACCTACAGCTAACGTCATACTTAACAGTGGGAAATGTAAAGTTTTCCTGCTAAGATCAGGTACAAGGCAAGGATGTACCCTCTTGCCAATCCTTTTCATCGTCATATTGGAAGCACTTGCTAATGAAATAAGGCAAGAAAATAAAAGGTATACAGATGGGTAAGGAAGACATAAAATTATCTTTGCAAATGACATGACCACATGCAGAACTCTGAAAGAATCAACAAAAAACCTCTTGGAAACTAACAAGTGATTATAGAAAGGTTCCATAATACTGGGTTAATATACAAAAGTCAATTGCTTTCCTATATACCAACACTGAACAAGTGGAATTTGAAATTAAAAACAATACCATTTACATTAGCACCCCAAAAAATGAATACTTAGCTATAATCTATATACAAGATCTGTATGAGAAAAACTACAAAACTCTGATGAATAGAATAAAAGAGCTAAATAAATGGAAAGATACTCCATGCTCATGGATAGAAAGACTCAGTACTGTCAAGATGTTAGTTCTTCCCAACTTGAGCTATAGAATCAATGCAATTCCAATAAAAACCCCAGCAAGTTGTTTTATGGCTATCAACAAACTGATTCTGAAGTTTACATGGAGAGGCAAAAGGCTCAGAATAACCAAAATAATACTGACGGAGAAGAACAAAGTCTTAACTTTGATGCTCTGATTGATGCTTCCTGACTTCAAGACTTAGAGTAATAAAGACAGTGTGGTATTGGTGAGAGAACAGACAAACAGATCAATGAAACAGAATAAAGAGCCCAGAAATAGACCCACGTAAATATAATTAACTGATATTGCAAAGGAGCAAAGGCAATACAAGGGAGCAAAGACAGTCTCTTCAACGAATGGTGCTAGAACACTAGACATCCGTGTGCAAAAAAATGAACCAAGACACAGCCCTTACACCGTTCACAAAGATTAACTCAAAATAGATCATAGACCTAAATGTAAAACACAAAATTATAAAACTCCTAGAAGGGAGGCACAATAAAAATGGCAGAGTAGTAGGACATGAAGCTCACCTTCTCCCACAAATACATCAAAAATACATCTACGTGTGGAATGATTCTCACAGAATATCTACTGAACGCTGGCATAAGACCTCAGGCTGCTGAAAGGGCAAGAAAATCACCATGTAACCTGGTAGGAAAAAAGAAAAAAAAGAAAGTGAGAAAGGAATCGGGATGGGACCTGAGCCCCTGAGAGGGAGCTGTGAAAGAGGAAATGTTCCTGCACCCTGGGAAGCCCCCTCAGCAGTGGGGAGATCGGCCCAGATAGAAGGGGAGCTTCAGAGCCTTGGAGGAGAACACAGCAGCTGGCTTGCGACAGCCAGAGTGGAGGGAGAACTGCACAGACAGTCAGTGCTGCCGCCCTGCACTCCCCAGTCTGAGGTGTGGGTCCGCTGGTGCAGGTGGGGGCTGGGTGCTGGAACTTGGGCTTCAGAGATCAGACCCGGGGACAGGACTGGGGTTGGCTGTGCAGAAACAACCACCACCGCCCGCCTGAATGCCAGGATTGGTTGCGATCCACCACTGCCACCTGCCTGGACTCCAGAAGTGGTTGCGAGCTGCCTCCGCTCCCATCATGTGCTCTGGGGGCACGCCTCAGCTGCCACCACTGCTGAGAACCCCAGGACCAGGAACTAACTGCTGCCTCTGTACACCCTCTATTAAAGGGATAACGACCAGCACATGCTGAAGAAACAGGCAACAGTCATCCATACTAAAAACAGTCCTTGCATCAAATATTTTAAACCCACACAAGCTACACAGGGATGCCCCCCCACATATAAATAGTCCTCCAAGACCACAGTAGATAATTGTTTCTCCTAAACTCACAGAGTAAGAGAAATATAAGTAAAGTGAAGAAGCAGATGAACCACTCCCAGTTAAAAGACCAAGAGAATTCCCCTGAAAGAACAAACAATGAAACAGACCTCTTCAGTCTAACAGACACTGATTTCAAAAAGGAGATAATGAAAATACTGAAGGCATTAAGAAAGGCTATCAACAGAAATGGAGAGTACTGTAAAAAGAAACTAGAAATTATAAAGAGGAACCAAGAAAATTAGAAAACTCATTGCAGAGAGAAAAGCTGAGCTAAAGGCAATGAATACCAGAATGAATAATACAGAAGAAAGAATAAGTGACCTGGAAGATAGAATAAAAGAAATCACCAAATCAGGAGAGCAGACAGAAAGCCAAATGAAAAAAAAAAAAAAAGAAAGCTATATAAAAGACCTATGGGATAATATAAAGCATGCCAATCTATGCAAAATAGGGATTCCAGAAGGGAAAGATAGAGAAAAGGGGATTGAAAATGTATTTGAAGAAATTATGGCTGAAAACTTCCCAAACCTAAAGAAGGAAACAGATATCCAAGTACAAGAAACACAGAGGGTCCCAAATAAGGTAAACCCAAACAGACCTACACCAAGACATATTATAATAAAAATGGCAAAAGTTAAAGAGAGGATTCTAAAGGCAGCAAGAGAAAAACTAAGAGTTAATTACAAAGGAACCCCCATAAGGCTATCAGCTGATTTCTCTACAGAAACATTGCAGGCCAGAAGGGAGTGGCAAGATACACTCAAAGTCCTGAAAGGGAAAAATGTGTAACCTAGGATACTCTACCCAGCAAGATTATCATTTAGAATAGAAGGAGAGAGAAAGAATTTCTCAGAGAAGCAAAAACTAAAAGAATACAGCAGTACTAAACCTATCCTAAAGGAAATATCGAAAGGTTTTCTCTAAAAAGAAGAATCTAAAGGAAACAGAAAAATCACAATTGCAAAGTAAATCACTTAAATAAGCCAGTACACAGATTAAAAAGAAAAATCAAAAAATTTCTGTGCAAGTGATAATAACCACAATGAACAGCAAAAGTATGAACATGAAGCTGTAAAAGAGGACATCAAAATCATAAAATGTGGGGGATGAGAGTACAAAAATGTAGTTTTTTTTTTCTCTAGAATGTGTTTGAGCCTATATGACTACCAGTCTAAGGCAAGCAGATACAGGAAGGGGTTAACATACTTGAAAAACAGGGTAACCACAAATCAAAAACATACAATAGATTCACAAAAACCAAAAAGAAGAGAACATAAGTATGATACAAAAGAAAATCATCAAACCACAAAAGGAAAAACAAAAAAAGGGACAATGAAGAAATATAAAATCAATGGGAAAACAAGGTTTAAAATGGCAATAAATACATATCTATCAATAATTACATTAAATGTCAATGGACTAAATGCTCCAATCGAAAGACACAGAGTGGCAGACTGGATAAAAAAACAAGAGCCTACAATATGCTGCCTACAGGAGACCCATTTTAGGGAAAAGGACACACATAGACTGAAAGTGAGGGGATGGAAAAAGATATTTCATGCAAATGGAAATGGCAAGAAAACGGGGGTTGCAACACTCATATCAGACAAAATAGACTTCAAAACAAAGGCCAGAAAGAAAGATAAAGAAGGACACTATATAATGATAAAAGGATCAATACAAGAAGAGGATTTTACACTCATCAACATACATGCACTTAATATAGGAGCACCCAAATACATAAAACAAATACTAACGGACATAAAGGGAGAAATTGACAGGACACCACACTCACATCAATGGACAGATCTTCTAGACGTAGAATCAGGAAGGCAACAGAGACCCTAAATGATACGATAGAACAGTTAGACTTAACTGATAATTTCAGGACATTACATCAAAAAAAACTAGAATACACATTCTTTTCAAGTGCACATGGAACATTCTCTAGGACTGACCACATACTAAGGCACAAAACAAGCCTCAACAAATTTAAGAATACAGAAATTATCTCAAGCATCTTTTCTGACCACAATGACATCAAAGTAGAAATTAACCAGAGAAAAATGAGAAAAAAACGATTACATGGAGACTAAACCACATGCTACTAAAAAACCAATGGGCCAACGATGAAATCAAAGAGGAAATTAAAAAATACCTTGAGACAATGACAATGAAAACACAACCATACAAAATCTATGGGATGCAGCAAAAACAGTTCTTAGAGAGAAGGTCATAGTAATACAAGCCTTCCTCAAAAAACAAGAAAAATCTCAAACAACCTAACCTACCACTTAGAAGAATTAGAAAAAGAAGAACAAACAAAACCTAAAGTCAGCAGAAGGAAGGAAATAAAAAAGATCAGAGAGGAAATAAATAAAATAGATTTAAAAAAAATTATAGAAAAAAATCAAGAAAACCAAGAGCTGGTTCTTTGAAAGGATAAACAAGATTGACAAACCTCTGGCCAGGCTCACCACTTATATGTGGAATCTAAAATATGACACAAATGAACCTATCTATGAAACAGAAATAGAATCACGTACATAGAGAACAGACTAGTGGTTGCCCAGGGGGAGGGGGTTGGGGGCAGGATGGAGCAGGATATTGGGGTTAGCAGATGTAAGTTTTTATATATAGAATGGATAAACAACAAGGTCTTACTGTATAGCACAGAGAACTATATTCAATATCCTATGATAAACCATAATGGAAAAGAATATTTTAAAAAAGTGTATGTGTATATATATATATATATATATATATATATATGTATATATATACACACACTTTTAAAAAATATTCTTTTCCATGATGGGTGTGTGTGTGTGTGTGTGTGTGTGTGTGTGTGTGTGTGTGTATAAAAAACAATCACTTTGCTATACAGCAGAAATTAACACAACATTGTAAATCAACTGCACTTCAGTAAAAACAAAAACCCTAAAAAACTCCTAGAAGACAACATAGGAGAAAACCTAGATGACCTTGGGTATGGTGATGCTTTTTTAGATAGAACACCAAAGACATGACCCATGAAAAAAATAACTGATCAACTGGACTTTATTAAAATTAAAAACTTCTGTTCTACCAAAGATGATATGAAGAGAATTAGAAAACAAGCTGCAGACTGGAAGAAAATATTTGCAGGACACATCTGATAAAATACTGTTATCCAAAATATGCAAAGAACTCTTAAAACTCAACAATAACAAAACAAACAACCCAAGTAAAAAATGGGCCAAAGACTTTAACACCTCACCAAAGAAGATAGACAGATGGCTAATAAGCATATGAAAAGATATTCCACCTCATATATCATGAAAACAATGCAACACAAAACAATGAGATTATCACTGTGCACCTATTAGAAGGACTATAATCTGAAACACAGACAACGCCAAATGCTGGTGAGGCTGTGGAGTATCAGAAACTCTCGTACATTGCTGGTGGGAATGCATAATGGTTTAGCCACTTTGTAAGAAACTGCCAACCTATCTTCCAAAGTTAAACAGTCTCTTACCATACGATCTAGCAATTGCACTCCTTGGTATTTACCCAAAGGAGCGGAAAATTTACAGAGAAACAAAAACCCACATGTGGATGCCTATATCAGCTTTATTTATAATTGTCAAAACTTGGAAGCAAACAAAATGTCCTTTAGTAGGTGAATGGAAAAACTAAGTGTGGTACATCCAGACGATGGATTATTCTTCATCACTAAAAAGAAATGAGCTATCCAGCCATGAAATGACAGGAAAGAACCTTAAATGCTTACTAAGTAAAAGAAGCCAATCTGAAAAGGCTATATACTGTATGATGAAATTCATTTCCAGTACATGACATTCTGGAAAAGGCAAAACTATGGAAACAAGAAAGATCAGTGGTTTCTAGGGGAGGGAAAAGAGAGAACAGGGAAAGCACAAAGGATTTTTAGGGCAGTGATATTATAATGATGCATATATGTCATTATACTTTTGTCCAAACCCATAGAATGTACATCAAGGGTTCACCCTGAGGTGAACTATGGACTTTGGATGACTATGACATTTCAATGTAGGTACATCCTTAGTTAAGAACAAATGCTACCACTCTGGTAAGTGATACTGATAACAGGAGAGGCTATGCATGTGCAGGGGCAGGGGGTATAGGAGATATCTCTATACCTTCCTCATTTTTGCTGTAACTTAAACTGCTCTAAAAAATTAAGTCTTCAAATGCTAAAGGAATTTCTCTAGGCAGGAAACACAAGAGAAGGAAAACACCTACAATAATAAACCCAAAACAATTAAGAAAATGGTAATAGGAACATACATATCAATAATTACCTTAAATGTAAATGGATTAAATGCTCCAACCAAAAGACATAGACTGGCTGAATGGATACAAAAACAAGACCTGTATATATGCTGTCTACAAGAGATCCACTTCAGACCTAGGGACACATACAGACTGAAAGTGAGGGGATGGAAAAATATTCCAAGCAAATGGAAATCAAAAGAAAGCTGGAGTAGCAATTCTCATATCAGACAAAATAGACTTTAAAACAAAGACTATTACAGGAGACAAAGAAGGACACTACATAATGATCAAGGGATCAATCCAACAAGAAGATATAACAATTGTAAATATTTATGCACCCAACATAGGAGCACCTCAATACATAAGGCAAATACTAACAGCCATAAAAGGGGAAATCGACAGTAACACAATCATAGTAGGGGACTTTAACACCCCACTTTCACCAATGGACAGATCATCCAAGATGAAAATAAATAAGGAAACACAAGCTTTAAATGATACGTTAAACAAGATGGACTTAATTGATATTTATAGGACACTCCATCCAAAAACAACAGAATACACATTTTTCTCAAGTGCTCATGGAACATTCTCCAGGATAGATCGTATCTTGGGTCACAAATCAAGCCTTGGTAAATTTAAGAAAACTGAAATCATATCAAGTATCTTTTCCAACCACAATGCTATGAGACTAGATATCAATTACAGGAAAAAATCTGTAAGAAATACAAACACATGGAGGCTAAACAACACACTTAATAACCAAGAGATCACTGAAGAAATCAAAGAGGAAATCAAAAAATACCTAGACACAAATGACAATGAAAACACAACGACCCAAAACCTATGGGATGCAGCAAAAGCAGTTCTAAGAGGGAAGTTTATAGCTATACAAGCCTACCTTAAGAAACAAGAAACATCTCAAATAAACAACCTAACCTTACACCTAAAGCAGTTAGAGAAAGAAGAAAAAAAAAAACCCTAAAGTTAGCAGAAGGAAAGAAATCATAAAGATCATATCTGAAATAAATGAAAAAGAAATGAAGAAAACAATAGCAAAGATCAATGGGGAGGGGGAAGAGAAAGATGTGACAAATTGAGAGAGTGGCATGGACATATATACACTACCAAACGTAAAATAGATAGCTAGTGGGAAGCAACCGCATAGCACAGGGAGACCAGCTCTGTGCTTTGTGACCACCTAGAGGGGTGGGATAGGGAGGGTGAGAGGGAGGGAGATGCAAGAGGGAAGAGATATGGGGACATATGTATATAACCGATTCACTTTGTTATAAAGCAGAAACTAACACACCATAAAAAAATAAAATAAAATAAAATTAAAAGCTGGTTCTTTGAGAAGATAAACAAAATTGATAAACCATTAGCCAGACTTATCAAGAAAAAGAGAGAAGACTCAAATCAATAGAATTAGAAATGAAAAAGGAGAAGTAACAACTGACACTGCAGAAATACAAAGGATCATGAGAGATTACTACAAGCAACTATATGCCATAAAATGGACAACCTGGAAGCCATGGACAAATTCTTAGAAATGCACAACCTTCCGAGACTGAACCAGGAAGAAATAGGAAATATGAACAGACCACTCACAAGCACTGAAATTGAAACTGTGATTAAAAATCTTCCAACAAACAAAAGCCCAGGACCAGATGGCTTCACAGGCGAAGTCCATCAAACATTTAGAGAAGAGCTAACACCTATCCTTCTCAAACTCTTCCAAAATATTGCAGAGGGAGGAACACTCCCCAACTCATTCTACGAGGCCACCATCACCCTGATACCAAAACCAGACAAAGATGTCACAAAGAAAGAAAACTACAGGCCTATATCACTGATGAACACAGATGCAAAAATCCTCAACAAAATACTAGCAGAATCCAACAGCACATTAAAAGGATCATACACCATGATCAAGTGGGGTTTATCCCAGGAATGCAAGGATTCTTCAATATATGCAAATCAATCAACGTGATACATCATATTAACAAACTGAAGGAGAAAAACCATATGATCATCTCAGTAGATGCAGAGAAAGCTTTTGACAAAATTCAACACCCATTTATGATAAAAACCCTCCAGAAAATAGGCGTAGAGGGAACTTTCCTCAACATAATAAAGGCCATATATGAAAAACCAAAGCCAACATCGTCCTCAATGGTGAAAAACTGAAACCATTTCCACTAAGATCAGGAACAAGACAGGGTTGCCCACTCTCACCACTATTATTCAACATAGTCTTGGAAGTTTTAGCCACAGCAGTCAGAGAAGAAAAAGACATAAAAGGAATACAAATTGGAAAAGAAGAAGTAAAGCTGTCACTGTTTGCAGATGACATGATACTATACATAGAGAATCCTAAAGATGCTACCAGAAAACTACTAGAGCTAATCAATGAATTAGGTAAAGTAGCAGGATACAAAATTAATGCACAGAAATCTCTTGCATTCCTATACACTAATGATGAAAAATCTGTAAGTGAATTTAGGAAAACACTCCCATTTACCATTGCAACAAAAAGAATAAAATATCTAGGAATAAACCTACCTAAGGAGACAAAAGACCTGTATGCAGAAAATTATAAGACACTGATGAAGGAAATCAAAGATGATACAAATAGATGGAGAGATATACCATGTTCTTGGATTGGAAGAATCAACATTGTGAAAATGACTCTACTACCCAAAGCAATCTACAGGTTCAATGCAATCCCTATCAAACTGCCACTGGCATTTTTCACAGAATTAGAACAAAAAATTTCACAATTTGTATGGAAACACCAAAGACCCTGAATAGCCAAAGCAATCTTGAGAAAGGAAAACAGAGCTGGAGGAATCAGGCTCCCTGACTTCAGACTATACTAGAAAGCTACAGTAATCAAGAAAGTATGGTACTGGCACAGAAACAGAGATATAGATCAATGGAACAGGATAGAAAGCCCAGAGATAAACCCGCGGACATATGGTCGCCTTATCTTTGATAAAGGAGGCAAGAATATACAGTGGAGAAAAGACAGGCTCTTCAATAAGTGGTGCTGGGAAAACTGGACAGCTACATGTAAAAGAATGAAATTAGAACACTCTGTAACACCATACACAAAAATAAACTCAAAATGGATTAAAGACCTAAATGTAAGGCCAGACACTATCAAACTCTTAGAGGAAAACATTGGAAGAACACTCTATGACATAAATCACAGCAAGATCCTTTTTGACCCACCTCCTAGAGAAATGGAAATAAAAACAAAAATAAACAAATGGGACCTAATGAAACTTAAAAGCTTTTGCACAGCAAAGGAAACCATAAACAAAATGAAAAGACAACCCTCAGAATGGGAGAAAATATTTGCAAATGAAGCAACTGACAAAGGATTAATCTCCAAAACATACAAGCAACTCATGCAGCTCAATATCAAAGAAACAAACAACCCAATCCAAAAATGGGCAGAAGACGTAAATAGACATTTCTCTGAAGAAGATATACAGATTGCCAACAAACACATGAAAGAATGCTCAACATCATTAATCATTAGACAAATGCAAATCAAAACTACAATGCGATATCATCTCACACCAGTCAGAATGGCCATCATCAAAAAATCTACAAACAATAAATGCTTGGAGACAGTGTGGAGAAAAGGGAACCCTCCTGCACTGTTGGTAGGAATGTAAATTGATACAGCCACTATGGAGAACAGTATGGAGGTTCCTTAAAAAACTACAAATAGAACTACCATATGACCCAGCAATCCCACTACTGGGCATATACCCTGAGAAAACCATAATTCCAAAAGAGTCATGTACCAAAATGTTCATTGCAGCACTATTTACAATAGCCAGGACATGGAAGCAACTGAAGTGTCCATCAACAGAGGAATGGATAAAGAAGATGTGGCACATATATACCATGGAATACTACTCAGCCATAAAAAGGAACGAAACTCAGTTATTTGTAGTGAAGTGGATGGACCTAGAGACTGTCATACAGGGTGCAGTCAGAAAGAGAAAAGCAAATACCATATGCTAACACATATATGTGGAATCTAAAAAAAAAACAAAAAAAACAAAAAAAGAAAATGATCAGAAGAACCTAGGGGCAAGACGGGAATAAAGATGCAGACCTACTAGAGAATGGACTTGAGGATACGGAGAGGAGGAAGGGTAAGCTGGGACAAAGTGAGAGAGTGGCATGGACATATATACACTACCAAACGTAAAATAGATAGGTAGTGGGAAGCAGCCGCATAGCACAGGGAGATCAGCTCGGTGCTTTGTGACCACCTAGAGGGGTGGGATAGGGAGGGTGGGAGGGAGGGAGATGCAAGAGGGAAGAGATATGGGGACATATGTATATGTATAACTGATTCACTTTGTTATAAAGCAGAAACTAACACACCATTGTAAAGCAATTATACTCTAATAAAGATGTTAAAAACATTAAGTCTTAAAAAAGAATATTGAGAATAACTGATCATATCACATTAAATTTTTAAAGAAAATAGATAAGCTCATAATGATATATGTTTTTAAATGTGGTTGGGGGTGAAGGTTTTGTTTTCTTTTTTTCTCTTTTTACAGAAGTTCCTAGCTAATAAGTTTAGAAGGAATAATATAATTAAGAAATCACCAACTCGCAACATCTAATAACTATAAGAAGTGATTGATGCTAAAACCACTGGGGTTATTTAGTACTGAAGTACAACTATTATCATTATCACAGATTATTTACTAAATGCAGAGAGAAAAGTATTATCGTTACAGTGGAGCCATCTGGTCAACAATTCACTGACTAGGCAGAACGGAGGGTGCTATAAAAGATAGCAGACTAGATCCTTCAAAAATTTAATACTATGAGAAACAAACAAATGTAAAAAATAAGCAACTAGACAATAAAAAATGCAGAACTGTTTGAGATTAAAAATGACATAAAAACAAAAATAAATTTGAGAACTTTGGATATTTAAAAGCTCTAGAAGACAACTTGAGGACAACTGAGGATATCAGAATATTGCCACTATATTATGTAATATTACAGAAATATATTTCTATTATTTTAAAAGTAGTAATAATGGTATTGTGGTTATATAGGACAATGTCCTTATTCTTAAGAGATACATGGTGAAGCAGTTAAGCATAAAGTATGATGTCAACAACTTTCTTTCAAGTGGCTTGGAAAAATAATATACACATAAACATATATGTTAACACAGAAAATGTGGCAAAATGTTAAAAACTGATGAATCTAGGTGAACAATGGTGAACAAGTGGTATCCACTGTACTATTCTTTTAACTCTTCTTTAGTTTTGAAAATGCCATCAAGAGGTACCAAAAAGAAATAGTCAAGTTACAAACTGGGAATGTATTTGTCATCACACAAATGACAAACAATAAATATTAGCAATATGTAAAAATCTTCTACAAATCACTAAGGAAACCAGAAACAGAAAAATGAGGGAAAATAAAGAACAGGCATTTGACAGATGATAAAAAACTTTGTGCTAATGAATTTGAAAAGATGTGTTCTAATAAGTGAAATGCAAATCAACGTCAAAGTGATACATAACTTTTTTCCATTTAGACTGGTATAAGTTCAAATAAAATTTCTAGCAATACCACATGTTGGAGCGAATATATTGGGTTGGCCAAAAAGTTCATTTGGGTTTTTCCGTACCATCTTAACGGAAAACCCTAATGAACTTTTTGGCCAACCCAATAGATGCACAGTATTTCTAATAGATGGCAGTAAGAGTCTAAATTGCTACAACTACTTTGAAAAACATACGGCACTCTCTCATAAAATTGTACACACAGACATTATCTATGACTCAACAATTCCACTCCCAGGAGAAACTCATATACTTACATTCAGAGACATATGTAGGAACATCCATAGTGACACCATTTTTAGACAGCAAAAACCTGGAAACAATCCAGTATGCATCAAGAGGAGATTAGATGAATGAACTGTTTATGTTCCCACAAAGAAATATTGTACAGCAGTTAAAATGAATAAATTACATCAAGATATGACAATATATGTAAAACTCAGAATTTTTAAGTTAAAAAATCCTAAAAGATAACATAAATATGCATATTTATAAAATACATATAAATATCTATAAAAATCTAAAACTCTGTCTATATATCTTTGCATACAATTTTTAGGAATATATGTAGTTTAAAACTATGCAATTTAACCTAAGGAAATGATGAACACAGGATTCAGATGGCAATTCCATTATGTGAGTGGCGGGCGGGAGAATGGTTTGTATAAGATCACATACGTAAATTTAAGTTATCATCCACGTTCTGTTTTTCACAGAGTGATGATTTCCCAGGTTCTTATTATATTATAAAACATAGATAAATTAAAAAACAGACAAATACAAACATATGCATATCTAACTAAGTGAATAATAAAAGAAGGTCATGCCTGGGCCAACAATGATTGTATGTTAGGAACCAAGGATGAAGATTAATCCTTAATCCTGTGCCTCTGCCATTAGGTGGTATGATAAGCATTTGCTGTGTGAAGCCCATATGCATTGCTATTAGCAACAGGCAGTAGGAATATGGAGAAAGTCCGATGGTAAACTTTAAAGAACACTGGGGGTGAATTAAGTAGTTCTTTGTCTTTACTGTGTACCTCCTTAAATACTTTATTGATACTTTGCTCTTTATTAATTCCATAAGGTTCACTGAATATCACTTTGCCTCAAACTTCTGCAAAAATCTACTGGCTGTGTGGGTTGATCTATTCCTGGGAGTATCAACACTCTAATAAACCTGGATGTTTTGAGCTGTTTGTAAGAGCAATTGGGCACGGTTTGAAAACCCTGGAGGAGGAAAGAGCAAATTAAGTTTAGAAGGTATTATTACCTTTTCTCTCCAAGTACAACTCCTAGACTACGAAGGAGTCAGATACTTCATCTTCCTTCCCACTTTCCTGGGTGATGAGGAAAATTTAAAGTGTGTGTCTCAAAACAAAGCTTTTTCTTTTAAAAAGTTTAGGTAATTCTCTGGGAGGTAACATACAAAGGTAGATGTATTTCTATAGAATAACAAGCATTCCTAAAACTATTCGTGAAATAAAACTATTTGTGCAACAATTATCATTGTAGATAGCAATTAGAAAGGTGATTTTATTCTGGAAAATTTTCACATTTTAAAATCCAGAGAGATAAATAAAAGATACATGCTTTTATTCATACCATTCCTCCAATCTACTTGTTGGATTATTATTCATCTTTTTGAGTGTAATGCTCACAGGTGCAAGGTCAACTGTGGGCTGGCTAGACGGCTGTGTTGAACTTACCTGTGTTTAGTCACGTCTGGAATCAGCTGACTCTTCACTGGGGCGACTACTCTCATCCACATTTCTCATCCTGCAACAGGCTGGCTAGGGCATGTTCCCATGGTGACAACAGAGGCCTAAGAGGAAAGCAGAAATACGGAAGACTCAGTGGTGGCACACCAACAGCTGGCAAGTCACATGGCCAAATGCAGCCTTAATGGAGAACAGCATTACAATGTGTAGATACAGGAAGAGGAAATAATTGGGGCTAGTTTTGCAATCTACCACTGGCACTTATGTCTGTAACCTTAATCAGTGGTCTTTGAATAATAAGGCCAATTTTTGCCACCTCACATCCCTTCCCACTTCATCATAGTATTTTAGGGTTCTCTCACCTAATCCCCATGAAGGTTGTTTCACCCTCAAGGCCTGAGGGAAAGAATTTTAGCAGTGTGTTGGCTAGGTTGGTAAATACTGGCATCTATTTCTAACTTGACAAGCATCACTTAATTTTTGTATTATGGGTGGTCATTATTTCAGATAAATATGTCTTCTTCAGAAATGATATGTCTTGAGGTAAATAACATGTTTTAAATATCTGAATTTTTCTCATAGAATTTAACCTGCTCATAGTAGGTGCTCAATAATCAGCACTTGTTTAATGGATATGTCACTTCTGAGGTGAACAAAGAATCTTTTATTTCAAGGATAAAAGTCCAGGCTAAAGATAGAGTATTCAAATATGGACTTTCTAGAGGCAGTACAGAAACATATTGGCTAAGAAAAAAGGCTAAAGCATTTAATTAAATATTAATTTCTTTTTTTCTCGATGGAACACTTTTTAAATTGACCTAGCAGAAGCTTATTATGAAGCGTAGAAAAAGCAACTGCTGTTATTTTAAAACAGTGGTATTCTATGCTGGCTTCAAACTAAACTCACCTGGGGAGATTTTTAAACAATACCAATGCCGGGGATTCACCCTAGATCAATTAAATCAGTATTTCTGGAGGTGAAGTCTAAGGATGGATATATTTAAAAGCTCCCTAGATGATTCTAATGTGAAGCCAAGGTTGAGGACAGATGCTTTAAACTCTTCTAAAAATACCAACAAGAAAGTTTGGAAATTGAGCAATACACCTGGAAGCAACACATGGCTGTTAACTTGGATACTGCTAAACAATCCTGGCAGATGAAACAGTATCCTAATTAATTGGTCTTCCTAAGTCCATTATGGGCCTTCACCTGGCAGCATTTTCAAAACACAGATTTTGGAAATGCTGAATTTCAGTTATTATAAAGTAGTTCATAGATGCTGGCCAAGCAAACTTACAATTTGACTTGTACTGTGATATAAAATTGATTTGATATCACTGGGATGTAGATCTCCAGATGAGAGCTGACAAAGACCAGCTGAGGCTTTAGCTAAATGATGTGTGAGAGCACTGGAAGACAACTGGAAACTAATGAGATGATAAAAGCTTTCAGGTATGTGAGTTTATCAGCTACCTTCTGAGACCCTCTCACTGTAGAAGAGAACTCCCTGGCTCAAGGCCTTCTTTTCCATCTTAGGTGCAATCAAGGCTAGTGATATTCTGTTAAGTATTGTCTCTGCTTATTTTTGGAGGTGAAGTTGGAGAAAAGTGGGAGCCAGTAGGTATATCTTCCATCCCACATTTATATATACTCTGGTCTAAGAAGTATTCTTATTCTCACTTGCATACAGTGGCACAGGCATGATTTATTAAGGGAGTGTGGGCCATAACTTGAAACCCTGTGGCCACATGGGATTGTACTTACTGCTCCATAAACTGCTGACCCTGACTGAAATTCCCTGACCCCATCTCTGGCCACATTCTACCTTTTACCCAGAGCAGAGTGGCTGTGGTAGGAGAAACGAGGTATGAGGCTATACTTTAAAGTCAAGGTAAAATCAGGTTTTAAATTCTAAAAAATTCAATTGGATTTGGCAGTTCCAACTTCAGGGAATTCAAAATAACTCATGATGAGATGGTATCAGACTGGAATGGAATATATTGGCAAAATATAAGTGCGTAAATAAAACAATCAAGGGTTATTGAGCTATTGAAAAGTGTGAACAAATTAAAAATTCCACTAAGACTGGACTAGAGAAGCGATTCTCCATATCAGCCTCAAGAAATTCTCCAGAGAACAAGTGTCCCAATGTCATACACATATAGAAAATGCTGCAAACCACACCCCCTTCTTAGAGTGTCACTGTATAGATGATCAGAGTAAAGGCCCAGAGATATAATACAGTAAATAAGAAGGTTTGAGCTTGCTTATTCCGGAGTTTAAAGTGAGAGCACTTTGTCATATGCCGATTACATCTTGGGGAGCACTGAACTGGTACTGTTCATGTAATTAATCACAGAGAGGTATATAAATTAAATGAACTACAAAGCCGCACACTATGAGTAAAATTGGATAATTTACCCTTTTTTGAAATTCGCCAACAAATTTTAGGTGTGGAGATTATTTCATTCTTTTAATTTTCACCATCCACAAGAATATAGCTACTACGCTACACTGCTAGATTTAAATCTAGGTAAAGTTCTCAGGCAACTTAGGGCAGAAATTCAAGAGTATGATATACAGGTCACTCACCTTTGAATGTAATCCAGGTTTTCAGTGTCTCTTGGCAAATATGGCACTTAGAATTTTACAATACTCTTTGTGCAGTTAAGCCAGAACAGGGCATCTATAATACAACTACAGTTGTCTGGTATCCGCAGAAGACTGGTTTCAGGACCCACTGTGGATACCAAAATCCACATATGCTCAAGTCCCATAGTCGACCCTCCATCTGTGAATTCCACATCCACGAATTAGACCAACCACAGATTGTATATTAAGTCTGTGATCTGCAGCTAGTTGAATACATGGTTGTGCAACCATGGATATGGAGAGCCGACTGTGTATCAAAAAAAAAAAAAAAAATCCACACATAGGTGGACTCATGCAGTTCAAACCCATGTTGTTCAAGCGTCAACTGTATTTCTTTCTATAAAATAGTTTTCTCTCTCTCTCTATCCCTTCCTTTTTTCTTTCATTCTTGTACCCCTTCTGGTTTCCTTTCTTTCATTATTTTATGTCTTCTTTCTTTCTAAAAATAACCTATTTTACAACATCCTAATTCAAATCCTTTAGGCTCAAGTCCTTTAGAAATAGGTTCATTTAGATTCTGTTTTACTTGAAACCCGTTATTTCAAAATACAACTGTTGATACTAAAGTGGATTATTATAGTGTTTCTGTAACAGCTTACTCCACGTGTTACCACTAGAAAGAATACTTAATATTGATGTAGTTTCATTAATAGCATTTGAATATGAATGTGTAGTAAATTATTTTATCTTGCAGATAAAGAATGAGGTTCCAGCTCAAGATGGTGACTAGGAAGATCCTGAACTCACCTCCATCCCTGGACAAACTGGGTCTACAGCTACCTATAAAACAATTTCCTCCTTAAAAAACCTAAAGGCTGGGGCTTCCCTGGTGGCGCAGTGGTTGAGAGTCTGCCTGCCAATGCAGGGGACGCGGGTTCGAGCCCTGGTCTGGCAGGATCCCACATGCCGCGGAGCAACTAGGCCCGTGAGCCACAACTGCTGAGCCTGCGCGTCTGGAGCCTGTGCTCCGCAACAAGAGAGGCCGCGATAGTGAGAGGCCCGCGCACCGCGATGAAGAGTGGCCCCCGCTTGCCGCAACTAAAGAAAGCCCTCGCACAGAAACGAAGACCCAACACAGCCAAAATATAAATAAATAAAGAAATAAAGTGAAATTCTTAAAAAAAAAAAAAAAAAAAAAATCTTACCTGATTCAGACACTGTTAATCAGGTTTAAAAAAAAAAAAAAAAAAAAAAAAACCTAAAGGCTGGCTGAGTGATGACAATACACCAGGTAGATGAAGATGAACAACATATCAAAGTAGGTAGGAGAGGCTGGAACCCAATCTCACCATAAACCCCACCCCCTGGCATGGTGACCCACAACCAGGAGGGAACTCAAAACCCAGAGTTTCTCCCCGAGGAGGGAAAGGTTTGAACCTCACATGGGGCACCTCAACTTTTAAGACCTGCACCTGAGAGACAAGCCCCAGAGTTTTAAAACCAATGGGACTTATGTCCCAAGACATATAAGACTCTAGTGATCTCAGAAGCTGCTCTTACAGTGTTTGCATGCTCAGACTCACTGACCCCAGAGCCCAGCTCAGAAGCAGCTGATCGTGCCCAGACCTAAAATGAAGGAGACTCATGTGCTCATATTAAAGTGTCGTCCTCAGGAGCACACACATCTAATTAAACAGACACATCTAGGAGTCTGCTGGAACACTGTCCAGGACAGAGACTGGCAGGTGCCATCTTTGCACTCTCCCTTTGCTGTATCTCCTGGGAGGGAGCTTTCACACATCTGGTGTAATGATTTTTGTGGCTGCCACCCAGGGGACGCCTCTAGACCATCTGATCCTGGAGGTCAGGGAGCTTGCATTCCTGGTCTCATGGGATTGTAATAATCAGTATCACAGAGAAAGGAGTTCATACCCCTGTCTGGTGCCCCGATTTTTGTGGTTGCTGCCAGGGGACACCTCTACATTGCCTGGCTCTGGTGGCCAGTGGGGCTTACGCTTGTGGGTCCAGTAGGACTGCAACCAATGGAGAAAAGGTTCTTAAACAGCTACCACCCCCAGGCCACAACAAGAGGAAAGAGACCCAAGAACTCCGTCTTTCTGTGAGAAAGGCCTATTAGGTAATCATGGCTGTTGCCTGAGGGTCAGGCTTCAGTTTTGGCACACATTGGTGAAGCCGCTGTGGAAAACAGTATGGAGGTTCCTCACAGAATTAAAAATAGAACTACCATATGATCCAGAAGTTCCACTTCTGGGTATCTATCCAAAGAAAACAAAAACACTAACTCAAATAGATATCTGTAGCCCCATGTTCACTGTATCATTATTTATAATAGTCAAGATGTGGAAACAATCTGAGCGACCATTGATGGATAAAGTAATTATATTATATACACACACACACAGGGGAATATTATTCAGCCATAAAAAGAATGAAACTTGCCATTTGTGACCACATGGATGGTCAGTGAGGGGATTATGGCTAAGTGAAGTAAGTCAGGCAGAAATAGACAAATACCATATGATGTTTATGTGTAGAATTTAGGGGAAAAAAACCCCAACCTCATAGATACAGACTGGTGGTTGCCAACATCAGGGGTGGTGGGTGGGAAAAAAAAAAGAATCCTGTAAGTCTCACTCATTTCATTTCTAGCACTCCATCCTAGGGAAAAAAATGATGAGAAATGTTTTTACACTAGACTATCTATTATACATATCTACATATCACCTCAACAGGGCAGTTTTGATAATAAACCACTCTTTGGATGTTATTTAGAGGAAGGGGTATTATAAAAGGCCATGGGATGACTTTTTAATGTCAGACAGAGTGGCATCAGTCAACAGGCAGAGCATAAATGAGTCTTTCTAAATGAATGTTAGGCAAAGGTAAAAATATAAGATGTGTATATAACATCATAGTAGTACACACACACACATATCATTGATAAAAGTGATTTCTGATTTAATATGTTTCTAATAAACAATATTCCTTTGGTAAAAGGTATATGATAACATCGAGAACTAATACACTTGTACGAACTACAAGCCTGACACTGTTTCAGATGCTCTGCATGTATTAGTTTAATATCCAAAATGCTTTTATGAGCTATAAAGAATATCAGTCCCCTGGCATCGTACCACTAGTCTACGCCAGTAGTGGTAGCAAAGATTTTTGGTGTGACCCCCTAGGTGGGACCTGAATGCAGACATAATAAATCCATAGACCATAAACTCACCCACTACACTATACTAGCTTTTGCTTTGAAAGTATACGAAGGATACAGACCTACCATTAAACACCCCAGCCATTGCTTCCATAACTATACTGGTACTTGTAATCACATCTCAAATTCTGTTTCCAAAATGTCACAATATGCCAAGAAATGTTTCTCTGCCTGCAGCTTTTACTGAAAGCTATATTTATATTGGTGCTTAGTCATGGTGACACTGCAACCAACAATTTTATATAGGTACAAAACACTGAAATATTCTGAAATATATTTCGGCTGAAATCTCAAGAAATATGGGACTTAAATTACTTGAGTGGAAGATATGTTACATTTTATGATCAAACCCAGAAATGTTACATACAGAAATTACATTAGTTTTTAGGAAAAGGGAATTTTTGATTTCTATAAATATCTAGAAACTTATAAAACTCTGGGTTGTAAAACTGCAATTTTATGAAACAAATGTGACTTAATTCACAAAGACAAAACAATAGGAAAATTCATTTTAGTTGCTTGTAAATGTGGTAATTGAGAGAAATTTTGGCATGAATGATAAAAATCCCTTGGTAGCAAGGTATTTAAGTCACTGGTATGTGAAACAAAAAGATTCTCTTTGGACTTTAAGGCTCTTTAATCAGAAGGCAGGTAATATAATACAATTAATGAAAAAATTTGGTAGGAAAATGTATTTGAATCAAAATTAAAGGAATTGACTGAAACATTTCACATAAAAAAGTAGAATTCACTAGTTTGAAAATGTATATGTTAAAGAATATGTTGCTTATACTTTAAACATTCTATGATTCTAGGAATGGGAACATTTAAAAAATCTGTGTGGTAATAAAGTTTTTAAAAATCCAAAATATGCTTTCCTACTGATAACTAGAGTTATTTAAAGAAGAATTCATGGAAATACATTTGTCCTAGCATAAAATGAAACTTAGAACTATTAATGCACAGATCATTTATAAACAAATGCCTATAGATTTTGAAAAATCCTAATTTTCTGATTATAATGATTCTTTATTCTGCAATGACTTGATGAATTCCACTACTGAATTAGTGAAACACAAATAATTTAGGTAAGCAAAGTTTTTTGTCTCAATATATTTTCTTATCTGTCCCAATTTCCAAATTCCCTATAAATTCAATGCTGAAAGACTTTCCTCCAGACTCTACCTTCTTAATTTCAATTAAGATACTTTGATTTATATATAAAAACAAACATTTATACAGTGAACCTACTTTTTAAAAAAGTTTCCTAAATAGTACAGTTTTAAAAATTATAAAATGATAAATGCCATCCTTCATTGTTTCCAAAAAAAATATGAGAAAAAGAAAATCAAAGTAGTCAATAAAATATTGACCATCATTTCTCAAATCTACCAAATTGATGAAATAATTTGAGGAAGACTGAATCATTTTATTAAATGACATATCCTTTCATAATTTAATGAAAGACTACTATAACATGAAAAATGAATACTGATGGAAATCCTGTCAATGCAGCTCCAAGAAACTATGGTTTGTTTTTACAAAATACAAAATAATGCAATTATCTTTAAAAACTAGTCATGGAGGGATAAAGAAAGATAGAATTTTCCAGAAAATGGCATGGTCCCCAAACTTTTCTAAGGTCCCTAGCCTGTCAGAAATTGACCTTTCTTACTACCTGTGAGACTGGGACCTTATAAACCAGATACCAAGTCAGTTTTCTTAGGAGGGCTTTGTAGTCATTTGGTCAGTATATGAAGTCAATACTTGTTCTTTAAGAGTGGGCTTATTATGCCTGATTTGATGAGAATCACTTGCAAATATGATGTTCTAAGTATGCCCATGATTGCACAAGCAATTTGTTCAATTATATATCTGGGAATAAAGGAGGACAAATTCTTATTGAACCTGTACAAATAAATAAATAACACTGCTATGAAAGGTAAGGGCACTCAAGTAAAAAGTACTATTTGTTTCTGAACTGTGAGAGGCCAGTGAGAATCAAATAACATTAAAACGTTTCATTTTGCTTTACAGAAGCACAGTCTACTAGATTAAGTGTTAGGAGTAGCTTAAGAAAAAATGCATGAGACTTCCTTCCATAACATTAAAACTGAAACATTAAAAAAATAATTCCAATAATGTTCCAAACAAATAACTATAATAAGATTGTTTTCCTCAGTCCTAAATGATGAATTTTGTTTCATCGGGACTCAAGTCAGCAATCTGCTTTCACAAAGTCTGTTTGCTTCTGGACTAAAAAAGGTCCTAGAAATCCTGACTTACTCCATAGCATAAACTCAAAGTTGTTAAGCAATGCCAACTGGGCAGCTTGTAGCCAAAAGTCTATTCTTTGACGTATCAATAGTTCAGAGTACCTGTTAGAATCCTTTCCAAGAGGCTCTAAGACTGTCCTTCTTTGTTGAAGACACAGATGTTAGCTTCTAGATTATACCAGAGACTTGAGGCAAACACCTAGGAGCAGAAAAGCATTTGATGAGACTGAGAGGCTGTGGTTAATTTATCACAATGCTAATAATATCATAGTTTTCTATTGGGGTACAGTAAATAACTATTTCATAAAGATTTAATCAATAGTTCCTCTAAGCATAAGAATGCATTATGGCAGCATAGGCATTGGCAAATCTCTAAGCCTTCCCATAAAATGTAAAATCTCCATAATATTTACATTGATAATATTTTAACTATAAAAATTTAACCTTAGGAAAACCAAGTATCTCTTCTGATTTGACAATTTTGTTCACACAATTCTTACAATAATGTTAATTAAAATGGAGTTATCAAACAAACCTATTTATAGCATCTTTTCTTTTGTAAGGTAAATAATAAATCCTTGTGATTTTCCAAGGGCCTCCTGGAGAATCTAAGATCTCTTTAAATATGAATGTTAGACTTGAAGCTTTTTTTTTTTTCTCAACTTAGATCCTATCTTGGGCAAGTAAGATCAAAGGAACTGTCAAGATCTGATCAATTGTTTAAGATAGGATGATGGATGCATGAGAAACAATACCTGGTTACCTATTTAATCAAAGTGACAGTAAAATATTTTTAAATAATTATTTAAGAAGGTAGCACAGTTGTAAGGAACTTTATCTTTCTGACAATTGAAGAATCTGTGCTGCTTTCGTTGTTAATTAAATAATAAAGCAAAACCGAAAACTATTTTGGTGAGACAGGGATTACCTACAGAAGGTAAATAATAACCTTTATCACTTCCTGTTAAGATCTCTAAGACACCTTAATCATTTTAACAAAGGTAAAAGTCACAGTATACTCTTGCATTTATATTTTGGGCAGTAAAAGTTTCAATGTTCTTTTTTTGTATAAATAACCTCATCTAAAACGAGCCAACTTTGGCAAAATTTTAATACATTTCATTGTTCCTTTTCATGCTGAATTATTATAAACTAAGTTGAGTAAAAACTACCTTTCTTTAAACCTTCTACAATTTTCTGTATCTCTTAAGATTTTGTCACTCACTAAACCGTTTGACATTCTGGAACAATTGGAACCTTTAAAACAAAATGACCCTCTTTTTCTCTTGATAAACAAAACCACATCCTATTACCATACATACTAAGTATATTTATCTTGGTACTCTTCCTCCTAATATAGTCTCAACCAACCATAATAATCGTAACTTTTAATAAAGAAAATGAACTTCTATTTCACAGAAAAATACTGAGAGGTCTATTATTTGAGAACTCTCCATCAAATACTTTAGCAGACTAAGAAAACTCATTCCCTGCAGCCACACATAGCACTGTTACACCTTCATAAAGTACCTTAAATGAACATGTTCATTAACATTACCCAAAGATATAGCCACTGTAAGGCATATAAAAATAATAAGTAAAAGAATATAAACTTAAAATTATGTTTAGTCATCAATGTTTGAGTATTCACTTTTACTTAGAAATTATCTAGGCATCTAATCATTATCTATTAATTAACTCAATTTAATGTTAATCCAAATTTGTAAATTATATTTAAACTGAAACACTACAATACATAATCACTGTTGATGTACAAAAGTGTCAGAATAATGATTCAATTTAGCCACACACAAACTAATCTCTTTCATAATTGTAAATGTTTTCCAGGAGTAATATTAACTTATTTGATCAGTAAACCAATATAAGAAGCCTAGAAGTTCAGATCAACTTGTCACTTCAAGAGAAAGCAAACCCAAACAAAAACAAAAACAAAATGCTTGGATTATAAAGCATACTGATAGATTCAAGGAAAAGACAAGAGAGTTACTATTTATTATTTTAGCCAAAACTACTAACCCAGTCTAATTTGTCTAAAGATTCATCTTAATTATGTAAACTTAGATTAAAAATGTTAAGCCAGCAATTTCTGTATTTTTCTGGTGTGCATTGCACATTTAGAGTTATTAGGTCAGGTTTTTTTTTTTCCCTATGATTTTAAGGAAAAATATTAGATTTATATAAGGGCTCTTTTACCTCTATAAACAAATCAGAATAGAATTCCTTTAAGTTTAAGGGACATAATAATAGAACTTATTAATTCTCTATTGAAGTAGGAAAACATTTCCCACTGACTTCATGAAAGATAAAGTCCTTTTATCAAGTACAGGTGCATAGACACAGAGAGTACCTATAGCTTCTGTTCCATAACTTCAGCCACAGGGGAACATTAAACACTAAAACTCCCCAGTTAAAATCTCAGAGAGATGTTTTTCCTTCTATTTGGTACAAAATTCTTAATTGACATAAGCTCACAAACAGACAAACAAAAACCCAAAAAGATTAACAAACTATATTCTCCATTATCTCTCTCACATCAGAGAATAGGATCTCTATCATTCATCTAACCTATATCACCAAATGATCAGACCATAAGACCAAATTTCCAATCGTTGCTGTCACCAAGAGAAAATAACTTATCAGTTGAGTGCAAAACAGAAACAAATATAAAAACACAAAATCAACAGAAAGGAAAAAAAAGCAACTTAGGAAAAATTGAGAGTCAGCAAAGTGGAAGTACTATTGTTATTTGGAATTCAATCCAGGAGTCAGGAGAAGACAGGGCTGGAACTAACCAGTCCAACATGGTTTGGTTTACTTGTCTCCATCAGGTCAGTCCACTGGGGCATCTCAGTGAAACCTCCAACATGGTTCGGGTATAATTTTCAAAAAGATAAAATCATTAATCTAAGGCAAATAGCCCAAAGATCATTTGAAAAGTTAGGCAGATAGGCAGTTTACCAAAGAAATGGTAGAATTAGATTCTTGGGTGAGATACGAAGCTTGTTAATGTCTAACACAGCCATAAACCATTAGGAATTATCTGTTCCAACAGACGGAAATGACTTTCATCTCTACCAGTTAACCTCTGCTCTACAAAACTATAAAATAGCCCAGATAACAGAAAGGCAAGCCCAGTAATACCTTTTCCCCATTTTCAAATTTCAGAGAATTTTCCTGACAGATTTCACCTATGTTTACCTCCACTGGTTGAGAAGAGAGTTAATATAATTTCAGGAAAGAAGTCGATGAAGCATGGGCTATGAGAACTTAGGGTAACTGTCTCTATCTAAAGCCAAGTTACCAAGGCTCCACCTGGATTTGAAGGAACAATTTACAGAATGTGAGGAATACCCTCACACAATTCTTAGAGCTAACGATCGGCTGAGCTAATTAAAAGAAGACTAAGACATTTTACAAACTAACTTACTCTCTTTAAAGAAAGTTAAGGAAAAAAATAATGTCTATAAAAGTCCTAGAATATCAAGTCTACCATCTTTGGGCCTATAACAAAAATAATATACCCCCATATATTATATTTCTTCAGAAATTTTATGCATTGAAATATTAACCTCCTCACAACCCCCAACACCACCACTACTTGCTAAGGTCATCTAGAAAATTATGATACACTCAAGACCTATATCAATTTCTGGAAGCTTCTGTCCCTCTTTCTCTGGCCACCACCAGATCTGAAAGGTAACTGGATTAGAAAAAAAAATGTGAACATTATACTTAGTATATAGCTCTCATATAGAAACTCTGAGACAAGCATGTCTCAGATATATTGGGAAAGAATCAAAGATCATTCACACACATTAAACTAGAGCAAATAGATGGTATTCATGGAACTTCCCACTACCTTACTTGTGGATAAAGTGAAATGAAATATATATGCAAAAATTAAAAAACTTGGAAATTCAGGAGCATAATTTGAAAAAGAGGGGAAAAAGAGAAATAAAAATTATGACATAACCAACCAGCCAACCCAACAAAATCCCCAGAATAAATGATCTGCACTACAGAATAATTTTTACCAGCTTTACTGAGGCATAATTAACAAAAAAGGTATATATTTAAAGTGTATAACAAGATTTGACATACACAGACCTTGTGAAGTATTTACTACAATCAAGTAAATTAACACATACATTACCTCACAGTTCCCATTTTTGTGTGTGTGATTATAACACTTACGATCTACTTTTTTAGCAAATTTCAATTATACACTATTATTAACTATAGTCACCATACTGTACATTAGATCCTTAGAACTTATTCATATTCTAGTTTCAGGTTTGTACCATTTGATCAACACTTCCCAAGTTCCCCCAACCCTCAGCCCCTGGAAACCACCATCCACCATTCTACTGTTTCTCATAGAAAAAGAGATGAGATTTGTGGTTATCAGAGGTGGGGGGTTGGAGGAGGGGGAATTGGGGGAAGGTAGTCAAAAAGTACAAACTTCCAGTTATAAGATAAAGAAGTACTAAGGATGTAATGCAGAACATGATGACTATAGTTAATACTGCTGTATGATATACAGGATAGTTGTTAAGAGAGTAGATCCCAAGAGCTCACGTCAAAAGGAGACTTTTTTTTTTCTTTTTATTGTATCTATACAAGATGATGAGTGTTAACTAAACTTATTGTGATAATCATTTCACAATATATGTAAATCAAACCATCATGCTGCATACCTTAAACTTACACAGTGATGTACATCAATTACTTCTCAATATACCTAGAAAGAAAATAAAAATAAATAAAATATTAAAAAAGTCAAGATCACAGTACAGAGTTTAACAAATGCTTAGTGAAGACTGAAGATAAATGAGGGATCGGGAGGTTAAGGCCTAAGGATAATATGAAGAATAGAGAGGGAGAAATTTATCTCAGAAACAATAAAGTATAATTAGAGTTGTATTTGTTTACATTTTGGGAAAAGAATAAGTCCCAGTTTCTCCTAAATATTTGAGTGACCTATTTAAAACTGTAGAAACATTTTCTATGTGTTATCTCAAGTCTCTAACTTAAATACTGTATTGGAAGTCACCCATATTATAATCCTGATTCCTTTAATTTTTATTTGATTTGTCTATCAATTCTCTGATTTCCACTGCTACCACTTATCTTCCATGTGATTGATCTAAAATAATTACAGCTTAGCAGATTTTATATTGTTACTGAATATGTATATAACTTTTATTGCAATTTATTTTTTTAAAACCTTGCTTCACTGTTTTACAAAGAATTTTAACTTTTAAGCATGCCTCAATGTTTCATTTGCTTTCACTTACATTAAGATATACTAATGTCAGGTATATCTTTTGTAGATCAAAAGCAAAGCTAGATAATTAATGCATCCATCACCTCATTCAACAATGTCTATCAAATCATCACATTATACACTTTAAATATATACAATTATATTGGTCAATTATTCCTCAATAAAGAAAAAAGGGGGAAAAAAAAACCCATTCCAGACACAAAGAAGCTAATTAAAAATAACAATTTAAAAAGCATCTCATGGGAATGGACTTGAGGATATGGGGAGGGGGTGGGGTGAGATGTGACAGGGTGAGAGAGTGTCATGGACATATATACACTACCAAATGTAAAATAGATAGCTAGTGGGAAGCAGCCGCATAGCACAGGGAGATCAGCTCGGTGCTTTGTGACCACCTAGAGGGGTGGGATGGGGAGGGTGGGAGGGAGGGAGATGCAAGAGGGAAGAGATATGGGAACATATTGTATATGTATAACTGATTAACTTTGTTATAAAGCAGAAGCTAACACACCATTGTAAGGCAATTATACTTCAATAAAGATGTTTAAAAAAAAAAAAAAAAAACCACAAAAAAAAAAGCATCTCACGGGACTTCCCTAGCAGTCCAGTGGTTAAGACTCCACACTTCCAATGCAGGGGACACGGGTTCGATCCCTGGTCAGGGAACTAAAGATCCCACGTGCCACATGCATGGCCAAAAAAATTTAAAAATTAAAAAAACAATAAAATAAAAAGCACCTCTGACACTATAGCCTACCAAACACTGTATCTTACCATGCAGTGCTTTTTCCAAATTTGGTACCTTGGGTTTTATCTAAATTATGAGTTGCCTGAATACATTAATAAGCACAAAAATCATGAATAGTTCCTATCTAACATTAGGCACAATTCAGATGTGTTTCTTTTAATGGTAGTGTCAAATGTATAGCAATACTAATCTTACTTTTTACCTTTATTTCTTAAATAAAGACCTACAGAAACAAATCCCAAATAATTAATGAAATGGCAATAAGAACACACATATTGATAATTACCATAAACATAAATGGATTAAATGCTCCAACCACAACACACAGACTGCTCAAATGGATACAAAATCAAGACCCATATATATGCTGTCTACAAGAGACCCACTACAGATCTAGGGACCCATACAGACTGAAACTGAGGGGATGGAAAAAGGTATTCCACGCAAATGGAAATCAAAACAAAGCTGGAGTAGCAACACTCATATAAGACAAAATAGACTTTAAAATAAAGACTGTTACAAGAGACAAAGAAGTACACTACATAATGATCAAGGGAACAATCCAGGAAGAAGATATAACAATTGTTAATATATATGCATCCAACATAGGAGCACCTTAAAATATAAGGCAAATACTAACAGCCTTAAAAGGAGAAATTGACAGTAACACAATAATAGTAGGGGACTTTAACACCCCACTTTCGTCAATGGACAGATCATCCAGACACAAAATCAATAGGAAACACAGACCTTAAATGACACATTAGACCTGTTGGACTTAATTGATATTTATAGAGCATTCCATCCAAAACCAGCAGAATACACATTCTTGTCAAGTGCACATGGAACATTCTCCAGGACTGATCACATGCTGGGCCACAAAGTGATCCTCGGTAAATTTAAGAAAACTGAAATCATATCAAGGATCTTTTCTGACCACAACCCTATGAGATTAGAAATCAACTACAAGAAAAAAACTAAAAAAAAAACACAAAAATGTGGAGGCTAAACAGTATGGTACTAAACAACCAATGGATCAATGAAGAAATCAAAGCGGAAATCAAAAAATACCTAGAGACAAATGCAAATGACAGTATGATGATCCAAAACCTATGAGACGCAGCAAAAGCAGTTCTAAGAGGAAAGTTTATAGCAATACAATCTCACCTCAGGAAACAAAAAAAAATCTCAAATAAACAACCTAACCTTATACCTAAAGCAACTAGAGAAAGAACAACAAACAAAACCCAAAGTTAGTAGAAGAAAAGAAATCACAGAGATCAGAGCAGAAATAAATGAAATAGAGACAAAGAAAACAATAGAAAAGATCAGTGAAACTAAAAGCTGGTTCTTTGAAAAGATAAACAAAATTGATAAACCTTTAGCCAGACTCATCAAGAGGGAGAGGGCTCAAATCAATAAAATTAGAAATGAAAAAGGAGGAAGTTATAATGGACACCACAGAAATACAAAGGATCATAAGAGACTACTACAAGCAACTATATGCCAATAAAATGGACAACCTAGAAGAAAAATACAAATTCTTAGAAAGGTACAATCTCCTAAGACTGAAGACATGGAAAATATGAACAGACCAATCACAAAAGTATTGATATTGGGGGGCTTCCCTGGTGGCGCAGTGGTTGAGACTCTGCCTGCCAATGCAGGGGACACGGGTTCGAGCCCTGGTCTGGGAAGATCCCACATGCCACAGAGCAACTGGGCCCGTGAGCCACAACTACTGAGCCTGCGCATCTGGAGCCTGTGCTCCACAACACGAGAGGCCGCGATAGTGAGAGGCCCGTGCACCGCGATGAAGAGTGGCCCCCACTTGCCACAACTAGAGAAAGCCCTCGTACAGAAGCGAAGACCCAACACAGCCAAAAATGAATAAATAAATAAGTAAAAATTTTTTTAAAAAGTATTGAAATTGAAACTGTTATTTAAAAACTTCCAACAAACAAAAGCCCAGGAACAGACGGCTTCACAGTCAAATTCTATTAAACATTTAGAGGAGAATTAACACCTATCCTTCTGAAACTATTCCAAAAAATTGCAGAGGGAGAAACACTCCCAAATTCATTCTATGAGGCCACCATCACCCTGATACCAAAACCAGACAAAGATATAACAAAAAAAGAAAATTACAGACCAATATGACTGATGAATATAGACACAAAAATCCTCAACAAAATACTTGCAAACAGAATCCAACAACACATTAAAAGGATCATACACCATGACCAAGTGGGGTTTATCCCAGGGATGCAAGGATTTTTCAATATCCACAAATCAATCAGTGTGATTCACCACATCAACAAATTGAAGAATAAAAACCACATGATCATCTCAATAGATTCAGAAAAAGCTTTTGACAAATTTCAACACCCATGTATGATGAAAACTCTCCAGAAAGTGGGTGTAGAGGGAACCTACCTCAACATAATAAAAGCCATATATGACAAACCTACAGCTAACATCATACTGAATGGTGAAAAGCTGAAAGCATTTCCTCTAAAATCAGGAACAAGACAAGGATGTCCACTCTCACCACTCTTATTCAACATAGTTTTGGAAGTCCCAGCACCCACAATCACAGAAGAAAAAGAAATAAAGGGAATCCAAATTGGAAAAGAAGGAGTAAGACTGTCACTGTTTGCAGATGACATGATACTAACTATACATAGAAAATCCTAAAGATGCTACCAGAAAACTACTAGAACTCATCAATGAATTTGGTAAAGTTGCAGGATACAAAATAAATACAAAGAAATCCATTGCATTTCTATACACTAACAACAAAAGATCAGAAAGAGAAATTAAAGAAACAACCCCATTTACCACTGCATCAAAAAGAATAAACTACCTAGGAATAAACCTACCTAAGGAGGCAGAAACCTGTACTCTGAGAACTATAAGACCCTGATGGAAGAAATCAAAGATGACACAAACAGATGGAAAGATATACCATATTCTTGAATTGGAAGAATCAATATTGTCACAGTGACTATACTGCCCAGGGCAATCTACAGATTCAGTGCAATCCCTATCAAATTAACAATGGCATTTTCCACAGAACTAGAACAAAAAATCTTAAAATTTGTATGAAGATACAAAAGACCCCAAATAGCCAAAGCAATCTTGAGAAAGAAAAATGGCGCCAGAGGAATCAGGCTCCCTGTCTTCAGACTATACTACAAAGCTACAGTCATCAAAACAGTATGGTACTGGGACAAAAACAGAAATATAGAGCAATGGAACAGGACAGAAAGCCAGAAATAAACCCACGCACCTGTGATCAATTAATCTATGACAAAGGAGGCAAGACTATACAATGGAGAAAAGACAGTCACTTCAATAAATGGTGCTTGGAAAACTGGACAGCTACATGTAAAAATATGAAATGAGAACATTCCTTAACACCATACACAAAAATAAACTCAAAATGGATTAAAGACCTAAATGTAAGGTGGGATACTATAAAACACTTAGAGGAAAATATAGGCAGAACATATTTGATATAAATTGAAGCAATATCTTTTTTGATCCACCTCCTAATGAAAATAAAAACAAAAATAAACAAATGGGACCTAATTAAAGTTAAAAGCTTTTGCACAACAAAAGAAACCATAAACAAAACGAAAAGATAACCCACACAATGGGAGAAAATATTTGCAAACTAAGCAACCAACAAGGGTTTAATCTCCAAAATTTACAAACAGCTCATGCAGCTCGATATCAAAAAAACAATCCAATCAAAAAATGGGCAGAAGACCTAAATAGACATTTCTCCAAAGAAAACATACAGATGCCCAAGAGGCACATGAAAAGATGCTCAACATTGTTAATTATTAGAGAAATGCAAATCAAAACTATGATGAGATATCACCTCGTATCGGTCAGAATTGTCTGACTGATATGTAGGCCATTGTCAAAAAGCCTACAAACAATAAATGCTGGAGAGGGTGTGGAAAAAAGGGCAACCTCTTACACTGTTGGTGGGAATGTAAATTGGTACAGCCACTATGGAGAACAGTATGGAGGTTCCTTAAAAAACTAAAAAATAGAGCTACCATATGATCCAGCAATCCCACTCCTGGGCATATATACGGAGAAACCCATGGTTCGAAAGGATACGTGCACCTCAATACTCACTGCAGCTCTGTTTACAATAGTCAACATGGAAACAACCTAAATATCCATCAAAAGATGAATGGATAAAGAAGATGTGGTACATATATACAATGGAATATTACTCAGCCATTAAAAAGAATGAAATAATGCCATTTGCAGCAACATGGATGGACCTGGAGACTATCATACTAAGTGAAGTAAGTTAGATAGGGAAAGACAAATATCATATGATATCACTTATATGTAGAATCTAAAAAGAATGCTACAAATGAACTTATTTACAAAACAGAAACAGACTCACAGACTTAGAGAACAAACTTAGGGTTACCGGGGGGAAGGGTGGGGGGCGAGGGATACATTGGGAGTTTGGGATTGACATGTACACACTGCTATATTTAAAACAGATAACCAACAAGGACCTACTGTACAGCACAGGGAACTCTGCTCAATACTCCTTAATAACTTAAATGGGAAAAGAATTTGCAAAAGAATAGATACATGTATATGTATAACTGAAACACTCTGCTATACACCTGAAACTAACACAACATTGTTAATCAACTATACTCTAATGTGAAATAAAAATCTAAAAAATAAATAAATTTTTAAAAAAAGTCCTAACACCGACATTTGGGAGATCTATTAATAAAAGCTGGACTTGACATCTGGAAGCCCTAGAGTTAAGGCAACCAAAAGACAGGCTTTTGTAGTGTCTCACTCTTAATTTAAAACAACTGCCCCAAATTAGTAGGCATTTGATGAGTCTCAATCTTGGGAAAAAAAAAAAAAAAGAGAAAATCGGAGGAAAGAGAGACAACATATACAGTAAAAGAAAATTGAATATATTAATATCCACAGAGCACAAGATATTTCATCCAAAAATTAAAAACAGAATTCTATTAAAATAGGAAAAAAGTTAGAGAACTTGATAATTACAAAGAGTTCTTGATAATAACAATAAGATATTAAGAATTAAAAATTAAACAGAAGGGCTGAAATATAAAGTTGAGAAAAATCTCACAAAAAGTAGAATGAGACAGAGATGGAAAATAAGATACTAAAAATAAAAAAATAGGTAAACAACTGACTCATTCTAACATATGACTAATTGCAGTACCAGAAAGAGAGAATAGAGAAAACAGATGGAGGTAAATTATCAAAGAGTGAAATTTCCAAAACTGAATGATAAATCTCCAGATTTAAATGGCTCTCCAAGAGCCTAGAACATGAATGAAAGGGACTTGTGTCATGTCGAATCATTAGGAATGTTCAGGATTCCAGGAAAAAGAGAAAACCCTAAAAGCCTGCAGTAGAGGTCACATGTAAATTAATTGTAAATAAGTAAATATATTAAGAATATGAAACAAGAACAACAATCATGAATTCAGTAGAATTATTAGGGCATAAAATCTATGATCATTGAAATATGGAACACAATAGGTGTGTTTATGCGGTAGAACAACAAATAGAATTACCTTTCCTGAAAACAAAGACTAGAGAGCATGTGTAAAAGAAAAGTTTAAAAATACAGAATATAGAATAGTAGCAACACATACCAGGAGAAGCAGAGGAAAACTTTTAGAGAGAGAGAAAAGAGAGGAAGGGACAAGGGTAGGAGGAGGAGAGAAGCGGGAAGAAGTAAGGTAGAAAGGGAGAGAGAGATTTGAAGAAATAATAAAGATAAAATTGCCAAATTAAAGGTGAAATCATCCACAGATTATAAATACTACACTTAGATTGTAAAGGTACATAAAAGGCCAAAGGAAAAAAGATAAATTCCAGGAAAAATGAAGATGAACTTCAAAGAACCAAGAACCAGATTGATATCTTAGTGTATCTGGATGTACGAAGAGAATGATGTGATATTTTTACGGTACTGAAGAAAAAGATTTTTTCATCTAGATATATATAACCAGTCAAATTGAAATTCATATGTAAGAGTATAATAAATACATCATTAGGCATTTTTTCTAATTAATTTTTTTTTATATTTATTTTTGGCTGCGCTGGGTCTTCGTTGCAGTGCACGGTCTTTCTCTAGTCATGGTGAGCTGGGGCTACTCTTCGTTGCAGTGCGTGGGCTTCTTTGTTGTGGAGCACAGGCTCTAAGCACGCGGGCTTCAGTAGTTGTGGCACGCAGTCTTCAGTAGTTGTGGCTTGCGGGCTCTAGAGTGCAGGCTCAGTAGTTGTGGCGCACGGGATTAGTTGCTCCGCGGCACGTGGGATCTTCCCGAACCAGGGCTCAAACCCATGTCTCCTGCATTGGCAGGCGGATTCTTAGCCACTGCGCCACCAGAGAAGTCCTCATTAGGCATTTTTAAAAAGCTATAGAAGGTTTGTTACAAAAAGACCCACATTAAAGGGGAAAAAAAAGTTTGGGAGATGCTAAAAGCCATATGGGACTTATCACAGTCCCTGACAAGAATAGGTTCTCTGTAAGTGTTAGCTTAACTGATGTAAACTGAGGTGGTAAGTGTTAATGGAGAAAGTGTCCTGAGCAATTGGAAAGCTCTGGAATTGAAAGCATAGGGACAAAATAAAAAGTCCAGTCTAAAGGAGGCATCTTTGCAGGTTCTTTAAGGTCTTCTCATCCTCTAGTCCAATATGACTTTCTTTATTGATATACACAATGATTTACATTCCAGCCAGGGAAAATGTCTGTGAGATTTACAGAGAGGAATAAAAGGATATCAAATGCCCAAGACACCAAAATCCCTTTTGCATCAAACACACAAAAACTGCTAACATATCAAAGGCATATGTTTCTATTAGTTCATAGGTGGAAAGCCATTCATGGAAAGGAAATCTGCTTTTAAAAGGGATTGATAAAGGTCTGCATACATTCTCAAAGAACTAATCACTTGTGCAAGAGCTACTACTCAAATGAATACAAAGATAAATCCCTGAACAGAAGAGAAAGGGTCTAATTATCTCATTTGCCTACAGCTTATATTCATTCCTTCATATTATAACAATGTGTCTTCAGCTTTCTGAGGTCTGGAATCAATTAAGATAAATCTGGACTCTTTTTATAATGGGTTCTAGGGAATAATAGCTTATTTCCTTTCCTCGTAATGGTGAATATATGAAGAAACGTAAATTTTCCCAACCATCTTAATGAGTAATCTTTTTATTATTTTATTTTTATAAACCTTGAAGATACAGTATTCATTGATCAGATTCCTTTCTTATATATGCATAAACTCAACTTGAATTAACTAAGCAAAAAGGCTAACACACAGGTTCAATTATCCACTATGATAAAAATTAAAAATAGAACTATCATATGATCCAGCAATTTCCTTTGGGACTATATCCAAAGGAAACAAAAACATTAACTTGAAAAGATATCTGTACCCCCATGTTCATGCCAGCATTATTTACAATAGCCAAGACATGGAAGCAACCTAACTGTCCATTAATGGATGAATGGATATGAAGTTCTGGTATATGTGTGTACACACACACACACACACACACACACACATATACATACTATGGAATATTATACAGCCATAAAATGAAGAAATTCTACCATTTGCAACAACATGGATGGACTTTGAAGGCATTACGTTAAGCGAAATAAGTCAGACAAAGACAAATACTGAATGATCTCAACTTATATGTGGCATCTAAAAAAAAACAAAAATAAAAACAACCAAACTTATACAAAAAGAGACCAGACTTCTTGTTACCAGAGGTGGAGGGTAGGGGAGGAGGGGGAATAGGAGGAAAGTGGTCAAAAGGTACAAAATTCCAGTTATAAGATAAATACTAGGGATGTAATGTACAACAGGATGACTACAGTTAACACTGATGTATGATATATGGGAAAGTTGTTCAGAGAGTAAATCCTAAGGGTTCTTATCACAAGGAGAAAAAATTCATTTTTTCTTTTGTTTTCTTTTTATTCTATATGAGAAGATGGATATTAGCTGAACCTATTGTGGTAATCATTTCACAATATGTGTAAATCAAACCATCAGGCTGTATGCCTTAAAATTATAAACTGATTATGTCAATTATTTTTCCATAAAACTGGCAAAATATTTTACAAAATTAAAGTTGCATTTAATGTAAAGTTTTATTTAAAATAAGGTTCAAGACTGTGATAACAGAGAATTAACCCAAGTATGGGGCCCTGCTAAGTGAAGTGCCCTGTGCAACTGCACAGGCTGTACACCCAAGAAGCTGGCTCTGCTTCTCCTTGAGGCAAAGGTGCTTCAAGGAGATGTGATATCACTGAAATCTACTGTCCATGCCTAGCTTCCCTGAATCCATGGAGGAGGGCAATTACCTTAACCTTCTCCCCTTCCTGTAATAGCACCATTATTTAGTAAAATTTGCAGGCAATCCAGTTCAATTCTGTGCTTGCCCGAATATGTTCTAAAAAGGCCAGATTCAGGATTTCTGACTCTGAAGTTTCCAAAGGCCACTGTCTTATGAGACAGTCTTCCATTTTTGTATGATTGTACCCTTGCCTCCTGAAAAATCTTTACCAAATTTACTAAGTATGTTATGTTTAATATAATTCATAGTTCCTGTAGCACTTTTTGCTTTGAGATTACTAATGTCCACTAACCGCAAATATTTGGATGTCACAGTACCTATTTGGCACCATCAATTTTACTGTTTCAAACAAAATTCAAATGTGTCTTCTTCTGGAGAAAGAGGCTTATAGTCAGTTAAAAAAAAACACCTTTAAATTTTCATGCGTCATCATTTTGGTCCATGTCTTGGCTTATTAAAGTTGTTATTGTTTTTAAGAGTTTTAAAAATTTATTTATTTTCTTTGGCCGAGCCACGTGGCTTGGGGGATCTTAGCTCCCCAACCAGGGATTGAACCTGGGCCCTTGGCAGTGAAAGCACGGAGCCCTACCTAACCACTGGACTGCCAGGGAATTCCCTTAAGGTTGTTTTGATGTCCTAGTACTACCATGGTAGTATTGTCCACTCTGTGACTCTCCAACTCTAGAAAGAGATCTTGTCTTTTTTGTTTGGTTTTGTTTTTTATTAGTTTGAAATAGGCATCTTAAGTTTCACCACTCAGATGCCTCCATCTCTAGGTTTTCCTCTGGGAAGCATAGAGAAATGAGTCTCTTCAGATTCAAACAAAGCTACATTTGCCCTCTCTCTTCCTTCTGACAACCACATTATACGCTCTCAGAGGTTCTAAAGCAATATTTACTACTCTTCCAAATTCATTCTCATCAGAGTCCACTTTATCCTATATATTTGAAAGGACTTCTGAGAGTTTACAGTTATTTCTGTGTACCATTTTAAAAATATGATCATAATTGTTGTCTCAAAATGAGTAACTGCCAATACCAGGAGTTGAAATTGGTCCATGATGCATAAAAATGCAGTATAAGAACTCTTAATAAGCCTGAATGAGGTCCTCATACATGATGTACAAGAGCCTCCAATCCACAAACTCAGAAGCATCAAAAAATAGCAAATTCCTTAATATCTCTTGTATCAACAAAATTGTAACTCTTAGTTAAGACTCAATCTCATCACTGTTGAGAGAAATATTCAGCCTCTGTCATTATTACTCACTTTCTCTAAGTGAAATGTTCAATAGCCCTGGGGTCTTGTACAGCAACAAGGTATAGCCAGCCTCTTCTTTCCACATAGCTTACCTTTGAGATGCTCATTTCCCAACTCCGTAAGCTGCCTCAGGTCCAAAAGTTCTGCAGCTTTCCTGCCATGTTTGGTACACATCTTTCCCCAAGACTATATGCGTAAAATTTAGAAAGCATGGTTCAACTTCTTCAACAAACATGAGAAAGCCATATCAATATGATGGGGAAGAATACATTACTGTTATTTTGCCTTCAATAGCATTACTGTTTCCCCTGACTCTTCATAGCAGAATCTAACTAAAATGAGCCACTGCACACTAACTTTTACAACACCCTTTTCACCTGAACTCTAACCCCATGCTTGCTATTTCCTCATTATCCTGATACTCTGAATATACTGCTTTTATTTGCTAAAATAGAACACTTGGATACCTCAGGAACCTTAAGAGCCCACACAAGGCACATCAACTTATGACTCCTGCTATCCATCTTCCATTACTCCGTTCTTTCCACAGGCCAACTTTGGTCATTGGTTCGCATGGAACAATCATGAGAACCACCTGAAATGTGCTAACATGTGGCAGGGCCTTACACTGGGCAAACCTGAGAAAACACTTAATCTAGCTCAAAGGAGAGGATAAGCCCTTCTAGTCTAGGCTTCTTTGACTGAGACTCCGTGTTGAGATAGGTCTATGGTAGAAGGGACTTTAAATGGATTAATTTTTCATCTCCTCCTCCTCTTCTTCCTTACTCTAACAAACTTTTTTGAACACTTATTCTTTGCCAGATACCACTGAACATGACTTTAGTTGGATTATCTTATCTCAAAATGATATCAAATCTATGCAAAAGGCATTATAATTTCCTCCATTTTTCAGATGAAGAAGAAAGGCACTGATAGGTCAAGTAGCTTATATAGGAAAAGGTGGGTCTGAGATTCACTTAAACCCCAAAGTCAAGCACAAGTTGATGTTGTCTGTCTGCACAGCTTTTTAAATTATAAATCTAATTACATATATATATATGCTTACTGTAAAAATCCAAACAATGTACAAAAGAGTAAAGAGGCAGGTGAAAATTCCCCCATCTCTGACAGTCCGACAGAAAACTGTTAGCACTAGGATGAATATCATTCTTGATGTGCTCATGCATATATATATGCATAGAAATAGTTATCTAAAATGTATTTGTATAATTCATATACATATATAGTAGATATATTGCTATCAACATCATATGATATCAAAATCATATTCTGTTCTATTATCTCCCTTTTCACTCTCTAATATGTGTAGCTGCGTAGTAATTCAACGTATGGGTATCCTATAATTCTTATCATATTGCATTATAATTTTATGACGTATGTGCCCTCCTCACAAGACTGAGTATTTATTGAGAACAGAGAATCCTAGAGGTATTTGTTTTTAATAGATCTGTTTCTTTAATAGAACCCCCAAAATGAACACAGCACCTAGTAGATGGAAAAATATTTGAATGGATGGATGGATGGATGGATGGATGGACAGAAAGAAAGATGAGCAGTATGGTGGATGTCTAAAGAAACAAAGAACTATTGGGTTATTATTGACACAGTTCATGTGAGAAGAGTAAAGTAATAAGAGCCTAAAGTAGGGTATAAACATAGTAATGGAAGGAGGTGAAGGGTCAATAAAGCTATTTTGAATAGCTATTTTTTGCTTTTAAAAACATTTATCTCAAATTTTTAATAACATGGCTTTTAATAACACGGCTTTAAAGTAACTAAATAGTACACTGGTTTCCTGTGGGTTATTGACTTTTATATTTTATCTTCAAAATTTGACTTACTATTGCATTTTGTCAGGGTTTCATTTGTGTATTGGATAATTATATTACGTATTCCTTTGACTACCTTTCCCACCATGATTCTAAGTTTAATTGTGTGGTGACTCACCAACATTGATTCTTGCAGGAGTTTCTGTTCATCATCCAGCACAATGTCCCTCATAGGTTCTAGAAATAATTGCTAGAGAAAAATAATTTGTTTGAGCAAAACCTTTACTCCATTTCTTATTCCAAAGAAATATTCTATGATTGAAGAATAATAATGATAATAATTTATTGAGTGTCTACAATGTCATACACAGCAATAAGTGATATATACAAGTATTATTTTAAAAGTAATCCTCACAACTATGAGGAAGTTAATAAAGTGACAAAGTGGCCAGGTCATTGTATAAAACCAGTTCAATATGACCTCAAAGCTTATTCCTTCCTTCCCTGGGAGGAAACATTACTCTATAGCCTCTTTTTTTTTTTTTTTTTTTTTTTTTTTATAGCCTCTTTTTATGACCATCTTCCTCAAATCCCTAGGTTTCTGACCTTCATTTAAAACTTTAGCTTAGTTCTGTTTCCCTGGTCAGGTAACTTGTAGAGTGGCAATGATCAGACAAAACATAAAAGGTCTTTCCTCTACTTAAGTCTACTTCACTGTGTGGGTTCACTGCTCTCCTGCTTCCCTGTAAGGGGGCCTAATGCTGTCTCATTTCTTGAACAAATATGTGCTTACTGGCCAGAGTACTGAGTCTCTATACATCCCTCACTTTTTCCTTCAGGCTGTCCTTAGGCTGCTTTGGGATTGAGTTCACAGTGTTTGGTAACTGAACTAGCAAGGATGTCCCTAATTCCCTTACTTTAACAAACATCTGGAAAGTAAATCTGATTTTATCTTCCACCATATCCATCAGTATCGTGTCCACTTTCTGTGGGGTGACTGAAAGGCCCACTAAAATGTAGTCACTACCAACCTCTCACCTTTTTCTCCACTCGTACAGTCCTCCTGCATAGTAGCTGAATTTCCTAATCAGACAACCCCCTTTCTGAAGTCTGATTTGCACATGTGGCTCCCCCCAGCTTGATTTTCTTTCACCTACAAAGTGTCTCCTTGGTGAGTGCCAACTTATTTCAAAATATTTCATCTTTGGGAATGTTGTCTGACATGATTAGGTAGAGTTGAATACCTCAGGAAACAAACCTCTACTTCATGTTAGACTTCAGTTGACATGAGTCACATTTGAAGATTGCTACATCACCCCTTGGAATGAGTTTCCCAGCAGTCCTACCTGCTCCCCACTGTAGAGCGATGATTTTGTGCCAGCTCTATCTCTTTAAGAGAGTGATTGTCAAACCTTGCCCCAAATACTGGAAACCATCAAGGCCAGAAGGCAATGGGATTACATATTCAAAGTGCTAAAAGAAAAAGATTGTCAACCAAGAGTCCTATATTTGGCAAAACTATTCTTCAGAAATGAAGAAGAAATTACAACATTCCCAGATAAACAACAACTAAGAGAATTAGTCACTAGGAGACCTACCCTATAAGAAATACTAAAGAGAGTCCTTCAGGCTGAAATGAAAGAACACCAGAGAGTAACTCAATTCCACATGATGTGTTGGTTAAAGGGTACACAGTTTTACTTACGCTCATAAAGAAAAAAAAATGACAGGGAGAAAAATTTTAGAAGTGATAGTTCAGTTTATGGTATTGTATATGGTGATGGTTTCACAGGTGTATGCTTATCTTCAGACTCATCAAGATGTATACATTAAACGTGTGCAGCCTTTGTGTATGTCAATCATACCTCAATACAAAAATAAAAAGCACAAGGTAAATCAGTAAATATAAAAGACAGTATAAATGTATTTTTCTTAATAACTCTTTTCTTCTCCTATATGGTTTAAAAGACAACAGCATAAAGCAATAATTATAAAATTGTATCAATGAGTTTGTAAGGTATAGTAAATATAGTGTATAACATACGCATAGTATATAATGATTAATAAAGGTGTAATTTATATGACAATAACAGCATGAAGGAGGAGGTGGGAAAGGAGCTATACTGGAGCAAAGTATACTATTGAAATTAAGTTAGTATTAATCTGAATTAGGTTGTTTTAAATTATGATGCTAATTTTAATCCCCAGGGCAACCAGCAAGAAAATAACTCAAAGCAATATTGTACTGCTAAAGGCTAGATTGTACTATCTGGAGAATAAAAAAGATTATTGACTACAGCTGAAAGCAGAAAGAGAACTATTCTTTCTATATATGTAATTTCTCAATTTGTAAAAGATTGTGGCTTTAACTCTGTACATGAATTAGGTAGCATCTACACAGTAGAAAAACATCTAGGTTAATTGTTAATTTAGTCAAATAACACTTAAAAACCACAGTATAGTGCCCCAAAGTAACAGAGTCCTTTTATTTCACAGACCTGTTCTGTTGTTTAAGCATATACAGTTGACCCTTGAACGACATGGATTTGAAATGTGCAGGTCCATTACATGCAGATTTTCTTCAGTAAATACAGTCAGCCCTCCATATCTGCAGGTTCTGCACCTGGGCAGATGCGGAATCCATGGATACAGAGGGCTGACTATGGAACTTGAGCATCCAGGGATTTGGTATCTGTAGTGGGTCCTGGAACCAGTACCCTGCAGACTAATTGACAACTGTAGTCACATTCCTGATCAATTATGTCCCTAATGATTTATTATGTTTAGCATTTCCAGTGGCTGCAAATTACCTCTTAGTCTAGAATATATATCTGTATTACAAAAAGACAGTACTTGACTCTGATGATGTAATCTCTTTCTGAAGTGTTCTATAAGATTAATAGAAGAGAATACTGAGCCATATGTGGGCTATATTGATAAGGTTCATGTGCAAGTGAAATAATGTTAAGGCAAAAAATTAAAAAGCTGGACATACAGAGTGGCTATCATGAAAAAGTCTACAACTAGCGCTTGCTTCAGCAGCACATATACTAAAATTGGAATGATACAGAGAAGATTAGCATGGCCTCTGTGCAAGTATGACACACAAATTGGTGAAGCGTTCCATATTTTTAGACCTAAATTTAAGACCAGACACTATAAACCTCTTAGAGGAAAACAAAGGAAGAACACTCGTTGACATAAATCACAGCAAGATCTTTTTTGACCCACCTTCTAGAGTAATGGAAATAAAAACAAAAATAAACAAATGGGACCTAATGGAACTTAAAAGCTTTTGCACAGCAAAGGAAACCATAAACAAGACGAAAATACAACCCTCAGAATGGGAGAAAACATTTGCAAACGAATCAACGGACAAAGGATTAATCTCCAAAATATACAAACAGCTCATGCAGCACAATATCAAAAAAACCAAACAACCCAATCAAAAAATGGGTGGAAGACCTAAATAGACATTTCTCCAAAGAAGACATACAGATGGCCAAGAAGCACATGAAAAGCTGCTCAACATCACTAATTATTAGAGAAATGCAAATCAAAACTACAGTGAGGTGTCACCGCATACCAGTCAGAATGGCCATCATCACAAAATCTACAAACAATAAATGCTGGAGAGGGTGTGGAGAAAAGGGAACCCTTTTGCACTGTTGGTGGGAATGTAAATTGATACAGCCACTATGGAGAACAGTATGGAGGTTCCTTAAAAAACTAAAAATAGAATTACCATATGACCCAGCAATCCCACTACTGGGCATACACCCAGAGAAAACCATAATTCAAAAAGACACATGCACCCCAATGTTCATTGCAGCACTATTTACAACAGCCAGGCCATGGAAGCAACCTAAATGTCCATCAACAGAGGAATGGATAAAGAGGATGTGGTACGTGTATACAAGGGAATATTACTCAGCCAGAAAAAAGAACAGCAACATGGATGGACCTAGAGATTATCATACTAAGCGAAGTTAAGTCAGACAAAGACAATTATTATATGATATCACTTATATATGGACTCTAAAAAATAATGCATATGAATCAATATACAAAACAGAAACAGCCTCACACACATAGAAAAAAAACTTATGGTTACCAAAGGGGAAAGGAGGGGGGAGGAGGATAAATTAGAAGTAGGGGATTAACAGGTACACACTACTATATATAAAACAGATAAACAACAAGGATTTACTGCATAATATTTTTAATATCTTTTAATAACCTATAATGGAAAATAATCTGAAAAAATATGTATAATTGAAAATAATCTGAAAATACATATATAACTGAATCACTTTACTATACACCTAAAACTAACACAATATTATAAATCAACTATATTTCAATTAAACAAAAGCTGGACACAAAATGAAATGTGTACATTAATAACAATTATGTAAAAGTACTGTACATATTAGTGAAAAAATAAAAGAACTCAGAGGGTAAAAATAAACACTAAGGGAACTCTAGATTCATATGACTATCTAAAAAACTGTGAGTGAGAGTTTGATTGTTATAGAAAACGGGACAAAGCCATTTTGGACAGAAGGAAAATGATAAGAAAGTGAGGGTAGAAAGAAGAAAACAAAAAACACGTAAAATTTCAAATAAACAACCTAACCTTCCATCTAAAGGAATTAGAAAAAGAAGAACAAAGAAAGCCCTAATTCAGCAGAAGGAAGGAAATAATAAAGGTCATAGAGGAAAGGAAGAAAATAGAGACCAAAAAAAAAAAAAAAAAAGAAATCAATGAAACCAAGAGCTGGTTCTTTGAAAAGATAAGCAAAATTGACAAACCTTTAGCCAGACTCATCAAGAAGAAAGTTTATCTTATTATAAACAAAATAAGAAATGAAAGAGGAAAAATAACAACTGATAACACAGAGATACAATTAATCAACTATGAACAGTTATATGCCAACGAAATGGATAACCTAGAAGAAAGGGACAAATTTCTAGAAAAATACAACCTTCCAAGACTGAATCACGAAGAAATACACAATCTGAACAGACTGATCACTAGTAGTGAAATTGAATTTGTAATTAAAAAAAACTCCCAGCAAACAAAAGTCCAGGAATGTATGGCTTCAGAGGGGAATTCTACCAAACATATAAAGAATAGCTAATACCTATCCTTCTCAAACTATTCCAAAAAACTGAAGAGGATGGAATACTCCAATATTCATTCTACAAGGCCATCATTACTCTGATATCAAACCCAGACAGATACTACAAAAAAATAAAATTGTAAGCCAACATCTTTAATGAATGTGGATGTAAAAATCCTCAACAAAATATTAGCAAACAGAATCCAATAATATATAAAAAGGATCACACACCATGATCAAGTGGGATTTATTCCAGGGATACAAGGATGGTTCAATATTCCTAAATCAATCAATGTGATACACCACATTAACAGAAGGGATAAAAATCACATGATCATCTCAATGGATGCAGAAAAAGCATGTGACAACATCCAACTTACATTCATGATAAAAACTCTCATCAAGGTGGGTATAGAAGGAACATATCTCAAGATAAAGACCATTTTTGACAAACCCACAGCTAACATCATACTCAACAGTGAAAAGGTGAAAGCTTTTCCTCTAAAATCAGGAACAAGACAAGGATGCCTACTCTCGCCACTTCTGTTTAACATATTACTGGAAGTCCTAGCTAAAGCAATCAAACAAGAAAAAGAAATAAAAGGTATCCAAAATGGAAGGGAAGAAGTAAAACTATCACTACTGGCAGATGACATGATACTATAGAAAGAAAACCTTAAAGTCTCCACCAAAAAACTATTAGAATAAATGATTCAGAAAAGTTGCAGTATACAAGATTAATATACACAAATCTGCTGCTTTTCCATACACTAATAATGAACTATCAGAAAGAGAAATTAAGGAAATAATTCCATTTACAATCACATCAAAAGGAATAAAATACCTAGGAATAAACTTAAATAAGGAGGTGAAAGACCTATACTCTGAAAACTATAAAACATTAATGAAAGAATTTGAAAATGATACAAAAAAACAGAAAGATATTCCATGTTCTTGGATTGGAAGAATATTGTTAAAATGTCCACACTATCCAAAGCAATCTACAGATTTAATGCAATCCCTATCAAAATACGCATGACATTTTTCACAGAACGAGAACAAATAATCCTAAAATTTATACGGAACTATGAAAGACCCCGAACTGCCAAAACAATCTTAAGAAAAAAGAACAAAGCCAGAGGTACCATGCTTCCTGACTTCAGGTTATACTACAAAGCCACAGTAATCAAAACATCATGATACTGGCACAAAAATAGACACACAGATCAATGGAACAGTATAGAGAGCCCAGAAATAAGCCCACCTGTTTATGATCAATTAATCTTCAACAAAGGAGGCAAGAATATACAATGGAGAAAAGACAGTCTCTTCAATAAGCGGTGCTGGAAAAACTGGACAGGTACAAGTAAAAGAATGAGATTAGAACATTTTCTCATGCCATAAACAAAAATAAACTCAATATGGATTAAGGACCTAATTGTAAGACCTGAAACCATAAAACTCCTAGAAGAGAACATCGGTAGAACACTCTGACATAAATCGTAGCAATATTTTTTTTTGATCTGTCTTCTAAGGCAAAGGAAATGAAAGCAAAAATAAATAGGATCTAATTAAACTTAAAAACAAATGTTGGTGAGGATGTGGAGAAAAGTGAACTCTAGCACACTACTGGAGGGAATGTAAACTGGTTCACCCACTATGGAAAACAGTATGGAGATTCCTCAAAAAACTAAAAATAGAACTACCATATGATCCAGCAATTCCAAGGCTGGGTATACATCCAAAGAAAACAAGAACGCTAATTCAAAAAGATACATGCACCTCAATGTTCATAGCAACATTATTTACAATAGCCAATTATGGAAGCAATCCAAGTGCCCATCAACAGTCTCCCATTGATGTGTAGCATGAGGGCTGGGTGGACGTGTATGTTCAGTTTCTCACTGGACCCCACTGACACCACCCTGACAAAAGTGGGGCACTGACTCACACTGCCTCATGAGAGATGGGTGTAGTATAAGTCCAGCTTCCCCCTTAAACTCTAATGACTCCTTCCTGGCTAAAGTTGGGCCACTGAGACTCTGAAGTTGTTGTCTTATCCTAGGCTATTCTGATTCTAATTGCATTACCTTATTAGATGTCAATTTCCTAAGCAGAGAAAACCAAGAGAGATACGATTTCCAATTAGGAAATGAAAAAACTAAACGAAGTAAATTTACTTTCAGCTTTCAAGAAACATTTTACCTAACAAATCTTTATTAATTATCCACTATATACAATGCAGTTTTCATTAACTGGTTTTACTCAATTTATGAGTTTATTTTTCATCACATACAAGGAAGATGAAATTAATTTCCTAACATCACATGGGTCCACCTCATGTGTTAGAATAAAAATTAACAGAATAATACAACATGAATAATAAAACATGAGTAAAAAAAGAGATATTTTATCATTTCAAATGTATTGACTTGCCAAATACATGATACAGATTAGTTATTGCATGTTTCAAGTTTTCTGTCTACTCTTATTCATTGAACTTACTATATAGATATTTTTGAAATGAATAAATTATGTACTTATAAGAACTGAATTTTGGGGGTTATATTGTATACCTTTGAGCCTAAGTCTTTTTATTTATTTATTTTCTGACTTAGAGGAGAAATAATATACCTCCAACCTTAGAAAAGATGATCTTCCTTTTATATACTTCCCAATCCTAAGCAATTTGCTTTTGTAGCAGAACTGGCTAGCACAAAAGATATTTGAACAACTCCTCCTATCTTATTCTAGGTTCATAGCTTTTTGGATGGGACTGATGTGAGTGCAGATTTCCCCAGCCCTGACATATGAGACGTTTTCCTATTGCTAAACTTTAGTCAAAAGGTACCAGTGATTTGTGGGGCTAACTGACCTACATATCTAACATTGATTTAATTAAATTCAATCCTGCTAATGACTCTGTTATGTGGATCAACCCTAGAAAAATAATTGCACGGGATCAGCATATTTACTTTTCTCTACTCTTCTCCTGCTTTCTATTCCTTTCCAGCACCCCTTCCTCACCCCAAGGGACCACTGTTCTCTCAACGTTTTATGACAGTATAATGGAAAAAGCACTGGGCCGGAGTCAGAAGTCTTAGGGATTAGCTCTGGACTTGTGCTTAACTAGGTGTATGAGTCTTAACTGAGCCTCAATTTTATCATCTGTAAAATGCACTGTTTGGACTAGATGATGTTTCATTTTCCTTCTAATCCTAAATGTCCTTCTAATATTAAGTTTCTAGAACTGTGATTTATTTAAAATGGAAAATAGACAAAACTAAATCATACTAAGTTTTTATTGTTTTAATGTACCACTCTTTCTAAAATAATCTGCATTAAAATAGGCTTGGAAAAGGCCATGTTTATAATAAAGAAAAAAACATTTCATCACAGAATTTTAGGCAATGCTATTTAGGATGATATTTTGGGGTTACAGGAGCTCTCATACCTCATGTAGACTATGTCTATCATCTACATGAAAGGACAAGATTATTCAGGCCAAATGTTAGAGACACATGGGTTAGAAACACATGGGAGCCTTGCCAGTATAGAGTGGTATTGTACCTGTTTGTGTTGATTTGAGAAAAATGGGACTCATCCCACCTTCCATCAGCCACATGCCCGTTCTCCTCTCTGTCACATCCAATCTTCCAAGCATGAGCAGGGTCTACACATGAGCCCTTAACCACTTTATTCCCTATGGAGAATCCAGATAATTCATTTTTTAACACTTTGCCTTAGAATCCTCCACTAAGTCCCAGTAATGGAATCATGGACCCTTCCATCCTTGACAAAAAAATCAATGTGGGAAAAGAGGCCAACGAGTGTATTTTCCAATGATAAAGCTTATTTTCCACAATACTCATCCTGCACTGATAATAAAATAGATTTAAGAATAGGGAAACCCAAATAAATGTGCCTGTGAAGGAATTCTATAAAAAAAAATTAGGACAGCTGTGACAGACTTTGTAGAGAATTTTATAACTAATGTACATGATTCTAAGTATTATTATTGGAGGAGAAGTGAGTATATCAAAATTCATTTAATTCACATTTTATTGTGCATTCTTGGATATAGATAAATTTTCAGTAGAAATTAATTCAAAATCAAGTTTTCTAACAAATTTATCTGTTATCTAGGACTGACCTTATTTAATCTGGGAGCTATCACAGCGACTGACCTTATTTAAACTGGGAGACATCACTGCTTAAATTCATACCTTTTAAATGTAAATATAAAATGCTAATCACAACATATAAGCAATTACTACTGTCTGCTGCAGTTACTTTTTTTTAAAGTGCACTTCATTTTGCAGATGGTGAGAGTTCTACGAACACATCTATTGTTAGCACGAAAGTCAAGCGATCATCTGTGTAGGTGGCTGTGTGGGAGCAATGCTAAGATTTACAAGGATTTTCTCCCACATTGACAATCCGCACTGAACAGAGAGCCATATGAAACAATCTTCTGTTCTCTGGCATTGTTAATCATTCACTTAGTTTGTAATAATATAAAAATTCTCAATTAAGGGTTGCCATTTTTCCACTCAGATATTTTCTTCAGTTTTTAAAAGTATATTTTCTTTTTGTAATTTTTAAATTGGGTAACTATCTATTGAGAAAAAAAAACTTTGAAAGTTTATCAAAGGTAGAAATTCTGGGAAGAAATTAGTAATTATGTTCAGCTTGTCAGTTCTAAGATTAAAAACATTCTTAGGCATTTACATCAATAATTATGTACTTGGACTTAAAACCTGAAGGGGAAGATTTTTAAGAGCTATTGCTCATCTGTTGTATAACCCTCCTATATAAATCTGTAGAGGTAAGAAATGCACAATAATTCTGACATCTTATTTTTTCATTATTAATATATTTGTCCCAATTTAGTTATTAATTATCTCAAGGGAAAGAGTCATATATTAAAGCCCCACATTAAAAAAAATTCTAGTACAGGAGTCCTAGAGTATCCAGTTATTAAACCATAGCAGACAAAAATTCCATTGGGTAAACTTGCCTTTTTTCTTTGTAAGGCTCCTCCCACCACATTTTTCTCCCTTACTGCTTTGGTGTCACCAATATTTGGACACAGGACAAAACCATGGCCGATTTGACTCTCTCTTAGAACTAGAGTGTCTGTGATACAAAGTTTTAAGAAATCTTTGGGATTTATTGGCTCTAGTGGTGAAGGATGGTGGGATTGCCACATAAACATTATCAAGGTCTTCTAAAGCTACCAGGTTCTGGGACTTCCCTGGTGGCGCAGTAGGTAAGAGTCCGCCTGCCAATGCAGGAAATACAGGTTCGATCCCTGGTCCGGGAAGATCCCACATGCCACGGAGTAACCTAAGCCCGTGCGCCATAACTACTGAGCCTGTGCTCTAGAGCCTGCGAGGCACAACTACTGAAGCCTGCGCACCTAGAGCCCATGCTCTGCAACAAGAGAAGCCACCGCACCGAGAAGCCCACACACTGCAACGAAGAGGAGCCCCGTGCACAGCAACGAAGACCCAACGCAGCCAAAATAATAAATAAATAAATAAAGCAAGCAAGCTAGCTACATAGCTAGCCACCAGGTTCCAGTCTGGACCACACCTGGTTCTTTGCCTTTCCCTTCGAGACACTGAATTCTTCCAGTATCCTTCCAATGCATTATACTTAGGTGATCCCACTTTTTAAAACTTCTTTCAGCAAAAAAAATCCATGGCTGGTATAGTATTAAATAAAGGTAATCTATTTGATCTGGGGGAAGGGTCTTTAGAAATTTATCAAATCCCTTTTATTAGAGTGCAAAATATCCAGGCCTAGAATTAACATGACTTGCCCAATGAAACTAGCAAACATGGGATTGGAACTGAGCCTCAAAAGTCTGGTCTTTCAACATAAAATTCATTGACAGGCTAATCAGGCTAATTTGATTTATTTCTAGGAACTCATGATATCTTTCTTTTGCATTCAGGTCCCTGAAAATTAGGTAAGTTTTTTTTTTTTCCCTGATATCTCAATATTTTTAGAATTTTCATTCCTGCATTCCTCAAGTAGCTGCACTTAACAACATTCTTGAATTAAAAACAGAAATCTTCTGCTTAAACTTGACTTTTGCATTTTTCCTTTGTGACTTTTCCATTGTGACCTTTAGCAAATTACTTAACCACTTTTTGACTTTTTTCCCACTGTTGTGAGGATTACATGAGTTAGTGTACATGAAACACTTAGAACAGTGTAGAGCTCATGATAAATGCTACATAAATGGTACCTAACAACACTATTATTGTTGTTGTTGCTATTGTTATTTAATAGTGTAACCATATAAATCACTATTCCTCTTCCCTTTTGGTGTTATTCTCCTCTTACCATGTTTTTTTTTTTTTTTTAACTTAGACTATTACTATGTTTCTGAAAATATTCTCTACTTTCAAAAATGAAAAAAAATATTTGTAGCCGATAAGACAGATAATTCAGTTTTATACAAATAATTTGGAATGGGGGGGGACAAACAATCAGCTTAGCAAACAAACAAAAAACTTATCACCAAACAAAAATAATAACAATTGAAGGGTGACAAAAGCAAAATTGAAAGATTTTAAGGATGGTTTATATGCAAACACCATTCATATTATATTTTGTTTTAACTCAGATATACTAGTACGATGGGAAATAGGAATTTAAGATTATAATAAAGAAAAACTGAAGTCAATTTAAAAATCAAATTACTATCACCCTTTTTGTTGGACTGACTCTTCCAAGGTTGACACAGACAATAAAGCTACCAGTTTGGGACTTCACTGAAAGATATATACAGTCTCAGTTGATTTAGAAGAGTTTGATTTTATCACTAAAAATAGTCTATAGAAGAACCTTACCTTAATTTTGTGACTTAAATCCTGAATTCACTTAGCTTTACATCTGCAAAAGTCCAAATAAAATTTCAGTATTTATTAATAAACAATTAAAATGGATTACGTTAAAATAACAATAATAAATATGTAGAATAGATAAATAAATCCCATTTCCTTCTTTATTTGGGCATTTAAATTACTGAAGGGGTGGCAACTTTGTGATTCCTGGCCCCAAAATATAAGACTAAATAGCTCTTAAAATAGTCAGGTACTCCTTATTAAGGTAATTGAAGCCGCCGTAGCTGTGTCTCCTTTCCAGGTCAGTTCGGAAGTGATCCCTCAATTCAACAGCCTAGTTTATATCATCGCTAAAAATAACAGCATAACTTTTTCTCCCTAAAGTCGATTTAGGGAACAAACGTACTGTAATAATTACAGCCATTATTTGTGGCAATTTTCCTGAGTCCTGAAATGAATGCAAATATTTAGGAACAGGGATCATCAAGTCATCCTGGAGAACTATCTGACACTTTGACTTTGGAATGCAGTATGCTGTTTTTCACTTTAGTTGGTGTTATGTTAGAATGGAGGACAATATAAATAAGGATTCATTTAAAAGTTACAATTGTAAGAAAAGGATAGGAAAAGCTATCAAATATAGAAAAAACTATCCATTATTTCAGGTGAAATCATATTGCAGTGTTCATCAATGCAAACAAAAATTGGTATTTGTTTGCTAACTGTAGAAGCAGTCAAAATCCCTGGAAAACATTGTTATAAAAATACCATCTGATAATCATTCCAGATATCCTGGGATGTAATAAAAACTGTGTAAATATTGAAACTATATGCACAGAAGTTAAAAATATTATCGACTTACTAACTTTAGATGGAAGAATAAAATTGGAACAGATATGAGTTGTTCAGTATTCGCTCTAGCATAGAAAGGTGCTTAATGTTTTTAAACAAATAAAAATATATATCATGATATATAAATATAAATAACATATATATGACATATAAATCTTAAGGTCAATAAAAGACTTTTGGACTACCTCTATGTCTTTGGGTGGAAGTTTCCATGTCTCTCACAATAAATGCCACGGCTTTATGGTCTCAAAACAGGTACTTTTTTTCCCCCCTGAAAAACTAAGGAGTCTACTTCTAGAGAATTTGTCAGCAAGATTATCTGACATTCTTTATCACTGTGAATTAGTGTGGACCTTTTAATCGCTTCTCTTGAGTTCCTTTTCAGTCCACTGCCTTTTCTCCTTTTCATTGTTTTCAGATATCGCAGCATAAGGGAATCTGGTTTACACCTACAGAAAATTAGTGTTTATAGGATCATTTGCCAAAATCTAAGAAGTGGCTAAGCAGGCACTTACTGAAAGTCACAATCTTTAAGAAGCAAAAAGTCCTGGATCAAAGGCAAATTTAGAATGGGAAAGGCTTCTAAGAAAGAAATTGGAATTAATTAATAATGTGCTTTTCCTGTAGTACGTGCTCAACCAATATTTTGGAATGTTGAAGGCATTAGGCTCAAAAATATCTTCTTTATCATTAAGGGAAACATTAGGTATTAAATAAGATAGTGACCCAAATTCTGACCTTGCCCTCATAGCGTCTCAAACAAGTTAAGTTTTTCAGAGAATCAAGTGAAATGTAATAGTCGGGAAAGCTATTTTAAAAACAGATATATTAATGCCGCCTGACCAGGGTGTCATGCAATCAAATCGCCCAACTTATAATCAAATGTCTGCCTTTATAAAGTTTCCCAAGCCCATCTTGTGAAGGGGCTTGCTGCTCAAACACAAGCAAACTATTAGATTTCCTATTCCTTGTGGATAAGAATATTTAAATTGTATTAGAAATTTATTTCTCCTTGAGGCACAAAAAAATCTTTCTATGTGCCATTTCATTTTAAAGTATATGATACTTCCTACATTCTCTCAATGTGAGGAGACTTTGTTCAGTTTTAGTACTCTACCTAGTTAAAGAAGGGAGGGAATATATGCAGTCTTACACTAAGATAAATATTTTTTGCATAACTGAAACTGTTATTAAACTTATAAACAAAACACAGTGAAATACATCGGCCCTTTTGTGTAAGTCTTTCCGTATTTTGCCAAAGTTAAAACATTTAGTTTGGAGGTTGTGAGTGGAGGAGGATAGCAAAAAGGGAAGGGACTTGTGAAACAATTTTTGAAACTTATCAAATACTAAAAATCAAGGAGTAATTAAGAAAGTGAGTGGACCACATGTTTTTAAGATTTATGTATCTGTAACATAAAAGTGGTACTAAAACTTTTGAGTCAAGGTGGACGATTGAGCACATGCATTAATTTCTCTCTCCAATTCCAAATACACAAGCAAAGATCGGAATTCTCAGAGTGTTGGAAATAAAGAAAGTAACACAAAACAGACATTGGAAGCTATGGTGTTAATGCCTGCTTCATGATAAAAACGGAGGCCACAAGCCCCAGTGCTGCTGGAAGTCAGAACAGAATTCCCTGCAGGAAGCCGAAGCATAGTTTATGCTTCTTGTTCCTGAGAAGTAACCTGCAAATCTCTGCCAATTAACTGAGTGGCTTATTTGCCAATCAAAAGCTACCTGCCCCATATCATGGGTGAAAAAAATTATCTTTGGATGAATGGGAATTTTAAGTTTGTGACAATGCTGTAGGTGTGGCCCAGCAAGTGCTGTCCACTTTGTGTGGAAACGCAGGCCTGAAATATAAAAAACTGAATTTCTGGGTATTTCCAGCTATTCTCATAAAAAGATTCCCACTCAGATCACACAAAGGAGAAAAGTTCTGTAGAATGATAACTTTAGCGGAAGTTGAGCTCACTGACAAGACCAGTAACAGATGTGGAGCTCAATGCCACTAAAGGAATTCTGCAGACCTAAAAGTTGTATTAGTGTTTGTACCAATAAACAGTACGTCTACAGCAGCACGTTTTTTAAATGGATATCACTGAAGTCATCTGTGTATTTTACTTTTGTCAGAGAATATTTGTATCATGCATATTAAAGATGCATATGTATACTTACTTTGTGACTCTGGAGAAGTTATTTATCTTTTCTGTAGGTCACTTTCCTTATCTGCCAAAGGGCCTTTGTGAAGATTAAATAAATGACTGTATTTGAAGCATTTTAATAGCTTCTGGAGCATAGTAAGCAATGTGTAATGTACAATAAATGTAAGTAATTAGATAGACAAAAACTGTTAACAATTATCTCAAGAAGACGGGCTGTGGCAGAAGGGGACTTTTAGTTCTTACTTTTTGTCCCTTATATGACTGCTTTAATTCTTTTCTTTTTGTGCAAGTTTTATTACTTTATAATTATAAACAATCTGGTTAAAAATAAAAAGAGAATCACAAAACAAAGAAAGAAAAACTCCTCCCACAGTACACTTCCATTTCACGGTTGATTAAGGGAGAAGTTAAAGGAAGAAAAGGAAGGTAACTGGGGAGAAACAAAGAGGGTGACTGCTGGCCCTATAAGGACACCTGGATAGAGTGAAGATGGAAGACAAGTCAGACAGTGAGGCTGACAAAAAAAGAAGTCAGTAGGCTCTGCAATGTTGGTAACACTGTGGTCATGAACAATTGTTCACTAGAACTGTTTGTTTCCCTATTCTCACACCTGAACAGAGTACTTTGAACTAGTAGTTAGTCATAGCACATATCGGTTCTAACTCTTCCTTATCTTTAAAGTCTCAAGCTATTTGACAGAAACAGAAAAGGGATTTTTAAGTCCAAAAATATCAGAGGCAGCAGAGGAGGCACATCTCTGCACCAATAAAAAAAAAGAGGAGGTAAGTTTCTAGATGTCTCCAACAATGGCCAAAGGGGCCTGGACATTGGGATAGTTACAAGAAATACTGGAAATGTTGAAAGGGCTCAGCAGGTAAGTGCCAAGGAGGAAAGGGTGTCCGTTGTTTTGACAGGCAAGTTTGCTAATCTTTGTTGGAGATGTTGAGGACTCCAGCCTTGAAACTCATTTCTAAAAAGTAAAAACTTTCCTTGACACTATTTCCACCTTCACTGGCAGTTTCTTCTCAGTCTTACAATTTCTTCCTTCTCTTCCAGACTTCAACAGAATGGGCCTTCCTTAGGTTTAGCCCTGGATACTGCCTCCACTCTATCTGCCTTGTTTCCCAAGATTTAATTCTTTAGTCCCATGGCTTTGAATGTTGTCACTAATGTGACAACTTCCAAATATACATCAAAATCCCTGACCTCTCTCTTGAGCGCTAGCTCTATAGAGGCAACAACCCACTTCACATCTCCACTTTGTTATCTAATTGGTATGGGCTTGCCAGAAATAGCAATATTTGGGGCACACTTACACTAAAAAAATGATTCATCGTTTATTTGAAAGCCCAATTAAACTGGGCATCTTGTATTTTAATTTGGCAAACCTAAACAGGCATTTCAATCTTAATATACCTAAATCAAATTTCTCACCTGTATTAATAAGAGCTCTTGGTTACATGGAAGAGAAACCCAACTCAAATCATCTCAAGCATACAAAAACTAATTTTTGGAACAGATAACTGAAAGTTCCCGGAGCCAATTTCGCTTCAGGCATGGGGCTTTAGGGGATTAAAAATACCATCAGGACTTGGTTTCTCACTCTACCATTTGGCCTGGTTTGCCTCTGCACTGGCCTCATTCTCTGGCATGCTCTCCCAGTGTGATAACCTCTAGCTGTTCCAAAATGAAATCCTCCTAATTTACCATTCACTTTGGAAAAAGAGCACCTTATCTCTTTTAGTTCAATCCGAAGTCTCAGGGTTGCATCTGACTGGGCCAAATGTGGTCACTAAGTCAATCACTTTGATGGAAGATTTGAAAACACTGACTAGCCAAGCTTGCATCTCATTACCCATATCTGAGCTAGGGAATGGAGGAACGCCCATACAAATAATATGATTCAGTAGGAGAAGGGAGAATGCCCAATGAAAAATCAGGATGCTATATTTCAAAGTGGGAGTGGAAGTTGAACGGGAAAAAAAGTAATGGTTATCCTCTACATTTCCCCAAAGTACATGTGTCAGTAAGAGGCACGGTTCTTTAACTAATTGCTCAAGTAAAAAATTTAGCCATCTTTTTTTATTCTTATGTTTTATTTACCCAGTAAATCAATCCATCTGCAAATGCCATCTATTCTACTTCCAGCATTTATCTCAAATGAGTCCAATTCTCTCCTAGTCTAGGTGACCATATCTTATTCCTGAACTATTGCCACAACCTCTTATTGGGATTCCTGCTTCCAGGCCCTAAAATCCATTCTTCTTATAGCAGTATGAGAAATTTTTTGATAACATAAATTCAATTGTATCATGTTCTTGCTTAACATCCTCTTATGACTTCCCTTCACACTCTAAGACCCTATGTGATCTGGTTTTGGTCTAACTCTAGACATCCAGTTCATATACTCCTTTCCCTGAAAACCCTGCTTACTACCCCCTAGACACACAGGCCTTCTTAATGTTCCTTGAATATGCCTAGGGTATCCCTTCCTCAGAGCCTCTGCATTTGCTAGTTTCCTCTACTTAAAAAATTTCCTTTTTCTGTAGCTGACTTTTCTCATCCCTCACCTCTCAGATCAAAGACAATCTCTTCAGAAATGCCTTCTCTAAACACCCTATATAAAGAAAATGTTTAGTCACTATCACATTTCCCTGTATATGCTACACAATACATAATTGCAAGACATCTTGTCTATGCAGTTTTCCATTTTTTGTTATTTACCTTTAACTACTGGAATGTAAGTTCCAATGTGCGAAACTTGTTTTGTTTTTCTCAACACTGAATCCCCAGACTAAAACTAGAGCCTGTTCTGTAGCAAGACCTCAAAAAGTATTTGCTGAATAGGCACATTAATAAATGAGTGTAAGAACTACAGTTAAATTGATATTTTGCATTTTGTGTGTTGGCCATATATCAAAATAGGATGGGTTCCTGCAACATTGATTTGGAAGAGTGCTCTAAGAAAAAGTTAAACTGATAAATCCAAATGTGTGACTTGATGATACAGGTGGCCTAGCAATGTGTTATAAAATAAAGGAAAAATTTCCCCTAAATTTCACTGTGAAATATCCAGTGTAAACCAGAGGACTGTGATTCTATTAATCTATTTACTCAGCAGAAGATAAAATGGGAGAATAGGAGTTAGGACTATAAATTAGTGAAACTGATTGCTGAAAAATGTGTGACATTATATAAGTGATCTTCAAAAGATTTATCTCATGATGTTGCAAAGGAGATAAAGTTATGAAGAGAATAAATTCTGTTGCAAACTACTTTATTATCCAACTAGTAGAGAATTACGTAAAGATGCAATTCATTAACTCAGTAAGGTTGGAATCCTTTTGAATATGCTCTTGTATGAGGGTCAAATGCAAGAGTTAAGTACTGGGTAATTAACCTAAGGGAAGTAACCTTGACAGAGATTAGGGATCAGTTGAGTGTGCCCCCAATTATAAACATCTTCTGATAAAATTGGGGTCAGTACTGAGGCAAGAAATCTTTCCTATTTAGAAGAGCATCCCAGACCTTAGAAAACATAATGTAGATAGTGCATCCTCCATAATTATTTCTAGGAGAGAGGGCTGTATATTTTAGAATATTAATGACAGCAGGTCTTATGAATTTGGTTAAATTCTTGTTTCAGAAAAGTAAGTAAACAAACAAACAAATAACATGACAAAAAGATTGGGTAGAGAAGTCTAGTACACTTATTATCAATCAAATTGAAAATTATAACTACTAGACTTTAGGAGTTAGAAGCTTTACACAAAATAGAGAAGCAAAATACAAAATTCTATGTATGATAAATAAAACTAAAGCTATTTGACAGTTTCTCTTGATCTCACTGAGTAATTCACTTATTCATCTGTAGAATAAACTTTTATTGATTGCCTAGGATTTGGGGGCACTGTGCTAGGGCACAGAGGAAGAAGGTTAGAAGAATGACAAAATTTCTGTACTCAGGATCATTTACACCACTGTGGAAGACAAGTATAAGCAAATAATTGCAATGAAATAATACATCTAGGCTCAGAATAGAGTTAAGACCTTTTTCTGGGGATTTGGGGGAAATATTAAAGGAAACTGTGCCATTTGAATAGAACCTGTCTTCAAGGATTTTAGAAAAGAACATTATATACAAACTGAGAAACTTAAGTTAAAAATCACAAGGAAAAACATAGTATTGTGGCATGTATTGGGGAACATACTTTAATTTGATCTTTTGAAAAATTTTTACTCAACACTTACTATGTGTCAGGCACTATTAGAGGTCCCAAGGACAAAGCAGAGACTATTACAGATGTGAGGCATTCAACATTAGTCAGCCATCTCAGTGGGACGCAATGACACAATGGAAGTGGGAGGGGAGGGAAAAGACAAATGAAGGATGAGCTCAGTCACAACAGCAAGAGTAGTTTTCTGGGAAGAAGTAAAAATGGATCACAGTTCTATTTAGCTTTGTTGCTAACCTCTACATTTGGTATATCAAAAACTCAAATTACTCTTTCTGTAATTAACTCATTCCTACTAAAATTTAAAAATTATAAATAGCACCATACTCTCATTTTTATTTTTTCTAAATATTCAAAATAAACCAAATAATATTCATTCCTTCTTGTCCATTTGCCTCTCCTGCTCCATTCATTAACTGGCTATCTTTGCTTTGGAACTGCCAAGTCCCCGACCAAGAATGTCAATCTTACCTCTTTCAATGTTCTTATTAAGATTGAATCAGTAATCAAAAATCTCCCAAGGAAGAAAAGCCCAGGACCAGATGGCTTCACTAGCGAACTTTACCAAATATTTAAAGAAGAATTAACACCAATCCTTTTCAAACTCTTCAAAAAAAAGAAGAAGAGGAGGGAACACTCACAAACTCATTTTACGAGGCCAACATTATCCTGATACCAAAATCAGAAAAGGGCACTACTAGAAAAGAAAACTACAGGCCAATATCCCTGATAAATAGAGATGCAAAAATTCTCAATATAATACTAGCAAACCAAATTCAGCAGCACATTAAAGGATCATTCACCATGATCAAGTGGGATTTATCCATGGGAAGCAAGGACTGTTCAACATATGCAAATCAATGTGATACTTCATATTAATAGAATAAAAGAATCATATGATCATCTCAATAGAGCTGAAAAAGCATTTGATAAAATTTAACATCCATTCATGATAAAAACTCTTAATAATTTACGCACAGAAGGAAAATATCTCAACATAATAATGGCGATATATGATAAGCCCTCAGCTAACATCATAATGATGAAAAGTTGAAAGCTTTTCCTTTAAGATCAGGAACAAGACAGGGTGCCCACTCTCACCACTCTTACTCATTTTATAATATATGTAAATAAAACCATCATGCTGTATGCCTTAAACTTATATAGTGATGTATGTCAATTATTTCTCAATAAAACTGGAAAAAAATCTGAGGTTAAATTTCTTAGTTTCCTTATAGCATAGCTCTAACAAATTATGATGCTATAAACATTAAAAACCCAGTGCTTAAGTATGATATCAGACAGTACCACTGAAACTGTAGTAATCTGTGATTTTTTTTTTTTTTTTTTTTTTTACTAATCTACAATGAAGTAAGCACAGAAATTGAGACTAAATCTCAGGAATTTTTATAGCAATTTGACAGAGTAATTTTATACTTGTTGAATCTAATAATAATTTAAGAATAGATTTGCAGTTTTTATGTTTCTTTTCAATTATTTTTATAAATTCAGTATTACTCTATTAAAAATTATCCACCTGTGAAAAATTGGTAATGATATTTAAAAAGTGAACAAATAAATAAATAAAAACTACTGGTCCTCTGCTTACAACACTTAAAAAAGCACCAGTATAGGACACTTTATTGACACTCAGAATATGGCAATTCTTCCAGAATGCCTATTAAATTCCGATTTTCTTCTGGAATTACAAGTTGCAACAAATTATGGGTAAATACACACTTTATATATCTATCTTCTCTCTCTTTTTTTTTTTTAACATCTTTATTGGAGTATAATTGCTTTACAATAGTGTGCTAGTTTCTGGTTTATAACAAAGTGAATCAGTTATACATATACATATGTCCCCATATCTCTTCCCTCTTGCATCTCCCTCCCTCCCGCCCTCCCTATCCCACACCTTTAGGTGGTAACAAAGCACAGAGCTGATCTCCCTGTGCTATGCGGTTGCTTCCCACTAGCTATCTATTTTACGTTTGGTAGTGTATATATGTTCATGCCACTCTCTCACTTTGTCCCAGGTTACCCTTCCCCCTCCCCATATCCTCAAGTCCATTCTCTAGTAGGTCTGTGTCTTTATTCCTGTCTTGCCACTAGGTTCTCTCTTAATTTATGTTGAGCTTTAGCATGTCCTCTGTGAACATTCATTTCTCTAAAATTACCTATAAACATACAAACATAATTAAAGCATGACATTGAAATTATTATTGCTTCAGAAAAATTTATTTTGAGGACCTGGAGCCGTATTTTAGAGTACTAGCATTAATAATTATCAATAAATGTCAGATTGTACATTTGATTTTGTCTTTCTGTTGTGCATATTTATACTGTCACAAAAAAACAAAACAAAAAAACCCCAGAAATTGAGGCATGAGTGTCATGGATACTATTTTGAAGGCACAGACTCCATCCTAAAGGCCCTGCATTCTTCATGTTTTCACGTGGGAACTAAGAAAACACCATTAGCATAGCTTTTAAAAGGCATGCTCATCAGAGTGAAGTTGTAAGGCTTATGTGGTTTCAGGTGTAAAGCACATGGGAAAGCTTGCCAACAGGAAGACAATGCAGAGAGATGATGGTGAAGTGTGCATTCAGAACCCAAACAGCAACAGTTGTTCAGTCCTGCTGCAGACTGTAGTGCTGATTTCAGGTGATACTCAGTCAACACAAGAACAAATAATGAAAATAAAAGACTAAGATGTGAGAAAATTATTACTAAAGACAGTAATCACAAACAAACATTTAACACTGATAAATATTTGTGTTTTCTTTTGCTTTTTTAAATAAAGATATTTTGAACCTTTAGTGTGTCTAAGAATCACCTGGTCAAATCAATACTCAGATATTCTGATGCAGTGATTGTGGGGTGGATCTGGAACTCTGCATGTTTAACAAGTGCCAGAGATGGGACAGGGACGGGAAACACCATGAGTCAAGCATGTGGGAACTAGAATGACCAAGGCCTCCAAGGTATTATAAGCAGGATTGAGGCTCACTGCTAGGCCATATTGTTCCTTGTTGGGCATAATCTCAAACACCAACATCAGACTAGGTTACTCTGAAGCCAGGAATAAGTGAGATATAAACAAGTTCACTGTGTCATCCACAGAATACTGAACATCCCCCTGTCTTGGCTAATATGAGTGACTGTTGCTTCTTTGCCTATTACAGCTTTATTCTCCTCTGGTCTGCTATACCTACAGACAAGATGTTTGAGATACCCAATCACAAAATTACCCTGGCTTACTGACAGCACCCAATCTAGAGTGAGTCTCTACTATCTTAGACTTTGCCCCAAATTTCCCAGCCCAAACCCATATCCTATAATAAGTCTCTTCTAACAACCTCTTACTGAGACACCACATATTTCCCATGGTGTGTGTTCTCCCTCACTGCAATGAATAGTAAACTCAATTTGTTCCACTATAGTTATGTTCTTGGAGGTCTTTGACTAAAGGGCATTAATGTTCGTGTCATAAGTACTAATGTGGTATGAAATATTATTATTACCAATAAATAGGACTTAAATATAAACAGGATTGCTGTACAACCTAAAAACGATTTTAAAAAATCTTCAGAAGTCTAAAGTTCACTTTATTTTACTAACAGACATCTGGCTTCCTTACGACAGGGACAGTGCCTTCAGTATCTCCCTAGTGTCTTCGACTAGGGGCCAGGTGCCTAGTAGGTGATCAGGAAATATATGTGAAAGAAAAAAAAGAAATGAAAAGAATTTTTCACAGTTGATAAGTGTACCTGGAAATAACCCCCCTATGGTAGGCAGAACAATGTCCTACCCCAAAGAAGTCCATGTCACAATTCCTAGAAGCTGTGGATATGTTACCTTACATGGCAAAAGGGACTTTACAGGTGAGATTAAGTTAAGGACCTTGAGATGAGAAGATTATTTTGGATGATCCAGGTAGGCTTAATATAACCACAAGGGTCCTTATAAGAGGGTGGCAGGAGGGTCAGAGTCAGAGAAGGAGATGTTAGGACAGAAGCAGAGATTGGAGAGGGGGAGAGGGAGAAGGAAAAGGAGAAGGAGGGAGAGATTTGAAGATATTTGAAGATGGAGGAAGAAGCCATAAATCAAGGAATGCCATTGGCTTCTAGAGGCTGGAAAAGGCAAGAAAATGGATTCTTCCCTAGAGGCTCTGGAAGGAGCACAGCCTTGCTAACATCTTGATTTTAAGACTTCTTACCACCAGAACTGTGAGATAATAAATTTATGTTATGTTACGCTGGTACATTTGCAGTAACTTATTACAGCAGAAAGAAGAAATCAATATACTCCCAAATAGGAGAAGACACTTTTTAGATAGCATTCTACTGTGTGTATTAAGACATATCTGCCCACCAGCCTTCTCATGGTGGGCCTTGGAGTCTTGGTTATAAAGGTGATGAGGTCAATCTGAGATTCTTATGTAAAAGTAATATGAAAAAACTCTCTTAATCAGGACTTTATACTAATAATAACAAGCTTTAATAATAACAGGAGCTTAATATGATATTAAAAAATACATTCAAGAAATTAAATATCTATAATGACCTAAGTAATTAGCTGAATCATAAATTCAGATGTACAGTAAAATGTAGATTATATACAGATATAAACGTGGTGTGGCTCTGTTTAATTTTATGTGGGTACAAGTGATGATATATTTCTACCAAAAGTTTATATGATAGTGTTAAAATTAAACACAAAATTGAGACCAGACTTAAGAATTCCCTGAGCAGACAAAACCATTGAAGCCATGTAAGTAAAACTAAATCTAGCTTATTTCATGAACATAAGTGAAACTTAACTTAGATTACATCTTGTAAATGCCTCTGATAATCATAAAAGAAACTTAAGTCATCTTCCTAAAAATGCTATGAGAAAATCACTTTTAACCAATCCACGGCCATCTGGAAACCCCTACAGTAATAACCAATCACTGAAAAGGTTAAAAACGTCCTCATTTCTACTTTATAAGCCATGCTGTAATTTAATGTCCTTGAGCTTCATATCAGTCTTTGAGTTCAGAAGCTCCCAGTCTGTGAACTGTTCTTATATGCACAATAAACACTTACTTAAATACTATTCATTGATTTGTTGGTTTAAATTTTGCTATTTCTGGATTTTTGACAGTTTCTGGCATCAGAAGTGGGACCCAAGGACCCTCAACAACTCTGAGGTCAGTGAGCAAAAGGTGCTGGTACCCACAGGGCCCACTGAGCTCACTGCTTTATGCCAAACCCGGAGTTTGAGGGTAGAGTCTCTCTTGGATCTGAGCTCTGCTCTCTTTGCCTTTTGAGCTCTCTGACTTTATTGTGCATACCTGTATTTTGTTTGTTGAAGTTTCTTGGTAAGTCATCCTTCTGTCTATAAAGGGAGAAACCTGTGATTCCCTGGGTTTTAGGGAGCGATAGGATTACCAGGCTCCCCATAGGTTATTTGGGGTTTAGGAAATCTAAAGGCAAAGATGGGTTCCACCTGGTCTAAAATTCTCTACTTCTCTCAAACATTCCTGCTTCCTATATCTATACTCACTATGAACCAGGATCTTGTGCCTTTTTGGAAAATGGGTGAACTTTTGGATAATTTGCAATTATAGTGGCCACTTTGGGGAAACTTTAACTTAGGTAATTCCACATTATGGGGCACCCTTCAAAAGAGAGGATCTTAAACATTAAAGAGACAATGAAATGCATTCTTTGATTGGTATGCAGAAGCTCTACAAAGACAAAATGACTCCAAAAATAGTTTTTCTAAAATAATGCTTATAGCAGGCAAATACAAATCTTTAGCAAACAACTCTGGCCATCTGAGCAGGTAACCTTAGTCTACCTGCCAGAAACATAATTTGGATCCATTTATTCTTTTTAATTTTGTATTATTATACCTGAGACATGGATGAAATGTGTAAGTGAAAGCTATAAGATCTCTGTATGGGTCTGTCTATATGTTTATGTATATATACATATATATGTATGTATATTATGTATATGTGACATTTTTAAGAGTTCTACTTAGAGACAAGATGGCAGAGTAGAAGGACGTGAGCTCATCCCCTCTCACAAAAACACCAAAACCACAACAAGCTGCTGAGCAACCACTGACAAAAAAAACCTGCTAGAACCTACCAAAAAAGATATCCTGAATTCAAAGACAAAGAAGAAGCCCAAACAAGACTGTAGGAAGGGTACAATTGCAAAAAATCAAACCCCATACACACTGGGTAGGTGACACACAAACTGGAAAATAATTATACCATAGACGATCTCCCACAGGAGTCAAAGTTCTGAGTCCCACGTTAGGCTCCCCAGCTTGGAGGTCCAGCAATGGGAGGAGGAGCCCCCAGAGAATCTGGCTTTGAAGGCAGCGGGGCTTGATTGCAGGAATTCAACAGGACAGGGGGAAAACTGAAACTCCATTCTTGGAGGGCACACACAAGTTCTCATGTGCACCAGAACCCAGGGAAAAAAAGTCTGGGCCTAACCTACCTGCTAGTATTGGAGGGTCTCCTGCAGGATAAAGAGCAGCTGTGGCTCACTGTGGGGACAAAGACACTGGTGGTAGAAGTTCTGGGGAGCACACATTGGTGTGAGCTCTCCTGGAGGCCGCCATTTTCTCACCAAAACCTGGCCCCACCCAACAGCCTGTGGGCTCCAGTGCTGAGATGCCTCAGGCCAAACATCCAACAGAGTGGGGACACAGCACCACCCATCAGCAAAAAGACTGCTTAAAGTCTTCCTGAGCACACAGCTGCCTGATAAAAACAACACTTGACACAGTCCTGCTCACCACAGGGACAAGATCCAGCTCCACCCACCAGTGCGGAGGACCCAGTACCTCCCACCAAGAAGCCTACACAAGTCTCTTAGACAGCCTCATCCACCAGGGGGCAGACAGCAGAAGCAAGAACTACAACCCTGCAGCCTATGGAACAGAAACCATAATCACAGAAAGTCAGACAAAATGAGAAGGAAGAGGAATATGTCCCAGATGAAGGAACAAGATAAAACCCCAGAAGAACTAAGTGAAGTGGAGATAGGAAATCTACCTGAAAAAGAATTCAGAGTAATGATAGTAAAGATGATCCAAGACCTTGGAAAAAGAATGGAGGCACAGATGGAGAAGATACAAGAAATGTTTGACAAGGACCTAGAAAAACTAAAGAACACATGAAGAGACATGAAGAATACAATAACTGAAATGAAAAATACACTAGAAGGAATCAATAGCAGAATAATTGAGGCAGAAGAACAGATAAGTGAGCTGGAAGACAGAATTGTGGAAATAACAGACATGGAACAGAATAAAGAAAAAGGAATGAAAAGAAATAAGGACAGCCTAAGAGACTTCTGGGACAGCATTAAACACACAAACATTTGCATTATAGGGGTCCCAGAAGGAGGAGAGAGAGAGAAAGGACCTGAGAAAATATTAGAAGAGACAATGGCTGAAAATTTCCCTAACATGGGAAAGGGAACAGTCACCAAAGTCCAGGAAGCGCAGAGAGTCCCAGGCAGGATAAACCCAAGGAGGAACACACAGATACACATAGCAATCAAATTGACAAAAATTAAAGACAAAGAAAAAAAAATACTGAAAGCAACAAGGGAAAAGCAACAAATAGCACACAAGGATATTACAATAGGTTATCAGCTGATTTCTCAGCAGAAATTCTGCAGACCAGAAGGGAGTGGCACGATACATTTAGAGTGATGAAAGGGAAGAACCTACAATCAAGAATACTCTTCCCAGGAAGCCTTTTATTCAGATTCGAAGGAGAAATCAAAACCTAAGAGAATTCAGCACTACCAGACCAACTTTGCAACAAATCCTACAGGAACTTCTCTAGGAGGAAAAGAAAAGGCCACAACTAGAAACAAGAAAATTACAAATGGGAAATCTCACTTGTAAATGAAAACATACAGTAAATGTAGGAAATCATCCACACACAAATATCACAACCGGCAATTCTGAGGAAAGTACAAATGGAAGATACTGGAAATGCATTTGAAATTAAAAGACCAGCAACTTAAAACAATCTTGTTTATATACAGACTGCTGTATCAAAATCTCATGGTAACCAAAACCCAAAAATCTACAATAGATAACACACACGAAAGAAAAAGGAATCTTAAACACAGCGCTAAAGTTAGTCATCAAAACACATGAGAAGAAAACAAAAGAGTCAGGGAAGAAAAAAGACCTACAAAAACAAATCCAAAACAATTAACAAAATGGCAATAAGAACATACATATCAATATGTATTTTAAGGAATCAATAGCAGATAATTACGTTAAATGTAAACGGATTAAATGTTCCAACCAAAAGACATGGACTGGTTGAATGGATACAAAAACAAGACCCATGTATATGATGTCTATAAGAGACCTACTTCAGATCTAGGGACACATACAGACTGAAACTGAGGGGATGGAAAAAGGTATTTCATGCAAATGGAAACCAAAAGAAAGCTGGAGTAGCAATACTCATATCAGACAAAATAAACTTTAAAATAAAGACTGCTACAAGAGACAAAGAAGGACACTACATAATGATTAAGGGATCAATCCAAGAAGAAGATATAACAATTGTACATATATATGCACCCAACATAGGAGCACCTCAATATATAAGGCAAAGACTAACAGCCTTAAAAGGAGAAATCGGCAATAACATGGCGGACCTTAACACCCGACTTTCATCAATGGACAGATCATCCAGACACAAAATCAATAGGAAACAGAGACCTTAAATGACACATTAGACCAAATGGACTTGATATTTATAGAGCATTCCATCCAAGACCAGCAAAATACACATTCTCCTCAAGTACACATGGAACATTCTCTAGGATTGATCACATACTAAGCCACAAAGCGAGCCTCAGTAAATTTAAGAAAACAGAAATCATATCATGGATCTTTTCTGAACACAACACCATGAGATTAGAAATCAGCTACAAGAAAAAAAGACTGTAAAAAAACAGAAACACGTGGAGGCTAAACGTTATGGTACTAAACAACCAATGGATCACTGAAGAAATCAAAGAGGAAATCAAAAAATACCTAGAGACAAATGAAAACAAAAGGAAGACGATCCAAAACCTTTGAGACGCAGCAAAAGCAGTTCAAAGAGTGAAGTTTACAGCAATACAATCTCACCTCAGGACACAAGAAAAATCTCAAATAGTCAATCTAACCTTACACCTAAAGCAACTAGAGAAAGAACAACAAACAAAGCCCAAAGTTAGTAGAAGGAAAGAAATCATAGAGATCAGGGCAGAAATAAATGAAATAGAGACAAAGAGAATAATAGAAAAGATCAATGAAACTAAAAGTGGTTCTTTGAAAGGATAAACAAAATTGATATACCTTTAGCCAGACTCATCAAGAAAAAGAGGGAGAGGGCTCAAATCAATAAAATTCGAAATGAAAAAGGAGAAAGTTATAACGGACACCACAGAAATACAAAGGATCATAAGAGACTACTACAAGCAACTATATGCCAATAAAATGGACAACCTAGAAGAAACAGACATATTCTTAGAAAGGTACAATCTCCTAGGACTGAACCAGGAAGAAAAATAGAAAATATGACCAGACCAGTTGACAGTAATGAAATTGAATCAGTAATTTTAAAACAACCAACAAACAAAAGTCCAGGACCAGATGGCTTCACAGGCGAATTGTATCAAACATTTAGAGAAGAGTTAACACCTATCCTTCTGAAATTATTCCAAAAAATTGCAGACGAAGGAACACACCTCAACTTATTCTATGAGGCCACCATCACCCTGATATGAAAACCAGACGAAGATACCACAAAAAAAGAAAATTACAGACCAATATTCCTGGTGAACATAAATGTAAAAATCCTCAACACTAGCAAATAGAATCCAACAACACATTAAAAGGATCGTACACCATGACCAAGTGAGATTTATCCCAGGGATGCAAGGATTTTTCAATATCCACAAATCAGTCAGTGTGATACATCACATCAACAAGTTAAGGAATAAAAACCATATGATTATCTCAATAGATGCAGAAAAAGCTTTTGACAAAATTCAACATCCATTTATGAAAAAAACTCTCCAGAAAGTGGGCATAAAGGGAACATATTTTAACAAAATAAAAGCCATAAATGACAAGACTACAGCTAACATCATACTCAATGGTGAAAAGCTGAAAGCATTTCCTCTAAGATCAGGAACAAGACAAGGAGCTCCCCTCTCACCACTCTTATTCAACATAGTTTTGAAAGTCCTAGCCATGGCAATCAAAGAAGAAAAAGAAATAAAGGGAATCCAAATTAGAAAAGAAGTAAAACTGTCACTGTTTGCAGATGACATCATACTAAACAGAGAAAATCCTAAAGATGCTACCAGAAAACTACTAGAGCTCATCAATGAATTTGCTAAAGTTCTAGGAAATATAATAAATACACAGAAATTTACTGCATTTCTATACAGTAACAACAAAAGATCAGAAAGAGAAATTAAAGAAACAACCCCATTTACCACTGCAGCAAAAAGAATAAAATAGGGCTTCCCTGGTGGCGCAGTGGTTAAGAGTCCACCTGCCAGTGCAGGGGTCACGGGTTTGAGCCCTGTTCTGGGAAGATTCCACATGCCGCGAAGCAACAAAGCCCGTGCGCCACAACTACTGAGCCTGCACTCGACAGCCCTCGAACCACAACTACTGAGCCTGCATGCCACAACTACTGAAGCCCACGCGCCTAGAGCCCACGCTCCACAATAAGAAAAGCCACCAAATAAGAAGCCTGCGCACCACAACAAAGAGTAGCCCCCACTTGCTGCAACTAGAGAAAGCTCACATGCAGCGACGAAGACCCAATGCAGTCAAAAATAAATAAATTAATTAATTAAAAAAATTAAATACCTAGGAATAAACATACCTAAGGAGACAAAAGACCTGTACTCAAAAACTATAAGACCCTGATGGAAGAAATCAAAGGTGACACAAACAGATGTAACGATACACCATGTTCTTATATTAGAAGAATCAATATTGCCAAAATGACTATACTAACCAAGGCAGTCTACAGATTCAATGCAATCGCTGTCAAATTACCAATGGCATTTTTCACAGAACTAGAATAAAAAAATCTTAAAATTTGTATGGAGACACCAAAGACCCCGAATATCCAAAGCAATCTTGAGAAAGAAAAATGAGCTGGAGGAATCAAGTTCCCTCACTTCAGACTCTACTACAAAGTAATTAAGACAGTATGGTACTGGCACAAAAACAGAAATATAGATCAATGGAACAGGACAGAAAGCCAGGAAATAAACCCACGCACCTATGGTCAATCAACCTACAACAAAGGAGGCAAGACAACACACTGGAGAAACAACAGTCTCTTCAATAGATGGTGCTGGGAAAACTAGACAGCTACAGGTAAAAAAAAAAAATGAAATTAGAACATTCTTTAACACCATATACCAAAATAAACTCAAAATCGATTAAACACCTAAATCAAAGACCAGATACTATAAAATTCCTAGAGGAAACATAGGCAGAGGGGGGACCTTCAAGATGGCGGAGGAGTAAGATGTGGAGATCACCTTCCTCCCCACAAATACATCAAAAATACATCTACATATGGAACAACTCCTACAGAACACCTACTGAATGCTGGCAGAAGACATCAGACTTCCCACAAGGCAAGAAAATCTCCACGTACCTGGGTAGGGCAAAAGAAAAAGGAAAAAACAGAGACAAAAGAATAGGGACGGGACCTGTACCTTTGGGAGGGAGCTGTGAAGGAGGAAAAATTTCCACGCACTAGGAAGCCACTTCACTGGTGGAGATGGGAGGTGGGTGGTGGTGGGGGGAAGCTTCAGAGCCAAGGAGGAGAGTGCAGCAACAGGGGTGCAGAGGGCAAAGCAGAGATTCCTAACCCACAGGATAGGATAGTGCCGACCAGCACTCACCAGCCCGAGAGGCTTGTCTGCTCACCTGCCGGGGCAGGTGGGGTCTGGGAGCTGAGGCTCAACTTTGGGGGGTTAGATCCCAGGGAGAGAACTAGGATTGGCTGTGTGAAAACAGCCTGAAGGGGGCTAGTGCACCACAGCTAGCCGGGAGGGAGTCTGGGAAAAACTCTGGACCTGCCTAAGAGGCAAGAAACCATTGTTTCAGGGTGTGTGAAGAGAGGATTCCTTCTCTGTCTGCCCACAGAAGGCAGAGCACCACCTAAATGAGCTCCAGAGATGGGCGCGAGCCGCGGCTATCAGCTCGGACACCAGAGACAGGCATGAAACGCTAACGCTACTGCTGCAGCCCCCAAGAATCCTGTGTGCAAGCACAGGTCACTATCTACATGCTCCCCCCCGCCAGGAGCCTGTGCAGCCCACCACTGCCAGGGTCCCGCGATGCAGGGAAACTTTCCCGGGAGAACACATGGCGTGTCTCAGGCTGTTGCAGTGTCCATCCACACATGAACGGATAAAGAAGATGTGGCACATATATATAATAGAATATTACTCAGCCATTAAAAAGAATGAAATAATGCCATTTGCAGCAACATGGATGGACGTGGAGATTATCATACTAAGTAAAGTAAGTCAGACAGAGAAGACAAATATCATATGATATCGCTTTTACGCGGAATCTTAAATAAAATGATACAAGTGAACTTATTTACACAACAGAAACAGACTCATAGACTTAGAGAACGAACTTATGGTTATGGGGGTGAAGGGTGGGGAGGCCGGATAGATTGGGAGGTTGGGTATGACATACACACACTGCTTTATCTAAAACAGATAACAAGGACCTACTGTATAGCAACGGGGAACTCTTATTAATATTCTGTAATAACCTAAATGGGAAAAGAACTTGAAAAAAACATACACATGTATATGTCTAACTGAATCACTTTGCTGTACATCTGAAACTAACACAACATTGTTAATCAACTATATCCAATATAAAATAAAAATTTTTTTTTAAATGAAGGGCAAATTATACATTAAAGTCACATCAATCTAGCAGAAGGAAAAAAAATATTAAATTGAGGAAGTAGAAAGAAAAATTGTGTTTAATTTCTTTATAGTACCTCTTTCATGTTTCACTGAATGAGTTGCTTAATAATACTAAAGTACCAAATAAAATGATCAAAAGTCAGGGCAATTATGAGTTAAGGATTGCAGATGCCACATACTTAACTTAGTGGTCCTATGGTAAGCATTTATCAAACCTATGTCTGCCACAGAGTTGGCTTTTCAGTCCATGGACACATGTTACCTCACTAAGAGTTTAAGACAAGAAAAAAAAAGTGTTCTACTTAATTGGGATAATCACATGATTGGGATAATCTTTGATAAATAAAAGTAGTTTAAGTTTGTTGGGTTAATAAAAACAGCCATGTTTTTCAGAATTGTCAATATTAAATGTAATGCAAACATACAACTTTTTCTACCTGGGTTTATTAGTCAAATAAGCTCATGCTATCTCCATGTTACAGAATTTGTCAACAAGAAAAATAAGATGATGGTTCGCTATTTGATGTCTAAACTAAGCATGATTGTTAAAAACGAGTAATTTAAATAAATGTAAATAAAAGTTTATACCAAGTTAAACTACATAATGGGTATTCATTGCAAATTTAGATCCTTTCCAAATAATATACTGAGACATTGATTGCTAAACATAAGTTTAAATTTATCTACTTTTGGCTTTTTAATTTTTACAGAGACAAAATATACTAGAGTCTATTAATAAATGTCTTTTGCCACATTGAAAAACTGTGCTATGAAAAACAAGTCTCTAAAAATTTTAAATTTTATAATTATGTATTTATAAATTTGTTAACCTACTACTGATGTTAATATATGATACACAGTTCATAACTGCCTGCTTCCTAATTTTCCCTGGAAAGTAAAGGTTACTGATAGTTAAATTTTATAATCAATATATAAAAATGATAAGTGTGGGGCTTCCCTGGTGGTGCAGTGGTTGAGAGTCTGCCCGACAATGCAGGGGACACGGGTTCAAGCCCTGGTCTGGGAAGATCCCACATGCCGCGAGTAACTGGGCCTGTGAGCCACAACTACTGAGCCTGCGCATCTGGAGCCTGTGCTCCGCAACAAGAGAGGCCGCGATAGTGAGAGGCCCGCGCACTGTGATGAAGAGTGGCCCCCGCTCGCCGCAACTGGAGAGGGTCCTCGCACAGAAATGAAGACCCAACACAGCCAAAAATAAATAAATAAATTTAAAAAAAAAAAAATAAGGGAAGGCTACTCTCCAATTTCTCAAAAATCAAAAAAAAAAAAAATGATAAGGGTAAAGGAAAACAACTTTGTATATACAAAGTATGAGAATAAAATGGGATGTAGTTTTATATGAAGAGTATGCAAGGAATACAGGATGTGTTTTGTTAAGGAAAAAGACAGTAAAGTTGTCTAAATAAAATGACGTGTTGTTCCAGAATAAGAAAGGAAAAAGAATAAGACAAAACCTCAATGTATGTAGAAAGTTGCAGGTTTGAGGAAAAGAAATTTTATGTTATTATGTCATAGCCAGCTAAATTGAATAAATTTATAAGGGTTTTTTAAATGAACTCAATAATGTACTAATACAAAAGCAGAGTTTAATTTCCTCTTTGTTAAAATCACAAAATTTCTTAGATTATCGGTCTGGTCTTAATAAAAGATTATAAAAGGTTTTGCTTTACCTTTGCTGTAAATTGCCTGGAAAACAAAGATTCTGTGTCTTAGAAAATAATTCCTGTGATCCATGTCATCTTCATCAGATATTTGATTATTTAGGAAAACAGTCTTTTCAATATTAAAAGAGCAAAGGTTTTTTAAATACAACTATGTAACTTTCTGTATTTACCTTTGGAATTCTTTAGTTGTCACTATGGTTGACTGGATAACTAAGTACTGCTTCCCAGTGACCTGTGATCCTACTTGATCAAGTGTTTTAAAACTTTTGACATTTCGAACAAAATTCCCCAAATCAAATTCTGAATGAAGTCTTTCTGACCTTGAACTAACTAACTTTGGGGTTTTCCAGAGGGACCCTGGGAGATCTCAAAAGAGATGCTCTTTTTCCTTATAAAAAGAGAAATGTTATTTATTTAGGCTTATTTGATATGTTAATGTGGACGGGAAACACTGCCAAATAAAAAGTAACATTGAATATTCTTAGAGCAAGTTTATATGTGATATGTATCATTAAAATAAGTAATTCAGAAATTATATGAAATTCCTAAAAATCTTATATGTCCTGGAATAATGTTACCAGTAATTTGATTCATTTAGTTGCTTAAATTTTGGCTCCTGTGAATATCTGCTCTGGGGAATTTTTCAATCCTTGGCTATTATTTTCCTTATAGTCATCGTATGAACCTTTCTGGTGTGTTGTATCCTCTCAAAGGTTTTAAATGCCTTTTGGCAGCCACTCACACATCAAATGACAGCCATCAAGATTAGACAGCTTGAGGAACTCAATGATTTGACCGTCCATGTCCCTGGTGAGGATGCAACTTTCGGTAACAGCAATCACATGGCCCTCCATCCTGACTACTCAACTAGTGGAAGCACTGAATATGTGATTTTTCAGCATAGCTACATCAACAGTGGTAACTAAGAGTAACACTATACTCGTTGGTTACACTCTCAGCTTGCTGAGAGAATGACCAAAAAGGGGGAATTGTTAAAAATTAAATACAAAACAGTGACCCCCAATTTGTGTTTAGCAGGACATCCACCCTCTTAAAAGTTCACCCTCCAACAAGCCTTTTATTCCTCTCCAGTGGGTATCACCTAACTGGTAAAATTAAAAATTAAGTCAGGGGCAACTGACACAGCTACTGCCACTCCAGACTTGCTAAGGTTATCTGTTTCCTCCTAAGGTTCTACTCTGTGGTCCACCTCCTTCCTCCCAGGGTTGTCTCCTCTCATAAAATTACAAAATCCTCAAGGTATTAAATATGATCATTGGAGTCACATTATATTTTTTTATATTCTTCCAGAAGTGTGAAGACTGTCCATTTTTCCCCCCTTTCTTCCAGAAAATGAAATTCTCATGGACAAAATCTATTACAAACAGAAGCTGGATACAGGGAGAAGGGTTCATGGCCCACTAGTTTTATAGACAGCTTGACTCTGAATCCCAGGGTGGCTCAGCTGTAGTACTCCACAGTAATTCATAACCCTTCTCTCTAGATGACTGTTGAAATTCTTGAGATTGTTTTAAATCTTTCTAATCAAGCATTATCCATTTATATACTTTTGAGTCCCATGCTGATTATTACTGGGCCATGTTGGACCCCTGACTTCAATGTATCAGAAATGATCTACTCTTACTGTCTCCAGTCTCTATGTCTGCAATTTTACAAAGTTATCTTTTAACTGCAGAATGCTGTCAATATTTTCTAGTGATCTAGTTATTTCTATTCCTATTTATAACTGCTGAGATTCATTTAAATGTAGACACCATTCTTCCAGCTCATTATGCCCTCTAGTCTCTTCATCTTTCCCCCTTCAACACATACACAGACAGATACACACACACAATTTCCTCCAATCTATTAGCTTCTTTCTAATTTAATTCTTCTTTCCTATCTATCATCTATCATGTGATCCATCATTGCCATCACTCCCTTTCCCCTTGTTCTTCCATCATACATAACTTGTACAATTCCAACCTTGGACAACTTGACATTTCCCCTCTCTATACTTGGACCACTGATGGTTGCTGGAGAAGCACACTCAATTCTTTATGTTGATTATGCCATAATCCCTGTCCTCAAATTCACCTGGGCTCTCCTCTGTTCCCCAATTACAGCTTCCTTTCACTTACAGCAAATTACCTCCCCTGTTTTATAAAAATAACAGAAACCACCTGGCAGAAAAATTCCCCCATCCCTTAAGATCTTCACCACTGACCTACAAATTCTGTGTAGACATCCACTATTATCTACATCCCCAACTCCACCCCTGTCATTTATTAAATAAACTTTCAGCTCTGTCTGCTTAGAGAAATTACTCCATCAAACATCCTTCCTTTCTCTTTCCTAAATCTTTGAGTTTTCCATTTTTATGCATTTGAACACTTTTCCCATCCGCCATCCATGGGCTAGAATAAGGAATCTAACTTCTTTATGCTCCTGTATATACCTGTTCTTTTCTATTATAATATTTATTACATAAAATTGAATTTATCTCTTACTAGATAGTCAATAAGTTTGGAACATGTGATTACTTTCCTGTTCCTCCTAGAGATTGTAAGCACTGAGAAAGAGCATGCCCCAAACTCTGCATTCCCATGTTCCTAATGCCTAGGACATAATACTCTCACAAGAATGTTTACTGATGAAATATTGAATATATTAATTCACATATGAATTTAACTCTTCAAGAAATGCCTACCTGCTTCAAAATACCTCCCCTGACCCCTTCTATAGGATGAATTTTACAGACCGACCTGTTGTTCAGAGGGAAAAAAACCTTCAAATTTTAGGGGTCCTTGTTTATGTGTTTACTTAGTGCACTCAGTACATGAGGGTGTGTTTTCCTTAAAAATTTGAAAAATAGACAAATATGATTTTCAACATCAATATAAAATTGGTCAGGCCAGTCACCTCAAAGAGAGACAACCAGCTTGCAAATCTTGACTTTAACATGATTCAATATATTAATGTATTTAAAGAGAGTCAATCCAAATGGGATTTAGTTAGACATGAAAGTATAAAATGAGAATGAGAGACAGTGAGAGAAAGATACTGAAGAATTCATCGGTAGTACACATTCAAGCACCACAGAGGGGAAAGAAATACCCACTGAAATTAAGGATTCTATCCCATCGACAAGGTTTTTACAATTTTAAGTTGTATGCATCTGGGTATCTTAGCTTGAGCCATTAAACATCAGATATATATGAAGTTCCTTTGTTTGGTTTCAGTCAATCTAGCCAATAATTTGGCTTCCCTTGGCATGTTTGAGCACTTCAATTTCTGTGATGATATTTTAAGCTAATATGTTAGAATTCTGATTTTATACATCAGTATTTTAACCCCTGCAAACATGAATGTATACTGCAAATTATGGAGCTTCTCCCAGTATGCTTAAAAACTTAGATTTCTTAACCTACAACTGGCCTCTTAATGGTACCAAGGAGATGCAGCCTCTTATAATATTGCCTGGCTTCTTTCACCAGGTGACATGGACCTCTCTGAGTCACCTTGTGCGTCTTCTCATTTTGTAAGCCTAAAAATTCTTCTCAGTGACAACTCTCCTGCAGCTTCATCCCCTTTTTGCTTTGCTGAGTGTCAGTATTTAACTCTTCCATGCCCATCTGTTTGTGTTGCTCAAATTCATCAATTTTTAAGATTGTTCTTTTAAGTTGCAGAAATCAGGATCATAGCTTTGAAGGTCTAGAAATATAAAAAAATAGGTGAATGAATAAAATTTAGTAAAACGTAGTTTATGCCAATCATTTGATAACCATAATACTAGGGCATTAAACAAAGAAAAGCCAGGAATGTGACAGTTGAATTAAAATTGCCTCTTACTAGATGTACTACTTTCATAATAGTACCTTAAAAGTAAATCACTTTTTTCTTAAATATGTTGCATTCAGGCTTCATATATGTTAATGGTCATATATATTCATTTATCTTGGGTACACATTTTCAGCTTTAACAGACACTGGAAAACACTTTTCTAAAGTGGTTGAACCAATTTACAATCCCATCAACTATGGTCAAGAATTACAATTTCTTCACATGTTTTCTAACATTCTGTATTGTCATTTTTTCCCACACCATGGTAAGCATATAGTGGTATCTCACTGTGTTTTTAATTTGCATTTCACTCATGATTAATGATGTCTAGTATCTTTCTACATATGCTTATTGGCCATTTGGATATCCTCTGTATTTATCTGCTTGTTCTGCTATAACAAAATATCATAGACTGAATGGCTTAAACAACAGAAATTTGTTTTCTTAAAGTTCTGTAAGATGGAAGTCTGAGATCAGGGTGCCTTCATGGTCAGTTTCTGATGAGGGCCCTCTTCGTGGCTTGCAGATGGCTGCCTTCTTACTGTGTCCTCACATGGTGGAGAGAGCTCGCTCTATGGTTTTTCTTCTCATGAGGACACTAATCCTATTGGATTAGAGCCCCACCTTCATGACTTCAATTCACCTTAGTTACCAGTTACCTCCTTATAAGGCCCTACCTCCAAATATAGTCACATTGAGGGTTTGGACTTCAACATATGAATTTTGAGGGGGACACAAATATTCAATCCATTATATTCTCTTTTATGAAGTCCTTGTTTATATATTTTATCTAAATTTCAATTTGCAATGTCAATCCTTTCCTTGCTGATTTGTAGAAGTTCTTTGTATGTCTGAATATGACTCCTGTATTGGATTGACATATTGCAAATATCTACTCCCATTCTGTAGCTTTGTTTATTTCTGAGCCAATATTATACTTCTAATCACTGAAGCTTTAATAATAAATCTTCGTCTGGTAGTGTAAGATATTTAACATTGCTCTTCTTCAAGCTAGCCATGACTCTTCTTGGCTCTTTATATTTTCATACACATTTTAAAAACCAGCTTGTTAATTTCTACACACAAAATCTAGCTGGTATGGGAACTGCATTAAATTTATTGTGTTTTTAGGGGGTGGGGGGAGAATTGGTATCTTAGCAATAGTGTGTCATCCAATCCAAGAACATTGTATGTAACATCCTTTTCTCTATGTCTTGCCTGGGTATTTGGGCCGCTTGGAATTTGGCAAATGCCTAAAATGCACACATTATGCAGAGCTCAGTTCTCAGCAGTTTCCTCCTCTCCAGCATCTTATACTCTCAGGTTCTGACTTTCTGCCAGTCCTGAGCTCCAATTATTTTCAATGAGACTGCCACAAGCTCTAAGTTCCTACTTCTATTTAGTCTCAAAGCCTACACTGAGAGTCTTTAACTTCTCCAGGGGGTAAGGAGTGGGGAATGCAGGACTCACCTAAACACACTTTCCTTCTTTTCAAGATCACTGTCCTTCAATTATTGGCCACTATTATTGTTCTCTCATGTCATATCATTGTGTGTATGACTATATTTTATCTAAGTACCAGTTACTTTGTCATAGCTGGAAAAAAGTTTTGATATTTAGCTTTACATTTTTTTCTATTGTGGTCTCTACAACCTTTATTATTCCCTAATATCATTCTTCAATACAGCTTTGTTAACACCAATAATTGAGTACCAGCCTTGTTTTTGAAATTTCTTGAAAAATGACGTAAAGAATGAACCATGATTAAGGATTTAAAAAAAAAGCTAGGAAGCACTACAGAAGCATGAAAAGTCATTGATGCCAAAACCAAAGTCAATCGGAGGTGTTTTGGATAAGAGGTGACAAAACCCAGTAGGAAATGTAACCACTTCCTTCCAAACTAAAGTTTTTTTCAGAAATAATTAAATGCTATGCAGTCACACAAGATATGGACTTGAGCAATTAGAGACCTTTGCTTTGAATTAGATCCTCTCTAGAGTAAAGGTCAGTGAATAATTTTCTCTTATATGGATAGCAGGCTGGTTTTAAATTTTCCTTACTCTATTTCTTCTGAATTCCTGATGATAGGATTATATGATCATTATAATATACAGTGTCACTTCTTATCTCCTGAATGACCAAAAATTAATATTAAATTTAATTAAATTACTCTTTTTTACCAGAAACTTTTGACTGATCCACATTCCTGGTGCTCCTTGGTATCTGGTGTCCATTTAAATCTGGGTCTCTAAAAGTCAAGGATTATTTCTTATAGGATCTGAGAACTACTTATGGAGGCCTGTGGTAAATAAATAAATGCCACACCACCTTCTTGTGTTGGGTATTTTCTGTGACATACTTTACAATCATTATTTCAGTTAATATTCATAAAATAGAAACTTGATGTAGCATTATCTCCATTTCACTGGTGAAGAAACTGAGTTTCAATGAAGCAGTTATCCTCAAAAAGCTCTGTCTGATGTTAGAATTTTCCAGTACATAAAATCTGATTGACTTCTCTCCAATTATATCTGTGATTTAGGCTAAGGACCCAGTCATCTTCAAGCCCTTACCTAAAGAAGGTAATGGAGGATGCATCCCTATTTTATACCAAATTATTTTCTTCCTGAAACTTCCATGTATAGATTATTTTAGGGAGAAATGATTTAAATGCTTTAAAAACTACATGTGCTCTAAAATAGATTTAGGCAATTTGACAGGATGAAACTGTCAGAAACTAATTATTATTAATTTTTATTTGTATTCTATCTGAATAACAAACATCAGGTTTATTCGCACAAACAACTGAATCGTCCATTGTAATAAATTTACTTAGGAGAAAATAAAAGTGGGAGAGATCGCTATTTTACAAAGAGTGGATTATATTAACATAATGGTCTATTACTCTCTATTGAGAATTGGCAGCTATAGTTCCATATAGCTTCAATATTGCCAATAACCTGGTGTGTGACAGTATAAATCATTTGAACTCTATCTGCCTCAGCTTATCAACTAAAAATTTAGAGGTTTGGTCAAGATTATCTCTAAGGTCACTTAGAGTTTAAAAAATTATCTAGAGTTTTATGTATTTATATTTGCATATATCAGTGTGATATACAAACAGCAACGCCCTGTGTATGTGTGTGTGTATTCAATTTTACCCCCAATAAAGAATTCCACAAGTAATGCAATCTAAGTACAAGATTTAATTCCTCATTGTCTGTAGGAATGCTGCATAAATAAGGAGCTCAGCTACAGCATGGGAAGACACATTAAGTCTTCAAAAAGTAGGTATTAGCTAATGTTTTTAGAGTAGCAGAAATGTAGTTTTACAACACAGAACATAGATAAGACTTGGTCTAGAGATCTTATGACCTAAATGCTTAATACAAAACACTCCTAATCCAGCCAGGCAATTTCAGATGTCTTATAATCAAAACTAAGAAACATTAGATATTTTAATAGCCTTATGAATTTAATAGCCTTAGGAACGTCTATAATTACCCATGTTAGCAGCCAAGAGGCCTCTCAGCCAGAGGCACTCAGCCTTTAATAGGCAGCAAGCCACTTTGAATAGGGCTGAAAACACTTTTAAACCTTTTGGGGTTATTAGGGATAATTAAAAGTGGTTGAAAGTATATAATATCATTTATCAAAGCACTAAAAGCTGTGCCATAAGAAATATATCACAACATTAGCAAATGCAATTCATATAACTTCATTCATTGGATATGATATAATCAAATAAAATAATCTAAGAAACCTAAGTAAATATATAATTTTTGTATTTTATTACATATATAATTTAGGTTATATTAGATAAAACCTAAATAAAACATAGGTAGATAAAGTATAAACATGTGGTCATATATATTTAAGCAATATATATATATATATTTAAGCAATATATAAATGTATGTACAAATATATAAATTATATATTTATATGTAAATTATACAATATGAATATATATTTTATATATCTAAATATATCTAATATATATTTTATATATGTATAATATGTAAAATTATATATATACATACACACACATATACATATAAATAATACCTAATGCTAATTGCCCAAGGTTACAAAGCTAGTTGACCTCCAGGAACACTGTCTTAACCAGCAATGTCTCATAATATTGTCACTGTCATGCCATATATATACATATACACACACACACACACACACACACACACACACACACAGATAGTCATTTTACCTGCGTAACTTCCAGCTGAAGAGCTAAAAAAAGCTTCTACAAATTTTACCCCCAGTCATGGCAGCATATTCTGGAAAGTAGAGCCACTATTTCACTTTGACCTAGATTGACAAGGAAAGCCTGCCTTGCATTGAGTCACTGTCATTATTTGTGGTGACTTTAGTGCTTCTCATTGTCTTACTCAGGGGAAAATTATTATTTACAAAATAATTTTTTAAAAAAACTTGAATACTACAGGATTAAGTTGCCTGACATAACCTACAGTTTCAAGGTAACCACAAGTGTGGCTTCAATATATTAAGCATTAACTTACAGTTGGTTCCAATTTGCAAAAAGTTAAAAATAAAAAGGATTCTAAGGTTGTCTGCAACCACATTGTTTTAAAGATTTTCATGATTTTCCTATCATAATTTATTCCAGACTTAGAGTCCTCTTTTTTTTTTTATATAAATCTATTTTTATTTATTTATTTTTGGCCGTGTTGGGTCTTCGTTGCTGTGTACGGGCTTTCTCTTGTTGCGGCGAGCATGGGCTTCTCATTGTGGTGGTTTCTCTTGTTGCAGAGCACGGGCTCTAGGTACGTGGGCTTCAGTAGTTGTGGCACACGGGCTCAGTAGTGTGGCTCGCGAGCTCTAGAGCACAGGCTCAGTAGTTGTGGCACACGGGCTTGGTTGCTCCACGGCATGTGGGATCTTCCCGGACCAGGGCTCGAACCCGTGTCCCCTGCATTGGTAGGCAGATTATTAACCACTGCACCACCAGGGAAGTCCCTGTCACCACATTTAACATATACATTTATATTAAAGGGAATTACTAAATAATAATTACTAAATAACTTAAAACTGATATGAAAAACAGTTGCATGGTGATGAACAGCTCCAGCATTAGTCAACCAAAACAGGGCTGATGTACCTTTTCCTTTCACTGTATCATCAACAAAATATTTATTTGGTCTTCTTCCTCATGGCTTTATAGAGCTATAAAAACTTCAGAAAGCGAAACATACAACTGAACGGGACTAAATTCCTTATAAAGTACTTGAGTATTTAAATAGCTGTCTCAGCTCTCAGCTCACCAAAAAAGTACACGCCATTATAATTTGATTTACAGTTTAAAACTCAAATTTTACATACCTAACCAAATGATAAGATTGATCAATGGTTAATCCTTAGAGTGCCAGCATCTTTCTAAACCCTCACAGGTTTAAGTAGCAATTTTCCTTTCACTACATCCCCAAAGTCAATATTTCTACATATCCAGTGCCCTATATCACACACTAAGCCTGCTCTTAATCAGAAATTAGCAGGCCAATTGTGTACGAGTAGAAATTACCTAAATAGGGCCTTTTAAGGGGCAGAGGAAATGGCCTGCTCCTCACAACCAAACTTCTAGAGACACTTTTTTCATTGTTGCCTCACAGCCCTGAATTTCACCAAGAGTTTCACGTTTTCATATGCAAATATTTAGAAGGATTAAATAAACTGTTCCCACCTTAAAGTCAACGTGTTTGATCTCATCACTAGAGCTGAGATCTACAGCTCTGAGGAATGGAAAGAGAGCCAAGGGACAGAGATAGAACAATGGGGAGCGGGTTTTGGCATGCTGGTGGAAGTCATGGGAAAATGAGAGTGAGACAGTGTCAAAAAGAAACTGTGTACTACAAAGTCACCCTGGAGACATCCTTGTAAGCAAATAACTTTTCATTTATATATTTCTAAGACATTTGCAGGAGGAGATCCAGGCACACTTATCAACAAATTAAACAGAATGGACTTTGTCTAATACAGTAAATATGCTAGAGATACTTAGTGTTCCTACAACATCTATAGTATCCTGTGCATTGCTTATTATCTGGGCAATAAGTCTTTTGAATTATTAGAAATAATCACCCAAAAAGCTTATTTAGAACTCTTTCTGTTGGGAGTCTTGTTATTTACATTCAGTGGCCTCAGTGAGACAGCATTTTCTAATATGTATCTGATCTCAGGGAAATAGCTCTTTTTAAAGAAAGGAACCAAGCATGTAGGGAAGCATGTGTGAGTTACAGAGATAATCTTCCAGAAAATACTCATCTCAGAAGATAATATTTTCACTTGCCTGAAGCCAGGATATTTTGTAACCTTTTGAAAACAAATGAAACACACTATACTTAGAGCAGGGAGAGTAAAAGGGCCATGTGCATTAGAAACCTAATAGTAACGTGTGTGTGTGTGTGTGTGTGAATGTGTATTATAAAAGCAAATAGAGGGACTTCCCTGGTGGCGCAGCAGTTAAGACTCCACGCTCCCAATGCAGGGGGCCTGGGTTCAATCTCTGGCCAGGGAACTAGATTCCACATGTATGCTGTAACTAAGAGTTTGCATGCCACACTTAAGGAGTCCGCCTGCCACACCTAAGGAGTCTGCCTGCCACAAATAAGGAGGCAGCGAGCCGCAACTGAGAAGCCTGCCTGACGCAACTAAGACCCGGCACAACCAAATAAAATAAATAAATAAATAAAACATCTTCCCAGCAATCAATAAAAAATAAAAAGTTTTAAAAAATTAAGAAAAAAAAAGCAAATAGAAAAAATAATCTATCCACAACCAAACAAAAAGGGAGTATTTCTGAGACGGTCTTACAACTTCAAAGACCAAATTTTGGTCAGTGGCATAAAAAATTGAGATGGCGCTCTAGATGGTGTGAGGTGCCACTCAGCTTCCCCCTTCAGGACTGAAGCACTCATTCATCCTGCTCTTGGGAGTTACCTGATGGCAGCTTATAGTGGAGACCCTCCCTTTGCTCAAAGGGAAATACTTCATCTAAGGTTATAGCTGGGGCATTCAATGACTGATCTACGCACCATCTGAACCACACTAAAGGGCCGTCCCAGCTCCAGAGCTCCCCAAGGGTGAGGAGGCTTCTCCAGTGACAATGCAGGTTATCTTCTCCTTCTGTCCCTTGAGGGTATCCGCACTCCCACTTCAGGTAGTGATTCTAAGAGCATTCCACAATCGATGTCTTGCCAGCAAAGCTCCACATCAGAATCAATTTCCAGGAAACATAACCTAAGGCATAGAGCTTGAAACTGGCCTATAGCTACCAATGTTAAGACTTGTCTGATGAACTAGCAGCCACGGATCAATAGCCATGGATCAATAGACATCTACGTGGATGAGGATCTGAGGTTCTAAGAGAGAACTCAGCATTAGGGAAGAGACGATCAAGAAGCAGCTTGATCCAGTAAAAAACTTTAATGGAGTCAGGGGAGAGGAGCAATTCTCTGTACTCTGTAGTATCATGCACTTTCCCATCCCTTCATCAGAAGTGGGAAACGTGGGAGCAGTACCCTCTTGGAGGCTAAGTAGCCTGAGACATAGACGTAACTAGTGGATTCACCTATGCACAGCAAAAGAAGGGAAAGACAAGAGCAGGGGGAGCAGAAATGCACCATGGGCACTGTATTGTAGAAGACCAAATACTTTTATGGGAATGCGTAAGGCACTCCCTTGGGACTCCAAGAAATTCTGAGGAATAGAGGAGACCACTTGAGTCAGAGAACAATATATAGCAGGGACAATAAAAATACAGAACAGTAAAAGGATCTGGCCAAAAATGATACTTTTATCTTCCTTGATGGAGAGCCTTCTTGATATCCTCTTAAGGATTAACATAGTTTCATAGTTTACCATATAACAACACAGGCTCAACCTGCATGTTCTTTATATATGTTATTAGCAGGGAGATAGGTAGTCAATTTATTCCTACTGTGCATGCATTTCTGTACTGAACAGAGTAGGAAGACAGGATAGTAGAGTGGTTAAAAGCATGAACTTTGAAGCCAAAATGACTGGGTTTGAATCCCAGCTCTGCTACTTACAAGCAGTTGTTAGTTCTTATGGTTGTTTGCAGACCCAAAGTATCAAAACTCTTAAGCACTCAAAATGCTGAACTTACCAGTTAAGTATAGGAAGGGCTTGCTGGCAGCTGTGAGAAGTGTGGTCAGCAGGCAGCCTCCAGCTGGCAGCCCATTCAGGGTCAGCCTCAGCTGCCATGAGCTGCCTTGTCTGAGGCCGTTCTCTTCCCAGGGGCAGCATGTGCCCACTAACTGAGTCAGGCAGGGGTGTAAAGGCCCTGTGGGATGTAAAGGCCCTGCCATTTCAGCCCAGAGTGGGATACTCTGATGGGCTGTACTCACTCCAGTCCCCTCACTGGGCTGGCCAAAGCTTTGTCAGGCCCGTATCACAGATAAGTTTCTCCTTCTCTCCAGTCCTGGCTTCTTCCTCTTCCTTTTACAAGTATTGATTCCAAATAAATATTTTGTCTCCCACAAACTCTGTGTCACCATCTGCTTCAGTAGAACCTGTAAGTAAGCCTGCATCATACCCAGTCATCAACTTATATTTATATATGAATGTCCTTTATAAACCTAACGTCAATATAAGGAACTGTATTATTATATAAAATATTCATAAACTGTGTTATGTAACAATAATGACAAGCATCTAAAGATATATTTATGGTTTTATGAGAGCATAATAGCATGTCTCAAATAAATTTGAAATACTATTAGAATACTATATATTTCAAATCTGAAAATTGTTATTTGGAAGGTTCTAGAACCATTACCATACCACCAAACAAATTACTCATTAATTCAAGTGACCAATATCTACTGAGTACTAATTATGTACTAGCCCTTGTGCTACACACAGTAGATAATAAAGCTGAAATGATCCCTGCCATCATGGAGCTTATGGTCCAGTGGGGAAGAAAGATACTGAAAAAACAATAGATGTACATATAATCTAATAATATCCAGGAAAGGTACTGAGTCCTACAAAAGCATACAGCAAGGGTAAGCTTACTTAGTCTAGAGAGCCAAAGCATGTATTTAAGCTGAGCTGTAAAGGATGAGCAGGTATTAACCACACAAAATGGGTAGGAAACAGTGTCCCAGGTACTGAATTAGAAGCGTCTTTGCAAAAAATTCCTTTTCACGGAAGGGAACGGGGCCAATGCTTTCCCTGTCCACTTGGGCACTGGGGAGCCTCTTGGGCTCCAGGGCCTAATCCTCTGCCCTCGGAGCCTCCCTCCTGCCGCGCAGAGCCCAAGCCCCACCCCTACACCCCCACCCAGGGCCCCACCTCTACACTCAGGCACCCCCTCCAACGCTGGGCCTAAACCCCCCCACACACCCTCACTCAGGGACCTACCTCCAAACTCCAGAACTCCACACTCCAGAGGACCCCTCTAGATGTGCTGCCCCTCCCCTTCTACACAGGTCCTAAGCAGAGGCCCTGCCCCACACTTGGAATGTCACCCTGCTGAAGCCCCACCCAAAAGGCCTTTTCCAGCTGCCTGCATCCTGAGCCTAGGCCCCACCCCACGCTTAAATGTCAACCCCTGCCTAGGCCCCGCCCCACCCTAAACCCCACCCTTGCCTAAGTTCCATCCCCCACCTAAGATCAGCTGCCCCATAGCCAAGGCCTTTCTGGCCTTTTTTTTTTTTTTCCTTCTTTTAGGTTGGGGTTCTTTTTTATCTTGCTGTTGTTGATTCATTTATATTTTTATTTTTTCTAATAAATCTTTTATTTTTCTAATTTTATTTTATTCTTTACACTTTGTTATTGTTCTGCTCCTTTTGGCTTCTTCCCCCACCCCATCTTTTTTTCTTTTTTTCTGTTGTGGTTTTACCTTGTTGCAGTTGCTTCAATTATATTTTTATTTTTCCTAATATATTTTTTATCTTTCTAATTTTATTTTACTTTTTATTCTTTGTTATTGTACTGCTCCTTTTTCTCTTTTTTTTTTTGCCATGCCACGCAGCTTGCAGGATCTTCGTTCCCAGACTGGAGGTCGGGCCTCAGCTCCTGTGGTGGGAGCGCTGAGTCCAAACTGCTGAACTAACAGAGAAACTCAGACCCCAGGGAATATTAATTGGAGTGAGGCCTCCCAGAGGTCCTCATCTCAGCATCAATACCCAGCTCTACCCATCTGCCAGCAAACTCCAGTGCTGGATGCCTCAGGCCAAACAACCAGTAAGACAGGAATACAGCCCCACCCATCAAAAAAAAAAAAATGAAACGACAAAAAATATGTTATAGACGAAGGAGTGAGGTAAAAACCAACAGGACCAAACAAATGAAGATGAAATAGGCAACCTACCTGAAAAAGAATTTGGAGTAATGATAGTAAAGATGATCCAAAATGTCGTAAACAGAATGGAGAAAATACAAGAAACGTTTAAAAAGGACCTAGAAGAATTAAAGAGCAAACAAACAGTGATGAACAACACAATAAATGAAATTAAAAATTCTCTAGAAGGGATCAATAGCAGAATAACTGAGGCAGAAGAACGGATAAGTGAGCTGGAAGATAAAATGGTGGAAATCACTGCTACGGAGCAGAATAAAGAGAAAAGAATGAAAAGAATTGAGGACAGTCTCAGAGACCTCTGGGACAACATTAAACGCACCAACATTCGAATTATAGGGATCCCGAAAGAAGAAGAGAAAGAGAAAGGGTCTCAGAAAATATTTGAAGAGATTATAGTTGAAAAGTTCCTTAACATGGGAAAGGAAATAACCACTCAAGTCCAGGAAGCGCAGAGTCCCATAAAGGATAAACCCTAGGAGAAACACTCCAAGAGACATATTACTCAAACTAACAAAAATTAAATTCAAAGAAAAAATATTAAAAGCAGCAAGGGAAAAGCAAAAAAAAAAAAAAAAAATACAAGGAAATACCCATAAGGTTATCAGCTGACTTCTCAGCAGAAACTATACAGGCCAAAAGGGAGTGCAGGATATATTTAAAGTGATGAAAGGGAAAAAACTACAATGAACATTACTCTACCCAGTAAGAATCTCATTCAGATTCAACAGAGAAATCAAAAGTTTTAGTGACAAGCAAAAGCTATGAGAATTCAGCAACACCAAACCAACTTTACAACAAATGCTAAAGGAATTTCTCTAAGCAGGAAACACAAGAGAAGAAAAAGACCATAAAACAAACCCAAATCGATTAAGAAAATGGTAATAAGAACATACATATTGATAATCACCTTGAATGTAAATGGATTAAATGCTCCAACCAAAAGACACAGACTGGCTGAATGGATGCAAAAACAAGGCCCTTATATATGCTGTCTACAAGCAACCCACTTCAGACCCAGGGACACATACAGACTGAAAGTGACAGGATGGAAAAAGATATTCCATGCAAGTGGAAACTACAAGAAAGCTGGAGTAGCAACACTCATATCAGACAGAATAGACATTAAAATAAAGATTGTTACAAGAGACAAAGAAGGACACTACATAATGATCAAGGGATCAATCCAAGAAGATATAACAATTCTAAATATATATGCACCAAACATAGGAGCACTTCAATATATAAGGCAAATATAGCCTTAAAAGGAGAAATCGACAGTAACACAATAATAGTGGGGGACTTTAACACCACACTTTCGTCAATGGACAGATCATCCAGACACAAAATCAATGAGGAAACACAGGTCTTAAATGATACATTAGACTAGACGGACTTAACTGATATTTATAGCGCATTCCATCCAAAACCAGCAGAATACACATTCTTGTCAAGTGCACATGGAACATTCTCCAGGAATGATCACATGCTGGGCCACAAAGAGAGCCTCGGTAAATTTAAGAAAACTAAAATCATATCAAGGATCTTTTCCGAACACAACGCTATGAGATTAGAAATCAACTACAAGAAAAAAAAAAGACTGTAAAAAACACAAATACATGGAGGCTAAGCAATATGCTACTGAACAACCAATGGATCACTGAGGATATCAAAGAGGAAATCAAAAAATACCTAGAGACAAATGAAAATGACAGGACGAGTATCCAAAACCTTTGAGATGCAGCAAAAGCAGTTCTAAGAGGGAAGTTTACAGCAATACAATCTTACCTCAGGAGACAAGAAAAATCTCAAACAAACAACCTAACCTTACACCTAAAGCAACTAGAGAAAGAACAACAAACAAATCCCAAAGTTAGTAGAAGGAAATGAATCATAAAGATCAGAGCAGAAATAAATGAAAATAGAGACAAAGAAAACAATAGAAAAGATCAATGAAACTAAAAGCTGGTTCTTTGAAAAGATAAACAAAATTGATAAACCTTTAGCCAGACTCATCAAGAAAAAGAGGGAGAGGGCTCAAATCAATAAAATTAGAAATGAAAAAGGAGAAAGTTATAATGGGCACCACAGAAATACAAAGGATCATAAGAGACTACTACAAGCAACTACATGCCAATAAAATGGACAACCTAGAAGAAATGGACATATTCTTAGAAAGGTACAATCTCCTAGGACTGAACCAGGAAGAAACAGAAAATATGAACAGACCAATCACAAGTACTGAAATTGAAACTGTGATTAAAATACTCCCAACAAACAAAAGTCCAGGACCAGATGGCTTCACAGGAGAATTCTATCAAACATTTAGAGAAGAGTTAACACCTATCCTTCTGAAACTATTCCAAAAAACTGCAGAGGAAGGAACATTCCTAAACGCATTCTATGAGGCCACCTTCACCATGATACCAAAACCAAAGATACCACAAAAAAAGAAAATTACAGGCCAATATCACTGATGAACATAGACACAAAAATCATCAACAAAATACTAGCAAATTGAACCCAACAATACATTAAAAGGATCGTACACCATGATCAAGTGGGATTTATCCCAGGGATGCAAGGATTTTTCGATATCCATAAATCAATGAGTGTGATACACCACATCAACAAACTGAAAAATAAAAACCATATGATCATCTCAATAGATTCAGAAAAAGCTTTTGACAAAATTCAACACTCATGTATGATAAAAAACTCTCCAGAAAGTGGTCATAGGGGGAACATACCTCAACATAATAAAGGCCATATACAACAAACCTACAGCTAACATCATACTCAATGGTGAAAAGTTAAAAGCATTTCCTGTAAGAGGAATAAGACAAGGATGTCCAGTCTCGCCACTTTTATTCAACATAGTTTTGGAAGTCCTAGTCACGGCAATCAGAGAAGGAAAAGAAAAAAGGGAATCCAAATGAGAAAAGAAGAAGTAAAACTGTCACGGTTTGCAGATGAAATGATACTATACATAGAAAATCCTAAAGACACCAGCAAATTACCAGAGCACAACAATGAATTCAGTAAAGTTGCAGGATACAAAATAAATACACAGAAATCTGTTGCATTTCTGTACACTAACAACAAAGATCAGAAAGAGAAATTAAAGAAACAACGCCATTTACCATCTCATCAAAAAGAATAAAATACCTAGGAATAACCCTACTTAAGGAGGCAGAAGACCTGTATCCTAAAAACTATAAGACCCTGATGGAAGAAACTGAAGATGACACAAACAGATGGAAAGATATACCATGTTGTTGGATTGGAAGAATAAATGTTGTCAAAATGACTATACTACCCAAGGCAATCTACAGATTCAATACGATCCCTATTAAATACCAACGGCACTTTTCACAAAACCAGATCAAAAAAATCTTAAAATCTGTATGGAGACACAAAAGACCCCAAATAGCCAAAGCAATCTTGAGAAAGAAAGACGAAGCTAGAGGAATCAGGCGCCCAGAATTTTGACTATACTGCAAAGCTACAGTCATCAAAACAGTATGGTGCTGGGATAAAAACAGAAATATAGATCAATGGAACAGGATAGAAAGCCCAGAAATAAACCCATGCACCTATGGTCAATCAATCTACAACAAAGGAGGCAAGACTGTACAATGGAGAAAACACAGACTCTTCAATAAATGGTGCTGGGAAAAGTGGACAGCTATAGTTTAAAAAAAAAAAAAGTGAAATTCGAACATTCTTTAACAACAACCACAAAAATAAACTCCAAATGGATTAAAGACTTAAATGTAGGACCAAATACTATGAAACTCTTAGAGGAAAACACAGGCAGAACACTCTTTGACATAAAGCACAGCAGTATCTTTTCCGATCCGTCTCTTAGAGTAAGATAAATAAAAATAAACAAATGGGACCTAATTAAACTCAAAAGCAAAGGAAACCATCAACAAAACGAAAAGACAACCCACTGAATGTGAGAAAATATTTGCAAATGATGTGACTGACAAGGGATTAATGTCCAAAATTTACAAACAGCTTATGCGGCTCAATATCAAAAAAACAAACAATCCAATCAAAAAATTGGCAGAAGACCTAAAATAGACATTTCTCTAAAAAAGACATACAGATGGCCAAGAGGCACATGAAAAGATGCTCAACATCACTAATTATTACAGAAATGAAAATCAAAACTGCAATGAGGTATCACCTCACACCAGTCAGAATCGCCATAATCAAAGAGTCTATAAACAATAAATGCTGGCAAGGGTTTGGAGAAAATGGAACCCTCCTACGTTGTTGGTGGAATGTAAATTGGTAGAGCCTATGGAGAACAGTATGGAGGTTCCTTAAGAAACTAAAAATAGAGCTACCACGTGATCCAGCAATCCCACTCCTAGGCATATATCTGGAGAAAAATATGATTCAAAAAGATACATGCACCCCAATATTCACTGCAGCACTGTTTACAACAGGCAAGGCATGGAAGCAACCTAAACGTCCAACAACAGATGAATGGATAAAGATGTGGTACATATATACAATGGAATATTACTCAGCCATTAAAAAGAATGGAATAATGTCATTTGCAGCAACATGGATGGACCTGGAGATTATCATATTATGTAAGTCAGAGAAAGACAAAAATCATATGATATTTCTTATATGCAGAATCTATAAAAAATAATAAAAATGAACTTATTTACAAAACAGAAATAGACTCACAGACTTAGAGAACGAACTTATGGTTACTGGCGGGGAAGGATGGGGGAGGGATAGATTGGGAAACTGGGAATGACATATACACACTGCTATACTTAAAATAGATAACCAACAAGGACCTACTGTATAGCACAGGGAACTCTGCTCAATACTCTGTAATAACCTAAATGGGAAAAGAATTTGAAAAAGAATAGATATATGTATATGTATAACCGAATCACTTTGCTGTACACCTGAAACTAACACAACACTGTTAATCAACTATACTCCAATATAAAATAAAAATTAATAAAAAACATAATCAGTGATTTTGCTGAAATGAAGAAAATGTTGTGGAATAAATGAATGGTTTATGAATTTTAAAAAAAGCATCTCTTTTACATTATGGTTACAATTCAATAATAGAAATAGAAGTATATTGTCTGAATGTGTAGATTTTTATCAGAAGAACACAAATATTAAAAACAGCTTAACTTTTTAAGTGAGTGAGACTTAAAAGGTTAAAAGTAGGGGGTTCTCATTTGATTAATTTTTTTACCTTGTTTTTATTACTCAGATGAAAAGCATAACAAAACAACCTTCCCCTCATTCTGATTTCCCCTAGATCTGTGGCTCCATCCCATTCCCATGTACTTCACTTTTAAATGTTATTAAAAGGAACATCCATCTCTTTTGTTTACACTTACTCAGTGACTTGCTTTCTAATTTCTAAAGAAACTGCTCTCACAAAGCCAAAATTTAGGTCTAATCAGTGCACCCAAAAGTCCCCAGACAGCCTTAAAATTATTTGGTATTTATCTGTACACTTTCTCATTATTCAAAGTTCAGTTTCTTTGACTTAGGGCACTTACTTTTCTTGAATTTTTTATTGCTATCATCAGTACAATTTTTTTCACTGCTTCCTCTTCCCATCTCCACCTCAGTAACCTCCCAGGGTCCCATCATTTACCCTTCTTTTCATTGTATACCTTGGCCTCAGCTCTCTCTTTCATTTATTACTTATACTCCATTCCCAAGTAGATATTTGTATCTGATAGAAAGGTCTGTCTCCAATTCACTCAATGTACCTAAAAACAAGCTATTTATTCTTTTTAAAAATTCCTGCTCTTCTCCATTTGTTTTAGCTTTATTTAAGGCATTACCATACTCTGAGTAACCAAAGCTAAAATCTTCGTGTCATCTCTCTCACCTTCCTTCACTATACACATTTGATGGTCCCCAAGTCCTTCAATCATAGTTCTGATGGCTATTTTCCCTGATGCTTAAAGTTTTCTTGTTTAATGCTCCTGAGAGGAAATCTAAGATGGGGACTGAACATTTCCACTGGATTTACCCAAATGGAGATCTTCACTGACTTCAATCAGGATAATTTCATTGAAACTGTAGGGACAGGAAAATTATTGAAATATGAATGGTAGGTAAGGAAGTAAATTCAGCAAGCACAGAGAAGCAAAACAAAAACCATTTTTACTAGCCAATAGGAAGGATCCAGTAAAAGTTATAAGACTATATACAGAAGATGATAGTTAAACATAAGGATGCTGAGAAAGCGAGATGTCAGAGCATTAAAGCAGTATTGGTGAATCTAAAATCATGTTCTAGAAATATTTTGCTGACATCTTTTATCATATTCCACTGCCTCTACTGATTAGCTATCTCACAATATAGATCTTTGGTTGTAAGACAGGCCTGCAAGAGAGCACAGCTGAGTTAGGTAAATCTGTTACTGCTCTTGGAAAGTTTAACAAGTACATGCTGTATAAGATGGTGAACTACTTACACATGGCACATATCTGGCACTCAAATGCCTAAAGAACAAATTAATGAAGGCAATTTTGATGACGTCATAGAAACTTTACCATACCCCAATGAGGATTATTGTTTTTTGAGTCTGGTTGTTCCTCACCTACAACACTTACTGGCTAAAGGTAACAGTCTATTTCTGTTTTCCTTCTGCCCTTTCTTGCATGCCATCGTGATGCAGTATTTTGACACATTTACTACCTTAAATTTTCTGTCCAGAATTATAAGCCAGAATCAATGAAAGAAACATGGATAAAAGAAAGAACATTAAATTCATTTAGGATTCTTCATTTCAGTAATGGACCAGCTTCAACCATGGCAGTACAGTATCATGAAACTGTCACACAGATTTATGGAGATTCTGAGGATGGCTTATCACCTCTTAAAGTTTGGCCACCAAGCCAAAAGGACTAAACCTCTCCTCTTAAGGTTGCCATTTAAGAAGGGAATCCTAGTCAAATGGCTTTTTCTTCCAGAGAGCAATCAATTAACATGCTGTGCTTCTTATATTTACTTTTAACTGGGCAAATCTTTAGTTTATATGCTCAAGTTTAACCTGGTTAAGAGTTGGAATAAAGCATTATTTAACATCCTTCAAAGTACACTCCAGTTATCACCACATGTATTAGGCATCTCTTCATATTTGAATTAAAGCCAATACAATAATGTATGGCTTTCATATTTTCAGAGATGTCCAATAGTTTTAACTGTTCAATAGTTTACGTACACTTGGAAACATAACTCTACAGGTAACTGATAATGCTGAAGATCAGGAAGTAGAATGCTTGAAGGTCCTTTCTGTATTTTGTCCCATTTAGCCACAATTTCTCTTTAAAATTCAGTACCAACGATTCTCTACCTTTTTATGTTCAAAATTCAAAACTCAAAAAAACACAGAACTTGGTCTCATCTCCGAGAAGGAAAGCCATAAATATTATAAAAGCTAGATACAGCTGCTGTTATGCTTCCCCAATATTCTCTTTCCAAATACACTGCAAGTGAAAGATTATGTCTCTCTGACTCAAAAGTAAATAATAGGCACAGAATGGTGATTCCCTCTCTGGACTACATGTTTATTTAAAAAATAAACAAGTCACAGGCCAGCAGTTATGTTCTATAGCTTGCTGAGTGAGTTTTCCTTAGGAAGATAAAATACAACCATTGACTCCACCAGTTGGCAGTCGGCCATGACAACTGACAGCAGCCCTGATAACAGTAACAGAGAGACTTGCATGAAATTTGTTGACCTGCAGAATGCGGCAATGCCTACCACCTTCCTTCCTGCCACAGGCTGGCAGCCATATTAGGCCTTAAGAGAAATCATTTCTGTTTCTAAACCTAAAACCACAATCAAAATGCTTATACATTATTTGTTTTTTAACCACCAAAGGCACCAAAAAATTTCATATCTATGAATGACATATTGGACATATATTCAGTTTATTAAACTCAAAAGTTTTTTTGCGACCAAAAAAGTAGCAATTGAATGTGAAACTCAGGGGAAATAGTACATAAATCCCGTATGTGTACTGACTCTGTGGGTGTGGGTGTGTGCGTGTGTGTGTGTGTGTGTGTGTGTTTTGCTTTAACACCAAATACTGAACTTCACTACCAGTTACCTGTTATCCTATATAAAAATATAGTTATTGTACTTTCTTCCTGACTATATTAAAAGTCCTGTGAGAGGATAAAAGTAATTTTGCGTTAACTAAAATAATAGTCAAATTGGGAGATACAAGGTAAAGGGAAGCCAAAACTCTTAATGTGCAAATATGTTTAAGTTAGTACAATTTACTTCAAAATGAAAAAAAGATATGGCATATAATTTTAAGAATGCGAAGAATGCAGTGATTCTTTTAAAGAAATGAAGATTATATATATAGTGGTGGGAAATATTACTACTTTTAATTTTATTTTGTTGTTAATTATAAAGGACTTATTGAAAATTTTTAAAGTTAAAATCTTATAAGTAATATATTTTCTTCAATCCACATAAAGTGTGCTCTCACCTATGTAGAGTATTACTTTAGAAAATGTAGACCTCTTCATAGGAAGTAGAAAATAGAAACCGTGTCTTCCAGGATATAACAGTATAATAACAAGACATATCAACTCTCTCTTTTCACTTATACAAACAACAGAGATGCATTTATACTTATATGTAACTGTATACATTTATAAATAAACATATTCATATACAAACTCAAATTTGTTCACTCATACGCACACCCCCCACATATATATTCATATAAAACTTACTATTGATGAAGTTTCAAGTTTAGCATACTATTCAGATTTCATTTATTGGCTCTTTTTTTTTTTTAATAAATTTATTTATTTTTGGCTGTGTTGGGTCTTCGTTGTTGCACATGGGCTTTCTCTAGTCATGGTGAGCGGGGGCTGCTCTTTGTTGCAATGTGCGGGCTTCTCATTGTGGTGGCTTCTCTTGTTGCGGAGCACGGGCTCTAGGTGTGCAGGCTTCAGTAGTTGTGGCTTGCAGGCTCAGTAGTTGTGGCGCACGGGCTTAGTTGCTCCGAGGCATGTGGGATCTTCCTGGACCAGGGCTCAAAGCCGTGTCCCCTGCATTGGCAGGCAGATTCTTAACCACTGTGCCACCAGGGAAGTCCCCTATTGGCTCTTTCATTTAATTAAAATATCAACAAGTGTCTGCTATATGCCAGGCAAGTATACCAGTTACTGAAAAATATTCAGATAAATAAGATATGCCTCCTACCACTACTGAGGTCAGAGTTGGCATAAGGAATGAAATATGAAGCCAAGCACTTTATCAATTCTTGAAAATACTCATATGATAAAAGAAGCATTTTTGTTCAAGCATTTCAGGTCCTGGGCATCACGACAACTACATTTCCTGATTTTGAATTGCATGCCCCTGGAGTAACCCATTGTTTTCCTTAGATTCCACTAATTTTTAATTATAGAAAACTGAATCATTTTTCTACCTCACTGGAACCCATTCCCTTACTTTTTCAAGAAAAGATCCAGTCCTCTTTCCCTTCCATTTCTATAGCAATGAGGAAAAGGCTAAACTGGTATATCTGGGGGACTCTATTACTGCTACATGAAATTGCTGTTTTAAGCACTGTCCTGATTATAGTTTATAAAATTGGAGAATAACATTATATATTTAAAAAAAGAAACTTTTATAAAACAAATTATCAGGGCTGGACTTTTCCATTTATTGATGTCCTTGCTTACTCATCATCCCTGACAGTGGACACGGTTCTGAAATAAACTGAACAAAATATTTTACAATGAGAAAGTGTACTGCTCTGATGCTATTTCCATTCTCCTTCCTCTCTTATCAGAGTTCGTCGTGCAGACCTACTTATTATTTACATTCTTTGTCTATTTGAATTGTTACAAATTTCCAGTGATTCATCCTTAATCAATTACCTGGGAGATGAAATTTGGACCTATCAATAAATGACAAGGACTTAATACCTTTCATTAAAGAAGGAAATAGAGATTCACAGAGGGATGTGTCTTGCTTATGCTGACTCACACAATAGGACCCCATTATGTAAATAGAATTATGAAAGATTTCTGTTTTGCATATTTTTGAAGGGAGGAAAATGAGTGCTCTTTTAAAAAGCTAGTCAGATAATCGCCATGTTCGACATAATGGAAACTTTCCATCTGAGCTAGAAACAGCAAAATGAGGACACATACATTAGAATACTTTAGTAGTAAAATATATGCTATGAACTTGGATAGAAAAGCCAGAAAAAGGCATCCATAGAAGTTTAAGAGACTTGGCTTGGAAGATGTAGAAATAAATGCATATTAAAGATGTTTAAATACAATATAAATCATTTTATATAAACTCCAAATGTTGTTATAAACTCCAAATGTTGGAGCTCTGTTATACTTCTGCACTCAAAAATATTATACATTCCTTTGCATAGCTCCCAAATTAAATTTTTTAAAGTATGTTAAGGGACCTAAGAATGGACTTCAAGGGCTGTGGGAACCTCCCAAAATTAACTGCACCATCTGCACTTGAGTTTAGCAGAATTATATTGGATGTTGTTAGTGGTGGGAATATATGAAAATTTGAAAATTAGATTCAAGCCAGGCTATGGGGGTTGGGAGATGGTTCTTGAGCATTAGGAAAAAGAATTACAAAACCTTTCCAAATAATATTGGTGGCTAATACAAATGGACTATTTATTATATTACAGGCACTATTATAAATGTTTATTTGAATTAATTCAATTGATCTTCATAACAACCATATGATGTAGGCAGTATTATTACCTATAATTTACAGATGAGGAACAGGCACAGGGACGTTAAGTAACTTCCTCAAGGTCACAGCAGGTAAGTGGTGGCACCTACCAGGTGATGGCAAAAAAGGAAGAGGGTATCCTAAAGTAGATTCAGAAAAAACAGGTTTGTTTCTGTTGTTCCATTTATTTTGTCAAAATCAGATCATAGGTTATAACCATCTTGAATTCATTTTTAAAAAAGATTTATAGGGCCTCCCTGGTAGTGCAGTGGCTGAGAATCTGCCTGCCAATGCAGGAGACAGGGGTTCAAGCCCCGGTCCGGGAAGATCCCACGTGCCGTGGAGCAACTGGGCTCACCACAGCTGCTGAGCCCATGCTCTAGAGCCCGCGAGCCACAACTACTGAAGCCCACGTGCCTAGAGCCCGTGCTCCACAACAAAAGAAGCCACCACAATGAGAAGCCCGCGCACTGCAACGAAGAGTAGCCCCCGCTCTCTACAACTAGACAAAGCCCGCGCACAGCAACGAAGACCTGGTGCAGCCAAAAAGAAATGAATTAATTAATTTTTTTAAAAGAGAGACAAGAATCAAAATAAAATAATAATAATAAAAAAAATGATTTATAAGAATTTTGTTTTATTTTTTAGTTTAACAGAAATGGCCCCAGAAGACAGGGTCTTTTGGAAAGGCATAAAGGACTAACATTTATTGATCATCTGTTATGTGCCAAGCATATATGGTGCCTAGTTGAATCATCAGAATATCACTGCATATTATCGGGTGTTAATCCATTTTTACAGATGAGAACACTGAAACCAAGAAAAGATCAGTAACTTGTCAAGGGCACAAGCAAATGAAGGGCATAAGTGGAATTCAAACACAGTGTTAACTGACTCTAAAACCTGTCTTTTTGCAAACATGTCATGCTGCTACCCAAAGTACAAAGCAAATTTCCTTAGTCAAAATAATTCACAATGAAGACAAACATCTTCCAGAATTTTGAAATAAAATTACAAGAAGAATAAAGAATTAAAACAACACTTTAAAAATTGGCTAATAACGTGGTCACAATTACTAGCTATTCTCAAAAGACATTTTTAAGAGGCTATTTCCATTCAACACAGGCCGTGCATTGTGTTAAATTCCAGCTGGTGATATTACTGAATTTTTTCCAGCTGAAGAACAGAAATAATTTTAGTAATTTAAAACATTCCATTCTTGCCTATAACTGAATATACCTCCAGGAAATATATCTACCCACAGTATGAATATTTAAAATATAGTGGGGACTTCCCTGGTGGCCCAGTGGCTAAGTCTCCACGCTCCCAGTGCAGGGGGCCCAGGTTTGATCTCTGGTTAGGGAACTAGATCCCACATGCGTGCCACAACTAAGAAGTCCACATGCCACAACCTCAAAAAGCCCACACGCCGCAACGAAGATCCCACATGCCACAACTAAGACCCGGTGCAGCCTAAATAAATAAATAAATAAATTATAGTGGATGATAATAATGCCGTTAATCTCTACAGTTTTGTACATTGGCTTGAAAAATGGACTCTGCTGTTTTAAGACCTGATTAATTATAGGGAATTTAGGGGCATTGGTAAACACTCGTCTCACCTAAACATAAGATGCCAATGATGAGTTTTACCTTCTACTCAAAAAAAAATTCCGTATCAAATTAGTTCTGTTAAAGACTAAGAGTTTATCTAGAATTGTGTACACCTGCTTCACTAAACAGATTCCTGTAAAACCTCTAAAGCAACTGAAACTTCTGAAAGTTGTTGCCATGGAGTTGGATCTTTTGTCTCCATTGTGAATGAAAAAAGAAGAGTGTCACTCATCATTTAGCAATACGAGGGTTAAACTGCCACCCACTGCAGTCGCCCACACCCACCAACAGTGCCAGTGTGCCCTGAAGGAAATTCAAAATGCAAAAAAATGAGATGAAGCATTCTGTGCTTTGGATAAACTGGCCCCTAGATAGTTAAGATGCATATCTCAGGATGAATATCAATGACCCCAGATTCTTGCATCTTCCCATACATAGAAAGGTGCTAAAATCATTAATACAAGATATCTGTTCTTTATAATTAGCAGTAATCTTTTACCAAGATGTATGCTTGACTACATGTATTTCCTAGCCAAAAATTCATATATACCAGCTCCTCCCCTACTCCTCAGAGCAGTTCCTCAGGGCTACCTGAGAGGTTATTTCCCGGATTATAGTACTTAGTAAGTTAGTTCCCTGAATAAAACTGAAACTTAAAAAAAAAAAAAAAAGACTAAGAGTTTAGAGTAAGTGCAAAAACATTCAACAATTGAGTTAAGGCATTAATCTGAATCACCATTATTAAGTCATTTAAATACAGAAAGAATATACACACTTTTATATGTTATAGCATCTCTCTTCTTCTTTTTACTGTTTTATACAAATCTTTGAATATTAAAACAGGTCCTAGAATTTGAATATAATTTCTACTTTAATTAATTGGATAAAATGAGATGTAGTTGCATGAATCTTATATATAATACAGTTTAACATGTTACTACTAATCAAAATTCATATATATTTTATAGTTACCATTATAGGACTTAACAGAATATTTGTGTTCCATCACTGTCTGCTATAAATCAATTTGTAAGTGAATTATGGTTTTCTATGTACTTCCTTTATAAAATTAGAGAAAAACTTCTCTTGAAAAGACTTGGAACAGTAGATACAATTGAACTAAATTTAAAAATTCAGGGGAGTATAGAAAAGTCACATATTTAACAGAAAAATGATAATGTTCAAATAAATATTACTACTTATTACTTATTGCTACTATTACTGTTACTATATTAATTTCATGAGCAATATACTCATACCTGTTATGTTAACTGAGGAGTAACTTTTTTAGATTAACAAGAATCACGAGCTTTAGTGTGTTGGTTTTAAAATATGATGCAAATTCTGACAGTCTTCCCATCAAAAGGTAGAATCTAATTCCTCTCCCTTTTAATGTGAGATGGTATAAATAGTCATGTCTAAAATATAGAATGTAGTGGCAGTGATGGGACCTCCAAGGCTAGGTCATGAAAGGCATAGCTTCTGTGTGGCTCTTTCTCTTGGATGGCTCACTCTGAGAGAAGCCAGCCTCCCTGTTTTGAGAACACTCAAGCAGCACTGTGGAGAGGCCCCTGTGAAGAGGAAATAAGTTCCCCTGCTGATAGCTAGCACCAAATTGGTGGCCATATAGTGAGCCATATTGGAAGCCGATCTTTTAGCCCTGTTAATCCTTCAGGTAACTGAGATATTAAAGATCTGGGTCAAAATATCCAGTTGGAGGAAGAACAAATGTAAGGTCTCAAATGGGCACCATATCTTGGAATGTAAAGTGTGTTCAAGAGGCCAAAAGATAGTCAGTATGACTGGAGCATAATGAAAAGGGAGTGAACTGGATTGTGAGGTAGGCTGATGAGTTGAAATTCAGTTATTATCACTTTGAGGTAACAGTGCCCATCTCAGTTCTAATAACTTGGTGTCTCAAAAAAATACTGCTTAAATCATGAAAGCTAAAGAAACAGCCATTTCTACTTATTTAGAACATTTCTGGAAGGCACATTCACATTGCACTTGCTTGACATTTAATCAGATTTTTAGATTGGCAAAATGATAGGTTGAAGTTGCTCATGGTAAGTCATAACACCTCATTTGATAGCTTGCTGAATAATAGATGAAAGTATTATACCCGTATCAATTCATTCTTTCAATTCATGTCCATGAGTACCAACTAAAACATGATTGCTGTTACATGCAAAAAAATGTATAACCTCTGCAATACTATCAGATCTTTATTGCTATTACTTTTCCAAGATATGAACTGAATAACTCCTTATATGTTTCTTCCTCTTTCTATCACTCATATTTATGGAGAGGAAAAAAATCATTAGTTAAACACCTAAAGATATATTCAGGTTCAAAATGAAAGATACATTAATGGTTTTATAAAAGTAAAAATGCTTTCCATTTGCATTCTCATTTTAAAATCAGGGATGCTGGAAAATAAAAAGTGTTGATTCTATCCCACTTTATTACAGCGGCCCTGATTCTCCTTTCTTAAAATAGGGCCGAATGAGGGGAGAAAGCCCTTCACTTCCAGGTATGTAAGTTTTCTACATGACTCAAGTCATGAAGCCTTACATGTCATCATATTCAAGATACATTTTGATTAGGTTGTTTAACAGCTTTTTGGGAAAAGATGAAACTTGAAAATAAAGTGTAAAAATGTGGCCCTGAAATTTAATCTATAAATAAGCCCATAATGAAGCTCATAGTGGATATATAAAACTAGTTTAAATATTAGTACAGCTCCTTGTCTTGATTAAAGGTATTTGCTTTTCTTTCTTTTTTTTTTTTTTTAAAGGGACTTGACTGGAGGTATTGAGTTACATGAAGAAAAAAATGGGTTAGGTTGAAGTTGACCAGCAACTAAATTAAGAGTAGAGGAGTTTAAGAATGAAGTGTGTGCAGAATTCACCCAGGCACTGTCTAGGTTAGAGTGAGTCTTGATCATAAATATTATTATGGTTCCATTATGAGAAAGAGTTCTTAAGCTACCTTATGGTTGAAGGACACTTCCTCAGATTATCTATCTTCTCTTATCAGATTCCGAGCTTCCTTAGCAGTGTCTTGGTTATAGTCTGGCTTCTCACTATAGATTTGCCTAAAGGAAGAAAATATATTGGTCATGTCAACACATGTGCTCTGTTGCATATGAACTCTGGAATACAGATATGGATAAATAGGTAGATACACAGATATATTTATATTTTAGTTTTATAATTTATTTTTTAACATCTTTATTGGAGTATAATGTTTTACAATGTTGTGTTAGTTGCTGCTGTATAACAAAGTGAATCAGCTATATGTATACATATATCCCCATATCCCCTCCCTTTTGTGCCTCCCTCCCACCCTCCCTATCCCACACCTCTAGGTGGTCACAAAGCAGTGAGCTGATCTCCCTGTGCTATGCGGCTGCTTCCCACTAGCTATCTATTTTACATTTGGTAGTGTATATATGTCCATGACAGTCTCTCACTTCGTCCCAGCTGTTTCCCCTTCCTGTGTAAAATTTTTTTCACACAATTCTAAGCTTGGTGAATATAAATCTGATTTTGAGTGATGAATCTGTTATTGTTATGCTCTTGAGATCTATTATCTGAACCACAAAGCCCATAGACTTGAGTCTGGACAATGGTAAATTAACCAAACGAATGTCCCCTGTTTGGTATTTTTTGTAACCAAACAAAGCCCAGACCTTTGGGGAGATGGGATTTCATCACTTTTCACACATCTACATTGCTTTGTCTTTCTTTTGAATTTATAAAGAATCCTTTGACAAATAATTCTCAATGGCTCTCCTTTGGGTTTCTTTCTCCTTGGGAGGGGCTTCTCCTCCCCACCCCAAACACTCCCTTCCCCCTTTTGCAACAGAGCAATTATGGGCAATCTACTAAATAATGGGAGAAAGATTTGCAAATCATATATCCAAAAGGGGTTAATATCCAAAATATATAAAGAACTCATATAACTCAATAGCAAACAAAAACAAAAACAAAAACCCACAAAAACAAGCAATCTGATTAAAAATGGGCAGAGGATCTGAACAGCCATTTTTCCAAAGAAGACATACAGATGGCCAACAGGCACATGAAAAGATGTTAAACATCACTAATTATCAGGGAAATGCAAATCAAAACCACACTGAGATATCACCTCACACCTGTTTAGAATGGCTCTCATCAAAAAGACAAGAAATAACAAGTGTTGGCAAGGATGTGGAGAAAAAGGAATCCTTGTACAGTGTTCGTGGGAACGTAAATTGGTGCAGCCGCTATGGAAACAGTACAAAGGTTCCTCAGAAAATTAAAAATAGAACTACCATATGATCCAGCAATCCCACTTCTGGGTATCTATGCAAAGAAAACGAAAATACTGACTTGAAAAGTTATCTGCATCCCCATGTTTATTGCAGCATTAATTATAATAGCCAAGATATAGAAACAACCTAAGTGTGTCCATAGAGAAATGAATGGATAAAGAAAATGTGGTGTGTGTGCTGTACACACACACACACAGGAATATAATTTGGCCATAAAAAAGAATGAAATCCTGCCATCTGCGACAACATGGATGGACCTTGAGGGCATTATGCTAAGTGAAATAAGTCAGAGACAGACAAACACTGTATATGATCTCACTCATATGCGGAATCTAAAAAAACAAAACAAAACCAACAACCAAAAAACCAAGCTCATAGATACACAGAACAAATTGGTGGTTGCCAGAGGTAGGGGGCCAAGGAGTGGGAGAAATGGATGAAGGGAGTCAAAAGGTACAAACTTCCAGTTATAAAATAAGTAAGTCTTGGGGATATAACATACAGCATGGTGACTATAGTTAATTATACTGTATTTCATATTTGAAAGTTGCTAAGAGAATAAATCATAAAAGTTCTCTTCACAGGAAAAAAAAGTTCTGTAACTATGGCAACTAGACTTATCGTGGCGATCATTTTGCAGTATATACAAATATTGAATCACTATGTTGTACACCTGAAACTAATATAATGTTATATATCAATTATACCTCAATAAAAATTTTTAACAAAAATAAAGCAATTATGAAATTAGCAAAAGGTTGGGTGTATTTTAGTTGCTTTGGAAATTTCAGGATGATACACATCTCAATATGTTTTCATATCATTTTGCTGAACCGATTATACTTATGTTATACTTATAATCAAAAAGATGCTTCCAGGGATTTTGGTTGCCATCTTTGGAATATATTTTACCATAGGGTGTATTAAAATTAACATTACTATGTAACAAAATTCCATACCACAAGCCATGGATTATTTAGATAACTGTAACCAGCTATTCTTAAACTGTTTACCTATTCAAGATTAAAAAATTAAATGTGGTAGTACAAGGCAGTTTTTTCAGTGTAATGGAGGTCAATATTAAATGGCAATAATCCAAAGTTTTACACATCCATTTTCCCTTCTCTAAATAATAAGGCATTTTTCCCTTTAAATATAAATATCTCTATGAGCAATTCTTCTTGGTGGTTATAACAAGGGCAAAAAGTCTCTCTCCTCTTGCCTTAGTACATTTCCTTTAGGCAATAAAAATACTAAGACGCTTCAGGTGAAATTTTGAGCTTGGTTCCTATAGCTTGCATTTTCTGATATAATATTCCCATTGATCTGAATACTCTTCTTTATTGCTCAGTTTTATTGTATGTGTTTATTGTAATCCTCCTCAACGTGCTTTCTGAAAGTAGCAAACAAAATATAATCATTCTCTTCCTTAGGATATAAGAGTGTTCATTTCATGACCTATTTATGATTAAAATGTGCTATAAAATATACTCTTCTACTAACGATTGTTTTAACACCATTTTATGTTGTAGAAAACACGGTCACTATTATTTTTTGGCTTTTAAAGGCTGTTAGTATAAAGTTCTGTATTCCTTGACTCTAAAACTGCCATAATTGAATTGTGATCTATTGTTTTCTCCTCTCCAAGGGAACTTCGTATTCATTAGTTGTCTCCTTTAAGATATTCTGCAAGATCTGACACATGGATATGTTTATTAAACTAATGAAAAGAAAAGTTCCCAGGCATAACCTTGAAATGCCAGATATCTGCTAAGGGAAAAAAAACAAAAACAGACACCAGCAAATAGATGCCCGAGAAAAACAAAGCTGGATACTGAAAGACATTTGGTGGCCAACATAAATGAAAAAAAGGAAAGGGCCTGACTACCATGATAATGACTCAATCACAGCTTTAGCAGCGGAAATGGTGTTGTATGATTAAGAAATTAAATCTCCAGCCAAATCTTCGTTATCATAAAATAGTCACACCATAGAGCAAACATTTTATTAATACCTGAAGTAATATCCATCCTTCTGATGACATATTAACCTGATATTTATTATAAGTCAAGCTGAGAATGTATGAAATGTGCAAGGATTCCCTAACTTGTGTACAAGGAGAGGGATCATTTCCTTTCCCTGAAACCTTGAGATGAAACAGTCTGTCTGCTGTAAGGATGGAATGAAATCCCATGTGATTCCAAACAGAAAAAGGGAGATTTAGTGATCTTGATTTAAGCTCTAGTTCCATCAGATTTTACCAGCCAACCAAAGAGAAGATTAAATGGCAACACAAACTGATTTAGAAATCTACCAGTTAAGGCTTTGGGAATTGGCCCAATACCTAAAGTTTGCACCTTGAAAATACAGAAAGATTAATCATGACCCCAGAGACTGCATTAGTCCTTGAGTCATATCAGGATGCATGTGCTGGTAAATATGGTGGTTCTGAACTATTCTATATGGTAATATATTAAAGAACTTGATTTTGCATCAAAATAGATTGCCCAAATCATAGACAACTGAATCATCTCACCCAAACAGCTCATCTAGGAAGGATAAAAGGAAGAGAGCTGGCATTTACTGAGCATGCACCATACCATGTTAGGCTTATTGCTATTCCTTTTCACATACTCAATTTACTTTAAAACTCACAATATCTCTAAGTGGAGGGTGCTCTTGGTTATAGAAAACAGAGCTAACTGAAGTGCATAGAAATGAAGTAAATTACCCATGCTCTGCTTTGTTGTACCTCCACCCACCTCCAACCTAAATTTCTTCCAGATGTTCAAAATCATCAAAAAATTTCCCGTTCCTCTCTGCAGAACAAATAAAGAACAGGTATGAACTAAATGAGCATGTGTAGGATTTGAATTGACACCAGATTGTATTTATAAAATGGTTTAAAATTTGGAATCTTTAAAATAGTCTTCCAATCCAATAATAAAACACATCTAAGTTTTTTTTTTAAAAAACTGTTCTTCTGTAGAGTTCAGAAAACTGCAGTAGCAAAGGTATTGATTTTAACATTCTAACTTTAATTAGCCAACTTTCTGAATGCTCTAATAATTCTTAAAATTTTTGTTTTTGTCTATTCTGTAGAATTTTTCAGGTATAGAGTCATATGATGTATCAGTTAAGGTGTTTGACACCTTTTCAATATTCATAACTTCTATTGTTTCCCCTTTTTTTTTTTTGCTAGCATTTCTAAATGTTCAAAGTAATAGTTTTAAGTAAAACGTTCAAAGCATTTCATTCCTTTTCTGAATTTAATAGAAAAGTTTCTGGTCTTTTATCATTTAGTGTGTTTCTACTGATATGTGTGCATGCATGTGTGTGTGTAAATACTGATATAAACAACACATACATTTATTACATTAAGCATTATGGAAGTATCCTTATATTTTCCTTTCAGTAAGGAGTTTTATTATTAGGAATAAATATTAAGGTTTATCAAATGCAATATTAACTTCTATAAAAATGATCTTATGATTATTTTTGGCATATTAAAATTCTCATATCAATGATTTTTAAGCTGTAGTATGAATACCTGTTTGTCTTGAAGTATTAATCTTTTAATGTGATTCTGATTATATTGGCTAATATTTTATATAGAATTTATATGCGAAAATAAAGAAGCAATAGTTGTGTTGATTTGATATAGCTATTTTCTAGCTTAATATAAATATCTTTATAATGGTTCTTTATTCATTATGACTTGAAAAACTAATGTTATACATTCAATCTATTCCCAAAGAGTTGAAAGAAATGATATATATAACACCTGGCCAGGTTTTGAGAGAGTAGTTCGTTTGACTACAATCTCTATTTCTTCCATAGTTAATTGGTTTAGTGTGGTTTTCTAACCGTACTTGAGTCAATTTCAGGATTTTATATAACACTAGAAAATCTATTAACCTTGAGCTGCAGAAAATAGCCTCCTATAATCCTTTCATTTTCACATACATTTGTTATTTTCCCATTTCTCACATCTAATTTTGCTTAACTAGATTATTCTATTTACCAAATGACTACCTCTTAGAGTTTTCTATCAATCACCCTCTTCTCTTTTCCTTTCATACCTTCCTTACCTTTTAAAAAAAATATTCATCAGTTTCAAAATATTTCATTTAAGATATTTCTAGTCTTCTCGTTGTTGTCACAATGAATCAGTCAGTTTAACCAGAGAAGCAGAACCAGTAAGATATAAAAATATTTACATAGAGATATATAAAAATATCTACATAACTACCTACCTACCTAACAGAGAGATTACAAGCAATTGGCCTACATGATCATGGTGGCTGGTTAGTACAATATCTATAGGGTAGGGAGTCAGGAAGGGACAATCATGAAAAGGTTGTAATGCATGGACATGGGCCAAAGCTCTGTTCAGAGGCAGTCAGGAAAGAAAGATTCTGAGCATGGTGAAAGTTGTCCATGGCATGGGTGGACACTACCGTGCACAGTTGGAATATCTTCTCTCTCTCAAGAAAGCCTCAGCTCTGTTTTTAGGCCTTCCAACTGAATAAGTCAGACCGAACCTGACTGAAAGTCAGTTGATTAGAGACTTTCATTATATCTGAAAAACCCCTTCACGGCAAAACTTAGTGTTTGAATAACTGGGGACTGTAGTCTAGCCAAGTTGACATATCAAAAAAGCCATCCAACATATCCTTTTCTATATATCCTGTTTTCCTTCTTTTCTCTTTCCTAGTGATTTCTAAAATAAACAGTCTGTGTTTAGTTTGACTTGAGATCTTTATAAATATAAATATCTTATTCAAACTTATGTTTCTCAGTTAATTTGTGAAAAAAAACCCTGGTAATTAATTTTTTTCCTCTCAATTTGCATTAGAGTAATTCAGTGTTTTACTGATCCTTCAACTAACTGCCTCTGGTATTTGGGGTAAAATAAATTAATTGGCATCTAATTCCTGGTTCGGCCCTTCCTACACTTGGATGTTCTGTTGTCTCTTGTTCCTCTCACTCTAAGCTCTGCTTTGGGCTTGACAAGTCAAACTCACCATAGCTCTGGTTCCTTCACTGTCATATAAATATAAGGTTGATGCATATAACTGAGATTTCCTAATGGTTTGGAATAATATAATACAGGGGAATATAAGCCAGCACAGGACAGAAAAGATCTTAACAATGCTGCTCACCAAGTCCCTGAATTCATGTCATCATAAAAATGTTTATCTTCTGGATCTAATCCTTGCCAAAGTGAACATTTTGGCATATATAAGGTGTGTGTGTGTGTGTATATGTATACACATATATATTCAAATATATAAAATATACATATCATATACAAATATTATTTACACATATTTATTATATACACGCATAATTTACCAAAGGAAATTTTCAATCTGATCATACTTTATTGCACAGAGCAATTCAGCTTGATTTATCCAAGCCATAGTCTTATCTTTCTCCATCATGAGGGAAATTAAATTTTTTCAATAAAAGAATCATTTCTACTAGCAAAAATTTATGCCTGCATCCATCCCCAAAGCAGAAGCAGCTAAGGCCAGTTTGTGTTTCCCTTTTCTTCTACTATAGGAATATACTGACTGGTATTTTTGTTTAGACTGGAGTTATATCTTAATTATGCATACATAGCTTTTGTTTCAGGAGCTACAATTTGTATATTATCTTCTATAATAATATTAATCAAAACTATTTAAACTTCCCTGTATTTATATGGATACAATTTTCATTGCAACATTTTCTGGATACAACTTCCCCAATTGTCTTTTGTTTATTCAATAAGAGTTCTCTGTAAGAGTGCAAGAATGATAAATTTCCAAATCACTTGCTTTAAAAAATTTTTCATCTGCATTTGTAAAAGGCAGCTTGGTTGAACTTAGAATTGTAGTGGATATATTTCTCTGTGGAAAAGTACTAGATATGAGTTCTAGCAGCAGAGAGCACCTGAGGAGCAGCCACTGAGAATTCTGGGACTCAAGGGCCCTTCCAGCCATTATTTGACCCTCATATAGTTGTAAAAATCAAGAACAAATGGAGAGCAGCCTTGAAAATTCCCTGAGCAGACAAAACCAGTTTAGTCAAACAAGCAAAGCTTAATTTAGCTTATTTTACAAGATTAACTTAACCTGGGTCATTTCTTGTTTATGCCTCTGGAAATCATAAACAAAACTTAAACTCTTTCCCAGGATCGAAAGGAAGTAACTACTGACCAATTCCCTATTATTTAAGAAAATTCCAATATTATAACCAACCACTGTGCGAAATAAAGTCACTGTCTTCTCACTATATAAACTGCTTTATGACAACATACCCCTGAGCTTCATTTCATGTTTTGGTTTGAATGCTCCAGTTTGCAAACTGTCTTTTGGTATGTGCACAATAAACTTTTACTAATTACTACTTTGATGATTCATTGGTTTTAGTTTTGCTATTTCTGATCTTTTGACACAATGAACCCAGAAGACTACAGGCTAAAAAAAAGACTCCTCATGGGCACCAGTCTGACCACACCCTGGGAGCCAGGGGTACCTTTCAACCACCTTACAGCTCTCCAGATACAGCCTCAAAGACCCGTATGGCCACCAACCAGCCTGTCCATGAACTGGTGTCCCAAAGGCCTTTGAACCTTAGGCTACAAATTATTGGCAAAGGAATCTAGGGCCCTATCAGCAACCATCCCACGCGCATGGTAGTGCCTCTGGGACCCTTTCCGAAACCCAGGTGCTGTAAAATCCACAACTCCTACTAGGCCACCAGCAGGGCTAGCGCTTCCTGCCTGAGTCCACCTCACCCTCTCAGACCCCAGAACGCTACTGGAAACCCACCTGCCAACTCGGTGATGCACGGGAGCACTTCCAGACGCTTTCTGCCCTGGCGATGGTACCCTAAGGGTCCTTTCTGAGACCATACTGCACATAAACCGTGTTCCAGGGTAACCTTATGGTAGCCAGTTCCCTTGCTGTGGAACACAAGGATCTATTGGCAATCATCCTTCCAGGGCGGTAGAGCTTCGGGCGCCCATTACATGACGCTAGTGCAGCTGGAAATCTTCCAGCCACCAAACTTCCTACCAGCCTGTGTGAACGCGGAAGAACCCAAGGTTCTTCGGCAATCAGCCTGCCCCTCTGCTAAGGAAAGGAGGTCACTTACAGTCACAACATTGGCATCCAGCAGAGGTAGCAGGAGTCCTTCAACCTTCAGTCGGCTCACAAGTTCGGGAAACATGAGCCTTCTCGGCCACTGTCTCTCGCCCGCGCAGGCGCCCTGGAATCTTCCGGCCAGAAACCTGCCCCCTCGCCAGGGTTCCGCGGATCCTTCAGGCCCCCAGATGGTCCTTATAAGGCGTAAATCCGAGCAATTCATACTAGGCCGTCAACAGGTCTTTCAGTCTGGAGACATCTTTCCCAATCAGACAGCTGGACTCTTATCACTTCACTGGGGTCACGGGAGAGAGGCACAGGGCTGTGGGAGGCACTTCTGCAACTGGAGGCCCTTTTGGCGACTAGACTTACCACGCACGGTTGTGCCAGGGGCCCGGCCCAAAATCCTTGCTGTGGAATATGGCCCTTTTGCGAACTAAACTTCCAGCTCCCTGGAGCCCTTTTGGCAGCATACTACCATCGTATTGGTGTCATGAGGGCCCTTCCACCCCTAAGCGTTTCAGGAAAACCTTTCCGTCCACAGTCGATACTGTGCGCCCGGAGATTTTGACTATAAGTTTGCCTCACTGCTCCAGATTCCTTTTTAGCTTAGTAACCTGAGCCATTTCGGCCACCATCCCTACCCACTCCGCCCCCATCGGCCTTAGTACCCTGGAGAACCTTCCAACCACCAATTTAACCCCTCACTAGAATTCCAGAGCTCCTCTGGCCCAAAGTCATCAAAAAAGTATATACCCTTGAGACCACAGGCTATAGAACAGACACCTCTGGCATCTAGGACTCCTGGAGTTCTTCCAGACACATGCGGTCCAGGGCACTGACACCCTGAAGCACTTCCGGACACCTTCTGCCCTGGCGCTGGTGCCCTGCGGGTCCCTTATCAGACCATGCTACCCGCGTACTGGGTTCCAGGAGAGCCCTTATGGGCACCAGCTTGCTCTACTGCTAAGGAATATGTGGCCTTACTGACAAACACCTATCGAGAACACTGTTGCAAGGGGAACATTTTCGCCACCACACCACCTTCCGGGCAGTGCCCCCGAGAAACCTTCCGGCCACCAGACTTCCCGACAGCAGGAGATCCGAATTCCCTCTGGAATCCCTAGTCTATATATGCGCTAGTGAGTCTTGGGTTCTTTAGTGACCAGACAGTCCGCCTGTTGTGGAAAGGAAAGCACTTGGTTATGGCACTAGCCACTGGCTGGGGAGGGGTAGGCCTCAACCGCTCCAAGTCAGCAAAGTGATGAAGTAAGATCCTTTTGGGCCACCGTCCACCCATCCAGCTGGTGCCCCAGGGTAACCTTCCTGCCACCAACCAGCCTCCTCCATAGGGTTCTACGGATTCTTCACACCCCTCAGTGGAAGCATAGGCTCCTCCTACCAGCACTTCAGCAGGAGGCGGAATTTACGCCTTGGGCCCAGCAAGCCACAGCTCCTGCTCACAGTACCCTACTGTGTACATGCCTGACACCTCAATGATGCCTTGGTGGGGTACTTCCGGACACCATTTCCCCTGACATGGTGACCCTTTTGGCAACTAGACTGTCAGTGCACTGAGGTCCTACGAACTGAATTAAGAATCCTTGCTGTGATCAAGGATTTACTGTATAGCACAGGGAATTATACACCCAGTACCTTGTAATAACCTATAAGGCAATATAAGCTGCACTGTGCTGTACAGCTGAAACTAACACAGTATTGTCAACTACAATAAAAAAAAAAATCCAGTATTAGACTCATTTACCTGTATAGTTCAGCAACATTTTTGCCCTCCTGTGTCAGAGAGGAATTTTGATATAAATATTTGATGCTACAAAAATGCAAATAACTCTAATAAAGATAAGAAGTAATCTACAGAAAAGAAAAGAATCCTTGCTGTGGAATATACGACCTTACTGGAAACCATACTAACAGTTTGTTGGTGCCTGGGGTCCCCTTTGGCCCCAGTACTCCCATCCTGTTAAGTGTCATAAGGGCCATTCCAGCCTTAAAAGTTTTCGTGAGGTCCTTCCTGCCCACAGTCCAATGGGAATCACGGGCTGTCAGCCAAGTTTGACGGCCTGCGTACTGCTGAAACCGGAACACATTCGATCCAGGTACAGGTCTCCGACCGAGATACCCCAGGCCCTTTCAACTAAGAAATTTGAGCCCTTTCGGCCACCATCCTTCCCCCAGCTCAGGTGCCCTCTAAAATTACGCACCACCAATAGTACCCTTGCTCTAAGGTTCCAGCACTATTTCCGGCCTGCTATCATTCACGTGCCCGGTAACCGAAGGTTCTTATGCCACGAACCTGCCCCCGTGATGCAGCACCTAGAAGCCTTTGGGTCACGAGTTAGGCCCGGCTGCGGTGAGCCAAGAGCTCTTCCAGTCCTCCGCTAGCTCGTGTGCCATGGAACTTAGAACCCTTTCAGTCACCTGGCTTGCTCGCTAGTGTCCCTGGAGACTTTCCAATCACCAGCCAACCCAGCACCTAAGGTTCCTAGAGTTCTTATGGCCCCTAGTCTCACCGTTATTTGGGGGCACTGTGTACCCTTGTGACCATCACCCTCACAATAGGCTGCAGAACTTGGAGCCCTCTGTGCGTCTCATTCATTTTGATCGGTAGGACCCAAGGGGGTTCCTCCGGAATCATGCTGCCCTGGCCACTGGCACTCAGAAAGGACTTCTGGACACATTCTGCTCTGGTGTTGGTGACCTGTGGGTCCTTTCTGAGACCACACTACCTTTGCGTAGGGTTCTAGGAGAGCCCTTATGTACACTAGCCTGCACCCTTGCTTTAGAATGGCGTTCTCTACTGGCAACCACCCATCCAGAAATCTGAAGCACGGGGCTCCTTTTTGCCACTTCAAATACATCTGGGTGTTGACCCAGGAAACCTTCCGGCCATCAAACTTGATACTATCTATGGTGCCGGATTTTCTACAGGCCCACACTCTGTGCATGCTCTGGGGAATTAAGTGTTCTTTGGCGACCTGCTGGCTTGTCTGAGGTGGAAAGGAGAGTATTTTCAGTCACAGCACTGCCACCCTGCAGGGGAATCGTGAGCCTTTCAGGCCATCACTCAGCCCTCAATCTCAGGAGTCCTGACTCCTCGCAGCCACCATCTGTCTCTTACACAGGTGACCAAGGAATCTTCCTGCCAAAAACCTGATCACTCACTGGGGTGCCAGTGATTATTCAGACCCCCATATTGTCTTTACACAACGCAATCATGAGTTCCTCTTACCCGGCTTTCAGAAGGACTAGCTCTTTTCGTCTGGGTCATTCTCACTTTCTCAGCACCGCCCCACGCCACGACTCCTCGGGATGCCTAGTTAACATTGGACTGATGCCCGAGCGAGCACTTTCAGACACCATCTTCCCTGGCTTGGCTGTCCTGAGGGTCCTTTTGTGACCAGACCGCCTGTGTACTAGAATACTATGGGCTGAAGTAAGAATTCGTGTCGAGAATATACGCCCCCTACTGGAAACCATACTTGTACTCTCGTGTTAGTGTCATGAGGGCATTTACGTTCCCATAAATTTCTGGGAGTCCTTCCTACCCACAGTACACGGTCATGTCCGGGTCCCAGGGATTTCTAGCCATCAATTTGCCTATCTGCTACTGAAACCGAATCATATTCAGTCACAGTTTAGGACGCCTTCTGGGATATCGTGGGCCTTTTCGGATCCAGAATCTGAGCCTTTCAGACACCATCCATCCTCCTCTTTCCCTAACCCCCACTTCCCCCGGCTCCTCACTTGGTTACCCAGGGAAATCTTCCAAACACCAACATGGCCTCTCACTAAGGTTCCAGGGCTCCTTCTGGCCCCGAGTCATCACATGTACTTAGGAACCAAATGGTATTCTGATACAAAAATGCCACTGTGGTGGAGAACCCAAAACCCTTATGGTCATTGGACAGGCCTTGAACTGGGTAACTGATGGCCCTTTCAGTCCTCAGCTGCTCTGTTTTCAACAGAACCTACAATCCTTTTGGTTTAGGGCCTCCCACGAGATAGTGTCTCTGGGCACCTTCCCATCACCATCCGGCCCGGCCTCCGGGGTTCCATATGTCCTTATGGCCCCCAGCCAGCCCGCGAGGTGGGGAATCATATACCTTCTGACCACCATCCGCCCTGCAGACTATGGAACCCAGAGTCCGTTGGGGATCATTACTAACCTGGAGGTGGGTTTCCTGGCACGAGCCGTCCAGGGGCGCTGGCATGCCGGGAGCACTTCCGCACGTATCTTCCCCGGTGCTGGTGTCTTAGGGGTGCTGAGACCAGGCTGCCCACGCACTAGGTTCCAGGAGATCCCATAAGGACATTAGGCTGCTTAATGCTGTGGAACACAGAACCCTATAAACAACCATCCATCCAGATCCCTGGAGCGAGAGAGCCCTTCTGCGTCACCGCACCTCCATCTAGCTGGTATACCTGGAAAGCTTCCGGCCTCCAGACTTCCTGGCCGCTAGAGTTCCGGGATACTCACCGGCCCCCAGCCTGAACTTGTTCTGGGGAACTAAAGGTTCTTGGGCAACCAGCCTGCGCACCTGCAGTGAAAGGAGAGGATTTCTCCTCACGGCACTAGCACCGACCAGGTGGAACTGTGAGCCTTTCAGGCCTTCAATTAGCTAGCAATCGTGGGATTAAATGAGCCCTCTCGGCCACCGTCTGCCCTCTCGCGGGTGCCCCAGGAAATTTTCCTGCCGCTAAATTTCCCTCTCACCAAGGTTCCGGCGATCCTTCAGGTCCTCAAACCGTACTCATAAGGAGGGAACATGCGCTCCTCTCATTCAGCCATCAACCTGATGAGCCCTCAGGCCCCGGGACTCTTCTGGATTCTTGCCTGCTACCACGCTGGTGCCGCAGGGGGCATTTCCCGACACCATCTGCCATGCAACCGCTGCCTGGGGGCCCTGATTTAGCCCGATTGCCAGTGAACTGGCGTCAGGTGGGCCCTCCCCAGATCCTGTGATGTGGAATATATAGCCTAATTGGAAACCACGCTTCCAGTACTCTGGTGGCCTCGGTCCCAATTAGGCACCATACTCCACATCGCATTAGGGAAGTTTCCAGGAGTTCTTACTGCTCAGAGTACACTGACATGCTCAGGAACAGGGGGATTTCTGGCTATTACTTTACCTGTCGGTTTTTAAAACTAGAGTGCTTTTGGTCACAGTCTCAGACTTGGGATTATGTACCGTGAGCCCCACAGCTAAGGAATCTCAGCCTTTTCAGACACCGTGCTTCCCACCAGCATGGATGAACCAATGAACTTTCAAGCCAACGACGTGTCTCCTCCCTTAGATTCCGGTGTTCCTTAGAGTCTAGAATTGTTCGGCTTCCCTGCAGACCTAAAGTTATTAGGTCACCAGCCTGACACTGTGGTGCAGAAATCAGGGCCTTTCCAGTCACCAGCCTGGCCTGGCCTTGGGAATGGTCCTCAGCTATACCATTTGAAAAAGAACCTAGAACCCTTTCAAACATGGAACTCCACACAAATTAGTGTCCCTGGGCACCTTCCAAGCACCATCTGGTCCAGCACCTAGAGTTCCACGTGTCCTTATGGCCCTAGCCTGTCCATAAGCTGGAGAAACCAGATATGCTTCACATCATCACCGTCTTTGTAGGCTGTGAAACTAAGAGCCTGAACTCTAGGTCCCTTAAGACTCTTCTGGACACGTTTGGTCCAGGGCACTCACACCAAGGGAGCACTTCCAGACATGTTCTGACCTGGTGCAGGTGCCCTATGGGTTCTTTCTGAAGCCAAACTACTTGTGCACTGGGTTCCAGGAGAGCCCATATGGGCACTATCCTGCACCGGAGTTGTGGCACACACTGCCCTACTGGCAACCATCCACCCACAGATGTGGTGCAAGGGGCCTCTTCTCCACTGCATCTTTTTTTTTTAAATATTTATTTATTTATTTGGTTGTGCTGGGTCTTAGTTGAGGCTTGCAGCCTCCTTACTTGTGGCATGCGAACTCTTAGTTGCGGTATGCATGTGGGATCTAGTTCCCTGACCAGGGATCGAACCTGGGCCCCCTGCATTGGGAGCGTGGAGTCTTAACCACTGCGCCACCAGGGAAGTCCCTCCCCACCACATCTGTAAGTGCCCAGGGAACTTCTGGCCATCGGACTTCTTGCTAGCTAGGGTTCTAGGTTTCCTACTGGCCCCCACTTTGTGAACATTCACGAGAACCAAGGATTCTTGGCGACCTGTCTTCCCGCCTTAGGTGGAGAGCATTTGGGGTCACAGCACTATCATCCTGCAGGGGAACCGAGAGCTTACTAGTTGGGGAATCGTGAGTTCTCTCGGCCACTAGCTGTCCCTCTTGTTGGTGCCCTAGAGAACCTTCCTGCCAACACCCTTACTGCTCAGTAGGGTTCTGATGATAATGAAGGCTCCTACATTATCCTCATGGGATGGAAACCCGGGCTCCTCCAATTAGACTGAGAGCAGAACAAGGCCTTTTGCTCTTGGGCTATGTTGCCCTCTCATGCCTGGGACATTTCCATGCCCCTCGCTGGTAGCATGGGCATTACTCCTGGACAACATCTGCCCTAGTACTGCTGCCCAGCTGGCCATTTAGGCGGAAACAGTACCTGCATACGGGGGTCCCATCAGCCCTAGCCGGAGCCTGTGCTGTGGAATATATAGACCTATTGGAAACCATACTTGTAAAATGCTGGTATTCCAGACCCATTTTGGCACCCAAACTCTACCACATTAGTGTCATGAGGGCCTTCTTCACCACAGAGTTTTAGGGTAGTTCCCATCTACAATGCACCAGTGTGCTTGGGACCTGGGGGCTTTCCAGCCATCAGTTTGGCTGCCTACTGTTGAAATGGGAGCACTTTCAGTCATAGTACATAACACACTGAGGTAACATGGGTACTTTCGGTTCAGGTACGTGGCTCCTTGCTAGGTTTCAGGGTTCTTTCCTGACTAGAGTCTTCTAGCATGCCTGAGAACTGAAGGTTCTTTGGCCACCAGCCTGCCTGCATGATGCAGAAACGAGAACTCTTCCAGCCACTGGTCAGGCCTAGTTCTAGGGATATTTGGCCCCTCCAGTGCTCAGCTACACCATTTGCACGTACCCTTCCCACAATCACCCTCCCTATAGGCTGTGGAACCCAGAGCCCACTGAGCATTGTTTTCCGTCCTGACATCCGGGAACAAGGAGGTTTTCAGGACACTTCCACTTGGAGCACTTCTGGTAACTTTCTGCCCTGGCGCTGGTGTTCTTGGGGGTACTTTCTGAGACGAGCTGCCTGTGCACTGGGTTCTATAAGGACAATAGGCTGCTTAGTGCTGTGGAACACAGAACCCTATAAGTAACCATTTATCTACAACCCTGGTGCAAGATGGCCCCTTTTCGTCACCGTACCTCCATCTGCACAGTGCCCTGGGGAACCTTCCGGCCACCAGACTTGCCACCAGCTAGGGTTCCAGGATTCCTGCCAGCTGCCAGCCTGTGTGCACTCTGGAAAACCAAGAACTGTGTTGCTCTCTTGGACGACCAGCCTGCTCACCGGTGGTGGAAGGAGACCATTTCCCCTCATAGCACTACCATACCCCAGGGGAACTGTAGGCCTGATGTTGAAACCAGAACACCTTTGTTCACAGTACAGGCCTAAGATATCATCTGCACTTCCAGCCCAGGAATCATGAACCCTCTAGGCCACCGTCTGTCCTTCCTGTGGGGACCCCAAAGAATCTTCCTGCCACCAACATGTCCATTCACTAAGGTTCCGGGGATCTTTCAGGCTCCCAATCACACGTATGCGGTGGAACCCAGGTTCCTCCTATTAGTCTGTCAGCAGGACAAGACATTTTGGTCTGAGTCCATCTTGATTTTTCAGTCCCTGGGACTCTTCTGGATATGTGCCTGCCACTGTACTGGTGCCATGGGAGGCAGCTCAGAACACCAGCTGACCTGGCACTGCTGCCCTGAGGGCCCATTTTGCAACTATACTTCCTAAAACCTAGGGTCCCATGGGTCGTGGCCAAATCTTGTGCTGAGGAACACATGGCCCTACTGTGAACCATACTTTCCAGTATGCCTGTGCCCCTGGTCCCACTCAGGCACCTTACTCCACGTAACGTTAATGTCGTGAAGGCCCTTCTGGCCCTAAATTTGTAATCAAAGTCTGTTGGTGTGCTGGGTACCTGGGTGATTTCCAGCCGCCAGTTTTCCCACATGCTGTTGAAACCAGAACATTTTCCGTCGTAATAGAGGCCTCGCACTGGAATACACTGGGCACTTTCAGTTAAGAAACCTGAGCCCTTTCAGCCACCATACTTCCCCCCAATGTGGGTGCACTGATGAATTTTTTCCAACCACCAATGTACCCCTTCGCTATGCTTCCTGGGTTCCTTCTGGCCTGGAGTTATCCTGCTTGCCTGGGAACCAAAAGTTCTTTGGCCACAAGCCTGATAGTGTGATACACAAACTAGAAACCTTCTGGTTACCAGACAGGCATGGGAAACTATGGCCCTTATAGTCCTCAGCTGTCCCATTTGAAATGGAACCTGGAATCCTTTTGTCAAGAGCCTTTGCAGAAGTTAGTATACATAGCATGCTCTGATCACCATCCACCCTAGACCCCAGAATTCCACGTGTCCTAAGAGCTACTAGTTGGTCTGCAAGCTGGGCAACTGTGTACCCTTCTGACCTTCACTCCTCTTGTAGGATGTAGAACCTGTAGCCCTTGGGCATCCTGTCCATCTTGATCTCTAGGTTCCTACGGGCTCTTCCAGAATGTGCTGGCACACTGGGAGCACTTCCAGAGACTGTTAGCCTGTATGCTGGGTCATTTCTCAGACCAGACTGCCTGCACTGGGTTCTAGGAGAGCTCATATGGGCACTAGCCTTGTCCAGTGCTATGGAACACAGGGCTCTACTGGAAGCCATCCAACCAGAACTGTGGTGCAAGGGGGCCCTTTTCACCACTGCATTTCCATCTGGGCTGTGCCATAGGGAACCTTCTGGTCACCAGACTTTCTAACAGCTAGAGTTCCAGGTTTCCTATTAGACTCCAGTCTGTGTATGCTCTGGGGAACTGAGGATTCTTTAGCTACATGCCTGCCTACCTGTGACTGAAATGAGAGCATTTAGTTTATGGCCCTAGCATCCCAAACAGGAATAGAGAGCCCTTCAGGCCTTCAGTCAGCTTGCAAGCTTGAGAATCATGAGCCCTCTAGGCCATCGTCTGTCCTTCATGCGGGTTCCCCGGTGAAACTTCTTCCCCTCTTCCTAGGGTTCTGGGGATCCTTCAGGTCCCCAGATTGTCCTTAAATGATGGAACCATAGGGTCCTCCTACTAGGCTATCAGCAAGATGAGGCCTTTCTGCATGGTTTCAATTGTGCCCTCTCAAGTTCTGGGACTCTTCCTGTCACTTACCTGCTACCTCGCTGGTGCCACGGGTAGAAATTCTGGACACCACCTTCCCTGTGGGCCCTTTTGGTCACCAGACTGTCCGTACACTAGAGTCCCACGGACCCTTAAAGGCTCTAGCTAGATCTCATGCTATAGATTATATGACCGTTTTGAGAACCACATGTCCAGCACACTGGTGTCCCTTTGGCCCCTGTTACTTCCATTATGTTAGTGTCAGGAGGGCCTTTCTGGCTTTCAGGAATTTCTTCCCGCCCACATTCTCCTGGCATGCTAGTGACCTGGAGGCTTTGTGGTTATCATTTTGCAACTCTGCTGCTGAACCAGAGCATGTTCAGTCACAGTACAGACCTCAACTGGGTTACCCTTGGCCCTTTGGCTCAGCTGTCTGAGTCCCTTTGGCTACCGTAAGTCCTGCCCTCCCCACTTGTTGGTGCCCTGAGGAACCTTCCGACCACCATCAGGTCTATTCTGACCTCTAGGAACCTGGGGCTCTTCTGGACATGTGCCAGCCAGCATGTTGGTACTCTGGAGCACTTCCAGACATGTTTTAACCTTGCACTGATACGCTATGGGCCTTTTCTGAGACCAGACTGCTTGTGTACATTTGCCCACTATAGTGCTGTGAAATATAGGGACCTGTTAAGCAATCATCTTTCCAGCACAATGGCACTTCAGGGGACCCTTTCAGCCACCATACCTCCAGCACACTAGTGCATTGGGGAACCTTCTGGCTACCGTCTTCCCACCATCTAGGGTTCAGATGTTCCTGACTGACCCCAGCATATCCTCAGGCTGAAGGACCAAGGGTTCTTTGGCCACCAGTCTGTCCACTTGCAGTAGAAATCAGACCATTTTAGGTTATATTATTGGCCTTCCCCAAGGGTACCACAGGGCTTTTTGCACCTTGGTCAGCCCACAAGCTGACAAAGCAAGAAACCATTCAGCCACTGTCTGTTGAGCTTGTGCCTCAGGGAACATCCTGGCCACCAGACTCCCCACCAGCTGGGGTTCCAGCCTTCCTCCTACTACAGCCTGCTGGCATGCTATGAATCCAAGGGTTTTTCTGTTATCGGCCTGCCAAACTGTTGTGGAAACTAGAGTATATTCAATCACATAAAATGCCTGGAGCTGGGGAATACTGTTCCCTCTGGCCTGAAGCCAACCCACAAGCTCAGGAAGCTTGAGGCTTCGGCTATCCTTTGCACAGGGTTTCCTGGAGAAACCATTAGACCGTCAACATACTCACTTGCTAGGGCTGCAGGGTTCCTTCCAGCACCCAGTCAGCCTGAATGCTGGGGAACCAAAGGTTCTTCAGACATCAGTCTATCCTTGTGATGTAGAAACCATAGCCTTTTAGGTCACTGAACAGGCTTTGCACTGGGGAACTGAGGGACCTTCCAGCCATAATCCAGCACATGTGTGTATAACATAGAACCCTCTTGGGCACTGTCCCCTTGGCACATTGGTATCTTTGAGGACCATGTGACAAATAGCCTGTTTACCTGCTAGCATTTATTGAGTTCTTATGGCTTTCAGCCAGCCCTGGGGCTGGGGAACTGAGGGGTCATAGGCTATCAGCCAGCCTACTTGCTATGGAACTAGAGCCTTTTCAGCCTTGTTCTATCCCACCCTCTAAATCCCCATGGCCCCTCCATACATGTGTCTGTTAACACATTGTTGTCCTGGGGGGAATTCCAGATATTTCTGTGTTTGCACTGATGCCCTGGTGGCCCTTCTAGCAACCAGACTGCCTGTACACTGCTGTCCCCACTGTCCCCAGCAGTGTCCCCATACACTGCTGTCCCCAGGGGCATTATAGACATGAACCAGATCCAGTGCTGTGAAATATATGGCCCTATTGGCAACCACCTAGCCAACATTCTGGTGCTTCAGGTCCCCTTTTGCCAAGCTTACTGCCAATACATGCTGTTGCCCTAGAAAACTTCAAGCCAGCCACTTCTCTCCAGTTAGGCTGCCAGGAGTCTCTCCAATCCCTAGCAGGTCCATGTGCTGGGAAACTGAAGATTCTTCTGCAGTCAGCGTACCTCTCTGTTATGTTAGTGTCAATTCAAATTAGATTTTGCTATTACTTGAGGATGTTAAATGCAATCCCTATGGTAACCACAAAGAAAATATGGATAGAATATATACAAAAGGAAATTAGAAAGGAAGAAAAATGGTTCACTACAAAAAATCAACTAAAATAAAAATAAGGTAGTAATAAAATACAAGACATACACAGAACACATAACAAATTAGCAAAAGTAAGTCTTTATCAGTAATTCCCTTAAATGTTAATGGATTAAACTTTCCAATCAAAAGGCAGAGATTTGGTAAGATACATTTAAAATATGACCCAACTTGGGCTTCCCTGGTGGCTCAGTGGTTGAGAGTCCGCCTGCCAATGCAGGGGACACGGGTTCGAGCCCTGGTCTGGGAAGATCCCACATGCCACGGAGCAACTGGGCCCGTGAGCCACAATTACTGAGCCTGCGCGTCTGGAGCCTATGCTCCGCAACAAGAGAGGCCGCGACAGTGAGAGGCCCGCGCACCGCGATGAAGAGTGGCCCCCGCTCGCCACAACTAGAGAAAGCCCTCGCATAGAAACGAAGACCCAACACAGCCAAAAATAAATAAATAAATAAATAAATAAATAAAATAAAATATGACCCAACTATATGGTATCTACAAAAGACCCACTGTAGATCAAAAGAAACAAATATGTTCAAAGGGAAAAGAATGATATTGCAAAGATATTCCATGCAAATAGCAACCAAAATAGAGAAAGGTCACTACACTGATACCTTTTAAAATAGATTCTAAGTTAAAAAATACTATAACAGACAAAGGAGGGCACTGTACATTGATAAAAGGGTCAATTCAACAAGATATACTAATTATAAACCTACATGCAACAAATAGCAGAGCCCCTAAATATATGAAACAATGATGGACAGAATTGAAAACTTCAATACCCCACTTTCAATAATGGATAGAACATCTAGACAGAAGAGCAATAAAGATATAGAGGGCTTGCACAACACTATAAGCCAACTAGAGATAACAGGTATTTATAGAACAGTCCACTAAATAACAGCAAAATACACATTCTTTTCCAATGCACACAGAACATTCCCCAGGATAGACCGTATATTGGCCACAAAACAATATTAATAAGTTTTAAAAGGTTAAAATAACACAAAGTATCTTCTCTGACCATAATAGAATAAATCTAGAAATCTGTAACAGAAGAAAAATTGAATAATTCACAAATTTGTGGGAATTAAATAACACACACTTAAACAACCAATGAATCAGAGAAAAATCAAAGAGAAATTAAAAAATACTTACAGACAAATGAAAATGAAAACACAACATAGCAAAACACATGGGATACAGTAAGAGCATTGCTCACTAAAAAAATTTATACCTGTAAATGCATACATTAGAAAAGATGAAAAAGACTTCTTGTTTCTGGCATGGCATGTAAGGAACTTTGAAATTATCACTCTCATTCTTACAACAAGAAGAAACTGAACAAACTGAAAATCAGCATCTCTTTTTAGATCTATCAGAGATGAGGTAATACAGAAAACTGCTGCTCTCCAAATTTTAGTGACACACAGAAAGATACAGAGAGCTGGCAGAAGTCCAGGAGCACAAACAACCACTGGAGCAACTTTCAGTTCCTTTTATCCAGCACATAATGGTTGGCTTTCAACAGAATAATTATAAGCCATACTAAAAGACAAAAAACACAACTTGAGGAGACAGAGAAAGTATGAGAATCAGATTTAGAGTGGCAAAGATTGTGGTAGTATCACACCAAGAATTTTAAACAAATATGATTACAGATGGGTAATGTAAGCAAAGAGATGGAAATTCCAATAAAAAATCAAAAGAAAATGCTAGAAATCAAAAACACTATAGTAAATGAAGAATGCCTTTGATGGGCTCAGCAATAGACTAGACATGTAGGAGGAATGACTGAGTAATCTTTAAGATACGTCAAAAGAAACTTCCAGGACTTCCCTGGTGGTGCAGTGGTTAAGAATCTGCCTGCCAATGCAGGGGACACAGCTTTGAGCTCTGGTCCAGGAAGATCCCACATGCCACAGAGCAGCTGAGCCCATGTGCCACAACTACTGAGCCTGCATTCTGGAGCCTGAGAGGCACAACTACTGAAGCCCGCGTGCCTAGAGCCTGTGCTCCGCAACAAGAGAAGTCACTGCAATGAGAAGCCCATGCACCGCAACAAAGAGTAGCCCCTGCTTGCCTCAACCAGAGAAAAGCCCACACACAGCAATGAAGACCCAATGCAGCCAAAAATTAATTAATTAATTAATTAATTTAAAAAAAAAGAAACTTCCAAAACTGAAATGCAAAGAGAAAAAAAAAGAATGTAAAGACAAAATGAGATATTCAAGAACTGTAAGACAATTACAAAAGGTGTAATGTACACATAATGAGAATAGCAGAAGAAGAAAGAAGAAAGGAACAGAAGAGATATTTGAAGTAATAATGACTAAGAATTTTCAAATATTAACAACAGACACCAAACCACAGATGGAGGAAGCTGAGAAAACACTGATCAAGATAAATACCAAAAAGTCTACTACTAAGCATGGCATATTCAAACTGCAGAAAATCAAAAACAAAGAGAAAATATTGAAAGAATCCAGAGTGGGGGAAAACACTTTACTGAAGAGGAGCAAGATAAGAATTACACTGATCTTCTCTTTAGAAACCATGGAAACAAGAAGAGAGCAGAGTGAAATATTTACAGTGCTGAAAGAAACAAAAACCCATCAACCTAGAATTCTGTACCCAGAGAAATTATCCTGCAAAAGTGAAGGAGAAATAAAGACTTTCTCAGACAAACAAAAATTGAGGTAATGTGTAGTCAGTACATCTGCCTTGCAAGAAATGTTACAAGAAGTCCTTCAGAGAGAAGGAAAATTATATAGGTAAGGAACCCAGATCTATATAAAGAAAGGAAGGCTGTTAGAAAAGGAATAATCACTTTATTTATTTATTTATTTTTTTAAATTTATGGCTATGTTGGGTCTTCGTTTCTGTGCTAGGGCTTTCTGTAGTTGCGGCAAGCGGGGGCCACTCTTCATCGCGGTGCGCGGGCCTCTCACTATCGCGGCCTCTCTTGTTGCAGAGCACAGGCTCCAGACACGCAGGCTCAGCCGTTGTGGCTCACGGGCCCAGCCGCTCTGCGGCATGTGGGATCCTCCCAGACCAGGGCTCGAACCCGTGTTCCCTGCATTAGCAGGCAGATTCTCAACCACTGCGCCACCAGGGAAGCCCAGGAATAATCACTTTAGACATCATGTTCTAAATACACCAATAAAAAGAAAGAGACTGGAAGAGTGGATAAAGAAGACCCAACTATATATCCTCTACAAAATCCCATTTTAAATATGAAAACACAGATTGATTAAAAATAAAGAGGTAGATATAGATATTACATGCTAAAACTAATAAAAAGAAAGCTGGAATAGCTATATCAATTTCTGACAAAGCAGGCATAAGAGCAAGGAAACTTATCAGGGATAAAGAGAGGTGTTAAATAATGATAAAGGGGTCAATTCTCCAAGAAGACATTACAACCCTTAATGTGTAACATTAACTATCAACAGAGCATCAAACTACATAAGCCATAAACTGATAGAACTTCAAGGAGAAATGGTCGAATCCGCTCTTATAGTTGGAGACTTCAACACCCCTCTATCAGTAATTAATAAATTCAACAGGTAGGAAATCTCTAAAGACAGAATTCAACTGAACAGTACCAATCAACTGAATCTAACTGACCTTTATATAACAACTCATCCAACAACAGCAGAATACACATTTTCATTATGTTGACACTGAAAATTAACAAAGATAGACCATATTCTGGACTACAAAGCACAACTTAACAAATTTAAAAGAATTAAAATAATATGTATTATGCTCTCAGATCACAATAGAATTAAGCTGGAAACCAATAACAGAAAGTTAGCTGGAAAATCCCAAAATATTTGGAGATTAAACAACATGCTTCTAGATTACACACAGGTCAAATAACAAGTCTCAGGAGTAATTAAAAAGTATTTTGAACTCAGAAATATTTGAAATGGAAATGAAAACATAACATCAAAATTGTGAGATACAGCAAAAGCAGTACTTAGAGGGAAAACTATAGCATTGAATGCAGCTATTAGGAAAGAAAATCTAAAATGAATAATATAAGCTTCTACCTTAGAAAACTAGAAAAATAAGAATAAATTAAATCTCACATAAGCAGAAGAAAATAAGTAATAAAAATTACCAGAAATCAATGAAATTGAAAGCAGGATATCAACAGAGAAAATTAACAAAACCAAAAGATGGTTCTTTGAAAAGTTTAATAAAACTTACAAACCTCTAGACTGACTAAGTAAGAAAAAGAAAGAAGACGGAAATCACTAATATCAGAAATTTTTATTTCTGATATTAGTGATTTATTTATTTCTGATATTTCAGGAGCCAATTACTGCTAATTTCATAGTTATTAAGGGGATATTAAAGGATTATGAGGAACAGCTCTATGCCAACAAATCTGATAACCTAAATGGAATGGACCAATTCCTTCAAAGACACAATCTGCCAAAACTTACACAAGAAGAAATAGATCATCTAAATTAATAACAACAAGAAGAAATTTGGAACTAATAATAAGCAATTATAGCATATTTGCAAAATACAGTGTTAATACACAAAAGTCAATTGCTTTCTTACATAATACCAATGGACAATTGGAATCTGAAATTAAAAACATAATACTATTTACATTATCACCAAAAATATTAAATACTTAGGTATAAATCTAATAAAATGTGTCCAAGATCTATATGAGGAAAATGATAAAACTCTGATGAAAGAAATGAAAAGAAATTAATGGAGACATATTCCATGTACATGAATAGGAAGACTCAATTTTGTTAAGATGTCAGTTCTGAGACTTCCCTGGTGGTGCAGTGGTTAAGAATCTGCCTGCCAATGCAGGAGACATGGGTTCGATCCCTGGTCCGGGAGGATCCCACATGCCGTGGAGCAACTAAGCCCGTGTGCCACGACTACTGAGCCTGCACTCTAGAGCCCACGCACCACAACTACTGAAGCCCGTGTTCTGCAACTACTGAAGCCTGCGTGCCTAGAGCCAATGCTCCTCAACAAGAGAGGCCACCGCAATGAGAAGCCTGTGCACCACGACAAAGAGTAGCCTCCGCTGGCCGCAGCTAGAGAAAGTCCGCACACAGCAACAAAGACCCAATGCAGCCAATAAATAAATAAATAAATAAATAAATCAGTTCTTCCCAACTTGATCTAGAAACTCAATGCAAACTCAACCAATATCCTAACAAGTTATTCTGTGGACACTGTCAAAACTAATTCTTAAGTTTACATAGAGAGGCAAAAGACCCATCATAGCCAACATAATATTGAAGAAGAACACAGAGGAGTGACACTACTCAACTTTAAGACTCACTGTAAAGCTATAGTTATCAAGATAGTGTGGTGTTGGGGAAAGAATAGAGGAGATAAACGCAACAGAAAAGAGAGTTCATAAAAGACCCATTCAAAGTCAACTTGTCTTTGATAAAGGAACAAAGGCTATTCAATAGAGAAATAATAGTCTTTTAACAAATGGTGCAGGAACAATTGGAATCTACGCAAAGAAATGAGTCTAGACATAGATATTATATCCTTCACAATATTTAACTCAAAATGGATCAAAGAGCTAAATGCAAAACACAAAAATATAAACCCCTAGAAGATAACATAGGGAAGCATCTAGATAATTTTGGTGTTGGTGATGACTTTCTAGATACAACACCAAAAGTATGAGCTATGAAAGAAAAAATTGGTAAGTTGGACTTCATTTAAATTAAAAACTTCTGCTCTGCAAAAGACACTAGTAAGAGAATGAAAAGAAGCCACCAACTGGGAGAAAATCTTTGCAAAACACATATCTGATAAAGGATTGTTATCCAAAACATACAAAGAACTCTTAAAACTCAAGATTAAGAAAACAAACAACTCAATTAAAAATGAGTAAAAAATATAAACAGGCACCTTACCAAAGAAGAAACGCTGATGGCTAATAAGCATATTAAACATGCTCAACATCATATGTCATTATGGAATTGCAAATTCAAACAACAAGAACCACTACACTCCTATTAGAATGGCTAAAATCCAAACCACTGACATCGCCAAATGCTGGGAAGGATGTAGAACAACAGGAACCTTCTCTCATGTTGGTGGGAGTGCAAAATGGTACAGCCACTTTGGAAGAGTTTGGCAGTTTCTTACAAAACTAAACATGCTCTTACCATACAATTCAGCAATTGTACTCCTTGGTATTTACTCAAATAAGTTGAAAACTTATGTCCACACAAAAACCTGCAAACAAATATGTAAGTTTTAGCTTTATTCACAACGGCTAAAACTTGAAAGCAACCAAAATGTCCTTTAATAAGTGAATGAATAAACAAACTATGGTACATCTATATAATGGAATATTATTCAGCAACAACAATAAATGTGCTATCAAGTCCTGAAAAGACATGGAGGAACCTTAAAAGCATATTACTAAGTGAAAAAGCTATGACATTCTGAAAAAGGCAAAAATATGGAGAATGTAAAAAGATCAGTGGTTTCCAGGGGTTCAGGGGAAGAGAGGGAGGAATGAATAGGTGGAGGACAGGTGCACCTTACTAGGGCAGTGCAACTATCCTGTATGATACATGGCATTATACATTTGTGAAACTCCATATAATGTACAACACTAAGAGTGAACCCCTAATGTAAATAATGGATTTTTAGTTAATAATAACATACCAATATTGATTCATCTATGACAACAGTTATACAACACTAATGCAAAATGTTAATAATATGGGAAACTGTGGGCAGGGGTAGGGGGAGAATAGGCATATAAGAACTCTGTATTTTCTGCTCAGTTTATCTGTAAACCTAAACCTGCTCTAAAAATAAACTAATAATTTAAAAAAGAAGAAATATCAAATCAAAACCTAACTTTACACCTTGAGTAATTAGGAAAAGAAAAGCAAACTAAAACTAGATCTAGCAGAAGGAAGGAGTAGAAATAAATGAAACAGAACAGAACAACAATAGAAAGAATCAATGAAACCAAAATTTGGCTCTTCAAAAGGATTAGCAAAATTGACAATCCTTTAGCTAGACTAAAAAAGAAAAATAAGAAAAGATGCAAATAACTAAAATTGTAAATGAAAATGGGAGGATTATTAATGACTTTTGAGGGAAAAATGTATTATAAGAGAATAGTATGAACAATTGTATGCCAATAAGTTAAATAACCTATTAAAAATAGACAAATTCCTAGAAACATGTAAATTGTCTAAACTGACTAAAGAAAAAAGAGAAACCTGATAGACTTAAAACATGTAAAGAGACTGAATCAGTAATCAAAGACCTCCAACAAAGTAAAGTCTATAACCAGAAGCCTTCACTGATGAATTCAACCAAACATTTAAAGAATTTACACTAATCCTTCTCAAACTCCTCCAAAAAATACGAGAGGGAACATTTCCTAACTCATTATTTGAGGCCAGCATTACCTTGATACCAAAGTTGAATGAAGGCATCACAAGAAAGAAAATTAGAGATCAATATCCCTTATGAATATAGATGTAAAAATCTTCAACAAAATACTAGCAAACAAAATACAACCAAACAAAATACAACAGGATTGAAAGCATTAAAAAATTATATACCATGATCAAGTGGCATTTAATCCAGGAATGCAAGGTTGAGCATAAAATCAATCAACATAATACATCACACTAATATAACCAAGGGAAGAAAATACACAATCATCTCATTCAACACTGAAAAGGCATTTGAGAAAATCTGATACCCTTTCATCATAAGAACTCTCAGAACACTAGAAATAGAAAGGAACTACCTCAACATAATAGAAGGCATGTATCAAAAACCCACAGCTAACAACAGACTCAATGCCGAAAGACTGAAAGCTTTCCCACTACAATTGAGAACAAGACAGGGATCCCTACTTTCACCACTGCTATTTAACACTGCACTAGAATTTTTAGCCAGAGAAATTAGACAAGAGAAATAAATAAAAGACATTCAAACTGAAAATGAAGAAGGAAAACTATCTCTATTCACCAATGACAAGATCCTCTATGTAGAAAATCCCAAAGAATACAGAAGAAAATTATTACAGTTAATTAAAAAATTCAGCAAAGTTGCAGGGTACAAAATCAACACACAAATTCAATTATATTTCTACATCAGAAATGAAAAGTCAGAAAAGAAAATTAATATAGCAATTTCATTTATAACAGCATCTAAAAGAACAAAATACCTGGGAATAAATTTAACTGAGGAATTACACAATGAAAAGTATAAAACAATGCTGAAAAAAATTAAAGAAGGCCTATATATTCCTAATATAAAGTAGAGTGTTCCTCTGAAATCTTTTGTAAACTGAAATGGCGTAAAGCAAAGAAGCGGCTACCTGAGGACACATCTTGCTAATGGATGCACAAGATAAATTGAGGTAAAGCACAGATATTCACAGACACAGTTCATAGCTATGGCAACTTGATGCTGAGTGTATTTCCCAGGGAAAGAGCTTGGTGGTGCCACTCTCGCTGCTCAGGGCGCTTGCTGCCTCTATAACAGCTCCCTGCAAAAGAAATGCTGAACACTATTTTTGCTTTTTGCCTTTTCTTGTAAAAGTGAAACTCCTCTTCAGAATTTTTGAAAAGTTGGGGATACCTGTACTACCCAAAGCAATCTACAGATTCAGTGCAATCCCTATAAGTATTTGAACAGTCTTTTTTTTTTACAGAAGTGCAAAAGCCAAACCTCGAATTCACATGGAAGTGCAAGGGGCCCTGGATAGCCAAAACAATCTTGAAAAAGATAAACAAAGTTGTAGGACTCACACTTCCCAATTTTAAAACAATGCAAAGCTACAGTGATTAAAACAGTGTGGTACTGATATAAGGATAGACATATCAACCAATGGAATAGAATTAAGAGTTCAAAAATAAACCCATATATCTATGGCCAATTGCTTTTTGACAAGAGTGACGAGTCCATTAAATGGGGAAAGAATAATCTCTTCAATGGATGGTGGCTAGGAGAACTGGATTCCCACATTCAAATGAATGAAGTTGGACTCCTACTTCACCCCACATACACAGATTAACTCAAAATGAAGCAACAACTTAAATATAAATGGAAAAACCATAAAACTCTTAGAAGAAAACAAGGATAAATCTTTATGACCTTGGATTCAGAAATGGTTTCTTATAAATGACACCAAAAGCATGAGCAAAAAAAGAAAAAATAGATAATGGACTTAATCAAAATTAAAGATCTTAGTGCATCAAAGTACATCATCAAGGGCTTCCCTGGTGGCACAGTGGTTGAGAGTCTGCCTGCCAATGCAGGGGACACGGGTTCAAGCCCTGGTCTGGGAAGATCCCACATGCCGCGGAGCGACTGGGCCCGTGAGCCACAACTACTGAGCCTGCGCGTCTGGAGCCTGTGCTCCGCAACAGGAGGGGCCGCAACAGTGAGAGGTCTGCGCACCGCGATGAAGAGTGGCCCCCGCTCGCAGCAACTAGAGAAAGCTCTCGCACAGAAACGAAGACCCAACACAGCCAAAAATAAATAAATAAATAAATTTATTAAAATAAATAAATAAATAAAAGTACATCATCAAGAACGTGAAAAGACAACCTATGGGATGGGAAAAAATATTTGGAAATCATATACCTGATAAGGGTTTAATATCTAGACTATGTAACATCTACAACTCTACAACAAAAAGACAGCCAATTAAACAATGGGTAAGGGACTTGAATAGATGTTTCTCCAGAAGATATACAAATGGCCAATAAGCACATGAAAAGATGTGCAACATAACTGGTTACTAGAGAAATGCAAATCAAAACCATAATTATATACCTCTTTATACCTACTAAGAGGGCTATCATTTTTTTAAAAATGGAATAAGTGTCAGATAATATGTAGAGAAATTGGAACCCTCATACATTTCTGGGAGGAATGTAAAATGATTTAGCCACCATGGAAAACAGTTTGGCGGTACCTCAAAAAACTACACATATAATTAACGTATGGCCCAGTAAATCTACCCCAAGGTGTATAGCCAATGGAATTTAAAAGCAGATACTCCAAAATACACTTGTATATGCCAATATTCTTTGCAGTATTATTCACAATAGCCAAAAGGTGGAAACAGCCCAAGTGTCCATCAACAGATGAATAGATAAATCAAGTATGGTATACACATACAGTGGAATATTATTCAGCCATAAAAAGGAATGAAGTTCTGATACATGCTACAACATGGACAAACCTTGAAAACATTATGCTAAGTGAAACAAACCAGATACAAAAGGACAGATATTGTATGATTCCACTTATATGGGGTACCATCAATAGATAAATTCATAGAGACAGAAAGTATAATAGAGGTTACAGGGGCTGGGGCAGGGGGAATGGGAAGTTATTGTTTAATGGGTACAGAGTTTTTGTTTGAGATGGTGAAAAGTTCTGAAAGTGGATAGTAGTTATGGTTGCACAACATTGTGAATGTACTTAATGCAACTGAAATTAAAAATGGTTAAAAGGGAAATTTTATGATACATATATTTTTACCACAATTTTTAAAAATTAATAATGTACTATATCAAAAACCATTGAACTGTACACTTAGGGGTGTGAATTGTATGGTATGGGAATTATATCTCAATATAGCTGTATTTAAAAAAGATAGTTTTGAAGATCTTAGGTAACTGAAAACAGATTTATGCTAAATGATGTTAATTAATAGATATTCAGTAATATCTAGATCATTATAGATATCTAGTGATACCTAGATCATTATAAATGAGATAAAATACTGAAAAATTAATTGCTAGGCATAATTTTAAGGGTGTATACATTTGGATTTATTAATGAACATGTTCACTTTTTTCCAATTGGAGAAATTTTACTACAAGGACATACTACTATATCCTTTGTATGATTATAAAAAGTTGTGAAATGTATATCTGCAAGCTTTGCTAGTCTGGTATAAAATGCTAGTGTATGACAGTTCATAATTATCCACTTCCAAGTTTTTTCTACATAACAGAAGTTACCAATTATTAAAATATATAATCGATATATTGCATGCAAGGTATAGAGAGTATATTTTTATTAAGGAAGGGAAATAGTTTTGTCCTAAAGTAAAAGAACTGGTTGTTCCAGAATGAAAAAGAAAAGAGTGTTAGACAAAACCTGAAAGGATATAAAAAGTTGTAAAAGGTTCATGGATGAAGAATTTTGTTGTGGTCCAAGCTAGTTAAGGTTGATAAATTTATTAATAAGCTTTTAAAAACAGCTTTAATTCAAATATTATATTGATGCAAGACTAGAATTTGGTTTTCTCTCTGTTAAGTGACACAATTTTCTTAGATTATTGGTCTGCTCTTAAGAGGTTGTAAAAGGTTTTACTTTTTCTTCTGGTAATCTGCTTTGAAGGCAAATAGGCTATGTCTTATTAGAATAATTTCCTGTGCCTTATGTTGACTTCACCATGCCCCTGATTATTTAAGAAAACAAAGTGTTCTCACTTTTAAAAGATGTAAGGTTTTTTACAATCATGTTAATTCCAATATTTACTTTTAAAATCTGTCTTTGTCACTGGCGTAAAATAGGTAGCCAAGCATTGTTTTTCACTGACCCATGATCCCATTTAATTAAATGTTCAAACCTCCTGACAAGTTCTGACATTTTGCCTTCCTAAAACCGAATCCTAAATGTTATCTTTTGCACCTAAAACTGTCTTTGAATTTCCCAAGGCCCCTGGAAACTCACAAAGGATTTGTTCTTTCACCTTGTAAAAAGAGTTGCTAGAAATTATTAGGTTTATCTGATATGTTTTGAGTTACGTGGGAAGTGTTGTCAAATCAGAAGAACCACTTAGCCTTCCCTAGGCTAAATATGTATGGGTAAAATGTTATTAATACAAATATTTACGAAATTACTTGAATTTCCTAGAGATTTATCAATGTCCTTGCTGTCAGTGATGTTTCCATTTATCAGAGTCCTGGTACTGTTCTTCTTGATATTAGACAACAACAGTATAATGTTATTAGTGATAATTTCAGTTATTTTTTAAAGTGTTATCTTGGTCACAATTTTATTTCTTAAAATTAAATCCAGTATGTTCTAGGCCAATGGTTTTCAACTGAGAATTCCCATCACTTGCCTATGGAGTCTTATTAAGATGTTCAGGACCCACTCCAGATTTGACATTCTTTACTTAATATGTTTGATATATTCTTGGTATACTCTAAATAAATGCTTGATGTATTCTTGGTGTATTATGTGTCAGGATTATTACATGTTACATTTGAAGGTCTTTTTCTCTGCAAGCATTGTGTTCACGCATTTTCATAAATTAGATACCCACTCTTTGAAAATACGGCTAACTGCTATGTTTATAGATATTTTGTCTAAAACCTTTCTGAATTGACTTTATTTTGCTTTGCATGCCACAAAACCAAATTTCCTGGTTAAATGCATTATTTTTATAATGAACTCTCATCAGATCATTCATTTTGAAAATTATCGGTAATAAGTTAACCACAGCCATTTTGTCTTTTGTCAACCACAGATAGTTTTCTTTTTTTTACTCTGATGCTTCCCTGAAAGCATTTGCCATCAGCTACAGGCCAGAATGCTTGTCTTAAACAAAGGATTGTCTTAGAGACCCATGGAAAAGGACTATGCCAGCTGGGTATTCTTGGGCACAGGTTTCTAATAGCATCAAACAACTTTGAGGCCATACCAGTGGCCAAAATCAGGATTTCCAGAACTCTAGTAGAAAACCAGATGGGTTCATGAAACTGGAAACCTGAAATCAAGTGGAAGAGGAATTAATTACATAGGGCTAAATGAAGTGATGAAGGATGATTATAGGTTTTGTTAGGAATATTGCTAGTACTTTAGTGTTCTATTTTCTGCATGTAAGCTATCTCTAACTCATAACAATTTAGTAGACTATGCTTTTGTGAAAAGAAATGAAACATTTATCTTTCTCTCCCTGCCTGATCCCTCTATAATTCGGGAACTCTTATTGAGTATTCTTATTTTCATGGCAATATTAGTTATGTGCATAGATTCAATGAGTCTATCCTCCTTGTTAACAGAACGTAATTGGAAACATCAGTTATGCAACCAAGGCTTTTTCTGGAATGTCATATTTGAGAATGAGATTCATTTAATGAGACTGACTAGACACTTTCAAGGAAAGGAACAAAGGTTGACTTTATAGAGCAAATGCTTACAAAGCCCTCTTAAGAAAACTGGCCTGATACCTTACGTACAGGTTTCTAGCTTTATAAATGAGTAAGGAAAATCACTTCCTGACAGGCAAGGAATCTTAGGATATTTTGTTGACCTCAAAAAAAGAGGGATTCAACCAAATCTACAGGTACTGAAGATAAAATGCGATGGCAAATTCTTGGCTTGCCTTCCTATCCTCAACAGGCTTTTACATTCCAGTCTGAGAGTCCTCATGAAAACTTACAGCAAACTTAAAAAAGGCTTATATACAAAATCATTACTCCTGTTTCTATGTAAATAATCAGGCCAACTCTAATGAGATCAGCCTTATTTTGTGATCCAGAATAATATTTCTTTGATATTATTGTTGTTCAAAGGGGGGGGGGGGGTAACTGTAGAAAAAAACATGTTTCTGAAAAGGTACTCAACATCACTAATCATTAGGGAGATGCAAATCAAAACCATAGTGAGACATCACCTCACACCTGTTAGTATGGCTATCATCAAAAAGGCAAGAGAAAAATGCTCTCAAGGTATGGAGAAAGTGAACCCTTGTGCACTGTTTGGATGATCATACATTGGTACAGCCACTATGGAAAGTATGGAGGTTCCTCAAAAAATTAAAAATAGAACTACCATATGATCCAACAATTCTACTGCTGGGTATATATCTGAAGGAAAGCAAATCACTATGTTGAAGACATGTCTGTACCCTCATGTTCACTGTGGCATTATTTACATAGCCAAGACATGGAAATATCCTAAATGTCCATCAAAAGACAAATGGATAAAGAAAGTGTGGTATATACATACAACAGAATTCTATTTGGCCACAAAAAAAGAAGGAAATTCTGCCATTTGCAACAACATGGATGGTCCTTGTGGGCACTATGCTAAGTGAAATAAGTCTTACAGAGAAAGAGAAATACTAATGATCTCACTTATATGTGGAATTTTTTTTTTAAAAAAACCTCATAGAAAAATAGATCAGATTTGTGGTTACCAAAGGTGGGGGTTGGGGCTGGGTGAATTGGATGAAGGTGGTTGAAAGGTACAAACTTCCGGTTATAAGATAAATAACTACTTGGAATGTAATGTACAACATAATGACTATAGTTAACACTGATGTATGGTATATTTTAAAGTTGCTAAGACAGTAGATCGTAACAGCTCTCATCACAAAAACATTTTTTTTTACTGTATCTATATGAGATTATGGATAACTAAATTCACTGTGGTAATTATTTCACAGTATATATAAGTCAAGTCATTATGCTGTATATCTTAAAACTATACAGTGCTGTATATCAATTATATTTCAATAAAACTGAAAGAAGAAAACAAATGAGATATAAAAATATTTTTGATTATTTTTCAGTAAAAAAACTACAGCACATCCTTCTGGGTTATCAGATTCTGACCCTGTCAGTTTTCTTTGAGCTATTTCCTACCTCTTTGTGAATTGCAAGTAACTGATGGATATGCAAATTCTGTCTTGTCTGATAGAGATTTAATTGACTTTCTCTTCCACTGTGGAAAAACCATTTTTGGCATCTACCTGTAAACTGGAATGAACCCTACTACCTTGTCCAAACTGTCAACCTGTACCAAATTTTTCAATCTTTCAGTTACTTTCAATATCTGGCTATATCCCTCCAAACTAACATTTCCAGGTTTTCTCTCTTTCTCTTACCTTGGCATCACCAAGAACTAAAACCTGACTACCAGATCCTTATAGTGACTCTAGGTGGCCTAATTGCTGGCTTTTTCTCCAGGATCTGCAAGAGCAATGTTTAGCTAAAGCCAGACCAACTTGATATATACCTTGAAGGATTCATCACTGTAGCAGACTATGCATAGCCTGATCTCTTCCTGGAGAAGTGTGTGGGTCACTAAGAAGTTCTGGTGAAATGCTCAGGCAATGCATGCCCTTATAAAAGAGGTAACAAAGACTGTTAACAACATCACCAAAAGCATCAAAAACTCAATGACCAGACATTTTCTGTAGCTTGGCCAAGAGGAGTAGGACGACTCTGAGCTCACCTCCTCTCATGGGCAGACCAAAATTACAACTATTTACAGAGAAACTACTTATGAGAAAGACCAGAATCTAGCAGAAAAGATCTTCTACAACTAAAGATATGAAGAAGGAACCACAACAAGACAGGTAGGAGGGGCAGAGTAGCAGTATACTCAAATGCATACCCCAGGGTGGGTAACCCACAAACAAGAGGATAATTACAATTGCAGAGGTTCTCCCCAAGGAGCAATGGGTATGAGCCCCACATCAGGATCTCTAGTCCAAGGGTCCTACAAAGGGACATAAGCCCCCAGAAAGTTTGCCTTTGCAGGCCAGTGGGGCTTACTTTCGGGAGACCCAGAGGGCTGTGGGAAATCAAGGCTCCACTCCTAAAGGGCACACACAAAATCTTACACGCTCCAGAACCCAGGGCAGAAGCAGTAATTTGGAAGGAGCCTGGGTAAGACCCACCTGCTCATCTTGGAGAGCCTCCTGGAGAGGTGGGAGGCAACTGGAGATCACAACGGGGACACAGACATTGGCAGCAGCCATTTTCAGGAGCTCATTATACCACAGGGACACTGATGCTGCCAAGAACCATTTTGGAATCCTTCATCTAGCTTATTAGCACCAGGACCCAGCCCTACTCACTAGCTTGTCTGTACCAGTAACTGGATGCCTCAGGCCAAGCAAGTAGCCGGTGGGGAGACAAAGGCCCACCCACCAGCAGGCAGACTGTCTTAAGAACTCCTGAGCCCACAGTGGCCCCAGGACATGGCCCTAGCCACCAGAGGGCCCAGGACCTGGCCCCACACACAAGTGCACAGGTGCTATTCCTGGGACCCCTGGGGCCCTGCAACCAGAGACTCCCAGGACCCAGCTCTGCCCAAAAGTGGGCAGACACCAGCCCCAGGACCCCCTGAGTCCTAGCTTCACCCCCCAGTGGGCCAACACACCAACTCTGGGAACCCCAGGGTCCTGCAACCAGAGAACCTGGGATGTGGCTCTATCTGTCAGTGAGCTGACATTAGCCTCAGGGTCCCCTGGGCCTTTTCCCCACCCACCAGAGGGCCAGTACTAGCCCCAGGATCAGCCTCACTCATGAGTGGGCAGGTACCAGCCCCAGGACCCCTTGGGCATCAGCCCAACCCACCAGCAGGCTGGCAGCTCAGGGACACCTTGGGGCCCTCAGTCAGCCATACCAGGATCCAGTTCCATTCACCACTGGGCCAATATCAGCTCCAGAACCCCCTGGGCCTCAGCCCCACCCACCAGTGATTCAACACTAGCTCTGGGACCGCTAGGCCCTGCAGCCAGAGACCTCAGGACCTGTAACTGCCTGCCAGAGGGCTGGCACTAGCCCCAGGACCTGGATGCACCCACTAATGGGAGTGCACCAGCCCCAGGATCCCTGGGGCCACAACCCCACCCATGAGCACACAGACACTAGCCTCAGGATCACTGCAGCTCCACAGCCTGCATTTTCAAGACCCAGCCAACATACCAGCAAGTTGGCACTAGCCCTAGGACCACCTGGCCATGGCCCTGCCTGCCAGCATGCCAATACCAGCTCTGGGACTCCTTGGGTCCCTCAGTCAGCATCACTGAGAGCCAGTTCCACCCACCAGTGGGCTGACCCAAGATTCGGGACCCCCAGGGCCCTGCAGCCTGAGATCTTGGGACCCAGATCCACCCACCAGTGAGCTGGCACTAGCTCCAGGACCCCCTGGGACCTGGTCCTGCCCACCAGCAGGCCAACACCAGCCCTGGAACCACCCAGGCTCCAACCTCACCTACCAGCAGGCCAATACCAGCTCTAAGATACCTTTGACTCCTCAGCCAGTCACCCTGGGATCCAGCCACTCACCAGTGGGCCAATACCAGCTTTGAGACACCCCAGAATCTACAGCTAACCATGTCAGGAACCAGCCATACCCACTGGCAGGCCAATACTAGATCTGGGAACCCCAGTCCCATAACCATCCCCCCCAGAACTCAGCTGTGCCCACCAGTGAGCCAGCTGTAACCCTCGGAGCCCCCAGGGTTCTGTGGCCAGTTGCCTCGTGACTCAGCCACACCAACCAGTGGCTGGCAGTCTCCACACAAGGCAGGGCCTGGCAAACAACTGGACAGGGGTCCAACCACACCTACTAGACTACTCACAGTAGTCAACCCACAACAGTAGAAAGCCCCATGCAGCCCACATAGGGGGAAACCCCCTGGAGCATACAGCTCTGGTGACCAGAGGGGAGTACACTGCTGCAATGAATAGGATGTCTTCTAAAAAAGGCTACTTCTCCAAGGTAGCAGAATGTAACCAATCTGCTAGATACGTAGAAATAAAAACAGCAAATTAGGCAAAATGAAGAGACAGCGGAACATATTCCACATGAAGGAACAAGATAAAACCCCAGAAGAAGAACTAAGTGAAGCAGAGATAGGCAATCTACCCAAAAAGAGTTCAAGGTAATGACTGTAAATATGATCAAAGAACTTGGGAGAAGAATGCTTGAGCAGAGGGAGAAGTTAGAATTTTTTAACAGAGTTAGAAAATATCCAGAACAAACAAACAGAGATGAAGAATACAATAACTGAAATGAAAAATACACTAGAAGGATTAACAGTAGATTAAATGATACAGAGGAATGGATCAGCAAGCTGGAAGACAGAGCAGTGGAAATCACTAATGCTGAACAGAAAAAAAGAAAAAAGAATAAAAAAGCTTTCAGCTATTACGTTAAAGGAAACAGATATCAAGGTCCAGGAAGCACAAAGAGCCCTAAACAGGATCAACCCAAAGAGGATCACAGCAAGACACATTGTAATAAAATGGCAGAAATTAAAGATAAAGAGAAAATATTAAAAGCAGCAGGGGAAAAGCAACAAGTTACATTCAAGGGGACTCCCATAAGGCTATCATCCGACTTTTCAGCAGAAACTCTGCAGGCCAGAAGGGAGTGACACAATACATTTATAGTGATGAAAGGGAAAACCTACAACCATATGAGGCAAGGTTTTCATTCAGATTTGATGGAGAGATCAAAAGTTTTACAGACATGCAATAGTTGAAAGAGTTTAGCACCAACAAACCACCTTTACGAGAAATGTTAAAGGGACTTCTCTAAGTGAAAAAGAAAAGGCCACAAAGGAAACATGAAAATTACAAAAGGAAAAAACTCATTGGTAAAAGGAAATTAACAGTAAAGGTAGTAAATCAACCATGTACAAACCTAGTAGGAAGGTTAAAAGACAAAAGTAGTAAAATTATGTATATCCAAAATAAGTAGTTAAGGAATACACAAAACAAAAAGTTATAAAATATAATGTCAAAAACAGTAATTGTGGAGGGAGGGTACTAAAAATGCAGGGTTGTTAAACTGTGTTTGAAATTAAGAGAGCAGCAACTTAAAATAATCATATATGTTTGTGTGTGTGTGTGTGTACATATAAAAAACTATACATAAACCTCATGATAACCACAAACCATAAATCTATAATACATACACATACAAAAAAGAAATCCAAACATAACACTTAAGGTAGTCATCAAATCATGATGGAAGAGAACAAAAGAGGAAGAAAGGAGCAAAAAAGAACTACAAAAATTACCACCAAATAATTAACAAAATGGCAATAAGTATATACCTATCAATAATTACTTTAAATGTAAACAGAGTAAATGCTCTAATCAAAAGACATAAAGTGGCTGAATGGACACAAAAACCGGACCCATACATATGTAGCCTACAAGAGACTCATTTCAGATCTAAAGACATACACAGACTGAAAGTGAGGGGATAGAAAAAGGTATTTCATGCAAATGGAAACCAAAAGAAAGCCAGAGTAGCAGTACTTATATGAGACAAAATAGACCTTAAAACAAAGACTGTTACAAGAGACGAAGAAGGACATTACATAACGATCAAGGGATCAATCCAAGAAGAAGATATAACAATTTTAAGTATGTATGCATCCAACACAGGAGCACCTAAATAACTAAAGCAAATATTAACAGACATAAAGGGAGAAATTTACAGTAACACAATAAGAGTAGGGGACTTTAATCCCACTTACATCACTGGAAAGATCATCCAGACAGAAAATCAATAAGGAAACACTGGCCTTAAATGACACATTCGACCAAATGGTCTTAATAGATATATAAAGAACATTCCATCCAAAGGCAGCAGAATACACATTCTTTTCAAGTGCACATGGAACATTCTCCAGGACAGATCACATGCCAGACCACAAAACAAGACTGAGTAAATGTAAGTAGTTTGAAAAAAAAAGTATCTTTTTTGATCACAATGCTATGAGACTAGAAGTCACCTACAAGAAAAAAAAACCCCTGAAAAATACACAAATACCTGGAAGCTAAACAATATGCTACTAAACAACCAATGGATCACTGAGGAAATCAAAGAATAAATAAAAAGATACCTGGAGACAAATGAAAACAAAAACACAATGATCCAAAATCTATGGAATGCAGTTAAAGAAGTTCTAAGAGGGAAGTTTATAGCAATACAAGCCTACTTCAGGAAACAAGAAAAACCTCAAATAACCAACCTAACCTTATACCTAAAGGAACTAGAAAAACAAAACAAATAAAACCCAAAGTTAGTAGAAGGAAAGAAATCATAAATATCAGAGCAGAAACAAACTAAGAACAATAGAAAAGATCAATGAAACTAAGAGCTGGTTCTTTGAAAAGATAAACAAAATTGTTAAACCTTTAGCTAGGCTCATCAAGAAAAAGAGAGGACCCAAATCAGTAAATCATAAATGAAAAAGAAGTTACAAATGACAACACAGAAATACAAAGGATCCTAAGAGCTTACTACGAACAACTATATGCTAATAAAATGGACAACCTAGAAGAAATGGACAAACTCCTAGAAGTATACAATCTCCTAAGACTGAAACAGGAAGAAATAGAAAATGTGAGCAGACCAGTTACCAGAAATTTTTTCAGTAATTAAAAGAAAAAAAAAAAACTCTCAATAAACAAAAGTCCAGGAACAGATTAATTCTGCCAAACATTTAGAGAAAAGTGAATTCTGCCAAAAATTTAGAGAAAAGTTAACACCTATTTTTCTCAAACTATTCCAAAAAATTTCAGAGGAAGTAACACTTCCAGACTCAGCCTCTGATGCCAGCATCACCTTGATACCAAAACCAATCAAAGATATCACAAGAAAAGAAAATTATAGGCCAATAACACTGATGAACAAAGATGCAAAAATCCTCAACAAAACATGAGCAAACCAAACTCAATAATACATTTTAAAAAATCATACACTATGATCAAGTGAGATTTATCACAGGAATACAAGGTTGGTTCAATATTTGCAAATCAATCAATGTGATACACCATATTAACAAATTGAAGATTAAAAAATCATGTGATCATCTCAATAGATGCAGGAAAAGCTTTTAAGAAAAATCAACATCCATTTATAATAAAAACTCTACTCAAAGCAGATATAGAGGGAACATATCTCAATATAATAAGGGGCACACATGATAAGCCTACAGCTAACATCATAATCAACTGTGAAGTGCTGAATACATTTCCTCTAAGATCAGGAACAAGACAAGGATGCCTACTCTTGCCACTTTTATTCAACATGGCATTGGAAGTCCTAGCCACAGCAATCAGACAAGCAAAAGAAATAAAAGGAACTGGAAAGGAAGAAGTAAAACTGTCACTGTTTGCAGATGACATGATTCTATACACAGAACATCCTCAAGACACCACCAAAAAACTATGAGAGCTCATCAATGAATTTGGTAAAGTTGCAGGATACAAAACTAACATACAGAAATCTGTTGCATTTCTATACACTAACAACGAACTATCAGAAAGAAAAACTTACCCATTTACTGTTGCATCTAAAAGAATAAAATACCTAGGAATAAATCTAACTGAGGAGGTAAGACACTTGTACTTGGAAAACTATAAGACACTGATGAAAGAAATTGAAGACAATACAAACAGAATGAAAGATATACTGTGTTCATATATTGGAAGAATTAATATTGTTAAAATGACCATACTACCCAAGGCAATATACAGACTCAGTGCAATCTCTATCAAAATACCAAAGGCATTTTTCACAGAACTAGAACAAATAATTTGAAAATTTGTATGGGGCTTCCCTGGTGGCGCAGCGGTTGAGAATCTGCCTGCCAATGCAGGGGACACGGGTTCGAGCCCTGGTCTGGGAAGATCCCACATGCCGTGGAGCAACTAGGCCCGTGAGCCACAATTACTGAGCCTGCGCATCTGGAGCTTGTGCTCCGCAACAAGAGAGGCCACGACAGTGAGAGGCCCGCGCACCGCGATGAAGAGTGGCCCCCGCTTGCCGCAACTAGAGAAAGCCCTTGCACAGAAACGAAGACCCAACACAGCCAAAAATAAATATAAATAAATAAAAATTAAAAAAAAAAAATTTGTATGGAAAGACAAAAGACCCTGAATAGCCAAACAATCTTGGAAAAAAATACCCAAAAAGAACAGAACTGGAGGTGTCATACTTCCTGGCTTCAGACTATACTAAAAAGCTACAGTAATCAAAACTGTATGGTACTGGCACATATACAGACACATAAATCAATGGAATAGAATAAAGAGCCCAGGAAAAAACCCACACACATATGTTCAATTAATCTGCCACAAAGGAAGCAAGAATATACAATGGAGAAAAGACAGCCTCTTCAATAAGTGGTGCTGGGAAAACTGGACAGTACATGTAAAAGAATGAGATTAGAACATTTTCTCACACCATATACAAAAATAAACTCAAAATGGATTAAAGACCTAAATGTAAGATGTGAATCCATAAAACTCCTAGAAGAGAACATAGGGAAAACACTCTTTGACATACATCGTAGCAGTATTTTTTTGGATCTGTCTCCTAAGGCAAAAGAAATAAAAGCAAAATTAAACAAACGAGACCTAGCTACTTAAAAAGCTTTTGCACAGCAAAGGAAACCATTGATAAAATGAAAAGAATGGGAGAAAATATATGCAAATAATATGACCAATAAAGGGTTAATATCCAAAATATATAAACAGCTCATACAACTCAATATCAAACAAATGAACAACCTGATTAAAAAATGAGCAGAAGACCTACACAGACACTTTTCCAAAGAAGGCACACAGATGGCCAACAGGCACATGAAAGGATGCTCAACACTGCTAATCATCAGAGAAATGCAAATCAAAACCACAATGATATCTCACCTCAAACCTGTCAGAATGGCTATCACCAAAAAGACCACAAATAACAAATGTTGGCAAGGCTGTGGAGAAAAGGGAACCCTTGACAGTGTTCGTGGGAATGTAAATTGGTGTGGCCACTGTGGAGAACAGTAAGGAGGTTCCTCAAAAACCTAAAAATAGAGTTGCCATATGATTCTGCAATCCCACTCCTGGGCATACATTCCCACAAAACTCTAATTCAAAAAGATACATGCACCCAATGCCATTGCAGCACTATTCACAAGAGCCAAGACATGGAAACAACCTAAATGCCCATTGACAGATGAATGGATAAAGAAGATGTGGTACATATATACAATGGACTACTACTCAGCCATAAAAAAGAACAAAATAATACCATTTGCAGCAACATGGATGGACCTAGAGATTATCATAGTAAGTGAAGTAAGTCAGAAAGAGAAAGACAAACACCATATGATATCACTTATATATGTGGAATCTAAAAAATAAAACAAATTAATGAATATTTAAAAAAAGAAACAGACTCACACATGCAGAGAACAAACTAGTGGTTACCATTGGGGACAGGGAAGCGGGGAGGGGCATAGAGATACAAATTACTATGTATAAAATAAATAAGCAACAAGGATATATTGTACAGCACAGGGAATATAGCCAATATTTTATAATAACTTTAAATGGAGTACAATCTATTAAAATTTTGATTCAGGTACACCTGAAACTAGTATAATATTGTAAATCAATTATACAACACTAAAAAAAAACAAAAACAAGAAGAAAAAAAGTCAATGACCAATGTTACATAATTGAAAGATTTTCATCCACTGACCTCCTGGAATTCACTGGCCTGGATACCTTTAGTGCTTGATTCATGGCTCTTTAATATGACCTTTTATAATATTTATCTTTTGCATTTTGGGCATCGCTTTTTTCAGATGCCTCATCTTTCAGACCCTAAAACAACTGACCTCTGCCAGATGGTCCAACAGATGGTTCTACTGGTCCTCCAGGTACGACACTGAGAAAACTCTGACCCTGAGGAGTATTTCAGTTAGCCATCACCTACTTCAGATTAGCCTTATCTCTGAGTTGTTCAACGGCAGTAACACTGAGCCTTTCTTGAACAAGAGAAGGGACTGACAAGATGGATCAAACGTTTTGCTTGACACAGCTTCAGACTGGTTAGCCTAGGACAGCTAGGCCCTAAACTTTATTTGAACTTCCTAACTACAACTTGTTTGTTCCTTTTAGGCCCAAACCTCTGACTCAGGCACTTCAGCACAAATAAACATTTCCTGCCTCAACCTTTCCTTCAGTGCAATATTTGATATAGTTGTTAAGTTGCAGGCCATCCTGCTTGCAGTTTTTAGCATCCTCCTTCCTCCTTCCACAGCCACCTATTCCATGCTCAGAGTATACAACGGCTTTGCTTGCCCACCCCTTTCCTAAGTTGTTTCTGGCTTAGGCTTTAAACATCTCCCAGTGCAATTGTCCCTCTCCCCATATGGCAACAGTCACTCAATATAGTCCTTACTAATGTCCATACGTGCATTTTTTTCCTGTATAGGGCTTTCCAGTCACCAGCCTGCCTGCGTCCAGGGAAAACAAGCACCCTTCCAGTCACCTTGCATCCCCGTCCCCTCCACCCCAAGGTGCTAGGGCTCTCTGGTTACCAGGAACTGGCCTGCCCCCATTCTGGGGCCTAAGGCTTGCCCTTTTGGCCACCATCCTTGCCGCGTGCTGGTGCCCTGGGGTTCCTTCCAGTCACCAACCTGCCCACGTGGTACGGAACCTAGGGCCTTATCAGCAACCATCCTTGCCACACACTGATGCACTGGGGTCCGTTCCAGTCACTGGCCCGACCCTGAGCTCAGGACCCGGTTGCCCTTTCAGAGACTGTGCAGCCTATGCAGTGAGGACCCTGGAGACCCTTCATGCCACCACCAAGTCCGCCCACTGTGGCACCCAGGCCCTTCCAGCCATTTACCTGCTTGAGTGCTGAAGCACCCGCCAGTCACCGTTCGGACCTCGCGCAATTGACCCAGCGGTCTTTCCGGCCACTTCCGGCCTTTGAGCTGGTGCCCCCGGGGGCTCTTCCGATCACACACGTGCAGATCCACAAGGGTTCCGGAAGCTCTGCAGTCACCAGCCTGCCTGTGCTCTGGCCACTGGGGACTCTTGTGCTGGTCTCCTCACTCGCTGGGGACCCAGCCAGGCCCAGAGGCAGCGACGGCCTGTTCCGGTGACCTGATTGCAGTGGTGGATGGGAGGCCTGTTACCAGGTCTGGAGCGTGGGTGAGGGGAAAGATAGAACAACGTACTGCCTTGGGCTAGCAGAGAGGGCCCAACGTTTTAAAAGATGTACTAGCCGTTTATAAAAGGCTTAATTCATATAGTATAAAAAGACTTCTCTCAGTTTTTCTTTCAACCTTTTAGGAGACAAGTTAAAATTCTTTTTGTGCTACGTCGAGGCTTCTAGACCTAAAGAGGTTGCTGACATTGAATAAAAAATAGAGTTAGAAATCACAGGTCTTATATATTTTTATTTTTGCTTGCGCCTGGCTGCATGCGGGATCTTAGTTCCCCCACCAGGGATGGAACCCATGCCCCCTGCAGTGGAAGTGGGGAGTCTTGGACCGCCAGGGAAGTCCCTCACAGGTCTTATTAAGTGAACTTCTTGTTAAAAAAAAAAATCTTAAAAAAACAAATGTTTTCGGCATGGCTTTCGGAAATGGAATCTTTAGGCCACCACCAGAATAGACACCAGGAGCAACACAGGATCACATTTATTTGGTGGGTTAGAAGGGTGGAGCAAAAGGCCTTGGAAAGAAAGAAAGGAAAGAATTCATATTTAGAGGATATTTTCATGTTATAACCATTGTTCTGTGTATGCATTTTATTTCCCTTCTGTATACATAGTTGATAAGGTGATGCCCTTTTTTGAAATATCTAATCTTTCTTCATGTTCCAAATTTTCTGAGAGGCACAAACTATGTTAAAAGTAGAGGTAGTAAAAGAACATATTTTGTTACTATTTTATTAAAATTCATATGAAATCTTATCTTTTGGTTACAAAATGACTAAACCTTCTCTTTGAGCTGCATTTTGTTTTGCTCTGTTTATGGTCCATAATGGACAAATAAATCCCAGTTTGCAACATCTAGTATCCAGATGTTTAAGAATTGTACGAATTCTTAGTTGTATGAATAAAATTAGCCCATTTGTATACTTTATATTGAAACTCATAGGAAATCTTGTCCTCCGTAAAATACTTTTGGAAATGAATTTGAATTTGTTCAGCTGCCTCTGAGCACTATACTTGTCTATACTTGCCCACTGTATTAGTGGTATAGAGGAGGAGGCGAGGAGGACATGGTTGAGGTCCAGGATGGTCACAGTGAGCAGTCACCTTGGACCATTATCATTTTGTTACATGTGCATTTTTGTTTAATGGTACTGTGTATAAAGCGGACAAATAAGTTCTTATTTTAGATAGATAAATTTTCTAGATATTTAGAAATGCCCAGTGTATTTAAAGTAGTGGTAGTAAAATAAGACTTTTGAATAGCTGTGAAAATATTGATGGGAAATATTTTCTTTGGAAATGTAATTGCTAAAGCACTTCTGTGAGCAGTGTACTATCAGCTTTTGAGCATTGGGTTGAAGGACATTGGAAGAGAGAATTGCAAAGGCAAGGTATTAATCCTCACTATTGTGTGTATAGTTGACTATGTTATGCCCTTCTATGAAATATCTAGTCTTTCTACATGTTCTGAGATACACAAAGTATGTTAAAAGTAGAAATAGTAAAGTGACACACTTCATTAATATGTGGGGGTTTTATTGGTTAACATTTGCATGAAATCTGTTAAGGGAAGGGAATGGCTAAACCTTCTCTTTGAGCAGTACCTACTGTACTTAGGTACTGGGTCAGGCAAAGAGGGAGGAGAAGACTGATGTATATGTGCATACTATATGAATACATTGTAAAACAACTCAATAGAAACACCTTCTACATATTATTTTAATAGTATAGACCTGATAATTAATTCTCTTATAAGCATTAAACTTATTGTACTCCTTTGCTTTGTGTTTCATTTTAAATTGAACATTAAGGGAATGCACTATTTTAATTGTATCTCTGCCAATATTTGTTTATCCAGAGGCTTGTCATTTTTGTCATTTAAGCAATATTTGACCATCAGAAAGACAAGATTGCATGTCTATCCTGATTGAATTGGTGTATTATATTCTTGGTTATCCAAATAGTCATGGCCTTTGAGCTTTCAATTGTTAAATATCTTTATATGTGAAAAAGAATGATGCATACTATATGATCTCAACCACAAAACCGTGTGTCACTGTGTAAATGTACAGACACACACACACACACACACACACAGGACTAGAAGTTCAAGTCAAACTGTAAACTCCTTGTGAGTATGGATGTTTCTTTATGTCCTTTGCTTGTTGGGTTCTATAATGCACATATTAACTTTTAAAAGTTGGGGGGGGCAATGTTACTTTTTTAAAAAATCCAGTAGATATTGCTGTTTTTACTTCTTAAGTCTAATGTTCTTGAATAGAACTAGTGGTCCATCTTAACATTTTTCACCAACTTAATGGCCTTATTTCTCTGACTAAAGGCTTATGGGACTCTATCTTTGTGGTTTAGTCATTTCACTAGGATATGTATTTGCACTAATACTTCTTATGAATTGTCTTGGTACACAGTGAACACTTTCAGATTGAATATCTGTCTCTTTTTATTATAGAAAAACTCCCTTACATCATATTCTTAAAACATTTATTTTCTATTCCATGTATTCATTTTGTTTGCCAGGCCACCCGCTACCCTCTCTTTACTCTCTCTGTGACTTTTACCAATTCTTACTTTTAGGTCACTGATTCACTTCTTGGCAGCTTTGTTTTTGCTCTTCACTGCTTTGACATGCATTTTAAATGTGTATCTTTTCTCCTCTGTTTAATTCCTTAATTTTGGAAGTGCTCTTTTTATCTTATTCTGTTTTTACATTATCTTATAACTCATAGTCTCATTTTCATAGTGGTAGTTTTCTTTGTAATTTCCTTGAAACTATGAAGGGTTGTTTAAACTTTTCCCTTTTATATTCTTTTCCTTTCATTTTTGTTTTCTTTTTTAAAAGAATACTTCTAGGGTGAGCTCCTCTCCTCTGTCTCTCTTTTTCCTAATTTCTTCTGCCTTCCTGCCTTCTCCCTTCATCCTCTCTCTGGAGAATCCTCTACTTCTTCCTCCTCCTCCTGCTGCTTCTTCATCCTCTCTTCTCCTTTTATAATTTTACATAGTTCCCAATTTTATTTCCCCTACTTATCCATGAATCAGCATATGGATAATATTTCTTTGAGGAATACATGTATACAGTTATTTTTAAATGCTAGTTTGGGGAATTCTCTCTGGGCCCACTCCTGGTACCAAAATGGTGTAATAGGTTTCACTTTGGCTTTCTTCACTATCTACATGGATACTGGATGAATTTTCATCTTAGACCATGAGCTGAGGAGCTGAAAACAAATGGATAGAAAAAATGTTATGGCTTGGTTAAACTTCTAGTGCAGGCTTAGAATTTCTCTTCAATCATTTCACACATTTTATCTTCTCATTGCACTAGGTTCTGTGGGAAGACTTTCTGCCTAAGTTCTATGAGGAGGCATCATCATGCCAAAAATATGCTTTTTATATTTGGATATATTAGTAATTTTTTTCTTTTTTGTCTACTCATTTACTTACTCCTCTATGCCTTCCTTTCTAAAAGTGGAGCTTTAGAATTTCATTGCCAATATAAACCAAATTGTTAAATTACATTCTCTAAGCTTGGAACCTAAGTTTTAAACTCCTTCCATAGTTTTAGAGCTGATTACATACTCTCTTATTTTAGCTTCTTTTCATTCTCTTCAGTTGTTTTTCAAGAAAAAGTTGCTTTGTGCTTTCATGTACACCATTTCCCCCAGTTATGTATTTGTCAGCAAATGTTACTATATGCAGTGTAATAAGAGCTACATTTATAGAATGCCTACAATATGTCAGGAACAGATCTTTGCATAATTCTGTTTTAGGAGACAGATAACTTTTCACATTTCTCAGAGGAAGAAAAGGCTCAGAGAGATTTTAAAATTATCCTACTTGTAGACCTACTGCCCAAGATTTTATCTCAGTTTGTTTGTTTAAAGCTGGTGGGGTTTTTTAACTACATGTTTTGTTTGGTTTGTGTAATTGTTATGATACACTACCTGCAGCCAGAAACAAAGATCAAAAGTGTAATGTTTGCTTGATTTCAGAGTTATGGTCTAAAGGCCATGTATAACATCATCAATAATATCGGTTCTCTCTGTTTTGTTCTCAAAAGCTTGCTAATACATTTGGATTATACCTGTTCACTATGTATGCTCTCTACCTCAAATGATCATTAGATTTTTGAAGGCAGACATATCTTTCTGTAGAACCTAAAACAGTGCCCCACATCTGAGTCCTTCAAAGAGTAATGTTGCCTAACTGACATGAAAACTCCAGAATGAATCCTTGATGATGCACTGAAGGCAGCCTAAAAGGGCTTTTATCCAATGTAAATGTTTAAGCCTATCTCTCAAGAGGTAGGGAGCAAATATATATTGTAGCCCTCCCTAATTCACTCTGTAGCTGTATCAAATAGAGATAGTCACAAAAATATGGGAAAATTGTTACCTCCATGACTTAATTTTATTTCTATAATTAACTTTATAGTTTTAATTAATTAAAATGTTAAAGGTGAAGTGATTATGCAATGCATAATACAAAATATGCAGTTTGGTCTAGAGCATACTAATTAAGCATTTCTCTTCTTTCCAGTGGAAAGCCCTAGAATAAACAATTTATATATTAGCAAAGACCTGCCTTCATTTTTGGCCTGAATCATGGAATGGCAGTATGAGCACAGATTCTCTATCATTTGGGCATTAGCAACATATTTCTCATTCTAAATGAAGATGTTTAAGGGATATCCTATTGTAACAAAAATATTTTGGTGGCTCTAATATCAACAATTTCTATTTCTATAGGTAATATTATTTTGAATATTTGCTAAATGTATTTTTTGCTATTTTTAATTAGTACCAGTTAATTTTGTAAAATTAATATTTTTAAGTTAAATTAAGCTGGATCTCTTTAGATTTATTATGAAGAAACTGTTTCCTTGCCCTGTTACAATTCTGAAATGCTGGCCACCATTTATGAGTAAAATAAATAAAATCTTGACAAATCTCATTAGTTTGCCTATTAAGATAGCTCTGGTTTGATGGATAAGAACGATAATACATCTAAAAGACATTCTTGCAGTGGGTGCCGATCTGAAAGGAAACTACATTGTTATCAACATGAATAGTTCTCCGTGATGTGCAGTTCAACAAAATCATCCTTGGTATGAATGTTGTAGGTTTGAGAATTAATAATGTAAAAATGTGTTCCAAAAACCAATGATTGACACATTAAAAATTAAGTGCCAACTAATCTTTTTTCTTTGTAAATTTCCCATTACACTCTCCTGTTCTTATCACAGTACTTTCCACATATTCAATAGCTGTGGCCTTTTAAATTATTGTATGTGATAATTTAATTATAATTTTTCCAGTGTATGTTTACTTAACTGCTTTGACTTTTCTATGAATAACCCATTCATAATATGAAGAATGTGAAAGCTGGATGTTAAATGGAACTATTTTAATCTTATTTGTGTCTGAGGCCACAGGATATTAAGTAGCAATAACCTCCTATTCCCAAATTAGGAGAAGACCATCTCTGCAGGGCTTGTAAAGGAGGTATGTAAATACCAATTTGCTCACCAGCTTCAGTGTATAAAAACAAGTAGAGGTTGCAGAAGCAGGGGTATTAGAGAGAGAATTTCATGGGGAATTTGTAAGGCATTTTTTTCTTTCCCCTAATGGTAGGACCGAAGCTCTGAAGCTCAAATTTTCAGCGGGGAGTTAGATAGTGGTGGAGAAGCAGGGAAAGTTCTTCTTCTCTTCTCCCTCCCAAGAAAACCTCATAGATTTCTGCCCATGGCTGTTTCCCACTATTCATGGAACTGGAATTTGAGCCATTTTATACTATCTTAAAGAAAAGAATAACATCTAAAAATAGGGTATTCCATAGGAGGAGATACATATGTTAAATTTAAGGAACTGGAGATTAAACACCGAATCCCTTAATTGGCAGCCAGAAGTGACAAAGTGTTCAAAATAAAAGATTCACCATTATCCTTCTCACCAAGACACTGGCGGATCCTCAGAACCCAAAACTGCCCAGTTGTGCTTGACCAAATATTCACAATTGGCCATTTCTTACCCTCCAATTTGTCTTGACCAAACTTTAGTTAGGCTTATCTCCTTCCTACAGTCCGCTGAGCGCAGCTTGCTCCAAAGCCTTAGGAAGCACTAAAAAAAATGGAACCTGTTCCCCTACCCCACACTTATCAGCTTCTCCTGGGAATCAGATGACCACAGGGAGACCCTTTTCCTATGAAACCCCACCGGTCATTTCCCCTTGCTTGTCCAGAGTCCCCTTAAAAGATTATGCTTGTCTCTGCTTACCCCTTCTTTACATTGTGGAAGAAAAACTTGCTCTGTTTGATTTTGAAACCCAGATTTCTGAGATTGGAGAGCTCTCACAACTGCAATTGTAATTCCTTCTAATTAAAATCTCTCCCTATCTAAGTTTGGATTTGTTTATATTTGACATACTTTATGTACTTGAAATGTTCATGTTGGAGGCAACAGAATCCCAAGCAAAAAAATACTTGAAATAAAAGGTAATTTATGAGTACTAAGAATTTCAGAGGTGCTTTTGACTTCAAATAGGAGGAAATATTCACAAGGTCAAATGACATCATGATATGCTCTTTCTCCATATTTTGGCTCTACATTCCTCTTTGTTTACTTCTTAAGAAAGCTCTTCTAATAGAGAGACAAAAATGGCCACCAGCACCTTCTCAAAAAGATCCTGAAATAAAGACCCCCAAGGTGAAGCAGCAACAAGAAAGCTTTTAATTATTAAAAATTAAAAATAATTTTTCCTCTACCCTTCTAGGTTCTTGGTTGAGCCCCCCCACCCTATAATAAAAAAGACAAATTAACAGGAGAAAAACAAACAGAAATTTAATAACTTGTATACCTCCTTCATATCAATACATGGAGATACCCAGGAAAACTGAGTAACTTCCCAAAATGGCCCAAGCTACCACTTAAAATAACATCTTCAGCTAAAGACAAAAGAAAATGTTGGGTTGAGGGGGAGGCCAGTTATGGGAGCACAATAAACAGGCAAAGCACAATAAATAAGGGTATGGTTGTGATGCAGATTTAAGTCTTTGCCTTCTCCATTGATAAGTTTCTAGAGATTCAGAGTCATCCTTTTTTTCCTGGTACAGAGAGGGAGACACCCTTACAAGTGGAGATTTCCCTTATAAATGTAAATACAAAAGGATAATGTCTGCGTGGTTTTCAGGGCTTCTCTAATGCCTGCTGTTTTAAAAAAAAAAATCAGCCTAAAATAATCCTTATGCCAAAGAAGTGTATTTTGAGTTGACAAGTTCTGCTCCCCATCAGCCACTAGGAGGAGGGTTGGTCTGCCCTTTGGGTTCCTGGACCCAATTTCCAATGTGTAGGGCTGTAGGGCAGTTCCCCACACCAAAACCAAGCAGTTCGTCGAACACCAGCTGGGTGTCCTATAATACAACTCAGTTCTGATAGTAGCTACCTAGAGATAGCATCAGATCCCACAGGTTAAGGGTTCAGTCTACAACACTGCCACCGCCCCCCATCCCCACCCCCCATGCACTTCAGAGGCCAACTGCAGGCACAGATTATCACCTGTGCTTCTGAATGGCTGTAAATCAGAGGTTCCCAACGACCCCCTCCTTGAGTTCAATTAATTTGCTAGAGTGGTTTACATAACTCAGAGAAACATTTTACCTACTAGATTTCCAGTTTAGTATAAAAGAATATAACTCAGGAACAGCCAGATGGAAGAGGTGCATAGGACGGTGCATGGGGAAAGGGTGTGGAGCTTCCAGGCTCCTTCTAGGTGAGCCACTCTCCCGAAAACTGTGTTCACCAACCTGGAAGCTCTCCAAACCCCCATTCTTTTGGATTTTATGGAGACTTCATTACATAGGCACAATTGATTAAATCATTGGCCGTTGGCAATTGAACTCAATCTCCAGCCTGAGTTCCCACCTTCTAATCACAGGGTTGGTTCCCCTGGCAACCAGCCCCCATTCTTAGGGTACCTAAGGGCTTTCCAAATGTCACCTCATTAACAAAACGCAAGACACCTGTATTGTTCTTAACACAGGAAATATCAAGGATTTTAGGAGCTGTGAGCCAGGAACTGTGGAGGAAGACCAAATATATATGCGAAATATGAATGAATGACCAAATATATATTTCTTATAACTTACAGTATCACAGTCTGAAATGAGACTGTTGTGCCTTCTGGCAGTTAGCTGAGATTTTACGTGTTACAGGCACTCAGGTGGTTAAGGAGAAAGAAACAGGAAAACAAAAATGTGATATACGAGGCAAAGCAAGTTGATAGTTGTCAGTTTTCCGAAGTAGATGTTCTGTGGATAAGCAATTCTGGGAAAGTACATACTCCAGTTTAAATTTAGCAAGGAAAATGGACAGTTTAAGAAAGCACAGTTTCTTGTTTAGCAGGAAGACCAGTTGCTTTAGGCTAGGGGCTTGCAACTCTTGATGTAGAGGTAGCAAAAACATCTTAACCCTTTATAACCGCTAGGCCTAAATGGTCTCTTTAAAACAGTACACCTCTTTCCAGGTAGCATCAGCAAAATTCTGTGGATGTTGGCTGTTACTGGCCCACTTTGAGTCAAGTGCTCCTCTCTGAAACAATTGCTCTGGACTGAGAGATACAGAAGTTTCGCTTGACCAGACCTAGGTCTTGTGCCCATCCTTAGGGAGAGGGACTGAGTTAGTCTCACCTGAACCACATAGTCTGAGAATAAGGGAGGCATGGTTCTCTATTAATAACTTGAATGTCGACTGAGAAAGAATAAAGCATCCCTCACAGCTGTAATCTGGTAGGGATCTCTTGCTGAACGTGAACAAAAATTCACATAATACCAGCATCACATGAAGTTAGCCTGTATCCATGATGGAGTGTGGCAAAAACATGGTCACTCCATAATAATTTCTGTGCTCAGACAAAAACAAGAACACTGTGAAAACCACAAAACCGTCCACACTTGTCCGTCTCCCAGCTTACAAGATGGATGCTGCATCTTTACCAGTTACGGCCCTACTTTATTTCTCACACATCCTGGGTAAAAATTATTAAGATATCCAGTAACCAATTTGCCTCTGTTTCCTGACAGCACCCAATCCAGACCAAATCTCTACTTACTTGAAAACTCGCCAAAAGCACCACAAGCCGAAATCCTAAAATAAGCTCCTCTTAATAGCCTCTTGTTGACAGTTTACCATGATATGCAGGTTTCTTTGCTGCAGCAAGTAATAAAACCAGATATCTTTCCTGGTGGTCTTTGGCTGATAAGCATCAACACCACTAAACTCCTGCTTAGGGAATCTTGGCTCCTTTTCAATGACCACTGCTTTTGTGCATGGAAAAAATTAGAGAAGCATATAACATATATTTATGCTGAACAGGAATGAGAAGCCCTTGGGTGACAGAACACAGATGGCTTCATATTCATGACAGTGTGAAGATGCTACTGATATTCAGCTTTAGTTGGTATTTTCTTCAACATCTAATGGAGTAGTTTCTAAAGCAGAGACAGGGACTTTAATGTTGAGCTATTGCTTGAGGTTACATCAGAATAAGATAGAGAAAGTGTTAGTAAGCAAAATTATTTCTCAAAGGTTTTGGAAATTCATGTTTTAGAAAGACAATTAATGATTTGCATTTTGAAAGGCTGTGCTAGAAAAATAAATAGGTAGTTTTCCTTTAAAGCCTTAACATTTCGTTTACCAACTCATCTTCCCTTTGTCAGAAGGCAACTCTACCTAGAGGCATCCAAGGCGATCCTGCTGTTTCTCAGCTATTCAAGGCATTCCACAGGCTGGACAGCACTCCATACCCATGATAATTCCTTTCATCTCTCCTTCCCCCACCCTTCCTTCAGGGTTCTTTGCTAAGGAGAGATGCAAATTTGAGAAAAAAGGTTAATGGCTGTTAATAGCTAAATGTTTCCTTTTCAGGGGTAAAATGCTATTATAGAAAACAACTCTTGGCCTCTGTTGCAGATGGTATGAGTTTTAATTCTGGTACTTTTATGTACAGGCTTTGCTGGGCAAGTCATTTGTTCTCTCTGAACTACAATTTTTTATCTGAAAAAGTAATCTTCATTCAGTTTAGCACTTCCTGAGGGCCTTTGATGTTTCCAGGCCCAAGGATAACCACTGGGTTCACAACTATGCCCCTGAACAATTCTTTTGTTCCTACCACACAAAATTGTTATGAAACTCAAATTAGACCATTTATATGAAAGCGTTTGGACAATTACATGTTATCATTAGGATGGTAGCATGTGAACACTTCCTTCGTTGCATTCAACCATAGAAAAAGGTAAGAGTGGGTATTTCAGGGAAAGAAATTGGTTAAGGATGGAAAAATCTTTTGTCAGAGATAACTTTTTAAGTTAATTCCAAAGAAATTACTGCCCAAACTGAAGGACTGCTATCTCCATAGTTCTATTCATTAAAATGTACACCAAAAAGCTATTCTTTCTTTTATGTTCAAATTAAAGTATCTTATTCTTTCCTTCTAGCCTGCAACACCAATATGCTGTAGAGAGGGACAAATGAAATAAAACATAATCCCATATTAGTTTTCTATGCTGTGTAACAAATTATCACCAATTTAGCAGCTTAAAACAACATATGCTTATTATCTCACAATTTCAGTGGCTTAGGAGTCCAGGTCTGGTTTAGCTGGGTACTCTGCTCAGGGTCTCACAACACTTCAATCATGGGCTGTGTCTAATCTGGAGGCCTGATTGGGAAAGAATCTGCTTCCAAGCTCATTCAAATTGTTGGCAGAATTAATTAATTTCCTTGCACCTGTGTGATTGAGGACCCTGGCTTTTTTGCTGGCTGTCAACTATGGGAGCCACCCTTAGGTCCCAGAGGCTAGTAACTACATTCCCATGACTCATGGGTTTCTCCAACATGGCCACTTACTTCATCAAGCCACTCTGGGTCTAGTCCATGTTTAAAGAGCATTCACCTGATTAAATCAGGCCCACCTTGGCTAATCTCCCTTTTGATTAATTCTGTATGGACTGATTTGGGATCTTAACTATAGCTGCAAAGTCCCTTTATCTTTGCCATATTCTATGGCTAGAAGCCAGTCACAGGTCTTGTCCACACTCAAGGGGAGGGTATTTTACAGGGCATGAAATACAAGGGAGTGGGAATCATGCAAGCTACCACAGTGCTTAAAAAGAATTAAAGGGAAGATCTTTTTTAAAAAAATCTAAATTTGATTTTTTAAAATCAAATGCACTGTACCATTTCCTTAACTCCTCTATCACAGTTGTTTTTGTTTTGTAAGCTGCTTTAGGAAATAGACCAGTATCCCTCCAGGGGAGATAAGAAGTGCATACACGTAGTGGATGGAGAGAGTATGAGGGCTATATTGGTGATATTATCAATAATACTACTTAACAATTAACTATGGGCCATGAATTATTCAAAGTATTCTGCATGAATTACTTAACTTAATTCTCACAACAACCTTATGAGGTAGGTACTATTATTATATAAAGTAAAGATGTGATTATTTGGAAGATCTACATAGGAATGCCTAGTTATATTTGCGCCCTTCGTGCTTATTGTGGTGTATATGTAGTTGCTCAATCCAGATTTGTTGAATAGCCTAAAATATTTATGGTTAACATTTAGAGTCTACAATACTTAACACAGACATTAAACCAAAGGTTCTTGGCAAGTTGTAAACAACAAACAGCATGCTGGTTGTTAGGTGCTCTGGGTTTCTAAACTTGACCCTGCTTTTTCACTTACTGAGAACTTGAAATAATCACTTTAACTCCCTAGATCCCCAAAATCTTTCCTTTAAAATAAGGATTTGAAACTAGATCACCTGTAAAGAGTCTCTCTGTACTTAAGTAAAACACATTCAAAATGCATGGGGAATTTTTCACACAGGGTCCACCTAATAACCAAAACACATTTCTAAGTACTTTAACCACATATACTTATAGTAGGAATAATGCTAGGTGAGTGAAGTTCATATTTGGGCAAGGGTTTTGTGACAGGACAGACAGGTTTGTGTTCTAGCCCTAAAACGTATTAGCTGCAAGTGAACCTCTTTGAGCATCAGTGTCTTCCCCTGTGAAACTTCAAAAAGAGAACTTCCTTGCCAACCTGTTTTGGGAATCAATTAAGATAACTTACATAAAGCAATTAGTATAATGTCTGGTGCCATGATGCTGCTCACTTTCTCTTTTTCTATGGAAAAAAAGAAATCTAAAAGAACAATCTGTAAACAAGACCAAATGAATTTTATCTTCATATAGCAATTCAAACTTTGAAAATATAAACTTCTTAAATTTTCCTTTGGATGTTTATAAACATATAACACCCCACAGTAAGGGTGTGTGTGTGTGTGCGTGTGCGTGTGCGTGCGCGTGTGTATGTATGATGCTATTGTGTGAATAAAGTTCCCTTGTTAGCTGAATGAATCTTATAAGTTGGGAAACTTGAATATAAAATGTCTCCCTTAGTGGTTATAAAGGAAAGTCATGTGTACATTTCTGAATGTTCCATTACACACACTTTAATTGCAGTGGTATTTTAATTGCACAGTGATTGCAGTTTTATAAGTGAGACTTATAAAAATAGTCTATGCTATACTATATTGAATGAAGCATTTCAGCGTTTAAGAAGATGATATAAAAAGAGTTGTAAACTACATTAAGCTCTTTTTTTTAAGGTGATTGCTCTTTAATTCCACCTTCACTGCCCATAGGCTGAAAACAGTTGGAAAATGAACATTGTAATTGACTAGCATGGGAGATTTTGACACTTACTTGCAGTGTTGAGGGAAATCAGTTTCTGTACATCTTCTGAACTAAGCTAAAATCTCTATCTAGTGCATTCCTATTAAGTGGCCATCTTATCAACCTTCCCTTTCTATGTTTCATTCTAATTTCTTTGTGGGATACCCTTGCTCATATAATAAAATATAAGCATGGATATGTTATGCTTTTAGGATCAAGCATGGCTTCTTTGATCATTCCTTTGTGGATATTCCAGGTATTAAGAAAACACATGGTTGAAAAATTACATTTTTAGAAGTCCTATGCCCACAATATCTGCTTCTGTACTTTCATACTCTTCTATTATTACTTTCAATTTCCATTTTTTATCCCACTATATTCAAAGAAACTAATATCACCATGAATAACATGCTGATTCAGACAGATTTTTAAAAGAAATTAAAAAGACCAAAGATCACAGCAGCTGTTTTTCATCTAAGTTCCTTCTATCCAGGACCACTTTTCGAATGAGTGACTAATATTTATGAGGCTCTAGGCATCAGAATCTGCTGGGATTGAACCAGCTTACTGAAGGATAATACAATAAATAGTTGTTTGAACCATTTTGCTTCTGAATGAACAGACTCAACTAATTCTGTCTCACATGTCCTTCTTGGCATATGTGCAGTTGAGCCTTGAACGATGTGGGGTTGAACTGCGCAGGTCCACTTATAGGCGGATTATTTTCTATAGTAAATATTACAGTACCACGTAATCTGTGATTGGTACATCCACTGATGCGGAACCACCTATGCGGAACTGCAGTTATTCAAAGGTCAACTGTATTAGAAATAGTTTTCCTCCTAATTTAAAAGTACTATTTTTATATGTTTGTAATTTTCTCCTGTCCAGAACTGAAAATTGGCAAAATCTAGAACAAACAAATGTGATTGTGTCAGCTTCCTAACCTATGAAATAAGGAGGTTGGGAACTAATTGGCTTTTAAGGCTTTTCTTCTGAGTCATGTTCTATGGTTTTAGTTTTCTAGGCTCCCATATTTCTTGATCAGATAATCGAAAAAAAATTTGGTATCCTTTATTTCTTTTTTACTTTCTTCATATTCCAAGGGCTTGCTTGATTATTTAATGAGATTAGGAATACATGCATAAAATGGGGTCACCTTCTTCCCTGAAAACAATTGAGGGCAAACAGCATGGAAAAATAAAAACTCAAACAAACTTGGTGAAAAAAACCCACAAAAAAACCCCAATCCCCAAATCCCCAGTGAATTAGAGTAAAACTGGAACAAATCAAAATCTCAGCCCCAAAGAAATTACATGCCTTTCAGTTCTAGGGCATCTCTCTCACAGAGCTGTTCATAAGTTGGTAGCCTACTAAGCTGGCCATCCCTCCATTGAACCAAAAGGCCATTTACCACAGAGAGGCTAGAGAAGTGTGGCAAAACTCACGTGATACCAAGAAGTTCAGGGGAAAGTGATGATCAAAGAATTTGATAGACATATCATTATCGAAGGAAGCAGATTTTAGTTATGGCTGAGCTTACACACTAAGCAGGTTGAAGCTAAAAATCTATAGTTGCTGATCTGGTTAACTGAAGAGCAGTGGGAGCTAAATCACCATGTAAAGGATTATCAAAGTGCTGGATTCACTGAGAGTCAGGCCTTCTACCAACTGGTAGGTGGAAAATACTCTCAGCATTGAATGTCAGGGAGAAAGAGTTTTAATTCTATTGATCTAAATCTAAGATACTTACTCCTTAATTCATCCCCTGGGTCTTTCTACCTTACAGCATTTAATGAAAGCTTGGCTGTAGAAGATATGTTCAATTGGCACTCACTATCATTTCAACAACATTTTAGTTTGTTCTTCTGTGCTTCACAGTCTGGAAAGCTAAAAACTCTATTTTCTAGCTCCCTTGTAGCTAGGAACCTGAAACCTATGTAGATTCCATAAGTTAGATACATTCCTACGAATTTGGGACTGAAGAAGTATTGTTTCTCTTTTTCTCTTCTATCAAGCAGGGTCATGTTCCTCCCACTCCCACAGCACTCAGTGTTAGTTGCTAGCATCCAGGGTGTCAGGAGGCAGGATGTGGGGTGTCTATTTTGTGCTGATGTGGAGTTATAAAGAATGGCATGACTTTAAAGCCAAGAACTGGAGCCACTTAAAGACCACTGGATTGAAGCTATGATGGTGTGTTTTTGAAGTCAACAGTTTCAGTGACATCTTTCTGATTGGCTCAGTCTTGATATTAGAAGAGGTAGCAACTCCACTGGTGGGTCTGTTCTGTGTTGCTTATCATAGCATAATGCCTGTCATCCCATTCCCTAAAATGTTCCAATTTGTTTTAAATTTATTCTTAAAATAACTAGAGACACTTATGTTCTGTATAACTGGAATCTACTTGAAACTTTGACCCAGAAGGCATTTACATATTCAAAGATGAATTATAAGTATGACATAATCAGTATAGGACATATGCAAAAGTAATGCAAATAAACAAGAGTCAAAACATTAAAAATAAAAGACAAAAACAATTTTAGAGAATAGTTACATATAACACATTTCAGAAACTTTCTACATTAAATCAAGGATATTAAAGAAAATATGCTGTCTCTGAAATAAGACTTGAGAAATGTGATATAAGATTTCAAAGAAAGGAAATGAGAATAAAAGAGAAACATAAACTGGCAGAATGCAGAAAATAAAAGGAGGAAAAGTCATTAAAAGAAAGTCAAATTGGAATAAGCACAAATAGAAAGAAATGAAAGAATGAAATATCACTGAACATCTTTAACTGACATCTATCAATTCATGCCCATTCAAGTTAATACAAATTTGAACGGCCCTAATAGATATATATCAAAATCTATACCCTAAAAGTAGAGAATGTATCTTCATTTGAAATGCCCATGTAATAATTTTACAAAATCAACTGTACATTTGGTCACATACATCAATAAGAACTGCTAATTGTCTAAATATTAAAAAATGAGCATACCTTTGTCTCTTTTCATAATGTAATGAAAACACAAATTAATAATAATAAGAAAAAGCCACTATGAATTAGGAACTAAACACACACATGCATAACTTTTAAAACACTTGTAATTGTGTAAATAAGGAAATAAAAATTAGGAGTCATAAATATTTATCAAATAATCATAAGGAATTCTATACATCAGTGCTAATAGGATATGGCTAAAGCAATGTTCAGTGTTCTAATAACTTAAAATATTTTAAATTTTAAAAAGTGTGGCAGATATTGTTAGTTTCCTAACCAACAGCTTCCTACCCCCTAATTACTTGCTGGCAGAAATTGCTTTCCACACTTTAGGCTTAAAATAGCAAATGTTTTGTTGGATATAGTTGAATTTGCAAGTGGAGCTGGGAACTGTTCTAGCTACCTATAAAACACGATTGGTGATAACTCTGATATGGTGAGAATAGTAGACTAGAAAGATAGAAAATACAGAGCGGCCCTTAGAGATATCATTGAGCTGCTAAACCAGCTGTGGAATCACCCTGCCTGCAGACTTCTTGTTATATAAGATAATAAATGTCCTTATTGTTTAAGCCACATTTATGAAGATATTCTCTTTCGACAGAAAGTGACACTAGAAGAATGAAAATAAACAAATTAAGACTCAATTTAAAAGTTAGAAATAGAGTAATACAATAAATAGAAGGAAAGGAAAAGAAGGAAACATTAAAAGAGCAACATAAACTACTCCCTAGTATTTAGTAAGCCTTAAAATAAATAGATATAAAAAACAAACTGAAAATTGATTATTTGAGGGAGAATGGGGTGAACTAATTTAATAAAAAAAAAGCACATAGGATAAGACACTTTTATACAACAGCAATATAGGGATATTTTAATGTGAATATAAAAAGCCAAATTTATGATTACTTGTGAAATACTACATGTAATTTTATTTAATTTAGGAACATCTTAATTTAGGAACCCAGCAATCCCACTCCTGGGCATATACCCAGAGAAAACCATAATTCAAAAAGAGTCATGTACCAAAATGTTCATTGCAGCTCTATTTACAATAGCCAGGACATGGAAGCAACCTAAGTGTCCATCGACAGATGAATGGATAAAGAAGATGTGGCACATATAGTCAATGGAATATTACTCAGCCATAAAAAGAAACAAAATTGAGTTATTTGTAGTGAGGTGGATGGACCTAGAGTCTGTCATACAGAGTGAAGTAAGTCAGAAAGAGAAAAACAAATACAGTATGCTAACACATATATATGGAATCCAAGGGGAAAAAAAAAAATGTCATGAAGAACCTAGTGGCAAGATGGGAATAAAGACACAGACCTACTAGAGAATGGACTTGAGGATATGGGGAGGGGGAGGGGTGAGATGTGACAGGGTGAGAGAGTGTCATGGACATATATACACTACCAAATGTAAAATAGATAGCTAGTGGGAAGCAGCCGCATAGCACAGGGAGATCAGCTCGGTGCTTTGTGACCGCCTGGGGGGGTGGGATGGGGAGGGTGGGAGGGAGGGAGATGCGAGAGGGAGGAGATATGGGAACGTGTGTATATGTGTAGCTGATTCACTTTGTTATAAAGCAGAAACTAACACACCACTGTGAAGCAATTATACTTCAATAAAGATGTTTAAAAAAAAAAAAAAGGAAAAAAAAAGTATTTTTATTATCGTCATTATTTTGTAGTTATTGTAGTATTAGCCAATGGAATTAAGCAAGCAAAAGAAATAAGAAATATATAAACTAACAAGAAGTAGGAAATTTTTCATTATTTGGTAATATGTTCATATGCCTGAAGATAAAAGAAAATCAGCCTAATGATTATTAGAGTAATAATAATATTAAATGGTTATAAAATGAATGAAGGCAGCAGTCAGTAGGTTTTTTCTCTAAAGGACCAGATAGTAAATATTTTTGACTTTCTGGGCCATATAGTCCATTTCAACAGTCAACTTTGCTTTGCATGAAAGCAGCCATAGACAATATGTGAACAAATGGGCATGGGTATTTTCCAATAAAACTAGCTACAAAAACAGGCAGAAGGCCGGATATGGCCTGAGGGCCTTATTTTGCTGACCTCTGAATTAATGTATAACAATTAAAGTCACTTAGATTTGTATAGCATTCAGTTAGAATATGTAGTGAAATAAGCAATCTTATTTATAATAAAAAAAATAGAGTAAATTATAGTTAAGAAATGTGAAAGACTTACATGAAAAAATTTTAAAACTCAATTGAAGACTATTAGAAGCCTGAGATTGCTCTTAGCTTTGAAGACTAACTCATATAAATATATCATTTCCTCCAAGTTAATCTAGAAATTTAATATGACCCATACAAATAATCAACATAATTATTTGCACTCTATTTAACCTCATGTAAAGAAGTAAACAAGAATGCTGAATAAATTGTATGTATTAAACTATATTTGTATTAAAGAATAAAAGGGCAGGCAGATTCAAAGAAACAAAATAGTGAATCCAGAAAGAGATCTCCCAAGTATGAAAATGTAGCATTAGCATTAGTATTAATTAGTATTATTTAGTATTAAATTGTAGCATTTCAGATCAAGTAAATAATCCAAAAAATTTTTGAGGACAACTAGATCAAAAACAAAACGTATTTTTTAAATATCTGTTTTATAATTTTACATTGAATAAGAACTTTCTAAGGAGGCTGAAATCCTAGAAGCTCTGAAACAATGGACAAATCTGATTAAACAACCAAAGGAGCCATGATGATGATGATGATGATCATGATAGTTAATCGTTCCAAAGTACTTAATATGTGCTAGGCATTTTTCTTTTTCTTTTTCTTATTTTTATTTTATTTATTTTTTGGCTGCGTTGGGTCTTCGTTGCTGCATGCAGGCTTTCTCTAGTTGCAGCGAGTGGGGGCTACTCTTCCTTGCGGTGCATGGGCTTCTCATTGCGGTGGCTTCTCTTGTTGCAGAGCACCGGCTCTAGGTACACAGGCTTCAGTAGTTGCAGCATGTGGGCTCAGTAGTTGCAGCACACGGGCCCTAGAGCGCACGGGCTTCAGTAGTTGCTGCACATGGGCTCTAGGGCACATGGGCTTCAGTAGTTGTGGCATGCGCGCTCAGTAGTTGTGGCTTGCGGGCTCTAGAGCGCAGGCTCAGTAGTTGTGGTGCACGGGCTTAATTGCTCCACGGCATGTGGAATTTTCCTGGACCAGGGATCAAACCCATGTCCCCTGCACTGGCAGGCGGATTCTAAACCACTATGCTACCAGGGAAGTCCCTAAGCATTTTTCTAAACATTAAAATGAATTAGCTCCTGAATCCTTCTGAAGACTCTATACCAGGCCTACCCCCATTTTACAGATAGGAATACGGCACAAAGAGGTCAGCTAGTAAGTAGTAAAGGGATTAAAGTTTCTTTAAGGCAAAACAGAACATACAGAGTATCAAAATACAAATAAAACATGCAAAAAGCATTAGTTAGATATATGTCAAAGAGCTTATTTCATTGATATATGATGAATTCTTTCATGTTAATAATAAAAAAATAAATTAAAAAAATGGGCAAATGTAATAACATTCAATTTACAGGAAATATAATATGCAATATATTAACAGATACTTGAGAAGATTCAAATCGTAAATAAAAGAATGTAGAATAAAAATTTGAGGCAAAGATTTTTGCTTATATTGACATTGATCTGAAAGTTTATAATTTATTGTAGTAATTCTGTTGGAAAAAAAAGAAAGCGACAGTAAGAAACAATCATTTGGAGTGCAATTTGCCAATAGCAATTTTTTAAATGCACATATTTTTGATCTAGTCATCTCATTTATGTATACTACACATACATTTATAAACATGATTGAAACATATGTAAAATATGTAAAATGTTTGTCATTTCAAGTTATTAATTAGTAACAAATCCTGGATTGAACATAAAGATTTTATAGTCATAGTCTGGTTTAAAAAATCATGATAGCTACAATTGTAATATTAGAAAATAAAACAAATGAGATTCCTGTCCTTGTATGCCGATATTGAAACATGTAAAAGCTATTCTAAGAAAATATAAAACAAACTATACACATATGCACATATGAAGAGTGTGTATAATGCTCATTTAAACAAAATATTTTAAAAGTATGGATATATGCTTGGGATACTTCTGGATGGTTCACAAGAAACTTAAGAGTAGCTCCCTGTGAGGAAAGGGACTATAGGTTCATACATGCAGCTTCATGTATTTAGGGTTTTTTACCATTGGTTTTTCCAAATAATAATAACTTTAAAAGATACTAAAATAAATGTTGCTTGTCTGAATTTACACAGTGGAAAAATACTTTTTGAAACAAAGGAATGGTTCTAAAATGTAGGTAGATATACTTTAATATGTTTCACGATTTGTTTCCTAAAGAGATAAATCCATGGAAAATTGGAACTTTTCTTGGTAAATAGTAATTCTGAATACACTTTACAGATTCTTTTTCTAAAGTTTTAGACTCCAGTACACATATATAATTTTTCATTCATAGAAAATTTGATGAACATAGTAATATTTTCTGCCTATGACAACATCATAAAGCTTTTAATGAATCTGAGGACAATTACTGGCCTGCAAAGGACTTTGTTACCATTTTTTTAATAAATTTAACCCCTAAGATTGCCACAGTCCACTCTTCCTTCTTGTCTCACTATGTTCCTTTTCTTGCCATCAGTTAAAAATGAAACACCGTATGCATGTTTAACAAACACAAGATAAACACTGAAGATTTTTGTTTAAATGCAGGGTTGAATAATACTGCTTTGTGTTGAACTTGGATTTAATTATAGCTGTTTACTGTTTTATAACATTTCTAGCAATTACCACAGTTGGAGTAGATCTAGACTTTGCCTGAGGTAATGTGTAAAATAATTTAATAGCAAGAACTTTAGTCTGATTATGTATGGAAGTTTATGGGAGTATTATTTCTGTTCTTTTTGGTTTGAGTGATGGCTTAATTTAAAAATGATAAATTTTAGAGAAAAAGTTAACAATGAATAGAGAAAATGATGCATTATGATCTCTAAAATAAATGCAAGGAACATATTCCCATCCCCTATTAGCGTGGGTATTGAAGCAAGTCATCTCTGTAAAAACCAAAAGTCAGGGAGGGATCCTTTTAAACTAGCAGTCAGTATAGAGATTAGGGGAAATTTAGTAAATATCAGTATATGCATTTCCTTGGGATGACAGTGTTCATTTAATATACTCATCCTTTTATATCAAATAGTTCTGCAGAGGTGCAGCACTGAATTTTTCAAAAGAAAAAGGAAATGGCCCCTACAGTGAAGAAATTTACAGACAATATATGATCATATGTTTATAAGCTAACACTTCAGCTAGTACATATTATGCAGTTTCAACTCATTGCTATAATAAAATTACTTTATGGTAGATGAAGTGTTAGGCCCTTGGTTAAAAATATTAATTATGTGCCAAAACATAAACTAAATCTTTATCAATGAAGACAAAGAAAAGTTACTGAGAACATCAATTATAATATGAAACAGGCAGATCTGACAAAGCTTTACCATTAATAACTTATGAACAAACGACATGAGGGAACAACATTTGTAGAAAAAGAAAGAAATGATATCTTACCTTCTCTATTTGTCCTTTTCCCCTGCCACTAAATATTAGATTTAATTTAAGAAAGAATGAATATATGAAGAAGCATATGTTCTTCCTACGTATGTTTTGTAAAAGAGAATAATGCTATCATAATAGGACACCCCATGGAAAAAAAATCACCAGCATTTGACAAGGTGAATATGGTTATTGGCCTCTTATCCTTAGTCTGTCATAAACATAAATTCTTTATAATCTGAAAACTCCTTAACTTTTCTTGGTCTTAGTTTCTTCATTTCATATATTAATTAGAGGAGTCCTCTTAAAATTCAATTTTAAGCCTTTTCCAGGTCTAAAATTGTATGATGCTTCTTGTAATCCTTGTTTATGCCTACAAAGTCTACAAAGGTATAACAGAAGAAAAAAATCTGTTAGAGGATCTGTTACAAAACACAAAGAGTCATGAATATGTCATCCAAAGGACGGTATAAACTTCATTTTTTCCTTCCATCTTTCAGTGCATACAGGATCCACCTCAGCCAGACCTTCCTCTCCCTTTTCTCTCTATGGTTCCCTCAGTCCTGTCTTTCCTCACCCATCAGGATCAAGGTCCTTCAGAAGTGTCACAAGGCTCCCTAGGTACTAGATTTACACTCCTGGTTCTTTCTAGGAAGGGAAAAATAGATTCTAACTCTATATTACTCAAGGGGTTTTAGATCCTTTAAATTTTTCAGAGCAGACAAACCCACTTTTCTCTTGCTAATATTGACAGCTATTCATAACATAACTGCAAAACATTATTTTATTTTATCTCTACCTCTTTGTGCTTTATTTTTCTTAAGGATACCAGCCCCCTCCAGAGATTAAGGAAAAGAGGAAGGATAAAGGACGTGAACTAGAAAGAAAATTTCATGCTGCAACAGAGAATTTCTTGGAGGGCTTATCGTATTTCTCTACTATTCACCATAGTTTGAAAAGACCTCTGATAGGACCAACCACATAAATCATGAAAACAAATGTCTTACAATATGTGCTTTAAAGAAGTTTGCACTCTAATAAGAAGGCTATGGCATGATGTAGGTAAAAATAATAAGATAACAAAGTGTGTACCAAAAACGAAGGACAAAGCACCTTGAGACTTCAAGGTCAGTAAGATCGCAGTGGTTTCCATCGACATTCTTTGACTTATAAGGGAGCAATATGCCAGTTTTCCAGCTTCTCAACTGGACTTCTGAAGTTTATCAAAGGCAAAAAATTATCCCCTTTCCATTAGCTCACTTCTCAGCACCTAGCATTGTCTCCTATTTAAAAAAGATAAGGTGAATCCTTGTTGATTTATTGAAACATGCAGCTACAGTACTATGCTTATTCCACTGTGAAGGGAGGAAGGTCAGTGGGATTGTTACTCCTCGTTTATTTTGTATTGAAAGGATACAGGTGGCTCACTTAGGCTCTTATTTCAAGCCACAACCACACAAATCATGCTAAAATTAAAACCCCAAGGGATAGACTTCCCTGGTGGCACAGTGGCTAAGAATTCGCCTGCCAATGCAGGGGGCACAGGTTCGATCCCTGGCCTGGGAAGATCCCACATGCTGTGGAAGAACTAAACCCGTGCACCACAACTACTGAGCCTGCACTCTAGAGACTGTGAGCCACAACTACTGAGCCCTCATACCACAACTACTGAGCCCATGTGCTGCAACTACTGAAGCCCGCATGCCTAGAGCCCATGCTCTGCAACAAGAGAAGCCACTGCAATGATGCAATGAGAAGCCCGCCCACTGCAATGAAGAGTAGCTCCCGCTCGCCACAACTAGAGAAAGCCTGTGCACAGCAATGAAGACCCAACACAGCCCAAAAAAAAAAAAAAAAAAAAAAAAAAGAACCTCAAGGGAATTCCCTGGTGGTCCAGTGGGGTTAGGACTCTGCGCTTCCACTGCAGGGGGGACTGGTTCGATCCCTGGTCGGGGAACTAAGATCCCACATGCTGCGTGGTGTGGCCAGAAAAAAAAATTTTAAATTAAAACCTCAAAACCCTCACAGGAAACAACTCCTCTTGGAATATACTTTAATAAAAATGTTTCATATTGAGAGAAATTCTGCCAGGGTCTGAATTAGATGTATAAAATACTAAGAACACTGGATACATCAGCATTTGATGTGCAGCTAGATGGTGAGTGAAGACACATTACTTAATTTTTGAGGATTCTTCTTGTACAGAGTTAGAAAGTGCTTGTATTTAATCTTTGATAAATTCTAAGCACTTCCTTAAGATATTCTTTTCTGCCTAGGGAAATATATTCATTAAAAGAATATTTTAAGATGTAACTTAATGAATAATAGCAAATATTCATGAGAGAGTAAGTTTCTATGTGTTTACTAAAATTTTAAATAAAAATTGACTTAAATCAGTTCAGCAAATGTTTATTTCACATCTACTATATAGAATGTACTAAGCTAGATGCTGTGCTTAAGTAGATAAAATGTCAAAGCAATACTGTACATATTAGTGGGAAAAACTTATTAACATTTAAAATGTAAACTTATTCTATTAACGTTGCTTTGCTATAGAATATGCTACAGGTTTCCTCATACCTTATTTATTTGTGTGTTGCTGGGTTTTTTTAAGGAGTAGAATAACATATTTATATGCTCTTATTTTTCTTTGCTATTTCTCTTTCTTACTATTTTTAAAGTAATATCTTCATAGCATTTTTCAGAAGAAATTTAGATTATAAAACGAGAAGACACACATATGTGGTAATATTTTTTATGCACACCACACAAATTTCACAGCTGATTGAATTTCTTCTTTGGTTGTTGTTAAAATGCACCTCTTAGCAAACCAAAGAAATGTACTACATGACTCAAATTCTCTGTTCTTTGCAGAAGCCTAGCATGGGTACCATTTCAAATTTTTGGCTCCATAGTTTTAAATATTTGATGTTCAAGAATGTTTCCTGCTGACCGAATAACTCTTTCACTCACAAACATAGGAAGGAAAAAAGTGGAAAAGAGAAGCTGAGGGAAACAAATTGTTCTTAAAATACAACAGCTGGCTGAATTAAATTGAGTCAATTACAGATTGCATCTTACATTGAAATACAGTTTTCAGCAAAGAGACAACAATATTGTGATGATTTAGTTTTTGCATGAGATTCTCACTTATTGAACATGTAAAATAGACAAATATAGACATTTATCAGGAAATACATGTTAAAATTTTAGCCCTCTGGGTTGACAGACTGTGTCACTTTGCAGTGACAGTGACAGTAGGGCTAGAAGAAAATTTGAAGATTATCTTTTTATTGTAGCAGTAATTAAGTGGGCAGATGTCTCAATTGTGGTGCAATTGGCCTACTTTTCCACAAGCTAAACTTCTTTGCCCATCTGGACATGGCCAATGACCTACTTTTCTCAATTCTACCAGTATTGTATACTAACTCACGAAAGTAAAAAGTAATCTACATATTATGAAAGGAAATAATGTGGTCGAAATGATGTATGATGTTTAGCAATTACTCCTGTTTTCCTAATATATTTGTTATGGGGTAAATATACTTTCTTATAGGCTATTTTATGTAGATTCCTAAATTTAACCTCAATATATAGCAGAAAGGTAAGCCTAGTTGTGAACACACACACATACATTTTGATTTTGATTTCACATTTTATTTTCACCTTTAAAATACCCTTTTGAACCTGTTTTCCCTTAGCTGGACTTGCTATGAAGACGGCATAAATTTACTGTTTCTTATACACATTTCAGGGAGTGACCTTGAGCCTGAGTCTTGGGCACTGTTGCCTGTGTCTTCCTTATGTGAAATTGTTCAGTATTAGATTTTACATTGATTTTAACTGGAAAATGGATATCTTTCTTGGACTTTTCACTACTATTCATTCTCCATGAGACATTGAACACACTTTTTTCTTTTTGTTTCATTCCTATATATATTCATGAATACATATATAGCTTTAATACATAAATTCACTAAGAATTATTATTATTTTAATATTTTAAAAATTAATTTATTTTATTTATTTATTTTTGGCTGCATTGGGTTTTCGTTGCTGTGCACGGGCTTTCTCTAGTTGCAGTGAGTGGGACACGGGCTTCTCATTGCAGTGGCTTCTCTTGTTGTGGAGCACGGGCTCTAGGTGTGCGGGCTTCAGTAGTTGTGGCACGCGGGCTCAGTAGTGTGGCTCACGGGCTCTAGAGTGCAGGCTCAGTAGTTGTGGCACACGGGCTTAGTTGCTCCGCGGCATGTGGGATCTTCTCGGACCAGGGCTTGAATCAGTGTCCCCTGCATTGGCAGGTGAATTCTTAACCACTGCACCACCAGGGAAGCCCACTAAAAATTATTTATTAAGTCCCTATCCTGTGCTGAGTACTTTGCTGTTGTGGACAAATATGACTATCTTATAATGGATATTTGGAAACTTAGAATATTTTAAATCTTGAATGTTATGTCTACCTCTAAGTATAAAACATAACTTAATATTCTGAACTAAGTTCTAAAGATTTAAATAAAAGGAACATGTTATGGTAATTTGAGACATAGTTTGTCTCAGTCAGATAGACTAAGCTGTTCCATAGTAACAAAAAATCCCCAATTCTCCAAAGATGATGATAATGGTAAAGTTGATAACTTGTTTATTCTACGCATCTGTTCTGGGTCACTGGGAAGGGATAGGGGAAGTACTTTTTGTTCACGGTAGTTGCACATGGAGTCAAGCTGACAGAACCACCACCATCTGGAATATTGCTGGTCATGAGGAAAGTGGAGAAAGGGATCTATGTATGGCAGCACATCTGCAATTTAATGAGCCAGCTCAGTAGTGACGAACGTTGCTTATACTCACAGCTGAGCAGCTAAAATCTAATCACACAGTCCTATCCAACTGCACAGAGAACAGGAAGTACAGTCCTATCATGTATACAAATGGGAAAATAACCAGAAATATTTGTCAAACAGCACTAATAACTGAAGAAACAGTAGTGTTTGACAAACAGTCCCCACCTACTGATCACTGAATACTATTTGGCTCACCCTCTTTCTCTCATATAAAATACATCTATGTCTCCTCCCCAAGGAGATAAACCAAAAGCCTCTTTTAGGCAAAACATCAATTTCAGTGTCCAGGATCACAGCGTTACCTCTATCAGGGAGACTGACATGTGGCAAAACCTATGAACAAAAAGAAACACAAGGTATTTCCCTACCCCATCCCACCATATGCAATGAAGGAACAAGTTCAGTATAACTGCAGTAAACACTCCTCATGAGAAAATAAAGGATAGGGGACTTGTAGAGTTGGGTAGCAATTCTGACATGTCACTGGGCAGACATTTGACTGTGGGGACTATTCCTTGATTAGACTCCAGATTTTCTCCCTAGAAGGAACTCCCCAGCCATTGATTTTTAAAACCCTTTTCTGTGTCTGGTGGTAGGTTCTTACATTTTTATTACCATCTTTGCCCACATTTGAAATGAGATTTCAGACTAAGCTGTTCTTGAGGGCTGTTCAGCTTTCTCATCCTGCTTTGTCTATTCAGAAGTTTGAAAGCCCAAGTATTGCTTTGTGTCTCAAAGAACTGTAAAAAATTTTACTACAAATTTGTGTTTTCTTTCTCTTCTATTCCAGCTTGTTCTGTGTGTAAACACATACACACACACCTATTAGTTTTTTGTGTAACATAATATTCTTTACTCACTTTTACATGACATTTTTGACAAAGCTACTCAGCCCTCCTCCTACTACATCTTTTTCTTTAACTTTTTATTTTGAAATAATTAAAATTTACATAAAAATTGAAAAATAGTACAGAGAGTTCCCATATACCTTTCATCCAACTCCCACCAATATTAACATCTTATATAACAATAGTATAATTATCAAAACCAGGAAATTAACAATATTAACTAGATTACAGACTAATTCAAATTTTATCGGTGTTCCCACTAATGTTTTTCTTCTCTTCCAGGATCTAAGCCAAGACCCCGTATTGTATTACTTGTCATGTCTGCTCAGTCTCCTCTAATTTGTGACAATTTTTAACTTTTTATTTTTCTTTCATGACCTTGACACTTTTGAAGAGTACTGTCAGGTGTTTTGTACATGTTTCTTAACTTGGGTTTGTCTGATGTTTTCTCATGATTAGATTGAAGGTATTCATTTTTGGCAAGAATATCACAGAAGTATTATTCATAGTTATTTTTTGAGATCTCTCTCTCTCCCTTTCTTAACTGTGGCACATTGTTGGAACAGTTTGTTTCCATGTCTGCCACCTAGTGCTAAAGCTAATGCCTCATATTTGAGGCTTTTGTTATAGCAGTACCCCGTTTCTGGGAATCAACTTTGTGTCAGTCATAACAGACAGGTTATGTTAAAGAAAGTACAACTTGCATATCTCAATGCTTAAAGAAACACACGCTTATTTCTCACTCACACTACATGGCAATCACCGGTTGCTAGAGAGGCTTTCTTTGCTCATGGTCGTGGCTCAGGTATTCAGGCTCATGAAGCAGCCACTATTTTCACTGTTTCTGGTCATAGCAGGCAGTATGTTACCTCAACAATTAAATGCCCCAGCCTGAAAGTGACACATCATGCTTCTGCTCTCAATTCAATGTTTTGATCTAGTCAGAGGTCACCAGGAAGTATATTCCTACCATGTGCTTAGAAGGGGGAGGCCAGAAATATTTGACAAACAGCATCAATGATGATCACATTCCTACTATAATACTTTATGAAATTTTAAATGATTTTATAAAATTATTTTCTGATTTTGCATATTATGTGTAATGGAAAAATCTGAAAAGAGCAAAAAAGCATGAAGGATAAACATCACATTATTCCTAATTCAGCCCTCAAGAAATTATGCATAAGTGTTTATGCTTGTTTCCTTGCATTTGCTTTTCTCTGTGTGTGTGTGCGTGTGTGTGTGGTATGTGTGTAACCAGGATCACACTTCAGAAACAGATTTATATACTGCTAAATTTGACTTACTGTAAAAATTTTACTATTTCAGCACAAATTTTTTGAAATGATGGTTTTATTAAATAACTATACTATTTCATCACATATATACAATGACATTTTCATTTATATTTTTCTTTGTTAGATATATTGCTGTTATAAATAAAACTGCTATGATATAATCTATTTAAAATACATTCTCTCTGTTTTTCTACTTATTAGCATGGCAGATGAAAGCTGGACAGATTGTCATGAGATTTTGGAGGCTTATATATGGTGCTTGGTTTATTATTATTATTCCTGGATATTAGCTATCATGAATAAATAAAGCTCTTGCTGCACCATACCTTAAAGCACAGCACATGGAGTGTTCTCACTTACCTGCAAAGCAATTTTATCCTAATTCCAGAACATCACCAGCCCCGCATATGAATTTTAAACTGTCTTTTAAATAAGAAATGTTTTGCTGTTAATCTTCTTGGGGTTTCCAAGCATATCTACAAATTCTCGTGGTTTTCTCTTATTTAAAAACTACACTGTGGCAGCCATGAGAATGAGCCTCTTAGATCTATGATTGCAGGGAGCATAATTGACAGAGGTCCCCAGTTATTGCCCTCTGAAATCCGTCATGGTATTGGCACCGAGGTCACACTTCCCATGAGCTGCTCTCAGCCAGTGACTGAGCATGGCAGGGATACTAAGACAGACAGACAGACCCGTCCTGGGAAACAGAACTCCTCTGACTCTTGATCTTGGCTCAAGGACTCCCCGTCAGCTTTGCTGAAACTTTTTTAGAACGGCACTGCATTTTTTTCTTTTCTCTCTCTCCCACCTTTCCACTAAGAAGCATGCCAGGGACGCTGGCTTGCTTTTGCTTTTCCTTGTTAGGGGGCAACTATGAGAAGAAACTCATCAGTGTTTGAACAGTGTGGAAACCAGAGCATCAAGGTTGTCTGAGAAAGCTAGCTGCCCTGCCTCTGGAGACACTGAGGTTCATAACAGGTGTGTTGCCCCTCCTTTCAGTAAAAGGAGCTCATCCATCCTTGGAGAACTCATCCATCCATCTCCTCCTGCTGAGAGAAGATTGTACTCAGGTCTCAGGCAGCTCATTGTCTAACAAGCTGAAGTAAGTTCCTAGGGTCACATTTGGACACTTTTGCTCATTGCCCCTACCACACATTAAAATGTTTGCTGGTAGTTCAAGATACTATTTTTCATAATACAAAAGTTTCCTTCTTTTATATTCATAGAATTATTAATATTAAGCTATCTTTTCAATCCTGAGATAGCCCTATTTTTTTTCTCAGCAGTTAAATCACTTAATGAACAACTGAATTTGTTTTCATGAAATCAGGTATTCTCATTTGAATTTACTGGAGATTGGACTATTGTGGAACCATGGTTTAATGTAGATGTGTGCGTGTGTGTGTGTCCACAATGAGCTTATGTGTGTCCGTTACATTTGCCAATTATTGCCAGCCTAGGTGTGTTCCATTCAAATACAAATTGCTTGGCTTTCCATTATTTTCTGTAAGACTAAATGGTTTACTTAGCATGGAAATTATCGTAACAGAAAACAACACATCATCTTTACTTAGAACCTATTTGAAAACTTTGGTATATTTTTCCATTTCTTCCATGTTAATTTGTTGGTTCAGGTTTTGTCTACTTATATCAATTTAGATAATTTATGTTTCCATAAATATTTATTTTCTCAGATTGACAGAATGTATGTATTCTGTCTCTATATTTTTAAACAGCTCTGTAGGTTTTTCTTTCCTTTTGCTTCAAATTTTATTTATCAGTGTTTTCTATATTTAACTTGCCAATATTTATTTATGAAACACTTTAAGAAAACAAGTATTCTATTTGTTGTATTGTAATTGATTGTCTATATTCTTATTTATTAATTTATGTTTTAAGTGTTCTGATTTTTTTCTTGCTTTTCTTTGGTTAATTTTTTCTTTCTAAAATTGAATTAATTATTTACTTAATTAATTAAAATTATTTTTTCTCTAAGGAACATATTTAAACCTACGAATCTTTTTTCAATGAGTAGGGCTTCCAGCAAACTTCCTATGTTTTGGTAAGTAATATTCTCACTATTTTATGGATTATTTGCAATGACATTTTCTTATGCTTTTGTAATTTACATATTTTAAATGTAAAGAATAATGCATGCTTGCCGTAACAAACTGAGCAATACAAAGATTTATAAAGAAATTTGATATCTTCTCTACTCCGGATGACCAATGTTATAATTTTCTCTAATATCTCTTTGCACCTTTCTTCGTGCTTCCTTCTATAGATACTTTCAAATATCCATAAATGCATAGTTCCTCCCCCTCATCTATATGTTTACAAAGATGGGATCATTCTCTATATATTACTTAGCTATTTAAAATTTTTGTTTGTTTTTTCTTAGTCATATACCATACTTAGCCTTCCATGATAACACATGTAGAGCTAGCTCATTATTTTTCAATAATCGCTTAATATTCTGTGTTGAAGGATTTAGGCTCAGGCTACGGATTATTTCTCTATTGAGCTTCATTACCCTTTGTAACTAGTGAGATTCATTACAGGTTCTACCAGTTAGTTTTAGTTCATTTAATTTGGAGTATGTTGGAGTTTTTTGTGTTTTTTTTTCCTTTTTCCTTTGTCTTTGGCTCAGAAGACATTATTTGGAAAAATATGAGAGAAGATATGTTAGCAATTTCAAGTCAGATCCAGCTTTAAGTTAGTAGTCTTTCTAACTTTTGTGTTATTCTTTTCAACAAGCCTTGCCCCTCCATCCTCTTCATTTATGACTGTTCGTTCTTTCTCAAATGGAAGTTAAAGCTAGAAATTAAATTTCTCATCAAGATATACAAAGACTTCCATGACATCTCCTCTCCTCTTTCCAGCCTCATCATCGGCCATTCCCCATCTCCAAACAGACACTACACAATCATTTTCAATCCTAGGTTATTCTTTGCTTTTCTGGACCTCCTTATCTAAATTCATGTTTTTCCTTCTGCCTTGAATATCCTTTCTCCTTTTCCATTTCTGACTAATTCTTATACATCCTCAACAGTCAGTTTAGAAAGCACCACTTCTGTAAACCTCACCCCATCTCCACCCCATCCAATTTTAGGCCCATTTCTTTCTTTTGCACTGTCTATAATAGCACCTATCATCCTGTTGCTGCTGTATCTGACAGCCCTAAAAGTGTTTCCTGAGCTTCCCTGACTCCTCAAGTTCTCATCATGCATCTCCTCTTTGTTACCTGGAATAGCAAAACAGTAGCACCTACCACAAAATTTAACATTTAAACATAAATAATAAAGCACATGAAACACATATACATATGTATTTACTTATAAATTAGATAGAATACATAGAGATAACATATCAATATGGACTTAAATCCCCAGATGTCTAAACACAGAATACACTGTTAATCAATGAATATACGTTAAATGACAGATGTACCTTTTTTACTTCATAGGGAAGAAATAACCTTACATGGTTTTATTCTCTTTTTAGATGATGTTCAATGAAGTTTTTGATGGTTAAATTGTAAGAAAGGGCCATGGATGCTTTATACGAGCATGAATAGGATAGACTTTTCTGCCTCTGAATGAAGACTATCCATTAATAAAAACAATTACAATTTACAGTCAGTTCTTTTTTCAATCTCTCTTCACCATCTCAACCCCCCCAAAAGATTTATATTTATAAGAAATATGTTTGTTACAAGCATCACACTATTTTTTATAATCTGGGCACTCAGTAATGTTGGGAATATAGTCCCAAACCACCTGTGTTTTGCCCTGTGAATTACAGGAGCAGCAGCACCAACAATGTTCTGTTGTCACCTTCTGCCCCAGTGGCCTGCTGGCCTCTCTGCTCAGCCCCCTGATTGCTCCTCATACAGAATGATCAATGCTAGAATTAGGATGGACCTTAGCACCAGCAATGTGAGCTCCCTTATGTTACTGATGAGGAAATTGAGGCCCAGAGGTTCAGTAGCTTGCTCATTAGTTTGCAGTGAGTCAGTGATAATGCAGACTCTTATCTCCTTGGTCAGTGTTTCTTTCTTACTTTTTTCCCCCAGTTTTATTGGGATATAATTGAATACAGCACTGTACAAGTTTAAGGTGTACAGCATAATGAGTTGACTTACATACATCATGAAATGATTACCACAATAGGTTTAGTGAACATCCATCCTCTCATATAGATACATTAAAGAAATAGAAAAAATATTTTTCCTTGTGATGAGAACTCTTAGGATTTACTCTCTTAACTTTCATATATAATCTACAGCAGTGTTAATTATCTTTATCATATTGTATATTACATCCCTAGTATTTATGTATCTTCTAACTGGAAGTTTGTACCTTTTGACTACTTTCATCTAATTCCCTCTCCACCCACCCCCTGACTCTGGCAGTCACAAATTTGATCTCTTTTTCTGTGAGTTTGTTTGTCTGTTTGTTTTTGAAGTATAACAGACCTACAACTCTATGTTAGTTCCTGGTACACAACATGGTGATTCACTATTTCTATACATTTCAAAATGATTACCATGATTAGTCTAGCTGTCTTCTGTCACCAAAGATTTTACATAATTATTGGCTGTATTCCCCACATTGTACATTTCATACCCATGACGTATTTACTTTGTAACTGAAAGTTTGTAGCTCAATCTCCCTCACCTATTCATTTCCTCTCCCAACTCTCTCCGCTCCGGCAACCACCTGTTTGTTCTTTGTATCTATAACTCTGTTTCTGTTTAGTTATGTTTGTTCACTTCCTTTGTTTTTTAGATTTCAGGTAAGTGAAATCATACAGCATTTGTCTTTCTCTGTCTGACTGATTTCACTTAGCATAATAACCTCTAGGTCCATCCATCTTGTTGGAAATGGCAAGATTGCCTTCTTTTTATGGCTGAGCAATATCCCATTGTGTGTATATGTATACATATATACACCACATCTTCTTTGTTCATTCAGCTATTAATAGACACTTAGGTCACTTCCATATCTTGGCTATTGTAAATAATGCTGCAGTGAACATTGGGGTGCATATATCTTTTTGAATTAGTAATTTCATTTTCTTTAGATAAATACCCAGAAGTGGAATTACTGGATCGTATGGTAGTTCTATTTTTAATTTTTTGAGGACTCTCCTTACTGTAAGGAGAGTCCTCAAAAACTGGCTGCACCAATTTACATTTCCACCAACAGTGCACGTGGGTTCCCTTTTCTCTACATCCTCACCAACACTTTTTATTTCTTATCTTGTTCATAATAGCCATTCTGACAGGTGTGAGGAGATCTCACTGTGGTTTTGATTTGCATTTCCCTGATGATTAGCGATGTTGAAGATCTTTTCATGTGCCTGTTGGCCATTTGTATATCTTCTTTGGAAAAATGTCTATTCTGGTCCTCTGCCCATTTTTAATTGGGTTGTTTGTTTTTTGATGTTGAGTTATATGAGTTCTTTATATATTTTGGATATTAACCCCTTGTTGGATATTTCATTTGCAATTATCTTCTCCCATTCAGTAGGTGGCATTTTTGTTTTATTAATAGTTTCCTTTGCTGTGCAAAAGCGTCTTAGTTTGATGTACTCCCATTTGTTTATTTTTGCTTTTGTTTCCCTTGCCTGAGGAGACATATCAAAAAAAAATATTGCTAAGACCAATGTCGAAGAGTGTATTACCTATGTTTTCTTGTATAAGTTTTATGGTTTCAGGTCTTACATTTAAGTTTTTAATACATTTTGAGTTTATTTTTGCGTATGGTGTGAGAAAGTAGCCTAGTTTGATTCTTTTGCACGTAGCTGTCTCTTTTTCCCAACACCATTTACTGTAGAGGCTGTGTTTTCCCCATTGTACATTCTTGCCTTCTTTGTTGTAGATTAATTGCCCATATAAGCGTGGGTTCATTCCTGGGCTCTCTATTCGGTTCCTTTGACTTATGTGTCTGTTTTTGTGCCAGTACCATACAGTTTGATTACTTTAGCTTTGTAGTATAGTCTGAAGTTAGGGAACGTGCAGTCAGTTTTATCTTAAGAAGAAGGTAATGTTCAGGATGATTTTAAAAATTGAAGTTTCATTTTGGAAAAATATATATGTATGAAAAGAAGAAAAAATTTTATATGGATATATATTTCTTTTTTAATTGTTTCTGTAGGCATAAAAAGAATGAGCATCAAGGAAAGAGAAGAATTAGAAAAGTAGATAACTTTATGTATTATGTATGTATGTATTCATTTATTGCCTTATAAATTATAATATAGAATTGAGGAAGATAATACAGGGTTTATAACAGTCAGCAAAGCTGATAAAATGATGTGAAGACTCAGGCGAAGCTAAAAAGCTCCTTAAAAAGTCAGAAAAAAATTAAATTAGTAAGTTTTGAGCTTGGGGAAATATTGGTGGAGACTAATTTGAATGAAAATGTTGCTTACCTCTAGAAGTATAATATGGAATCAGAGAACTATCACTTCCCAAATTAGGCAAATTATTTGATTTCTCTGAGACTAGTTTCCTTCACTATAAAATGGCACCAAATGGCATGCCTATCTCCCAGGTTTGTTTGAGGAAGTGAGATAAATACACTAAAAGCCTTACAATAACACAGATTAGTACATAATCTGATTCTAAAGGGAGAAAGGGAGGGATTAAAGTCCACAGCACCAAAATCACCCATTGCCATCCATGTTTAAGCTGTACTTGCAAGTGATTTTTCTTGTATTTGCAAGTAATTGATGACTTGTAAATCCCTATAGAAATGATAATTATAATCCCATAAGATTTCTAATAGTGTCATTATTAGTTCTTTTAGGGATAAATTTTTGGTTAATAAAATCAGTCTACTGAGAGAATCAAAGCAGAGGCTTAAAAGGTTTACTTTGTCTACAATGGTCAAATTAATTAAATTTCATTTTTTCTTAAATAAACATAGTATTGATGTACCTGTTAATGACAATGATCCCTTACGTTTTTTAGTGAGAAGCTGAGCCTAACAAAGGAAATTTAAAATTTTCAGGAGGTGAAATTGGAAAAGATCATGAATAATTTTCCAAAAACTGGAAATTGATAATTCAAACGATATCCATTTACATACCTAAGTGTAATGAACATCATGAATCTTGTTCATCCCTGTTGTCTAGAACATAGCCTGGTACATAGTAGGTGCATAATAAATATTGGATGAATGAACTTTGTATTGCATTCTAAAGGAGAAGGAGATCACAAGGAGTGAAATTATTTAAGTTAAGCTCTGAGCAAGTACGTTGCTGTGTGTTTACCTTGAAATGTTTGGATAGGATTAATACATTATGAAATGTGCATATTCTTTTATAGAAGACACACCATAGCTTCACTTGGGTAAGCATGTTTCTGATTTGCATGTAAATGTAAAATACCATTGGATTCTGGGACAATTCATTTAATCAGTCTAAGCCTCAGTTTCCTCATTAATAAGGTCAGGAATTTGGGTTGGATATTCATTCCAACTCTGGCATTGTAAATTTCTGTAATTCTGGGTTTTACTTAAATAAAACAGGTTCATTAGATACTGGGTTTTATGGCTATAAATGGGAAAACCTATACTTAGTTCACAGTATCAATAGTATATAATAAAAATAATTTATTTGGTTATGTCTTTTGTAGTTTGTGTTTTTCCTCCATCTTACTTTCCAGAACACATGCATATTTTCTTGGTATTAATTTTATTTTTTCTTGCAACTATACAGACAAAAAAAGTGTCAATTACTTTTTTAAAGGGTGTAAAAATGACTCAGTGCAGGAGACTTGGAAGTTATAACAATAAGGGGAATTTCTGTTTCTAAATTCAGTGTCTGTTATGGTTCCCGAAGGATTGAGAAGTGTTTTTAAAACACTGTGCAAGTTCATGCTCATGACTAATTGCTATGAAGAATATTGTGCTCATATAGTATCAGTATGTATAATACAGAAAATCTAAATTGAAGTTTGACAGTACTTATCTGTCTTTTTTTTTTTAATTGCCACAAAAAGCTATTAAATTTGCTGAAGCGCTGTTTCAATGGAACCACTTCTCTGAGTTTTATCTCAGTTGTTGCACAGCACCAGGGAAGAGTATTATCTACTCCTCACACAGTCAACAAATCTAGTTTTGTGCTAGTTTCAAAAAGTTACACACACTATGTAAGGAGAAATTCATAGAAACTTAAAAAGAAACTTTTCATTTTAATGAAAATAGTGTCTAATAACTTGAGATTTTCTCTTTGCTCACCTATGCATCACAAAAGAAATTGGGGGGAAATTGTTCTTTTTATTTAAAATGACCTTTGGCAGGCATGTAAACCTTATCTGGATGTATTTTAGTTAAATTCCTTGAAGTAATTCACTTCTGGGCTAAGAGCAAGTAAAAAATTTCAGCCCCCAAAAGTAATTTTTCACGACAAATAACTGAAGCAAAGATTTGGAAGGAAGGTGCCATCTGAACTCAAGTTATAGCACTGATAATTTCAAGCCTGAGGAAAACTGATTATTGTGTTTGCTCATCTTAGAAGACAGGGAAATCCTAGGTAACGGGGGAGAAAAAAATGTAGCCTGAAAATCTAATTGACTGTCCATGCTTAAAATAAATAACGCAAATAACAAAAACACAAAATAGGCTTCTTTTATTATCATAAAGTTATATAGTTTAAAATCTGAATTTGGACCCCTTGAAGTAACAGAATTTACTTGAGGAAATTCTAAGTACCTCTCTTACTACAGAAAGTCATAGCAGAGTCAAAAGTCCTAGCATGAAACTGCTGAAAGTGGCTAATTAAAGTGTTGCATGACTTGACAGAGATGATAAAATATGGAGCTGCCTACCTTTAAGGAGAGAGTGGTTCATTTTCATGTCTATTTTTAACCAAGTATGAGAAAATAATGTATTTTTTAACAGAAATTCTGAAAGCTTTCAAAAATATAGAAAATAGAACTTTAATGCTTCAATTTTAAGAAAATTGAATGACATTTGACTACCTCCCACCTTTTCCTTCTCCATTTTAAAGATCTGGAAACTGAGGATAAATGACCAGACCAAAGATTTCTGTTAGCTCATCTCAGGACTGGAATTTAATTTTATGACACTCTGCCATTGGTTTTCTCTCCTCACTGCATTGATTCCAATATTCAACGTTCCCTTTTTTTCTTATATAATTTATATGATTTTTCTCTTCACTACTTACTAGGACGCCAGATTAATTAACCAAGCATTTATGTTTGTTTTCCCAGATAATTCCCAGATGCTATGACTCTGTCCAGGATGTCAAGGTTTTACACAGTTCTGTGGGTCCTGAGAGAGGAACGGCCAAAGCCTAGATGGCAGGACCTTCTCTTTTGTCCTCCTCCAGCCTGATATTGTCACTTGTTCTGGGATTCCCATGGCTTGGGACTCATACCTGCCTAGTAAGCAAGATGCTGAGAAAACTCAGGTTGGGTTTTTCTGCCTGGGGATTACCTTCTGATGTTTTAATTGTTGATGCCTTGGGCTGACTTTTCATATCTGTTAACTTCCTGCAAATTTCTGCCAATGAACATAATAAATAAAATATTCCCAAACGAAGTGGCAGTGTGGCCCAACAGTGTAGTCTGGGGGTCAAGAGATGGGATTTTGGTCTTTCACTTGATTTCTGTTCCACCATTGTACATAGTTCTGGGATAACACATGGTTTGGAAGATAGTTTTTTATGAGTTCAAACACTGGGTTCAAAGCTAGCAATATGTTCTTGAGGGAATAACTTGGGAGAGCTGTGCCTGTTTCCCCATCAACCACAGGAGATAATAATAAAATATAAATAATAGAATTGTTGGGAAAAATGGCAATTTATTCGAAGAGTTTAGAATTATGCCTGACAAAGAAGAGTGTCACTTGATAAAATGTAGCTATGATTATTAATATTACTGTGGTGACTTTCCACTATCCATTTAGTAAGTAGGACCGCCATCTACTTCCGTCTTAGAAAGAGTTTATTGAAATCTGCTGTGTGGAGAAAGGATGGGTTTTTGAGTTAGATCTTACTTGCATTTGAAATAGCAATTATACAAGCTGAAATATCAATTATACAAGCTACTAGGTATATAAACTCTGGATAAGTTATTCACTCTTTCACAGCCCTCGTAGTCCTCATCTGTGAAATGGGGATTGTATCAGAGAATTGTTTTAAAAAAATAAAATGAAAACTGATAGCGAGAGTAAGAGAGAGATTGATTGTGTTTTTGTCAAGTGGTGATGTGGAGGTAAGCCTTATGGAAAATGTGCGTGTGGGACGCGTTTGGGTTGGGGGGGGACTAACGCAATTGAGAATCCTGTAAGGTTTTTAAGGAAATAATTTATTTCTGAGCATATTTGTGTATTTAGTAGTACTTCAGGAACTTTTGTAGGTGTGACACAGAAAATAAATTGCCCAAATAAAAATTAAATAAGACATTATCTCTGTTACCCCGTTTAATGTAAAACAGTATCCTTGGCAGTTTGCAGCTGCTTGTGAGTATAGTATGTGTGTTAAAAAGCCCAGAGGTCTTTGGAAATTTGAATCCTCATAGCTAATAAAGAACACAAATGGAAATGATAATGTTGCAGTTTCAGTAGACTGGGTTTTGGATTATTTTATAATTATGATGTTATGGTTTTCTCTTACTAAAATACTAACAATTCACTAGGCCAGAAAAGTCTAATAAGTTGGTGGCATGCCAACTATGGTGAGCACATCGTTTGATTTGCTCCTATGGTTGCAGAGAATTTGAGTATTTCTGAAGCAGAAACAGAGAAAAGAAGGCTTATTTAAATAATAAGATCCGGAAGTGAAATAGCAAGGAAAAAAAAGAAAACTCTCCTGATGTTCGGGGCCCGTGTGTCTCTGGTCCAAAATGCTCTCACCTATGAAGGCCCTCTCCAGAAGTATAGCTCCCATGAGATGTTCAGAATGACACCATTAGTGATTACACTTGTCCAATGTTTCTTTTTTCAAAATAAAAATATTTCTCCAAAAGATAGTACATCAAGTCTCTTATATTGTAATTTAGTTTCTTACTAATTGATTTCCCCCCCGGAGCTAAAGAAAGGGGATGAGAGAAGGGGAGCGGAGAAGAACCAGGGGGTATTGTAGATTATATAACTGCTCAGAAATATTTACTTATTCTTGCCTCTCCTTATTCAGGGGTGGAATATATTTCCCTATCATTTGATTTTTGGGTTTATGTGACTTGTGTTGACCAGTAGAATGCAGTAAAATTGACAACATAACCAGCCTGAGCCTTGGTCTTAGAGGGCTTCATGGTTTTTTGCTTTCAGTCTTGTGGTTCTGCCATTGCCATGGGGATATTTCTGAGCTTGCCTGTCAGTTCAACAAGGAAAAAAAAAGATACATGAACAGAGCTGCTCCAGCCAAGTCCAGTCTAAATCAGGTGATCCCTGGCTTAGCCATTTATGCATAAGAAATAAATGCATAGTATTGTATGTAACTAGGATTGAGTGTTATCCAGTGTGTCATAGCAATTGATAACTGATGCAGTAGGGCATGCTAAAAACCAGTTTTGCCTTCGCCACAATTTCTCAAGTTCCTTTCCCCTCACATGAGGCCTGAAGAAAGTCGTTGAAGGGAATATAGTATAGACATAACTCTACTAGAGTCTTTATTCATTTTCCAAGCCTAAGTAAAGCATCCATGATTAAGTTTTCTCTTGAAGTAGATCAAATTGCCTCCTTAAAGCTTGCTGTTTTTAGTTGCATCTGTTGTTTTTAATCCACATCTTTCATGAAGAATCTTTTAAAAAAACAAATGATCAGTGAAGGGTGTTCTACTTGTCTCTTTTGCTCTGGTTTTCTTGAATCTTCTCATGGTGATTCATACAAACTGATTCTTTGTCTAGGATTGTCTATTCAAATCCCAGGTCCTTAGTCTTAATATTTAGTCTTCTTTAGCCCATTGTTATTTACTATTTTGTACTGTGTGCAGGAAAAATCATCATTATTGGAGATTTTAAATAGTGGATGAGATGGAAAGAGAGTAAAGTATATTCATCTTTATTTTGATCCTTTCAGACATGCTCTTTCACTATTTGTAAAACTTAGAAAATTGAGCACATCTTATGAGGGCATCTCCAAACTCTCTTTAATCTCTATAAATGTACGTCAGTTACAAAATAAACCAATTCAGTCAGAACTGTAGGTAAAAACATTAGCTTACTCTTCCTCTCTTTAGTCAGGTGAATCTTGCCCTAGTTTTATAAAGGGAGACACTAGAATTTAGTCACTTGACAAGTTATGAAAAAGTTTCAGTATGTTAAGTGGGGTATCTTAGTGGAAAAAGCAGAACTTATGTAACATTTTTTCCTACATATCTCTGGTATTTACATGGTTTATTCTAAAATTGACCCACACTGTTATTTTTCAAAACATAGTTTTCTCTTATTCAGGGCTCTTCCCTTTATGGTGTTATTATAACTTGACAATTATGAGTATTACAATAGTGATCCTTTTTTACTACCCAATATCAATTCTATTGGAGAACTTTTACATGCTCCAAAAAACTCTTTCCTACTTCCACTTTTAAATTTGATCCAACTTTCATCAATCCATTCTCCACTTAATAATCAAAGTGATATTTTAAAATTTAAGTCAGATTATCTCTTTTTTTTTTTTTTTTTGCTTAAATTCTTCAGTCACTTCCAATTTCACATGGAATAAAATTTAATGTCTTAAATGAGGTCCTAAATTCTCTATTTCTCCTGCTTTTCTTTTATGTCAGCCTCACTATATTCTTTTATATCCTCTGAAAACCCCTTTTCTGGAAAACTCTTTTCTCATCTCAAGCCTTAGCAAGTAGCATTTGCAAAAACATGGAAGTACATGTTTGGAATGTACTTCCAAAGAATGTATGGAAAATTCAGGAAAGGAAAAATTGTTCATTATGAATGTGGCATAGGGACATATCAGGAGTGGTTGCAAAGATTAGCTTGTGTTTGCTCACATGCTACAAAAAATACTTGTGTTTATGTCAGCACATGTGATAATATATGCATTACACAAGTGCATATATATCATGTTTTTCTTGGTAAATCAAGATAAAGTGTAATAAATTCAAGTTGGCAGGTGTGATCAAATGTCTTTACCATACAGGTGATATAAATTATTTAACCTCTTTGAGCCTCAGGTTTCATATGCAAAACAGAAGAAGAAGAATACCTACTCACAGGGTTGTTGTATTTCAGAGATTTCTTTTTTGTAAGGCGCACTAAACACTTGGCACATTGGAGCTATTCTATGCACATCAGGGAGTTAACTGTAGAGAGGAATGTTAAACAAAAAACACAGATTTTACTCCCAGTGAGATTTAAAACTCTCAGAACAGAAACCTTTACAGGGCAAAAGGGGTAAGTACCCATTAACCTACTCATCTTTTAATATAATGACTAAAAATAGTAAAACTTTCTGGACTGAGAATTCCATATTCCAAATGCAGAGTCCTGCCATGAGGTCACTGAGGAAAGCTTTGATGGTGAGCATTGACCTCAAATATTTAAAGAACTAAATTCACCATGTTTGTGTGGCCAGGACCGGTGCCCCTTTAGGTTCAGACACTGTATATTTCTCTGTGATTAAGCACATGTTACAATATCAACTAACATTTTTAACTTGTCTTTTGGTAACAAAGCTTCCAGGAGCACCTGAGCCAGCTACGCCATTCAGGAAAACAGCTTAAAATTACGACACTAGTTTAGTTTTAAAAATATTATGAGCCGGTCAGGTAATGGAGACTATTGTAATGCCTAAAGGAAATGAATATAGAAAGCATCTAAGAAAACAAGTTAAGAAATTTGTAGTCTATGTATCACTTTGCAAAGAGCTCAAAAGTTTAGACTTTAAAAAATAAACCGAATCCTATCTTTTACAAATTTGTCACAAAACTTATGAGTACAGATTTTTTACCCGATCGTTAATACCTCGTGTAACTACTGTAAATGCAACTTACAGTAGTGTAATAGTCTAACATTCAAGGATTTTATTTTGGCCAGAAACCATAACTGGAGAAAAAGGTTATTAAAAACAAATTCAACCTCAAAAAGTTGAAGATTTACTTTGATACTAACTGGGAAAGGCCTAATATAGTAGAATGCAAATATTAATCATGAGTTTATAAACTACGTAACACATTCAATAATAATTTCATCTTACAGAAACATTGTGTTTTGATTTAGTTTATGCCAAACCACAGACTCAATCCAAGGAATTTTCTATGGTGCAACTACTCACTTGGAAATACAAGGTTTCTCTAGAATAGAAGCTTAACTATTATATTCTCACTGATATTTGATTGCTCTAAATGAGAGAGAAGTAGAGATAGAACGAATATAGCACTGGCTTAGTTCACTACATTTGGTGTGAAATGTAGGTTTAAATCCAGGGTAGTAGTTTCATGACACTGGACAAATTACTTAACTTCTCCATGTCTCAGTTTACTTCTGGGGATGATATTAATGGTCCTCACAATATGATGAGATAATAGCTAGAAGTTGTGTGTGTTATAGTAGCAGATTGAATTCCCCAGAAAGCTAACTCTGACTTGAAGATTAAGTTCATTATGGAGTATTCTTGGGATAAACACTGTGGAAGGGAATATGCAGAAATGGGATTAGGCAGAGGTAGAAGCTAAGCGGCAATGTGGTATCAGTGGAAGCCTCAGCCAGCCCATGGAGAGTTCTGTAGATAGGATGAATCTTCAGAGGAGTCCTGAGTTTGGATGAGAGGAATGAGTCGTTTTACCCCCTCATAGATCAGTCATAAGATGTGGGCCATCTGGAATGGAGGAATGACCTTGGCTGAGGCTGTTCACTTCAGCTGAGGCAATCATTGAAGAGGGCTTGGCAGCTTGAGGGCTGTCGATCATTAGCAGTACTTCCAGCACCTGGGGTAATTGACCCTTCCTTTCTGAAGGGGAGCTGGGCAGCACTTCAGTGTCCACTACAGTTAGTCACAAAGTCAACTGTACGTGTTTAACAGTATATGTTATTATGAGAAGGGTCATCTTTCATATTTCAAAGAGACTTTAGAAGTTCCATCCTGCCTCTTTTTATTCAGCTGCACTATTTTTGTATTTGAATTTGCTCTTCTATATTGGGTCAGGCACCCTATGAGGTATCTTGCATGTCTTATATCATTTAATTTTCATAATAACCTGGTAAATTGGTATCATTTTCAACAAGTTACTAGAGGAAACTGTTGTCAAAATGGAGGGTATAAGCGTTTTAATTTACGAATCTAATATACAGTGAAATATGAATTCAACCCCAATATTTTTTTAAATCTAAAGCCTATATTTTATTGAGGACTTTGGTGTGGTTGGACTTCGCTATAATTTATAACTTAAGCTATTTTGACAAAATCTTTTAATGCCTATAAGGATTTTAATTTAGCATATGCTGTCGGCAGCAATTATCTTATTAAGATTAAATGTAAGATCTTTTAATTTTTTATATAATTTTATAAGTAAGTTAATTACATGAATTTAGTTTAATTATTAAAACTTGTGTTTAATTTGGATAGACAGGTAAACCTAGAATTTTCATGAATGTCTGATAAATATTCTCATATCTTATATAAAATATTTTGGCGCCATAATTTCTTACTATGCTATTCACTCATTTTGACCTAGAAACACAGGTGAACTGATTAAAATAAAGATTTACCTAACTGTTAAATACCAGTGTCCAAAATAGAATGAACCAGAAATATCACAAGATATAATGTGACACACACATTAGGTGGTCTTCAAACAAATACACTTTGTTCTTTGAGATACACTAGATAGAGGAGCAGAAGCAGTACACCATGAGAAGATAGAAGAGAACAGCTGGGTTTTTCAAGTAGCTCACTCATGAAAGGCAGGTGAGTGGGTGGTGTATGCAGTTAAGGGATTGAGGAGTTAAGGACCTTTCTCCATAACCGAGGGCTCAGAGAAAAGCCTTGGAGGTACAGAGAAAGTGAAAAAGAGATCCAAGTGAGAAAAAGCACAATGTATCGTGGGCATACAAGTCTAGAAGCAGACAGATAACAGGGATCGCTTTTGTTTTGGCCTGTGACCAAGGATTGCAATCATATGAAACATGTTGGGGTTGGCTATTTTATTTTATTTAAAAAAATTATTTATTTATTTTTTTGGCTGCACCACGCACCATGTGGGATCTTAGTTCCCTGACCAGGGATTGAGCCCATGCCCCCTGCAGTGGAAGCACAGAGTCTTAACCACTGGACCACCAGGGATGTCCCTGGGGTTGGCTATTTTAGAAGGCTTCCAAAAGCGTTATTCTCAGCAGTTTAGTGATAGAAAGAAACAGCATCAGCCTCCAGGTTATGGGATCAGAGATCAGCTTCATCACATGTGAGTTACTAGAAATTTCCCCCAGGTTGTGGCACCAGGTTTTTAGACAGTTTTAGCCTCTGAGAGTGATATGACCTTTTCTTAAAAATCTTTTGTGAGTGTGTCTTCAAGGTATTTTAGAAGTAGATTGGAATTTATTGCATTGGGGCTTGAATGTAATAGTTAAGATGAATTTTAAACAAGAAATTCTTGGAGCGACATAGGTCATTCCCAACTTGGCTCCCCTTCCCAACAAGAACAACTAAGAACTATTCATGGACAAGACGCCACTGAGAAAATCCTAGAACACAGTGGTGAAGATAAAGCACCCCCTGTATCACAGAGGCCAAGACAGAACCAATCAGAGGATAAGACGAGCAGTTACATGCTGACCTCAATGTCCCTCCTGCAGGCTGGCCCAGTGACCAAGCCCCGCAGATTCCCCCACAATCCCCATGAGGTGAGAGCAGAGTGGGGACTGCCAAGAAGCAACCCACGGTGCTAAGGAAACTGGATGCCGGCAAGAACTGTAGGCTCAGAGGTCTCCCCTACAGTTCTCAGCACTGTGGGTCACTTCTTGTCAGTCCCCACTCTGGTCTCGCTTCATGGGGATTGTGGGGGAATCTGCGGGGCCTGGTCACTGGGAATCTGATTGTGACTGAGAAGGGGGGAGGAGCTCACAACAACCAGCACTTAGATCTGGGCAGACCAAGTTCTTACCTACAGTACCCGAGTTGTAGTCCCAACCAGCAGCTATGCTCATCTGCAGAGCCAAGTGGGATAGTTTGACCAAGGAACGGGGAGGGGTGCGGATATGCCTGATTTGGGTCCTCAAAGTAAGAACATTGCTGGCCCTGGAGCCTGGTCTGCCTCGCCCCCTGCCCACCCAGGCAGAGGAGGTGTCATAGCCCCACCCCTGCTGAGTGTAGCTCCCAGCCCTGCCCGACCAGAAATCCTGTCCGGAACATGTGGAAGCTGTGTAGCCCAGCAACACTCAAGTGGAGAGTCTGGAAGACAGAACTGATCTTCTGCAGAGCAAAGCCAGTGGCCCCATTCAGCTAAGGAACTTGGGGTACTGGTCGGGTTGAGTCAAGACCGCAAAGAACCTCGCTAACTTTGGAGTCAGTTCTGCCAGGACAGGGAAACTAATTTGTAGCCCCACCTATGACTGAATACAGCCTTCAGCCCATCTGACTAGGGAACCTAACCAGAGCACACTAGAAGCTGCAGAGCCCATTCAACAGCCCTGCTTACAGTGTCACTTGAACAGAGAGCACTACCAGTGGCTTTTCCCATCTGCAGAACAAAACTGGTGTCCGCATCTGGCTGGGGAATTCAGTGCATATTCTTGCTTGATTCAGGTCAGCGAACAGAGAGCACTGCAGGTCTTAGGGCTGTTCTGCTACTCCCCGAGTGCAGAGAAACTAATTCATAGTCCCACCTACAAGAGTATAGTACCCAGCCCTATTATCTAGGAAGCCCAACCAAAGAACCCAGACAACCATGGAGCCCATCCTACAGCCTCGCTTGGGCAGGGAACAAAGCCAGCAGTTCTATCCAACTGTTCTCAGCGAGCGGCACCACCCCAACCCCACCTCAGAGCTTGGGCAATGGCCTTGCCCCCAAATACAGCCCATTAGTAAGCTCCACCTGCCCAAGGACATTACCAGCTGACATGTCCAGAAACCCAAAGTGAGCTGCATGGTAGAGAACTGTCTCTGCCAAACACATTAGGGTGGTTCAACGTATGCAAGTAAATAAATGTGATACATCACATTAATAGAATGAAATATAAAAATCATATGATCACCTCAATAGATGCAGATACAGTATTGGACAAAATTCAACATCCTTTCATAATAAAAACTCTCAACAAATCAGGTATAGAAGGAACAGAACATAATAAAGGCCGTATATGACAAGCCCACAGCTAACATCATACTCAGTGGTGAAAGGTTGAAAGCTTTCTTGCTATGATCAGGAAAAAGACATGGGTGTCCACTGTTACCATTTACTGGAAGTCCTGGCAGGAGTATTAGGCAAGAAAAAGAAATAAAAGGCATCCAGATCAGAAAGGAAGAAGTAAAATTGTCTCTGCTTGCATATGATATGATCTTATGTATAGAAAATCATAAAGATTCTACAAAAAGTGTTATGTCAACAAATTCAGTAATGTACAACCTGGTAACTATAGTTAATAATACTATATTAGTTAAGTACTTGGAAATTGCTAAGAGAGTAGATCTTTAATGTTATCACCAAAAAATGAAATGGTAATTATGTGAAGTGATGGAGGTGTTAACTAACTCTACTGTGGTAATAATCATTTCTCAATATACAAGTATCAAATCATCACATTGTACATCTTAAACTTATACCAAATTATATGTCAATTATATCTCAATAAAGCTGGAAAATAAATAAAATTCTGTTCCTCCCAAGAGGCCAATCCTCAATTAGATAAGGAGCCTAGCCAGAATGAAACTCAATGCAGTGCTTCCTTCTTTGAGAAAGTCATACCATGAAAAATAGAAAGCTGACTGAATGAAATAGTGTGCTTAATGATATAGCTGAATTACATTTTGGCATAAGCTCCTTATCTCATTGTAGTCTAGTCATGGATAGGCAGCCATTAACTTGGTGTAGCAAAGTTTTACCTGTATCATTTAATTTAATCCTCAAATCCATGCTATGAGAAATAATTATTAATCTCATTTTACAGGGAATTCAGATCCAGAGGGTTAGTGTAATTCACTCTCGTGTCTGCAATTAGCAAGTGCTGGTCAAGGATTTTCAATGCAGACTGACTCCATTGTCCTCCTGTTTAATTATTGTGCTTTACTGACATTTCGAATATAAATGGGCTTTAGAAGCTTTTACATAATAATTTTTAAAATGAAATCTCATGTGTGTTCCAACACATAAAATAGATAAAAGTGGATGTATCTGGTTTGATTTGGGAAAGCAGGGAATTTGATATCTTACTTACTCAGACTCTATCAGCCCTATCTGTCTTGTTTTGTGTCTCTAGACACAGCTTGGACCCCTCTAGACTAGATTATACTGGAGATTGGCATAGTTATTAGAGCACAGACAAGTTTTATTTTGTTTACTTGATAACATAACCAAGGTATGTATGTAGTGTACAAAATACAATTTCATTTTGTGGATCAGACCTATAGAGAACAAAAGGAAGTCATTATTCAAAAGTCTAGGGGAACACTGATAGAATCAACCCAAGATCATCAATCTGGGAATATCTTATTCTTGTTTCAATGGCTCCTTTAAGTCTCTCTTTACCATGCTTTTATTGACGCAAACAATCATCTGGGAAACCCAAATGTGATCAAAGAAGCACAATTCCTCAGTCTATGCAGGTACATGTTAATTCCATTTAAAATTTTTTTTCAGAGGATGTTGAAAGCATATCAATACTTCTACCATTTTAGGATGAACTCCTTGTTAGGGTCAGTTGCCTCAGGCTAAAAAAAGTGTAAATATGTTGTTTCTTTCAGTGAAATTAGCTCCTTTTAAGGCCTGGGGGGATAAAGTTTGAATTGCATCTATGGTTCCTGATGTTTACGTACTGAAGTCTGCATACTGCATCTATGGTTCCTGATGTTTATGTACTGAAGTTTGCATACAGCTGAGGTTCTACATTGTATTAAGGGAATGATCAACAAATCTGTTAAGATTACATTTCTTCCAGGCAAATCTTAGGATAAAAATGTAGAGTTAACAAAGAGACTTTGCAATGTGAAAATGTAGTATACGAAAATAACCACATTAACATAAAATATTTATATGTCCCAACCTTATTTTCAGTAAAATAATTTTATACCATATAACTATTCTTAATAAGTGACCAAGTAAAATAGCAGCCCATTGATACTAATTATTTGACTTATCTCCCTCAAAATATTTCTTAAAGTATGCTTCCATTACTAAAACCATACTGAAAAAGCCACAAGCATCATTGAAATAAAAATTTCTGATTATGCAGTTCACCACCAAGAGGAAATGCATTATTAATTATCAGAGCATTTGCTAGTTCCACTCACATTCTGCTTGGTAGTAGTTACTGCCATTTGCCATTCCATAATTTACACTGCACTCAGACCTAATTGCTTGCAGCTTCTAAAACAAACAAAACTGTTTTTAATCTTGGGTGCCTGCTGACACAGTTCTTTTTATCTGGGAACCCACTCTACTTTTAATAGAGTAATTAATGCTCCCTGCTATAATAAAATTCCCACAATCTCATTGCCTTAACCTACAAAGATTTAGTGCATTTTATCAAATCTAAGCTGCCATCTATTGTAAGGTGCATTGTTTTGTGTAGTGCCAAGGAAGAAAATGAATTCTCCCAGTTAAATTATGGTACCTTGCCTCCTTATCACTTTAATTTTAAGAAGCATCCTTATTATAGAGAAATTAAAATGTAAGGAGGAAAAGTACCTGAGAATCAATGATACTGCATTCTCCTTGTGCACAGTCTACTGAAGATCATCTAACTGGAAAGGGTCTCCATCAGGCTGTGACTAAGGTATCCTGGCTCTTTCCATCTTGAGGCTCCACTGTCTCCTGGCGACTTCTGAGTTCTCCATAGGATCCTGTCCATTGAGATTAGCATTCAGAAGTCACGAGAGAGAGAGAGAGAGAGAGAGAGAGAGAGAGAGAGAGAGAGAGAGAGAATGGCAATCATTGTTTCAAATGTCAGGTCTAGGAGTGTCTTACATCACTATCACTCACATCCCTTTGGCAGCACTGATCACATGACACATCTAGATTTAAGAGGAGGAGAAACGTATTTTTCCTGTGGTCCAGGAGGAAAATGAAATGGTGTGAATACCACATGGTATCACTACTCCAGTTCAGCCCCTATCACTTCCACTCATCTTTCATAACTTAGCACAAGAATCACCTTCTCTGTTCACGTTTTTCTTACTCATTACTCTCCCAAGTTAAAATGACTACTCTTCCTTTTGTGCTGTACTGATTTTCTTTTTTTTTTAATTTAATTTAATTTATTTTTTTATACAGCAGGTTCTTATTAGTTACCTATTTTATACATATTAGTGCATATATGTCAATCCCAATCTCCCAATTCATCCCACCACCACCACCACCCCACCCCCACTTTTCCCCCTTGGTGTCCACACGTTTTGTACTGATTTTCTGATATAAAATTAATAACCCTGTATGTTTGCATTAGACAGTGTCATAGTCTGCTAGGGCTGCCATAACAAAATACCACAGACTGAGTGGCTTAAACAACAGAAGTTCATTTTCCCAAAGATCTGGAAGCTAGAAGTCCAAGATCAAGGAGCCAGTAGGGTTCCTTTCTGGTGAGACCTCTCTTCCTTGCTTGCAGACAGCTGCCTTCTCACAGTTTACTCATGAGTCCTCTTCTCTGTGCGTGTGCACCCACCAAGAGAGAAATCTCTCTGGTGTCTGTTCCTCTTCTATAAGGACACCAGTCCTATTGGATTAGGGCCCCATCTTTATGACCTCATTTAACCTTAATTACCTCCTTAAAGGCCCTATCTCCAAATACAATGACATTGGGAGGTTAGGGCTTCAACACAGGAATTTTGGAGAGACACAATTCAGCCCATAGCAGATACCAAGTCCTTTTAAATGAGTGGATCCCTTCTGCCTGGAAGAATTTAGAAAATTAATACATTTGTTTTAGTTTAATTGGAATTAAATTGGAAGATGATGAAGAAGGGAAACTGTTGGGTTCTAGTTCTAGAATTTACGTCATTTATCTGTGTGATTTTTAACCCTTCAGACACAAGTTCCTTCATCAAAAATTTTAGGGATTACAACAGATGGGTCTTTAAGTTTTCTTGAATGCTAAAATTTTTAATCTATTTGACACCCACAATAAAAATCAATGAAAGATCTTAAGTCTCAATCAGAGCTCACAATTTTGATGTACATACATCTTTTAAAGCAACAGATCATATTCCTGTATTGGGTCACAATTTACATTTATGCAAATTCATGATTGAATTCATGATTCCTGGCTTTGTAACTATATCCTACCACATGCTGAAGACACATAATGCTATTCCAATTTCCCTTGCTATTGACCGGGTTGAAGTATAATATATTCTAATAATTATTTGCCATCAGGGAATTCTTTAGCAAGTCTTTCCTCAGTTATTCCATTTCTGCAATACAGATGGGGAGATTTTTCACTTTTCAAAACACTAGTGAATAAAATTCACATAAAGCTACCTTTCAAAATATAAGGAATTCATCTCATTTGAATCCTACCAAGGTCACCAGTGACTCTAAATGTTACTTGAAAAAACGCATTTAAGTTAGAATGTGTTGTTAAAAAAGCAAAAATCAGCTAGAGCATTGTGAATGAGGGATAATGATAAACAATATTTCACCATATAGTTAGAAGTCATCAGCAGTAGTAAGTTAACACTATTAGTTTTGAGACTAGTTATAGTTAGTATTTTTATAAAAATACATTAAGAAAACAAAAGAATGCTAATTTATTTTTCTAAGTAGGAAGAAGTTAGAACAAAATACAAATATTCAAAAGAAAAATGTATCACTTCAGATTTGAAAATGTTTCCAAATATATTAATTTCTCTGTAATTTAATTACATATTTTGGGACTTTCAAATGATACTTCTCTGTTGAAAGCAGGAAATAAAGAATATTTTTAAAAAGCAACATATATACATGGTAAGATTTCGGTATATATAGATATATATGTTATTAATGGCACCAATGATCAGAAGTTTTTATTGAGCCTCACTATATACCAGTCACCATATTCAGTGATTTAAATATAAATCCTCACACTAAATGAATGAGGTAGGTGCTATTAACATCCTGTTTTGTAAATGTGGAACCCAACCAAGGTACAGAGATTTAATGTCAAGACTATACAATTAGAAAGTTGTGGAGCCCAGACAATTTGACTCCAGAATTTGTGTTCTTTCCACCATATTAAACTATTTCTGATAACACTGGGGCATCAGTTATGTGATTCGTACCTAGAGTAAATAAAGTCTTAATAAATTTTGTACCTCTTTGTGTATGGTTGTAAAGTAACTTTTTATAGTACATAATTAAGAATGAATTAGAAGTATTTTTTTATTCTTGCCAAAAATGTACAAACAGAATCTAACCATGAAGAAACAACAGATAAGCACTGTACAAAATACTTGTATTCTTCAAAACTGTCAAGGTCAAGAAGTACAAAGAAAAGCTGAGGAACTTCTCCAGAATAAAAAAAGACTAAGGAAACATGACAAGTAAACGCAGAGGATGATTTTGGATTGGATCCTGGACTGGTGATAAAAGGGAATATATATAAAGAGGATTATTGGAAAAATTGACTAGATCTGAATATGAGCTGAAGTTTAAGTAATAATGTATCAATGTTAAATTTCCTGTGTTGTGGTTATATAAGAGAATATACTTGTTCTTAGGAAATACACACTGAAGTACTGAAATGTGTGTGTGTTTGTGTGTGTGTGCATTGGTGGGGGGTGCACATGAAAGGAGAGAATGATAAACAAATGGGATAAAATGCAAATATAAATGAATTAATGAATCTGGTGAAGGCCATAAGGGGATTTTCTTGCAACTTTTCTTTAGGTTTGAAATCATGGAGAACATTATGCTAAGTGAAATAAACCAGACACAGAAAAACAAATGTTGTATGATGTCATTTATATGTGCAATCTAACATATTAAGACTCAGAATCAGAGAGTAGAATAGTGGTTGCCAGGAGCAGGAGGGAGGGGGAAATAGAGAGATGTTGGTTAAAGGGTACAAAGTTTCAGTTATGCAAGATAAATATGTTCTGGAGATCAAATGTACAGTATACAACACAGTGACTATAGTTATCAATACTGTATTGAACACTCAAAATTTGCCAAGAGGGTAGATCTTAAGTGTTCTCACCACAAACAAAAAGAAAAAAAAGAAAGAACATGGTGACTATGTGAGATTATGGATATATTAATTAATTTGATTGTGGTGATCATTTCACAATGTATTCAAAACATCAAGTTGTACACCATAAATATATACAGTTTCTATTTATCAATTATACCTCAATAAAACTGAAAAAATAGGAAAAAACACACTAAAAGGATAGGATAGAAAGAAGTATGTTATCAATTGTTTAATTCATAAGCTTATAAAAATATAGATTAATAAGCCATCAAGCACTAAAGCAGGCACTAAGGATCAAATGAAATTGAAACTAAGTATCTTCATCAGGAATGTAATTATCTGCGAAGAAACGTTTGAAAGTAATAAAAACCTTCAGTTAAATAGAGAATTGGGATATGTTAGTTTAATTGTTTTTTATTAAGAAAACTATCAAGAGACTAAAAAAATATATTCCAGATAATAATATTAAAATATGTTGGCTTCTTTCACAGGAAATATCCATTTTAATCATAAGAATGTTTTCTTTCTTGTGGCTCTGCTTTGGTAACTTTTTTAAACTAATATAAGTTAGGCACTTTCATATTTATTATTATTTTAATTCACAAAATCATTCTCTAAGTTGTGTTATTATTTCCATTTTTGTAGAAGAGGAAACTGAGGCTGAGAGCAATTAAATAACTTGTTCAAGGGCACACAGGAGTTATGCTTCTTGGATTTCACATCCCCATCAGCCTGATTTTAATCCCATATTTTTTCTACCTTAACCCTCTGGCATTTAGTGAAAGGTGATTCATTAAAATATAAAGTAAATTGAAATAGCCAAGACCACTTTCAATGAAAAATGAGATGGGAGCCTTTTAGTGGCAAAATGGATTTTGAAACTTTGCTTTGTAATGAAATGCTAGCCCTTTACAAATTAGAAGTTGTTGATCTTTAAACCATGGCTCATTTCAGTTTACTGGGGAAAAAAAAAAGACTAAAATGGAAAGAAAGAATAAAAGAAATACTGCTTTTATCAATGTGTTAGACATAAAAATGACTAATTAATTGAAAAATTTTCACATAGCTTCTCTGATATTGAATAATTTCAGACACATTTGGCTTAAAACTGAATGATTCCTTAGAGACCTTTTTTCTACCCCCATAGCTGCAATGAACCTTAAAAAACCCTCATTGGCAGGAGTCTCAAAGCTGCTGCAGCATTTTGTATGACAAAATATGACAGGAACTCTTCTCACTCGGACAGCCATTAGAAGCCCAGGAAATAATGCCAATAGAATAAGTCATCCATCAGCTTAAGAAGATGTGTCTTCTTGGCTTTTTCATTTTATTTTAAGGAGAATCATAAAATAAATATGTGCCATTGTCATTGATATCCAAAAGAATTTTTTGAAGTGTTACATAATTATTTACTGAACTATTAAATAATAAAGAAAATAACTTATTGTGTTAATTAATTCATCAGTTATTTAGTATACTGTTGTTGCTCCACAACAGAGATTTTCAAAAGTGCATTAGAATCACCTGGAGGTCTTATTAAATGCAGATTGCTAGACCCCAAGCTTTGAGTATCTGATTTAAGATTGGGGCAGGGCTTGATAATTTATATTTCTAACAAGTTCCTAGGTGATGCTGATGCTGCTGATCTGGGGACCATACTTCAGGAACATTTGGTCTGGAATATATGTAAGATTTTTAGATTTCCAAACTAAGATTCTTCATTGATCATCTGGAATCACTTAGAATCCTTTGTATTCAAGAAAAGATTATAAATATGCAAACATAACTATCTTTAAAAGGCTCTGTCTCCACCTGGTTTGTTAATTGACCTTTGGACCTAGATCTTCACTGTCCAATATGGTAAACACTAGGTACATGTGGCTATTTAATTAATTAAAGTTAAATAAATTTAGAAGTTCAGTTCTTCAGTCACACTAGGCACATTCAAGTGTTCAATAGCCACATGTGGCTAGTGGCTACTAGACTAGACAGAGAAGAACATTTCCTTCATCTTTGGAAGTTGTATTGGATAGTTAATAGAGTCTTCCTTAACTTTTAAAAAATTTTTTATTAAAAAAATTTTTTTTGACTGCGTTGGGTCTTCGTTGCTGCTCGTGAGCTTTCTCTAGTTGCGGCAGGTGGGGGCTACTCTTCGTTGCAGTGCATGGGCTTCTCATTGTGGTGGCTTCTCTTGTTGCACAGCGCGGGCTCTAGGCACACGGGCTTCAGTAGTTGCAGCACACGGACTCAGTAGTTGTGGTATGCGGGCCCTAGAGTGTGTAGGCTTCAGTACTTCCAGCGCATGGGCTCAGTAGTTGTGGCATGTGGGCTCTAGGGCACGCTGGCTTCAGTAGTTGTGGTGCACAGGCTTAGTTGCTCTGCGGCACGTGGGATCTTTCTGGACCAGGGATCGAACCCGTTTCCCCTGCATTGGCACGCGGATTCTTAACCACTGCACCACCAGGGAAGTCCCTTCCTTAACTTTTTTAAGTTAACATAACATAACATAAACAGAGCAGGCAGATCTGTGATGTAATTTCAGGCATTTGGTCTTCCTCAACATCCCCCTCCTGCTAAGATCATCTGTGCGTGCATACATGCACACTCATGAACACAATTTTCTCATTCAATATCTAATATCTACAAGCTAAACTTCAAGTCTGGGATCCAGTTTAAAGACATACACACTGGGAAAGATTGTCCCTTACATGTTTTAATCATTTAAAATTCTGTAGGTTTTAAGAGCTTCCTGAAGTTCTAATTTGAGGGCACAGATAATAGAGAAAATTAAAAGTAAAATTAAAATAGTAAAACATATTTTGATCCTGGGATGTTGGAACAGAGGAATGTACCATTCAGGAAGCATGTAAAATATTCAATTTTACTTCATTTTCTTCTAAATTGTCCTGGGTATTATATTGAATCCTCTCTATAGTGCCAATTTGGCTATGAAGAATAGAGAACAGGGGGCTGTGGCTTTCTATACAGAATGCTGTATGTCTATGTCCCCATTCTACTTACTTTTCTGTGACATTGTGTGACATCATTGGATCTCAGTGCCTTGTTTATAAATGGAACCAACATGATTGTTGTAAAGAGGACATGAAGAAAGTATGTTTGAATGTACTTAGTATACTGTCAAAGCTTATGCAAATTCTGTCTATGGCATTTCTCTCATGCTAAAAGTTGATATTCTGGTTGTGAAAGAAAGCTGATAAACAGCCTCACGAGACAGTATGGCACTACAATCCCAGAAATTCTCATCTTCATCTCTGTGAAACAGGGCTGCCAACTCAATGCACTTTGCAGCACTGTGCAAAGATAAACAACAAAATATTTCAGCCTTTTAAAGCTTCACACATTCAACTTAGAAGTATAAGATGGATGTGATAAGTAGGATGCTAAGGTGTCTCTCAATGTTCTTTGCCCACTCCTATGAGATCCTCTGCCCTTGAGTGTTTGTGGGACCTGTGAATATAATGAGATATTACTACCATGATTATGTTAAATTTCATGGCACAAGGAATTTGGCAGATGTCATTAAGATCTTAAATTAGTTGATGTTAAAATAGGGAAATCATCCTGGGTGGTTCAGACCTAATCAGATGAGCCCTTAAAAGGTCCTGAACTCTTCCTAATGCAAGAGATTGGAAGTGTGAAGGATTCAATGAGAGAGAAGGTCTCTGTTACTGGCATTGAAGATGAAGGGGGCTACATGGTAAAGAATGTGGGAGGCCTCTAGGAGCTGAGAGTAGCCACAGATGATAGCCAATGAGGAAATGGGGACTTCAGTCCTACAACCACAAGGAAGTAAATTCTGCTAACAACCTGAATGAACTTGGAAGAGAATCCCAAGCTCCAGATGAGAATGCTGACATCTTGATCACAGCCTTGTGAGATTATGAGCAGAGAATCCACTCATGCTAGCTCATCTTCTGACCTATAGAAACTGTGAGATAATAAATTGGTGTTTTAAGCTGCTAGATTTATGGTATTTTTGGTACAGAACAATAGAAAACTAACACAATGCACTGGCACTTAGGAGGTTGCTTTTTAGTATTTATTATTTGAGAGAAAGAGACACTTTGACTGCAGCATTTCTGTACATAAAGTATTTGAAATCATAGCATGTTATTCATATTTAGTGTGGCTCAATTCCTCAGGAATCAGAGGACTTAAAGGGAGGAGAGTATGCAGTGAGTAGATGATTACTAGGCTCTAATTCAGTAGGTCTGCGTGTGTGGCCTGCAGTTAAGACTACTAGGGAACATCTGTCAATGGTTACTGAGAAAAAGTTAATTAAAATCAAGACCACTTGGTCTGTACAATGAATTTTATGGACGTGACGTGTGAGAATCAGATAAGGTCCTTTTAAAAACTGACTTAGAGAGAAAGGCACAATATATATATTTGTGATCACCAAAGTGTCAATAATATCCTAAGCCTTCTTACAGTTTTTCCATCTTCCATTCAAAATGGTAATAACATACAATATTCTAGAAGAAAGAGAGTAGAGAAAACCTTACCACAGAAGTGTCTGTGTTTTGAAACATCTGATATTCCTAAGTGATCATGATCCACCTTGTTCTCATCTTGGGCTGTGCGGCCAATATTATTTTTATTGAGGATGATCAACTGCCTTACAATATAACTTTGGTATGCAACTCAGTGATCTGCAAAGTCGAGAAACAAAAAGAGGTCATATTGAAGACTCTGATTATTAAAAGCCACCCTGCCTTAATATCAGAGCCACAACAATGATTGGAAAATTGAACATTTTTTATTCCTTCTCAGTTAATTACAAATTTTCTTCTAGCATTAATATTGGACTATCATATGTTTAATTATATCTCAACATCGATGAACCTATATTTTAAATAATTCCTTAATTTGATTCTATTACTGCTGGTTCATTGATCTACTTTTGAGTATCAATTGGAGAGATCATTGATAAAGAGCACTTACAGTGGCTGAGAAGTAATTTGATCAGACCTACTACCATAGTCAAGATGAGAAAGTTACCAGTTCTGCCTATGGAATGAATCAATATTGGTAGTGAAATCTAAGTATAGGGATTTATTCCTCTTGAAAATTATCTCCTAGGCATACAGTGCTGTTCCTGAAGATTGTTCCGTGGACCACCCACATCAGAGTCACCTAGAAAGCTTGTTAAAATGTACATGCCTTGGCCTCACCTCTGGCCTATTCAGTTAGAGCCTTTGGTTTTACTGCCCAAGAGTCTGCATTTTAAAGAAGCTCCCTACAAGATTCTTAGGAACACCTAAGTCAAGAAACAGTGATAAATGGAGGCTAAGAAGTGGAGTTGTTTTGTTTCCTAGGTCTGGTAGAGTCCAGACCTCTTCAATCTCGGCATACCCTCTCTTCTGAGGTTCATGAGGCCTACCTTAATGGTCTCTGATCTCAACTATGATGACAAATCCTACCTCAATATTGAATGTCTTTGTACCCTCTGCCAACAACATATCTCAAGTAAGAGACTGTTTCTAACTTGTCTTTAGCTTTGCAAATCTCTCCACTTTCCTCCATTTTTATTCAAAAGAGTAAATCACCTAGAATGCCTTTGAATATGATGCTACTATTTTATCCCAGATGAGTTAAGATGGTAGGCACATTTGGAAGGGTTTGTGCCTCAGGACTCCACAGTCATATTTTGAACCTGAAAACCTGAGACTTTTCATGCTTCAAGAGAAGTTATCTTAAAGCATGTCATAAGATCATGTGATGGGCCTGAAACTTCTGGGAATTTAAACAGGGATGATTAACTTTCGTGATCATGGATGAAAGAAACCCCTCAAAAAAGTCAGGAGGTGAGCTTTCACCTATACTTTGTACATATATTTTGGGTCCTGGAGGTGGATAGACCTCAAATTGTACTGCTACTGTGTAACATTTGAACCGCATGTGTCTGTTTTGTCTTCTATAAAGTACATGTGTATATGTCTCAATTTTATCATCTATAAAATTCACCTGCCTTTAGGATAGAGTTTTCAGATAAAATATAGGACGTGCAGTTGAATTTGAATTTCAGATAAACAACAAACAATTGTTTCAGTATAAGTGTATCCCATGGAATACTTGGGACACATTTACATGAAAAATTGGTTTGTTGTGTATCTTAAATTCAAATTTAACTGGGCATCCTACACTTTGCTAAATCACACAACCTTAGTTTAGGGATTTAAATTGCATAAGTCTAAGGATTTTTGGAACAATTAAATGAGCTAGCACATGCAAAATGCAAAAATGAATGCTTGGTAAATATTTGACATTGCTGTGTACATTTTCCTACTTCTTATCCGTAACTTCTGTTCCAGTTTGGGCACTCTGCATAGGTGGAAGCTCTGATAGGAAGAGATCTACTTGTCTTCAGATTTTTCCATCTGACTAAATACAACTTTTATAGTTAAATCCGCTATTAGTTTTCATAGCTTAGCTATATGTAAATTCCTATATTCTACTTTGCAAAAATTAGAAGCACAGAAAAAATGAGCTAAACATTATTTTATTTAAGCCCTGGAACAGGTTAATACGTATATCTAATAACAATCAATGAAAAGTCCTTTTTATTGATATGAAACATATAGGTTAGATATGAGGTATAGTATATAGGAAGTAATTTCCTTTGGGTATACCTTAAAAATTTCTGAAAAACATCGTGAACTTGCATCAGTAACTTTTTTGATAATGCAGAAATGTTTCAAGAAGCCAAATAGTAAGCCAGTTTCTGTACCACTTCACTTCTTTATAAATGAAAATGGTGTTTCAGTCTAATTCTAGTTGTGATTTTCTTGCCATGAATTTTCATAAAGAGAGAAAACCAATATGTATATATGTTAATTTTTAAACTTCATATTATATATTTATATAAGTAAATCCAGATATACTTAATAAAATAAAAATGGGAGGCTTGTTTATTATCATTTACATCAAGTTGGTGATTTGATTTTGAGTTGGGTGCTCTTCAGCAGATCAGATTAATTGGAACTTCTCAGTACAGTTCAGCAAATACTGCTAAGTGATTTTCAACTGTTCTCAGCTGATGACTAGGAGGACAATAATTTGGGGGGCCTTTTTAGATCAAATACCACAATATTTTAGATTGAACATATCTAATGTTAAATAGCTGAGTACACTTTGCTTTGGCAGACAGCACAAAGGAAAAAGACACAATCTGCCTTTGGTAATTTTAACTCATCGAGGAGATAAGTTTGTATCTATTTCACTTCCTGTAGTTTCAAGAGTGGTCTTTAATTCAAGGTCCAAATTGGCTCTCCAAATATCAAGAGATTTTTAATTAACAAGTGTGTAAAATTTTGGTAGAAATGCTGTATTATCACTAGACTGTGTGGTCCTCAATTTCTTCCCTTTTCCAAAGTTTAGGGACCTTTGTGTGAGGGACAGGAGAATTAATGTGAAACAGGAAGCCTAGCCTGCTAAAGGAGAAACGGTTTGCTCAACGAATAACCACTTCAAATTGCAGTGTGGGTAGTTGCAATTAATTCGGGATCTCCCTTCTTTCCAGCAGAAAAGACTGTGTCTTCTAGTAGCAGCATTGTTCCTATCGTGTCATCCCTTGGCAATTCTATACCTGAGGAGTAAGAATGACTTAGGTATATCAGAGGAATCACCTTGAAAGAGAACACAAAGTAATAAAAACAAACATTTATCGAGTGCTTCAATTTGCCATGCACTTTTCTAAGTTCGTACTCTACATATGTTACTGTTTATATTCTCAACAAATCTGAGGTGGATAGTATTATCCCCATTTAAAAGATGAGGTGATTGGGACACAGAAAACTTAAGTATCCTAACTAGCGTCACACAAGAATGAACTGGTGGAGTTAAGATTTGAACCCAGGCAGTCTGATTCCAGAGCCACTGCTCTTATGATTTATATCATAATTGTGGGGAGATGGTTAGTCCTTCTTCATAATTCAGCTTTCTCCTATCAAGAAACTATTACTATTGAGTGGAGTTCAAGTTAAATCTGGGAACAAAACATTTAGCCTAAATTATTGTCTTCCTTATTGTCTGTCACATGCCTGTAATTTCTCAGCACATTCAATCATTCAACATATGTTTATTGAACATCCACTACATTTGGGGATTATTTGAGACTTCAAGGTTAAGAATGCAAATAAATTACAGTTTGGCATTAGAAGAAGTTAACTATTTAAAGTGCAAGGTCCAGGAGGTATTAGAAGCACCATGTATAATATGTGCTGGGGAACAGAAATAAATAAGGTCTTGGATTCTGCCTGGCCCTTAGGAGAGGCTTCCTTCAGATTTTCTCTCTAAAATTATATGGTTTTAAGATCAGCATTAACTTAAGATCTTGATTGCTAACATCAAGGATCTACAGCAATCATACTCTGCCTTTATACCAAGACGTCAATAATGAGCTAAATAAAACGTTCTGTATTATAAAATATTATCTATTTATATAATTTTGGAACTTGCCCTACCAGTTCTCATTCGTAGATCCTACTAAGCAAACACATAACTATATATCCATGCTATTTAGTAGTGGCCATAATCTTCATCCAGGGTATGACCTCATCTTGATATCCCTCAGTGTTCTGCCTATATTATATCAACTTGACTCTGTATCTTAAAAAATGTAGCTGGGATCATTTGCTAATTTTCAGGGAAAGTGGGCCTTTTAACACTGACTAAGGGAAAGAGAAAATCAAATTCCCCTTTCTGTTCTTTTTATCCCTATACACTTTTTGGTGGTTAAGTTATGGATGGAGTATTATAGCATAGAATAAACACATTAAATGTACAGACTAGTGAACATACCTCCCCTCCCATCCGTAACATGTGCCTGTATGCACACGAATACACACACACACAGGAAAATACAGACTCAGTAAATGGCCATTTATCTCACATTTCATATAGAGCAGAGAAATACTCTTATTTTTTTCCTTTCTAGTTTGCTTTTCTAAACAATTCAGGATATATAACAATGATATGACACAGATATATTACTCTGTGGAGATATGCGCATTCACGACATTGGCAAGTGGTTTGAGATTGATGACATAGAACTGCTCTAGCAGTTGATCTGGCATTGTATGCTCTTCTCCTCTAATGAAAGAAGGAGCTACACATGGATCATAATTATCAAGAACTATCTGTTACTGTCAGTGACAAAAGGAAATCACATTGTTTCACTGTGTGTGTATTAGATATTACTGCTGAAGATTAAATAAAGGTAATGTATTGTAGATACAGAAGGAATACATTAAAAATTAGCTGAGATATTTATAAGATGCCACAATAGGAAGCAAGGGCTCATGGCATTATCCAAGGTAATGATGATTTTGGCATTGAACACGACTTACATATTTATGCAATGGTAAATGTTTTCCTGTTAGAAGTTACTTTTTATAGAAAAAGGCAACAAGCATGTAATCACTGGTATTAAGTGCATTAGGGGAAGTAACTAAGCAGATGAAATCTTTCTGAACATTCTCCAGCATTGTAAAAATACACTTAATCATATGGCCATATCGCTGGTTACATGACCTCTTTAAAAAAAATCTGAATAGGAAGCATAAATATTTAAAAATATTTTTAGGGTTAAGAAAAGCAAAAACAAATACTGTGTTTTTGGCAGGGAATATTATCTAAGTTGTATAAATTAGGATGACTTTGCTCTGTTTTAAAGTCTAAGTTCAAAATTATTTAACTGTGAAATGGAAATGATATACAGAAATACTATTTACTTTACCAGATATAAATTTTCAAATATTCGTAGTAATGGATGGGAACCTGGAAAATACTGGTTGCAATTAAATTTGGATTTGGAATTGTAATCACCTATTCACACCCTCAGCATTCAGCTAACTAGTTTTTCTATTACATTTTAAAATTATCTTAGCTATACCTACACAAATGTTAGAGGGCTTGAGTTTATAACTTAACAATTTACTAACTGAGGAGAAAGTAAGTGATCTTCTTTCACATTAATCAGTTGCTACAACTGATGACACTGAGCAGAAAGAATAACCAGAAATCAAGAGCTCTGGAATTCTCAATGCCTACTGCTTGGTTTCATTGCAGCACCTGTTCCACTTTGGCTGTGTGAATTCAGCAGCAGGGTTTGGTCTCCCTAACCACTCCTGTGGTTGTGTATTCATGCTATACTCTGAAGTCCACTTTCAGAGAACCTCCACTTGCTGGTTTTTGGTTTGTTTGTTTATTTACTTACTTACTAGTGTGGCAATTAAAAATATGTTTCTTGTAGGTCTAGACAATAAATTCATGCATACTTGGTAGTTAACTATAAAAAAGAGATGAGCCATCAATACATGTTCTGTAGAGGCATTCCAAAACAGGAGTGTCTGGTATATTTAACAAAGGGCTTAAGGTATTATAATAATTGAAAGACATGCTATGTTTGGTATTTTACTATTATTATTTTACTTTATGGTATTTTTGTTTATTTCCCCTTTTTTTTATTTTTCTGGACTAAGTTGCTCTACATGCTTTTTTTTTCTCTGTCACTTAGAAGGCAAGACTGTTTAAAAATTTTCTGTTGGTGATAGGATGACTGAAATGTTTGACCTTATCAAGTATTATCAAGGATGTGGAATTTTAGAACACTTACATTCCTAGCGATGATGTAAATTTGCACAGCTGTTTTGGGGGAAATACCTAAAATTATTTACATAAGCTATGCAGCAACTTAAGCAGCTTATTTTATTCCTGGATATATACCCAACAGAAATAATTGTTCATGCATGTACAAGGCATGCATGACAGTGATCACAGAAGTTTTGTTCATAATAGTTGAAAGCTGAAAACAACCTAAATGTACATCAAAAGTTGAATCGGTAAACAAATTGTGATATATTTATGCAGTGGAACACTTTACAGCAATGAAAAAGAGCAAACTACCAATAGGTGCAACAAGATGGATTAATTTCAAAGACATAATATTGAGAGAAAGAAGTCAGGCACAAAAGAGCACGCACTGTATGATTCCATTCATGTGAAGTTAAAAAGACAATCTGTTGTGACAGAGATTAGAACAGTATTTATCATTGTACGGGGACGCTACTGACTAGTCAGGTGGACAGGAGAAATTTCTTGGGATGCTGAAGATGTTCTCTAACTTGATGTGGGTGGTGGTTACATACGTGAGTATATGTGAAAATCCACAGAAATTAAGATTTATTTTTTCAATTTAAGTAATTCTTCAGTTAAGAAAAATATACTGTACCAGTATATTATATACCAGTTGTATATAAATGTCAACTACTTTTGAGTTAATATTTCTTTCTTTTCTTTTAACATCTTTATTGTACTATATTTGCTTTACAACGTTGTGTTAGTTTCTGCTGTATAACAAAGTGCATCAGCTATACGTATACATATATCCCCATATCATCTCAGTCTTGCATCTCTCTCCCACTCTCCCTATCCCCGCCCCCCCCAGCCAGGTGGTCAAAAAGAACCAAGCTGATCTCCCTGTGCTTTGCAGCTGCTTCTCACTAGCTATCTATTTTACATTTGGTAGTGTATATATATCAATGCCACTCTCTCACTTTGTCCCAGCTTACCCTTCGCCCTCCCCAAGTCCTCAAGTCCATTCCTTATGTCTGCGTCTTTATTCATGTCCTGCCCCTAGGTTCTTCAGAACGAATTTTTTTTGTTGTTAGATTCCATATATATGTGTTAGCATACGGTATTTGTTTTTCTCTTTCTGACTTACTTCACTCTGTATGACAGACTCTAGGTCATCCACCCCACTACAAATAACTCAATTTCGTTTCTTTTTATGGCTGAGTAATATTACATTGTGTATATGTGCCACATCTTCTTTATCCATTCATCTGTCGATGGGCATTTAGGTAGTTTCCATGTCCTGGCTATGGTAAATATAGCTGCAATGAACATTGTGGTACATGACTCTTTTTGAATTATGGTTTTCTCAGGGTACATGCCAAGTAGTGGGATTGCTGGGTCATATGGTAATTCTATTTTTAGTTTTTTAAGAAACCTCCATACTGTTCTCCATAGTGGCTGTATCAATTTACATTCCCACCAACAGTGCAAGAGGGTTCCCTTTTCTCCACACCCTCTCCAGCATTTATTGTTTGTAGATTTTTTGAGGATGGCCATTCTGACTGGTGTAAGGTGATACCTCATTGTAGTTCTGATTTGCATTTCTCTAATGATTAGTGATGTTGAGCATTCTTTCATATGTTTGTTGGCAATCTGTATATCTTCTTTGGAGAAATGTCTATTTAGGTCTTCCGCCCATTTTTGGATTGGGTTCTTTGTTTTTTTGATATTGAGCTGCATGAGCTGCTTGTAAATCTTGGAGATTAATCCTTTGTCAGTTGCTTCATTTGCAAATATTTTCTCCCATTCTGAGGGTTGTCTTTTTGTCTTGTTTATGGTTTCCCTTGCTGTGCAAAAGCTTTTAAGTTTCATTAGGTCCCATTTGTTTATTTTTGTTTTTATCTCCATTTCTCTAGGAGGAGGGTCAAAAAGGATCTTGCTGTGATTTGTGTCATAGGGTGTTCTGCCTATGTTTTCCTCTAGAGTTTTATACTGTCTGGCCTTACATTTAGGTCTTTAATCCATTTTGAGTTTACTTTTGTGTATGGTGTTAGGGAGTGTTCTAATCTCATTCTTTTACATGTAGCTGTCCACTTTTCCCAGCACCACTTATTGAAGAGGCTGTCTTTTCTCCATTGTATATGCTTGCCTCCTTTATCAAAGATAAGGAGACCATATGTGCATGGGTTTATCTCTGGGCTTTGTATCCAGTTCCATTGATATATATTTCTGTTTTTGTGCCAGTACCATGCTGTCTTGATTACTGTAGCATAGTAATATAGCCTGAAGTCAGGGAGCTTGATTCCTTCAGCTCCGTTTTTCTTTCTCAAGATTGCTTTGGCTATTCGGGGTCTTTTGTGTTTCCAAACAAATTGTGAAATTTTTTGTTCTAGTTCTGTGAAAAGTGCCATTGGTAGTTTGATAGGGATTGCATTGAATCTGTAGATTGCTTTGGGTAGTATACTCATTTTCACAATGTTGGTTCTTCCAATCCAAGAACATGGTATATCTCTCCATCTGTTTGTATCATCTTTAATTTCTTTCATCAGTGTCTTATAGTTTTCTGCATACTGGTCTTTTGTCTCCTTGGGTAGATTTATTCCTAGGTATTTTATTCATTTTGTTGCAATGGTAAATGGGAGTGTTTCCTTAATTTCTCTTTCAGATTTTTCATCATTAGTGTATAGGAATGCAAGAGATTTCTGTGCAGTAATTTTGTATCCTACTACTTTACCAGATTCATTGATTAGCTCTAGTAGTTTTCTGGTAGCATCTTTGGGATTCTCTATGTATAGTATCACATCATCTGCAAACAGTGACAGTTTTACTTCTTCTTTTCTGATTTGGATTCCTCTTATTTCTTTTCCTTCTCTGATTGCTGTGGCTAAAACTTTGAAAACTATGTTGAATAATAGTGGTGAGAGTGGGCAACCTTGTCTTGTTCCTGATCTTAGTGGAAATGGCTTCAATTTTTCACCATTGAGAACAATGTTGGCTGTGGGTTTGTCATATATGGCCTTTATTATGTTGTGGTAAGTTCCCTCTATGCCTACTTTCTGGAGGGTTTTTATCATAAATGGGTGTTGAATTTTGTAGAAAGCTTTTTCTGCATCTATTGAGATTATCCTATGGTTTTCCTCCTTCAATTTGTTAATATGGTGTATCACATTGACTGATTTGCGTATATTGCAGAATCCTTGCATTCCTGGGATAAACGTCACTTGATCATGGTGTATGATCCTTTTAACGTGCTGTTGGATTCTTTTTGCTAGTATTTTGTTGAGGATTTTTGCATCTATGTTCGTCAGTGATATTGGCCTGTAGTTTTTTTTTTTGTGAGATCTTTGTCTGGTTTTGCTATCAGGGTGATGGTGGCCTTGTAGAATGAGTTTGGGAGTGTTCATCCCTCTGATATATTTTGGAAAAGTTTGAGAAGGATAGGTGTTAGCTCTTCCTTAAATGTTTGATAGAATTCACCTGTGAAGCCATCTGGTCCTGGGCTTTTGTTTGTTGGTAGATTTTTAATCACAGTTTCAATTTCAGTGCTTGTGATTGGTCTGTTTATATTTTCTATTTCTTCCTGGTTCAGTCTTGGAAGGTTGTGCTCTTCTAAGAGTTTGTCCATTTCTTCCAGGTTGTCCATTTTATTGGCCTACAGCTGCTTGTAGTAATCTCTCATGAAACTTTGTATTTCTGCAGTGTCAGTTGTTACTTCTCTTTTTTCTTTTCTAATTCTGTTGATTTGAGTCTTCTCCTTCTTCTTACTGATGAGCCTGGCTAATGGTTTATCAATTATGTTTATCTTCTCAAAGAACCAGCTTTTAGTTTTATTGATCTTTGCTATTGTTTCCTTCATTTCTTTTTCATTTATTTCTGATGTGATCTTTATGATTTCTTTCCTTCTGCTAACTTTGGGGTTTTTTTGTTCTTCTTTCTCTAATTGCTTTAGGTGTAAGTTTAGGTTGTTTATTTGAGATGCTTCGTTTTTCTTCAGGTAGGATTGTATTGCTATAAACTTCCCTCTTAGAACTGCTTTTGCTGCATCCCATAGTCTTTGGGTGATCGTGTTTTCATTGTCATTTGTTTCTAGATTTTTTTAAATTTCCTCTTTGATTTCTTCAGTGATCTCTTGGTTATTTAGTAGTGTATTGTTTAGCCTCCATGTGTTTGTATTTTTTACAGATTTTTTCCTGTAATGATATTAGTCTCATAGATATCTAGTCTCATAGTGTTGTGGTCGGAAAAGATACTTGATACGATTTCAATTTTCTTAAATTTGCCAAGGTTTGATTTGTGTCCCAAGATATGATCTATCTTGGAGAATGTTCCATGAGCACTTGAGAAGAAAGTGTATTCTGTTGTTTTTGGATGGAATGTCCTATAAATATCAATTAAATCCATCTTGTTTAATGTGTCCTTTAAAGCTTCTGTTTCCTTATTTATTTTCATTTTGGATGATCTGTCCATTGGTGAAAGTGGGATGTTAAAGCCCCGTACTATGATTGTGTCACTGTCGACTTCCCCTTTTATGGCTGTTAGCATTTGCCTTATGTATTGAGGTGCTCCTATGTTGGGTGCATAAATATTTACAATTGTTTTATCTTCTTCTTGGATTGATCCCTTGATCATTATGTAGTGTCCTTGTTTGTCTTTTGTAATAGTCCTTATTTTAAAATCTATTTTGTCAGATATGAGAATTGCTACTCCAGCTTTTTTGATATCTGTTTCCATGGAGTATCTTTTTGTATCTCCTCACTTTCAGTCTGTATGTGTCCCTAGGTCTGAAGTGGGTCTCTTGTAGACAGCATATGTACGGGTCTTGTTTTTGTATCGATTCAGCCACTTGATGTCTTTTGGTTGGAGCATTTAATCCATTTACATTTAAGGTTATTATCTATATGTATGTTCCTCTTACCATTTTCTTAATTGTTTTGGGTTTGTTATTGTAGGTCTTTTCCTTCTCTTGTGTTTCCTGCCTAAAGAAGTTCCTTTAGCACTTGTTGTAAAGCTGGTTTGGTGGTGCTGAATTCTCTTAGCTTTTGCTTGTTTGTAAACGTTTTAATTTCTCCATGGAATCTGAGTGAGATCCTTGCTGGGTAGAGTGATCTTGGTTGTAGTTTTTTCCCTTTCATCCCTTTAAATATGTCCTGCCACTCCTTTCTGGCTTGCAGAGTTTCTGCTGAAAGATCAGCTGTTAACCTTATGGGGATTCCCTTGTATATTATTTGTTGCTTTTCCCTTGCTGCTTTTAATATTTTTTTTTGTATTTAATTTTTGATAGTTTGATTAATATGTGTCTTGGCATGTTTCTCCTTGGATTTATCCTGTGTGGGACTCTCTGTGCTTCGTGGACTTGATTGACTATTTCCTTTCTCATGTTAGGGAAGTTTTCAACTATAATCTCTTCAAATATTTTCTCAGACTCTTTCTTTTTCCCTTCTTCTTCTGGGACCCTTATAATTTGAATGTTGGTGCCTTGAATGTTGTCCCAGAGGTCTCTGACACTGTCCTCAATTCTTTTAATTCTTTTTTCTTTATTCTGCTCTGCTGCAGTTATTTCCACTATTTTATCTTCCAGGTCACTTATGTGTTCTTCTGCCTCAGTTATTCTGCTATTGATTCCTTCTACGGAATTTTAAATTTCATTTATTTTGTTGTTCATCATTGTTTGTTTGCTCTTTAGTTCTTCTAGGTCCTTGTTAAACATTTTTTGTATTTTCTCCACTCTATTTCCAAGATTTTGGATCATCTTTATTATCATCACTCTGAATTCTTTTTCAGGTAGACTGCCTATTTCCTCTTCATTTGTTTGGTCTGGTGGCTTTTTTTCTCTGCTCCTTCATCTGCTGCGTATTTCTCTGTCTTCTCATTTTGCTTAACTTACTGTGTTTGGGGTCTCCTTTTCACAGGCTGCAGGTTTGTAGTTTCCGTTGTTTTTGCATCTGACCCCAGTGGGTAAGGTTTGTTCAGTGGGTTGTGTAGGTTTCCTGGTGGAGGCGACTAGTGCCTGTGTTCTGGTGGATGAGGCTGGATCTTGTCTTTCTGGTGGGCAGGTTCACGTCTGGTGGTGTGTTTTGGGGTGTCTGTGAACTTAGTATGATTTTATGCAGACTCTCTGCTAATGGGTGGGGTTGTGTTCCTGTGTTGCTAGTTGTTTGGCCTAGGGTGTCCAGCACTGGAGCTTGCTGGTCATTGAGTGGAGCTGGGTCTTAGCATTGAGATGGAGATCTCTGGGAGAGCTTTCGCCGTTTGATATTACGTGGAACCAGGAGGTCTCTGGTGGACCAATATCCTGAACTCAGCTCTCCCACCTCAGAGTCTCAGGCCTGACACCCAGCCGGAGCACCAAGACCCTGTCAACCACATGGCTCAGAAGAAAAGGAGAAAAAAAAGAAAGATAGAAAAAATAAAATAAAATAAAGTTATTAAAAATATTATTAAAATAAAAAAATTTAAAAAGTAATAAAAAAAAGAAGAGAGCAACCAAACCAATAAACAAATCCACCAGTGATAACAAGCGATAAAAACTATACTAAGATAGACATAAAAACGTGAAACTAGTCAGTTGCAGAAAGCAAACCCCAAGTCTACAGTTGCTCCTAAAGTCCACCTCCTCAATTTTGGGATGATTCATTGTCTAGTCAGGTATTCCACAGATGCAGGGTACATCAAGTAGATTGTCGAGATTTAATCCGCTGCTCCTGAGGCTGCTGGGAGAGATTTCCCTTTCTCTTCTTTGTTCGCACAGCTCCTGGGGTTCAGCTTTGGATTTGGCCCCACCTCTGCGTATAGGCCTCCCTCTGGCATCTGTTCTTCACGCAGACAGGAGAGGGTTAAAGTAGCGGCTGATTAGGGGCTCTGGCTCACTCAGGCTGGGGGGAGGGCAGGGTACGGAATGTGGGGCGAGCCTGCAGCGGCAGAGGCCAGCATGACGTTGCAACAGCCTGAGGCATGCTGTGTGTTCTCCCAGGGAAGTTGTCCCTGGATCAGGGGACACTGGCAGTGGCAGGCTACACAGGCTCCCAGGAGGGGAGGTGTGGATAGTGACCTGTGCTTGCACACAGGCTTCTTGGTGGTTGCAGTAGCAGCCTTACCATTTCATGCCTGTCTCTCGTGTCTGCGCTGATAGCTGCAGCTCATGCTTGTCTCTGAAGTTCATTTAGGCGGTGCTCTGAATCCCCTCTCCTGACACACCCTGAAAAATGGTCTCTTGACTCTTAGGCAGTTCCAGACTTTTTCCTGGACTCCTTCCTGGCTAACTGTGGCGCACTAGCCCCCTTCAGGCTGTGTTCATGCAGCCAACCCCAGTCCTCTCCCTGGGATCTGACCTCTGATCCGAAGCCCGAGCCTCAGCTCCCAGCTCCCATCCACCCTGGTGGGTGAGCAGAAAATCCTCTCGGGCTGGTGAGTGCTGGTCGGCACTGATCCTCTGTGTGGGAATCTCTCCGCTTTGCCCTCTGCACCCCTGTTACTGTGCTCTCCTCCGTGGTTCCGAAGCTTCCCCCTTGCCCACCCTCTATTTCCACCAGTGAAGGGGCTTCCTAGTGTGTGGAAACTTTTCCTCCTTCACAGCTCCCTCCCAGACTTGCAGGTCCCATCCCTATTTTTTGTCTCTGTTTTTCCTTTTTTCTTTTGCCCTACCCAGGAACATAGGGAGTTTCTTGCCTTTTGGGAAGTCTGAGGTCTTCTGCCAGCATTCAGCAGGTGTTCTGTAGGAGTTGTTCCACATGTAGATGTATTTTTGATGTATTTGTGGGGAGGTAGGTGATCTCCACGTCTTACTCCTCCGCCATCTTGAAGGTCCTGAAATTTAATATTTCTTTATTTGACAATGCTAAGTGTTAAACTGGACCTTCTGATATTTTCCATGTCCGTATATGAGAAGAAATCTAGATGTTGTCTGTACAATCTGGAATTTCAGACTCAGCATTTTATCTTAATTTTTAAACATTATTTTGGTTTCTGTTTTTCTTACTAATTTAAGACTTAAAATGCTTCTGATTTTTCTTTGTGATAACATTTATAACAATTATTTAAAATTAAATTTTTACTAAATGGTTTTAATCATTCCTGCCAGTCCATGTCTCCCTTGTTCTCGAGTTTCTTTGATTCATCTCCAGACACTCCTTTAGGTTTGGGTGATCTCTTTTCTAAATCCCTGCACATGTGACACTTCATATATAAACAAAATCTCTTGCAGGGGTAGGATTCTTTTTCATCCCAAACTGTACATACTGTTTCTTTGATTTCTTCCCTTTAATTTAAAACAGGAGAAGACAGATCAGTAAGGTTTTTCCTTCCTAAGGTTATTTAAAAATTTGTTCAGTTTTATTGAGGAATAATTGACAAGTAGAAATTGTATACTTAAGTTGTAAAACATGATGGTTTATTTTGCATTTCATAATGTTTTATTTATTTATTTAATTTATTTATGTATTTTATCTCTTGTTTGAACTTAAAGAGATCTTTTATGCAACAATATTTCTCATGACAAAGATACATTTATTTGAAGTGCAGTAATTCCTCTAGTTTTGTTTTAGTTTTTTTCTTCTATGAAATTCAAGTAACATTAAAATGAACAACTTTGGTTAAAATAGCATTTATATGATCCCATTTTGATAAAACCACATTATTTTTCTACACATCTATTCTTATAGTTGTAAAGAAAGATGCCTGAAATAATGTTTATCTATTTTTTTACATTCATTTTAAAAATATTCTTTTCCATGATGGCTTATCCCAGGAGATTGGATATAGTTCCCTGTGCTATACAGCAGGACCTTGTTTATCCATTGTAAGTGTAATAGTTTGCATCTACCAACCCCAATTCCCAGTCCAATTCTCTCCCTCCTCCCCCTTTTGCAACCACAAGGCTGATTTCTATGTCTGTGAGTCTGTGAAACATGAGGTTTTGAAACATATATACATTCTTAAATCAGCTAATTAACATATTCATCACCTCATATAGTTAACATTTTCTTTCTCTATTTTTGTGTGAGTGGGTGGTTAGAACACTTAAGATCTACCCTCTTAGCAAATTTGAACTATACAATACAGTACTTTTAACTACAGTCACCAGGTGGTATATTAGATCTCCAGAACTTATTCATCTTGCATAACTGACACTTTGTATCCTTTGACCAATATTTCCCATTTCCTCCTCCACCCTGCTCCTGGCAACCACCATTCTACTCTTGGCTTCAATGAGTCTACTTTAGATTCCACACATAAAAGTTTATGCAGTATTTGTCCTTTTGTGTCTGGCTTATTTCACTTAGCATATTGTCATCCAGGTTCATCCATGTTGTTGCAAATGACAAGATTTCCTTCTTTTTTACAGTTGAATAATATTCCACTGTGTGTATATACCATATTTTCTTTATCCATTCATATGTTGACAGGCATTTAGGTTGTTTCCATGTTTTGGCTATTGTAAATAATGCTGCAGTGAACACTGGAGATATCTCTTTGAGATCCAGATTTCATTTCTTTGGGATATATACCCAGAAGTGGTATTGCCAGATCAAATGGTAGTTCTATTTTTAATTTTTTGAGGAACCTCCATACTATTTTCTATAGTGGCTATACCAATTTACATTCCCACCAACAGTGCACAAGGGTTTATTGCTGTTCTCCAAAAATCCTTGCCAGTATTTGTTATCTCTTATCTTTTTGATGACAGCCATCCTATTAGGTGTGAAATGATTGTTTTTTCTCTCTTTCTGCCTGGATGGTTGTAGATATTTTCATCATGTTGGTAAAAAACTATACATTACAAGCCTATATCTAGAGATATTTCCCTTTCAATAACATTGTCTGGGACCCCTGATCCCTGGCTTTAGACCTGTAGTTTTGTATCATTATTCACATTCAGAATTGGATTTACTATCGTATATTTGTAGTATTTGTCTTCATTGTTCTGACTGCTTTACTTGATCAAACATTTTATGCATACTGGATTTTCATTTTTTTTCATGTACATTTATCATTTTTTCTTTATTTATATCTTCTCATTCTTTCCATGTTAATTTTTGGAGACAATCTCAGATTTGTCCTCCACATTGTTATTTCCATTAGTTTGGAATTATGATTTTGCCCTTTCCTGATTCTTACACATGATTTACCTTTTATCATTAGAGTTATATTTTCATCACTTTCCTTATGAACTAGCTACCTAATCCTTGCATCTGCATCTTATTCAGTCTCCTTTCTGGGTAACTCTATTGTCTCACCATTTCATTGTCTAATCTTATTAAAAAATCCATATTTTTATGAAATTAGTTGAGATAACATAACATATATGGATTACTTTTTATTTTTGTATTTTTCAAATGTTGGTTTCCTTTGATTTTCTTATATTTTTGTCATATAGAACTTATTTCACAAGCTCCACATGTCTTTAGATTTGTGTTTATTTGAACAATGCGTATCATAAACAGCTGTGGTATTTGTTTGTCCAATGCAGTAAATGGGGTCCTTTTGCTTTCTACTTTATTACTGTTACTAGGTTCTTATCATTTACTAAGCTCTGAAGTGGCTTGGTAACTCATTTATCCAGCAGCTATGGGTAAGAGAATGGCAGTGAGGTCTGTCTATAGGATATCTAATCAGGGAACATTTGTTTTTGTTTTTGTTTTTGTTTTTTTTTACTAAGAAGAAAACTTTATTAGGAATGTTCACAGGAATTAAAACATAGCAAACCTCTTCAACTCAAACACCGGTGCACAAACAATAAAAAAGCTTAAAGAATATCATCAAACATCATTTTGGCAAAACAAGATGGTCCAAGTTCTTCTCACAAAATATTGCATGATGACATGCTTCCTGTCAAATTACTAACTGGATGAAAATACCACATTGCTTTTGTGTCCTTAGGAATATATAGGTCACTTATTATCTCTTGAGTTTGAGAAAAAATCATCTACGATACCTTCATCTGAAAACTCATAACTTGAGATTTCATTTATATGACCAATTCCACCATCATTAATAGAGTCTAGAGTGCTGATATTTGTCTCCTTGCATTTAAAAAAATTTTTTTTATTTTTTGAATTTTACTTTTTTATACAGCAGTTCTTATTAGTCATGAATTTTATACACATCAGTCTATACATGTCAATCCCAATCGCTCAATTCAGCACACCATCATCCCCACCCCCCCGTGGCCTTCCCTCCTTAGTGTCCATACATTTGTTCTCTACATCTGTGTCTCAACTTCTGCCCTGCAAACCGGTTCACCTGTACCATTTTTCTAGGTTCCACATACATGCGTTAATATACGATATTTGTTTTTCTCTTTCTGACTTACTTCACTCCGTATGACAGTCTCTAGATCCATCCACGTCTCAACAAATGACTCAAGTTCGTTCCTTTTTATGGCTGAGTAATATTCCATTGAATATATGTACCACAACTTCCTTATCCATTCGTCTCTTGATGGGCATTTAGGTTGCTTCCATGACCTGGCTATTGTAAATAGTGCTGCAATGAACATTGGGGTGCATGTGTCTTTTTGAATTATGGTTTTCTCTGGGTCTATGCCCAGTAGTGGGATTGCTGGGTCATATGGTAGTTCTATTTTTAGTGTTTTAAGGAACCTCCATACTCTTCTCCATAGTGGCTGTATCAATTTACATTCCCACCAACAGTGCAAGAGGGTTCCCTTTTCTCCACACCCTCTCCAGCATTTGTTGTTTGTAGATTTTCTGATGATGCTCATTCTAACTGGTGTGAGGTGATACCTCATTGTAGGTTTGATTTGCATTTCTCTAATAATTAGTGACGTTGAGCAGCTTTTCATGTGCCTCTTGGCCATCTGTATATCTTCTTTGGAGAAATGTCTATTTAGGTCTTCTACCCATTTTGGGATTGGGTTGTTTGTTTCTTTAATATTGAGCTGCATGAGCTGTTTATATATTTTGCAGATTAATCCTTTGTCCGTTGATTCACTGCAAATATTTTCTCCCATTCTGAGGGTTGTCTTTTCGTCTTTATAATGTTTTCCTTTGCTGTGCAAAAGCTTTTAAGTTTCATTAGGTCCCATTTGTTTATTTTTGTTTTTATTTCCATTACTCTAGGAGGTGGATCAAAAAAGATCTTGCTGTGATTTATGTCAAAGAGTGTTCTTCCTATGTTTTCCTCTAAGAGTTTTATAGTGTCCAGTCTTACATTTAGGTCTCTAAACCATTTTGAGTTTATTTTTGTGTATGGTGTTAGGGAGTGTTGTAATTTCATTCTTTTACATGTAGCTGTCCAGTTTTCCCAGCACCACTTATTGAAGAGAATGTCTTTTCTCCATTGTATATCCTTGCCTCCTTTGTCATAGATTAGTTGACCATAGGTGCATGGGTTTATCTCTGGGCTTTCTATCATGTTCCACTGATCTATATTTCTGTTTTTGTAACAGTACCATAGTGTCTTGATTGCTGTAGCTTTGTAGTATAGTCTGAAGTCGGGGAGTCTGATTCCTCCAGCTCCGTTTTTTCCCTCAAGACTGCTTTGGCTATTCGGGGTCTTTTGTGTCTCCATACAAATTTTAAGACTTTTTGTTCTAGTTCCATAAAAAATGCCCTTGGAAATTTGATAGGGATTGCATTGAATCTGTAGATGGCTTTGGGTAGTATAGTCATTTTCACAGTATTGATTCTTCCAATCCAAGAACGTGGTATATCTCTCCATCTGTTGGTATCATCTTTAATTTCTTTCATCAGTGTCTTATAGTTCTCTGCATACAGGTCTTTTGTCTCCCTAGGTAGGTTTATTCCTAGGTATTTTATTCTTTTTGTTGCAATGGTAAATGGGAGTGTTTCTTTAATTTCTTTTTCAGATTTTTCATCATTAGTGTATAGCAATGTAAGAGATTTCTGTGCATTAATTTTGTATCCTGCAACTTTACCAAATCCATTGATTAGCTCTAGTAGCTTTCTGGTGGCATCTTTAGGATTCTCTATGTATAGTATCATGTCGTCTGCAAACAGTGACAGTTTTACTTCTTCTTTTCCAATTTGTATTCCTTTTATTTCTTTTTCTTCTCTGATTGCCATGGCTAGGACTTCCAAAACTATGTTGAGTAATAGTGGTGAGAGTGGACATCCTTGTCTTGTTCCTGATCTTCAGGGAAATGCTTCCAGTATTTCACCATTGAGAATGATGTTTGTTGTGGGTTTGTCATATATGGCCTTTATTATGTTGAGGTAGGTTCCCTCTATGCCCACTTTCTGGAGAGTTTTTATCATGAATGGGTGTTGAATTTTGTCAAAAGCTTTTTCTGCATCTATTGAGATGATCATATGGTTTTTATTCTTCAATTTGTTAATATGGTGTATCACATTGATTGATTTGCGTATATTGACGAATCCTTGCATCCCTGGGATAAATCCCACTTGATCACAGTGTATGATCCTTTTAATGTGTTGTTGGATTCTGTTTGCTAGTATTTTGTTGAGGATTTTTGCATCTATATTCATCAGTGATATTGGTCTGTAATTTTCTTTTTTTGTAGTATCCTTGTCTGGTTTTGGTATCAGGGTGATGGTGGCCTCGTAGAATGAGTTTGGGAGTGTTCCTTCCTCTGCAATTTTTTGGAAGAGTTTGAGAAGGATGGGTGTTAGCTCTTCTCTAAATGTTTGGTAGAATTCACCTGTGAAGCCATCTGGGCCTGGACTTTTGTTTGTTGGAAGATTTTTAATCACAGTTTCAATTTCATTACTTGTGATTGGTCTGTTCATATTTTCCGTTTCTTCCTGGTTCAGTCTTGGAAGGCTATACCTTTCTAAGAATTTGTCCATTTCTTCCAGATTGTCCATTTTGTTGGCATAGAGTTGCTTGTAGTAGTCTCTTAGGATGCTTTGTATTTCTGCGGTGTCTGCTGTAACTTCTCCTTTTTCATTTCTAATTTTATTGATTTGAGTCCTCTCTCTCTTTTTCTTGATGAGTCTGGCTAATGGTTTATCAATCTTGTTTATCTTCTCAAAGAACCAGTTATTAGTTTTATTGATCTTTGCTATTGTGTTCTTTGTTTCTATTTCATTTGTTTCTGCTCTGATCTTTATGATTTCTTTCCTTCTGCTAACTTTGGGTTTTGTTTATTCTTCTTTCTCTAGTTTCTTTAGGTGTAAGGTTAGATTGTTTATTTGAGATTTTTCTTGTTTCTTGAGGTAGGCTTGTATAGCTCTAAACTTCCCTCTTAGAACTGCTTTTGCTGCATCCCATAGGTTTTGGATCGTCGTGTTTTCATTGTCATTTGTCTCTAGGTGTTTTTTGATTTCCTCTTTGATTTCTTCAGTGACCTCTTGGTTATTTAGTAACGTATTGTTTAGCCTCCATGTGTTTGGTTTTTTTACATTTTTTTCCCTGTAATTCATTTCTAATCCCATAGTGTTGTGGTCAGAAAAGATGCTTGATATGATTTCAATTTGCTTAAATTTACTGAGTCTTGATTTGTGACCCAAGATGTGATCTATTCTGGAGAATGTTCCGTGCGCACTTGAGAAGAAAGTGTAATCTGCTGTTTTTGGATGGAATGTCTTATATATATCAATTAAATCTATCTGGTCTATTGTGTCATTTAAAGCTTGTGTTTCCTTGTTAATTATCATTTTGGATGATCTGTCCAGTGGTGTAAGTGAGGTGTTAAAAGTCCCCCACTATTATTGTGTTACTGTCGATTTCCTCTTTTACAGCTCTTAGCAGTTGCCTTATGTATTGAGGTGCTCCTATGTTGGGTGCATATCTATCTATAATTGTTATATCTTCTTCTTGGATTGATCCCTTGATCAGTATGTAGTGTCCTTCCTTGTCTCTTGTAACATTCTTTATTTTAAAGTCTATTTTATCTGATACGAGTATAGCTACTCCAGCTTTATTTTGATTTCCATTGGCATGGAATATCTTTTTCCATCCCCTCACTTTCAGTGTGTATGTGTCCCTAGGTCTGAAATGAGTCTCTTGTAGACAGCATATATATGGGTCTTGTTTTTGTATCCATTCAACAAGCCTGTGTCTTTTGGTTGGAGCATTTAATCCATTCACGTTTAAGGTAATTATCGATATGTATGTTAATATTACCATTTTCTTAATTGTTTTGGGTTTGTTTTTGTAGGTCCTTTTCTTCTCTTGTGTTTCCCACTTAGAGAAGTTCCTTTAGCGTTTGTTGTAGAGCTGGTTTGGTGGTGCTGAATTCTCTTAGCTTTTGCTTGTCTGTAAAGCTTTTGATTTCTCCATCAAAGCTGAATGAGATCCTTGCCGGGTAGAGTAATCTTGGTTGTAGGTTCTTCCTTTTCATCATTTTAAGTATATCATGCCACTCCCTTCTGGCTTGTAAAGTTTCTGCTGACAAATCAGCAGTTAACCTTATGGGAGTTACCTTGTATGTTATTTGCCATTTTTCCCTTGCTGCTTTCAATAATTTGTCTTTGTCTTTAATTTTTGTCAATTTGATTACTGTGTGTCTCGGCATGTTTCTCCTTGGGTTTATCCTGTATGGGACTCACTGTGCTTCCTGGACTTGGGTGGCTATTTCCTTTCCCATGTTAGGGAAGTTTTCGACTATAATCTCTTCAAATATTTTCTTGGGTCCTTTCTCTCTCTCTTCTCCTTCTGGGACCCCTATAATGTGAATGTTCTTGCATTTAATGTTGTCCCAGAGGTCTCTTAGGCTGTCTTCATTTCTTTTCATTCTTTTTTCTTTAGTCTGTTCCGCAGCAGTGAATGCCACCATTCTGTCTTCCAGGTCACTTACCCGTTCTTCTGCCTCAGTTATTCTGCTATTGATTCCTTCTAGTGTAGTTTTCATTTCAGTTATTGTATTGTTCATCTCTGTTTGTTTGCTCTTTAATTCTTCTAGGTCTTTGTTAAACATTTCTTGCATTCTCGATCTTTGCCTCCATTCTTTTTCTGAGGTCCTGGATCATCTTCACTATCATTATTCTGACTTCTTTTTCTGGAAGGTTGCCTATCTCCACTTCATTTAGTTGTTTTTCTGGGGTTTTATCTTGTTCCTTCATCTGGTACATAGCCCTCTGCCTTTTCATCTTGTCTATCTTTCTGTGAATGTGGTTTTTGTTCCACAGGCTGCAGGATTGTAGTTCTTCTTGCTTCTGCTGTCTGCTCCCTGGTGGATGAGGCTATCTAAGAGGCTTGTGTAAGTTTCCTGATGGGAGGGACTGGTGGTGGTAGAGCTGACTGTTGCTGTGGGGGTCAGAGCTCAGTAAAACTTTAATCCACTTGACTGTTGATGGGTGGGGCTGGGTTCCCTCTCTGTTTGTTGTTTGGCCTGAGGCAACCCAACACTGGAGCCTACCTGGGCTCTTTGGTGGGGCTAATGACAGACTCTGGGAGGGCTCACGCCAAGGAGTACTTCCCAGAACTTCTGCTGCCAGTGTCCTTGTCCCCACAGTGAGCCACAGCCACCCCCTGCCTCTGCAGGAGGCCCTCCAACACTACCAGGTTGGTCTGATTCAGTCTCCCCTGGGGTCACTGCTCCTTCCCCTGGGTCCCGATGCACACACTACTTTGTGTGTGCCCTCCAAGAGTGGAGTCTCTGTTTTCCCCTGTCCTGTCAAAGTCCTGCAATCATATCCCACTAGGCTTCAAAGTCTTATTCTCTAGGAATTCCTCTTCCCATTGCCGGACCCCCAGGTTGGGAAGCCTGACGTGGGGCTCAGAGCCTTCACTCCAGTGGGTGGACTTCTGTGGTATAAGTGTTCTCCAGTCTGTGCGTCACCCACCCAACAGTTACGGGATTTGATTTTACTGTGATTGTGCCCCTCCTACCCTCTCATTGTGGCTTCTCCTTTGTCTTTGGATGTGGGGTATCTTTTTTGGTGAGTTCCCGTGTCTTCCTTTTGATGATTGTCCAGCAGCTAATTGTGATTCTGGTGTTCTCACAAGAGGGAGTGAGAGCACGTCCTTCTACTCCTCGGGGAACATTTGTATCTGTCCCTTCTCTGTGCTTGATGAGGACACTGCACTGTGATATGACTTGCTTGGGTTCTTGTCAAGTGCTTCCATCTTAATCAGGTAAGAGACATTATTTGAGGTGAATTTTCCTCACTATACCTTTGGATGATTTTCTGTTTTCTATTGCACCCTATATCCTGGGCCTAACATTTATGTACTCCAAGTGTTGCCTGATGGTCTAATATAGTAAAAAAGGATACCAAATGGCACCTTCTCTATCTGCCTAATAGCCTGCTTTTTCCTTCTGTTTTCCCTTTTTAGTTTCCATAGATCCATACTTTATAAGATGAGATGCAAGTTGTTTCTTGGTCTCTTTCTAAGAGTTATTATCATCTGCACCACATTTAGAAGAAATAACTTTCATGTTTCTGCCATGTGTATAACCCTCTCCAGTAACTCACACAATTCTTGCTGTCAATAAAACAAAAACAAATGAGCTATTCAGATATAACATAGTTTTTCTGATCGTGAGAATGTTAGTGACTTCCCCCAAGGGCTCTCATAAGGAAAACATTGTATTTTGTTCTTTAGTGTGTAAGACATTTGATAACTTAATCATCAATAAACAAGTGAACTAATTTTTAAATTTTGATTTGGATCATTCTATCTTCTGAGCATCATTTTTTATCCATCTAGATCACTTACACCAGTACTTTTAATTCAGCAATTATTTGTCTTTATGGAAGCCTCTCATCTGGAGATTATCCATTGTCCATTGCCTGTGGATGTCTATATTCCCCTCTTACCCAGGTAACATTCCTTGATCCATCATTAAAGTCACTCCTTTGCAATTTCTTGCAATATCCTTGCTCCACTCTTTCTCCCTTATACATGGCTGGCTAAAAGCACCTATCCAAATACTTTGTGCCTTCAGCCAGGAAGCTGAAATCAGCATAAAAAATGCACACAAATATATTGGATATATTTTACATTCATGATCACGCATTTAAAACATACACAATATTGCAAGACAAACTTTTTTCACTTTCTTAATTTGACTGATTTCCCATCCTTCAAATTATTTTTCATAAGTTTTCCTCTCTCGTCAAACAACCAATATTTTTCCATCTACTCCCTCTCTTTCAGCTGATATTCTAATCTCACTCATCTCTTATGAAATAGAAACAATAAATGAGAAAACTCCCTCAGTTTCCTTTGACCAAGTTTATCATTGTGACTTCTTTTGTACTCACATTGCCTGCCTTTCTTCCTTTGCAGTGCCCCTACTTCTAAGGCCAACCTCAACAATTGCTACTCTTGATCTCAACCTCCCTTATCTTATCAAGCATAATATTCTTGCAATCATATACTCTCTCTCTCTTGCTCTGTCTACTAGTCTATCTCTCTACTAGTGCATTTTCCAAAATACACAAAATGATACTTTACCAATCACCTTAAAAACATTGCTGGGATATTAGTCAGAACAGGCTTAGCTCTGCTGAGGTAACAACTGAAACTATTTATTTCTGGTCAAACACAAGAAAGGTTTATCTTTTCCTGATGTCAGAGTCCAAGATGGGTAGCTTGGTTCTTCTTGGAAGCTCTCCTTAATACTGGCCCAGCAACCCAGGTTGCTTGCATATTGTGGTTACTCTTTCTGGGACACATGACTTTCAAGTTTGCCACTGAGGGCAAAAAAGAAGTGGAAGACTGCATGAGATGTTTTCAAAGCTCAGTGCTGAGAAATGGCAGGCATCATTTCTATCAACACCCCATTTTCCAGATGCAGTTCCACAGTAGGAACCTAACTACGAGGAGGACTGAGAAATGTACTCTTCCTATGCTTAGGAAGAGGAAACGTTGTGAACACTAACATTTTCTCTGGCATAGTCACACTAATCCCACATGTCCCATCCAGTTATTGCTCTTATGTCTCTGTTCTTCTTAAGAACAAAATTTTTAAAAAGATCTCTCTCTATTACCTATTTAAACATCCTTAAATTCTTTTTTCTCTTCAACATACAGCAATCCATTTTCCATGCCCACTAAATCATGCTGCTCTTATCAGTGATCTGAAAGGTGACATAGCAAATGGTTGAATTTCTATTCTCTTAATACTACTCTAAACAACATTCCACACAGTTGGCCACTTCCCCCTTCCTGGTATTTCTTCATGTGTATCATGTTTGGTGTCCATGAAACCATAGTGCTTGTCTTCTGCCTACTCTACTAACTTCCCCGTCTCATTCTGCTTTGAGGTTGCTTCAACTCTTCCTCAAGTTTTTTTCGTAGGCTTTCTACTTTCTTCTCCAGAGGAGCACATCTGGTTTTGTGTTTTTAAATTGTTAGATGCCACTCTGTCCTAAATTTATATCTCCTGTCCCATCCTCATTTCTTTTTTTTTTAAAATTGAAATACAGTTGATTTACAGTGTTGTGTTAGTTTCTGGTGTACAGCAAAGTAATTCAATTATATATATATTCTTTTTCATATTCTTCTCCATTATGGTTTATTACAGGATATTGAATATAGTTCTGTGAGCTATACAATAGGACCTTGTTGTTTATCCGTTCTACATATAATAGTTTGCATCTGACCATCCTCATTTCAATGTGGCTTTTCATATTTAATGGCATTTCGTTTCTTTCTTTTCTTTTTACTGCCTTTCCATGTAATCTATCAGTGAGTCTTACTGGTTTCTCCTCAAAGATGTATCTTAGGTGTGAACCTTCTTTCCATCTCCACTTTTCCTCATTAAGAGAAGCTTATATTTTTCTCTCATCTAGCCTAGTACAGTAGTTTTATAACTGGTTTTCTTGACTCCTTTCTGTTAGTTTGTAACTCTTGTCTTCATAAAATCTGTTCTCCAAAAAATAGCCAGAGATTTATTTTTAAAAAAATTATATCACTCCCTTGCTTAAAACCTTACAAGGGCTGATTATAATTATAATATAGGGCTGAACTCCTTATTATCACCTATACAGTGCTATAAAATATGTCTCTTACTTGCCACTTTGACATCATTGCCTACCACTTATTCACTCTGGTCTTCTAGGCACTCATTGAACATTGCTCACCTCAGGGACTTTGCAGTTGTTCTTGTTTTCACCAGGAACTCTCTTCCCCAGATCTTCCCATGGGTAGTAACCTCTTGTCATTTAGCTCTCATTTCTAACACTACCTTAGTGAGATCTTTCTTAATTACCCAATTAAAACTTTCGATTTCCCTCTCCTAGTATGTTAGTTTTAGTTTTCCCCAAAAGCAAATCTTGAGACAAGGCCTTGAATGCAGGTAGTTTATTTAGAAGTTGATTCCAGGAATCACAAATGAAGGAATGGGGAAAGTGAGGCAGGGGAGTAAAGAAAAATGAGTAGGTTGCTGTAGCGAGAAAATGGAGCTAAATCCTTCTAGGATACTCTAAGAAACTGTGGAACACACTTTAGAATTGTCCCATCAGAGGAGGACACTGTGGTATTTATATACTAACTCTCATCCCCCATTGGTTGAGATTGAGGCGAACCCTGCCCCTTGCACTGCTGAGTTGTGCCTAGTCAGGCATACTATTATGGTGCCAGAGAAAGTCCTCAGGCAGAGAAGCAGAAATATGCATGTGCTTGAGGTTCCAGATGGTGTTCTACCATAGTTGCAGGTGAATTCAATGTAGGCCATGGAAATACATGGCAGGGCATTAATAGCATCTGTCACACACCTCTGTCCCCCAAACACATGTACACACTACCTATGCCTATGCTGCTTGTCAACTATAGTACATTTCTATATCTTCTCATTTATCACTGTCAAATTTATCTTACATATTTGCCTTCTTATTTACGTTTGCTTTCCCCACAAAGAATGTGAATTTCATAAAAACAAGGTTCTTGTGTTTCTTATTCACTGTGACTTTCTGAGTGCCTTGGACAGTGACTGGAATGCACACAGCAAATATCTTATAAATGAAGGAGAAAACAATATTCTCTGCAAATTTTTCCTATAAGTACTGGGATCATTTTCTAGAACACTTTAAGTTAAGGTCTACCTTATCATTTTCTTATAAGTCTATGATTTTCCTTTTTTTGTAAAAGCGGGAACTGTGCTTTCTAAACCGTGACTGTCTTGCATTATTTACTACTGGAGATATCAGCATATTTTGTGCAGTTGATGACATTTCTTCTAAAAAAATGCCATCTGCCAGCCATATCAATCAGTAAGTGACAAGGCATATATAGAAAAATGTCTCTAAGCTCAAGTGACAAGAACATATAAGCATACACATCACCAACTGCATGCAGCTCTCCCAAGAAAGAACTAAGTGCTCTACATAAGAGGAAGTGGAAAGGAAAGCGAAAGAAGAGAGAGAGAGAATGAATCATTAAAGTGATAGGAGTGAAACATCCTAAGTAGGTTCTAAAGATGCCACCAGAAAACTACCAGAGCTAATCAATGAATTTGGTAAAGTTGCAGGATACAAAATAAATGCACAGAAATCTCTTGCATTCCTATACACTAACAACGAAAGATCAGAAAGAGAAATTAAGGAAACAATCCCATTCACCATTGCAACAAAAAGAATAAAATACCTAGGAATAAACTTACCTAAGGAGGTAAAAGACCTGTACTCAGAAAACTATAAGACACTGATGAAAGAAATCAAAGATGACACAAACAGATGGAGAGATATACCATGTTCTTGGATTGGAAGAATCAATATTGTGAAAATGACTATACTACCCAAAGCAATCTACAGATTCAATGCAATCCCTATCAAATTACCAATGGCATTTTTACAGAACTAGAACAAAAAATCTTAAAATTGGTATGGAGACACAAAAAACCCCAAATAGCCAAAGCAATCTTGAGGGGAAAAACCAGAGCTGGAGGAATCAGACTCCCTGACTTCAGGCTATACTACAAAGCTACAGCAATCAAGACACTATGGTACTATTACAAAAACAGAAATATAGATCAATGGAACATGATAGAAAGCCCAGAGATAAACCCATGCACCTATGGTCAACTAATCTATGACAAAGGAGGCAAGGATATACAATGGAGAAAAGACATTCTCTTCAATAAGTGGTGCTGGGAAAACTGGACAGCTACATGTAAAAAATGAAATTACAACACTCCCTAACACCATACACAAAAATAAACTCAAAATGGATTAAAGACCTAAATATAAGACCGGACACTATAAAACTCTTAGAGGAAACATAGGAAGAACACTCTTTGACATAAATCACAGCAAGATCTTTTTTGATCCACCTCCTAGAGTAATGGAAATAAAAACGAAAATAAACAAATGGGACCTAATGAAACTTAAAAGCTTTTGCACAGCAAAGGAAAACATTATAAAGACGAAAAGACAACCCTCAGAATGGGAGAAAATATTTGCAAATGAATCAACGGAAAAAGGATTAATCTCCAAAATATATAAACAGCTCATGCAGCTCAATATTAAAAAAACAAACAACCCAATCCCAAAATGGGTAGAAGACCTAAATAGACATTTCTTCAAAGAAGACATACAGATGGCCAAGAGGCACATGAAAAGCTGCTCAACATCACTAATTATTAGAGAAATGCAAATCAAACCTACAATGAGGTATCACCTCACACCAGTTAGAATGAGCATCATCAGAAAATCTACAAACAACAAATGCTGGAGAGGGTGTGGAGAAAAGGGAACCCTCTTGCACTGTTGGTGGGAATGTAAATTGATACAGCCACTATGGAGAAGAGTATGGAGGTTCCTTAAAACACTAAAAATAGAACTACCATATGACCCAGCAATCCCACTACTGGGCATAGACCCAGAGAAAACCATAATTCAAAAAGACACATGCACCCCAATGTTCATTGCAGCACTATTTATAATAGCCAGGTCATGGAAGCAACCTAAGTGCCCATCGACAGAAGAATGGATAAAGAAGATGTGGTACATATATACAATGGAATATTACTCAGCCATAAAAAGGAACGAAATTGGGTCATTTGTAGAGACGTGGATGGACCTAGAGACTGTCATAGAGAGTGAAGTAAGTCAGAAAGAGAAAAACAAATATCATATATTAACGCATATATGTGGAATCTAGAAAAATGGTACAGATGAACCAGTTTGTGAGGCAGAAATAGAGACACAGATGTAGAGAACAAACGTATGGACACCAAGGGGGGAAAGCAAAGGGGTGCGTGGTGCTGGGATGAATTGGGAGATTGGGATTGACATATATACACCAATATCTATAAAATAGATAACTAATAAGAACCTGCTGTATAAAAAATAAAATTAAATTAAAAAAAAAAAAAGAGAGAAGCCATAAAAAGGAAACACATTTTTCAATGAAATTTAGAAGGAACATTAAGGACATGGGTTTATAGAAAAAATACATCAGGAAAAGGTGAGTGAGGGTGCATTGAAGGTGAAGCAGAGATTTTAATATTAATTGTGGAAAGAAGAAAGTGGGCTTTGGAGTGGAGATCAATGCTGTGAATCACAATCAGCTAAGCTCTTTAGACACTAATATGGATGTTTATAAATGTTTACACCTGTGAAATGGCTCGGCTTTTTAGAGAACCTCAGTGGTGTTGGGGAAAAATAGCTGTGAGTTCAGCACCTATAGCTTTTTCACCTCTAAAATTACTACCATGGTATTTTTTAATTTAGGATGAGTTGCTTTGGTGATTCATATCTTGAGCAGTCCTAGAGAGGACTAGGATAATGCATGATTATCTGGATTGGTACAGTGGACTAAACAGAGGCTATTTCTGACACAAACTAGTATCTTATTGATGAAGTGCAGGTTCCTGTTTCTGTAGATCACTCCTTGGCTTTGTGCCTCACCTTTGTTTCCAGATCAATCTTTAAATCTTCTGCCTTTAATGCATGAAACTATTTGATGTGGGGCTTCCCTGGTGGCGCAGTGGTTGGGAGTCCGCCTGCCAGTGCGGGGGAGGCGGGTTTCATCCCTGGTCCAGGAATATCCCACATGCTGCGGAGCAACTGGGCCCATGTGCCAAAATTACTGAGCCTGTGCTCTAGAGCCCACAAGCCACAACTACTGAAGCCCACGTGCCTAGAGCCCATGCTCCGCAACAAGAGAAGCCACCACAATGAGAAGCCCATGCACTGCAACGAAGAGTAGCCCCCGCTCGCAGCAACTAGAGAAAGCCCGCGTGCAGCAACGAAGACCCAATGCAGCCATAAATAAATAAATAAATAAATAAATTAATTAATTAATTAATTAAAAAAAAGGAAACTATTTGATGTAACACTTCTTTAGAAAGAAGAAAAATGGGGATAAATTCCTTGAAATATTTTCTTGTAATATTTTATAAATCATTCAAGGTGGAGATTATTGGTAAAACACCGAAAATGAAAATTCGAACTATCTTAAAAGAAACTAACAAGACAATAGTTTTACACATTTCTATCCACATACATGAAGGTTCATGTAGAGCATGAAAAGATAAGCACTTCAAGGAAGATTAATAACTTTATATATCCTTTTTAATTTCACTGAAGTCAGTATCTGAGTGTATATATACAATCTCCTCTTTAAATACATGTGAAGAATCGATGTGCAGGGTGTGTAAACCATGACATACTGAAGCAGAAATGGCGCTCAAATCGATTTTAGTATCTACCATATTACAGCCTCGCATGGTGTGTCATGATTGCAGATGGACGGGGAAACCACTGTAACCCGCCCTCTTGCTTGATGGACTCTTTTAATCCAAGGGATTCTCTGAGAAAAGATGAGAATACAACTGGGATGTTAAGAGAAGAGTTAAATCATTTGCCACTTGTCCAGAGAATAGGTACAGATATGAATAGAGAGAGAAATTCCAGGGCACTCAGGGTGGAACGTCATTGGTCCTGAATTGCTCATGTCAGAATTGCTCAGGCCACAAATAGATTCTAATCGCTGAGAATAGCAACACCTTTAATAATGCAGGCTAATAATAAATGTATGAAATGGGATGGGCTGTTGATGTTCAAACCCACAGTGAAAAGGCTCTTCCAAGTGTTGGTACTGCTGCATTGGGATTGGTTTTTTGCAGTCATCCTCAAAAGTAAAAAAATCACAACAGAAGAATCTAATTTTTTAGAGGGGAGGGGATAGGCATAGTGGAAATTATACACAGCAAGAGAATTAAACAAGTGACAATTAAGAAAGAAAAGAAAGGGCAACAGTGGATTATAGGAAGGAAGAAAGGGAGGGAAGGAAGGAGGGGGGAAGGAAAGAATGAACTAATATTCTTGGGATGATTATTGAATTTTGGACTCTTGGCTCTACACAAAACAATTTAAAATTCTACTTAAAACTTTACACATAGCTCTCTAAAATATCTAATTTTATTTATGCATTTTTTGTCTATAATTGGACTCTTCCACTAGTTAAGAAAGCTCTGTGAGGAAAAGACTTTGTCTTATTCATCCCTGTATCGCCTGTGTCTAAAACAGAGTCTGACTCATTGAAGACCTCGAGGGAACATTTGCTAAATAAACAGTCTAACAAAATAGGAATTCTTTTCCAGAAAAGGTAATAACTGAAGGCTGAGCTGCTGGTGGCAGGATGGACAAGAGAAGAATTTTTCCACCAAAAAACTAAAAATCTGGGGCTTCCCTGGTGGCGCCAGTGGTTGAGAATCTGCCTGCTAATGCAGGGGACACGGGTTCGAGCCCTGGTCTGGGAAGGCCCGTGAGCCACAACTACTGAGCCTGCGCGTCTGGAGCCTGTGCTCCGCAACAAGAGAGGCCCGTGAGCCACAACTACTGAGCCTGCGCGTCTGCTGCCCGCACACCGCGATGAAGAGTGGCCCCCGCTTGCCACAACTGGAGAAAGCCCTCGCACAGAAACGAAGACCCAACACAGCCAAAAATAAATATAAATAAATAAATCAATTTTTAAAAAAAACTAAAAATTTGTGTAATTTTCTTCTATTTCTCCTTACTAAAGACTGTTTTCATACACCTGATGTCCACTGTCAAGTTCAAGGTTCTATTATCCCTGAAAAAACAAGGTACATTCTTGTCTAGGCTCTAGACATATTTAATTCTGTTAAAAACTTCTAAGGTATCATTTCATATTTTTAAAATATATCTGACTCCCCCATAATTGAGAAGGTATTTGAGGGCAGAATATATTTCTTTCTTTCTTTCTTTTTTTTTGAAAAACACATGGTAGCCTCTTGGCTGTTGTACCAATTAAAATTTCATCAATAATGTGAGAGAGTTCCTTTTTAATAAGTAACTTATACATGCTGTCAGAAAAGAGGGCAAATGGAGTTATATTGAGAGAGCTGCAACAGTTAGATTAAGGAGACAAATAAAATTTGTGTAAACATTTGATAAATGGGAAAATCATAATGGCCTTTTCAGAATAACCATTTGATTTTTTTGTGGGTATTATTTGAGTGAAATTAATGAATTTTCATTTGAGCATGTTGGCTTTTTACGCATAAAGAAAAAGCAATTCAACAGAATAGTCAAAAGCAAAAACCTTTTAAAAATTTTACGTTCCAAGGGATAATTCAGCCCTCTTTACTTCGTCACTTTGAACTAGGCTGCTTACATTTATCAAATTAACTAGATGCTTTACAAACCTTTGTATGTGCTGGATAAAACTGGCTGATGTCTGATGAACTATAGTCTACAATCTCCACATCAGTGACCATTTGTGTTTGGTAATGGTCTTTATCTAAAAGAGAAAAAAATTTCCTGGATCTTTATGACAGGAGCTAGGTTTGCAACTTAGAGCCAGATATCAGCTAAACTTAGGCTCCTGTCCTCCGTGGAAACTGGGAGATAGGGGCACTATTTTCCTTGATGATTGCATTTCAAATCATGGCTCCCTGGTCCTTGAGGAAACATTACTGGGTTGTAGAACTAAAAAGAGGCTTACTTAGCTTTTGAAAAGATTTACATACATTTCAAAGAGGCAGAGAAAGATTTTATAATTACTGAAATTCTAAAGTAAATGCTTTAAGAAAAGGAAGGGGAAGGAGCCTGTTTCCCTGTTTGCACCAGGGAGAATTGATTTTTTTTTCTTATTTTTAATTTGTATTTTTTCTTACACCTGTAAACATCAGGAATGCAGCCCACAGAAAGGTTTACACAATATATTTAAATGCTTTGGATTACTTGAGATTTACAACAATCCTGTGAGGTAAGCCAGAAAGTAATTATTTCTATTGGTCCAGTTTAGTAGATGAGGAAATTAAGATGCAGAGAAGCCAGTTGAATTGTCGAATTACACACTTCTAAGAAGAAATAAAACCAAGGCCTCTCAAATCCAGCTTCTCTGGAGCTGTCTCCAGCCCTGCCACTCTATACTACCTTCTCAAAAGCTTATATATTAATAATCCCGAGTTTATGTTTAGGATCAAAGAGTAAACACATGCACACTTCGCAGGTCTCGACAAACGTTTAGGATATATAATTTAGCCATATTAAATGTACCCTTGATTGGTTCAGTTGACAAATAATTTGGCTGAGAGCAAAAGAGCCAACAGAGTTAATATTTATTGATACATTTATTATCAATACACACATCTCACCTCATTTATGCCTTCAAAAAATATTTATTGAATGTCTATTATGTACCACATATCATTTTAGGGGCTGGGGAAACAGTAATGAATCAAATTGATCAAGTCCCTGCCCACATGAAGCTTATATTCTAGTGGGTGGAAAAGAGAATAATACTTCAAAATACATAAAATATGTATATATATACACAAAGTGATTGCAATATATACAGTGTAGAAAACCAAAGACCAAAACAAGAAACAGGGGACAATATGTGTTAGGAGGATATAAGAGCATTTTTTTTTTTTTTTTTTTTTTTTGGCAAAGGCCTGAAGAAAGCTAAGAGTAAGCCATGATGATACCTAGGGAAAAAGCAAATAAATAGGGAAAAAATAAGTAAAATGTTCTTGAAGCAAGACTATGTTTGTGTATTCAAGTAACAGCAAAGACGATATGTGACTGGAGCTGAGTCCAGGAGGAAAGAGAGGTGGAAGGGGCCAGGTTATTAAGAGCCTTGTAAGTGAGATCAGAAGCCTTTGTGTTTTGAGAAAATGACATTGATCAAACATTTAAAAAGTTCACTCTGGCTGAGAAGACACTACAGTGGGTCTAGGGCACCAGCATTGAGACCAGATAGGAAACTATTGCAATTCAGCTGAATTCATGGTACCAAATAGGGGGAAATGTCCCTGCTTTACCTTATTGTTATAGTTTTAAAATTCACTTTTTTTCAAAATGTTTTTTTAAATTTATTACAGTGGTAATAGTTAGATTTATGATACCATGTAAATAGAAAATATGGACTTTAATACATCAGAAGGGCATTTGCTTAGGAAACATTTCATTGACATTTCATGTAGAAAAATAACTTCATATTTGCCTAGGATAGGCTGAGACCATGACAGAATGAGTAGTAAGAGCGCTCTGAGCTGTGTTTTTCAAATAAGAATTTACTTGATAGTTTATCAAGTAGACAACATGTGGAGAGAAAGATAGAGTTCGCACATCCAAATTCATCTTGTAGAAACATTTGCGATTGTGATTAAGGAGAGACATACTGAAGTAAATTCCTATCTGTTTAAGAACTGACAAAACTTGATTTACATTTGTCAGTTTCTCAGTATTACTGAAATATGTATTGGTCCACTAATAAATAATTGCAGTTAATATCTTCCACAAATTCAGTAACATTTTTTCTGCATGGTGTCCCTATTTTTATCTTAAATGTGACGAATTATAGAATATATGATTCCTCAACTTTAGGATAATCTTCAAATTCCTTTGCACGTTAAGTAAATTTATTCAAAGGGCTTTTAAATTGCTTTATAATTTTACTAAGATCTGAAATACAATTTCTAGGCTCTTTCTACTTTATTAGTTTGAAATAACTAACTGAAGGCTTTGGAAGAAAAATCAGTATCTAAAAATGTTTTCCCTTTTTCTATTGTTAGAGTAAAACAAAGTAAGTGTTGAGATCTCTTTGTCACCTATAGATTTCTCATTACCCTCATAGCATTCCATTGTTTGCTACATCCTTAAATGAAGGACTATTATAAACACTCATGATCATCGATCTTAGTAAGCTCACGTAATTTAATAGACTTCTTGTGGGGTAGTTGTTCCTCAAGAAAAAGTTGCTCTTTATTGTTCAGTTTATTTTCACATTAATGGTTGTTTGAGAAGCTGCATCTATTTTTTTCTTTTCTTTTCTGACAGCTTTTAACTTCTCCTCCTTTTTGTATTTATTTTATTATTATTATTTAAAGAATCTAGATCCTACCCTCATCTTTTACATAGATTTAACAATGAGAATGACTAAGGTAAAGATGTCACTGACATCCCCATGGCCACAACATAAATTCAGTCCAAATTAAAAGCCATCATCTTCCAGGCTTCCATTTCTTTGACCTACACCTAGGTATTTTTCTTTCTCATTTGAGTATACAAAGCCAACCTTCTTCACTTTCATACTCTTTTTCTAAGATCATAAAAACTTAAGTCCCTATTCCATAAATACACTCATTCAACACAATTTATATGTAGAATATATGAATCAGTGGTATCATCAGAAAAGGCAAAGGAATATGCATTGAATCTTGGGATCAGATATCACTGAGAGCTATAATGAACCTTCCAGATTATTTATACCAGCAATTTTATTTTATTGGTAAGGAAATTCAAAGGTCTGAGAAGTTAAGTAGCATACTTCAGGATACACAACAAAGTGCAAGTACTGAATTGGAACACTGGTATCTTGACTGCCATTTAGTGTTTCTGCTACTACACCACAATGATTTCACCTACATAAGTAGTCATAGTAACAGTATAATGAAACAATACTTCAAAAAGGAGAATTAAGATTATGTTGATGATAATTATATTACTAAGCACCTGCTTGGATATGCCCTTCTTTCTTTCATCCAAATTACTAAAATAGAATACAAAGCACTTAAAAAGATACAACTTCTATATTATAGTAACTTATAAAGAAGAAATGACCATGGTTATAATATAAATAATTTCCAGAAATGCACCTAATTATGGAACATTTTCAGAAAGTAAGCATTTGCTTTATAAAAAATTAGGTGGCAAGGTTTTCTTTGATTTGAAAGAGAAGAAATCAAAGGAGGTCAGGAAAAGTTGAATATGCACTTTTATTTTTGTTTTAAGGAGAGCAAAAATTTTAAGTGGATACTTCTATGTGAATTTTTTAATGTAGAAAGTTATAGAGGCATAAGGAGTTCTAAGAGAGAGTCAAATAAAAAGGTAATTCAACAATGAACCCCGTTTATTACATTCTTACTATGTAACAGATGTTTCCTGGCTCTGGGTGGTAAAAGAAAATAAGACCTAGTTTTGGATCTTAGGAATCTCAAGACTAATATTGAAACGAATTTATACTATTTAGTAAACTACAATATAGGTAGAAATATAGGTAGAAAACATGATACAGAGGGAGTACAAAAAAGGAATTTGTTTGCTCGACCTGTCAATGTCAAGAAAGGCCCTGCCAAGAAATGATGACTAATATTGGTGTCAAAAGTTAAGAGTTCACCATAGAGACATGAGGAATATTATATCTCAGCAGGGGAAGCAGTCTGTTTAATGGTTTGGGGACATCAAACAACATGACATGTTTGAGCAAGGGCCAAAATTTTTCCTTTTGGATTATGCTTAGAATGTTTCAGGAGATGAGGATATAGAATTAGATAGAGAGCAGGACCTGGGAAGCCTTGCTCTACATAACACATCAAACAGCTTTTTCACGAGAAGTGAAACAGACACATGGACGGAGAAAAAGAAAAACAAAAGAAATGAACAAATCTGGGTTTATTTTGGTGAAATCTGTTGAAGCAAACCTCAGGATCATGATCTTATAAATATTGTAGTGAAAAGTAATGCTTTAGGAAAGACAGAAAGTCATCCACAATTGCATCATCATTTACCTTGACTTCTTGAAAGGTGGTAGCATCACACTCCCCTCTACATGCCCCTTCTCACTTTCGTTTCCATGAAGAACCCCTCACTCCAACTTTTCTTCCTAGATATCTAAGCTCTTTGTTGTCATCATGCCCGTAACTTTGTGACTTGAGGATGTAGTGGGATTGTAAAAAATTCCTCAGCAAATAGTAGTGCAGCCAGGGAAAGAGGAATGGTCAAATCAGTTAAGTCAGGGGAGAAAATAGTATGGTTAAAGGCAATGGAAATTGAATAGGAGACTCATGTTTAAGTTGAGGAAAAATGAGGAGAAAGAAGACATAGTGATTTGTGTGAAAGAGACTAGAGGACTAGGGCCGAAATTAAAACCCTTAGAGCTGTATTTTAAACTAAATGTACAAAGTAATTTGAAGCAAAGCTAGTGGAGCAAAATATAATAAAGAGTCCAAATTGTGCCTTTTCATAAGCAAAGGTCATGAACCAGTGGCATTTTCTTTGTAATAGGAACCCTATAGGAAATCTAAGATCAATGCTGGATGTAGATTTACTTGCATTAAACATGCTGATTCTACACTATTTTTGAAAGGTTAAGAAAACATGTGAGGAGCCCAATACAATGAAAAGTGTTTGCATGATTTCTTTTTTGAACCTGAATAGGTTGAAGCAAACCCTAGACTGAATCTGTAAGATGATAGTTGTAGCAGACACAGATGGCATCCCACCCATATCCTTTCACCTTTACCATCTTGATTCATACTTGTGAACTTCAAACTGCCAGCTCTTAAATTTATGTGTGTGTGTTTTTTTTTTTTTTTGGCCCCTGGGGCTTGTTTAGCAGCTAGGCAGCAGACCAGAAATTATAGGCAATTAATAGCTCCCAGGACAGCTACATGTAAAAGAATGAAATTAGAACACTCCTTAACACCATACACAAAAGTAAACTCAAAATGGATTAAATACCTAAATGTAAGGCCAGACACTATCAAACTCTTAGAGGAAAACATAGGCAGAACGCTCTATGACATAAATCACAGCAAGATCCTTTTTGACCCACCTCCTAGAGAAATGGAAATAAAAACAGAAACAAATGGGACCTAATGAAACTTAAAAGCTTTTGCACAGCAAAGGAAACCATAAACAAGACGAAAAGACAACCCTCAGAATGGGAGAAAATATTTGCAAATGAAGCAACTGACAAAGGGTTAATCTCCAAAATTTACAAGCAGCTCATGCAGCTCAATATCAAAAAAACAAACAACCCAATCCAAAAATGGGCAGAAGACCTAGATAGACATTCCTCCAAAGAAGATATACAGATTGCCAACAAACACATGAAAGAATGCTCAACATCATTAATCATTAGAGAAATGCAAATCAAAACTACAATGAGATATCTCACACCGGTCAGAATGGCCATCATCAAAAAATCTACAAACAATAAATGCTGGAGAGGGTGTGGAGAAAAGGGAACCCTCTTGCACAGTTGGTGGGAATGTAAATTGATACAGCCACTATGGAGAACAGTATGGAGGTTCCTTAAAAAACTAAAAATAGAACTACCATACGACCCAGCAATCCCACTACTGGGCATACACCCTGAGAAAACCATAATTCAAAAAGACTCATGTACCACAATGTTCATTGCAGCTCTATTTACAATAGCCAGGACATGGAAGCAACCTAAGTGTCCATCATCGGATGAATGGATAAAGAAGATGTGGCACATATATACAATGGAATATTACTCAGCCATAAAAAGAAATGAAATTGAGTTATTTGTAGTGAGGTGGATGGACCTAGAGTCTGTCATACAGAGTGAACTAAGTCAGAAAGTGAAAAACAAATACCGTGTGCTAACACATATATATGGAATCTAAAAAAAAAAAATCCTTCTGAAGAACCTAGAGGCAGGACAGGAATAAAGAAGCAGATGTAGAGAATGGACTTGAGGACACGGGGAGTGGGAAGGGTAAGCTGGGAAGAAGTGAGAGAGTGGCATGGACATGTATACACTACCAAATGTAAAATAGATAGCTAGTGGGAAGCAGCCACATAGCACAGGGAGATCAGCTCGGTGCTTTGTGACCACCTAGAGGGGTGGGATAGGGAGGGTGGGAGGGAGACGCATGGGGGAGGAGATATGGGGATATTTGTATATGTATAGCTGATTCACTTTGTTATACAGCAGAAATTAACACACCATTGTAAAGCAATTATACTCCAATAAAGATGTTAAAAAAAAAGAATGCTAAGTGGTAAATTTTGAAATCTAATTTTATATTTAATATTTCAAAAATCTCCCTGTAACCAAAGGCTACCCCCATTAGAACAGTGGTAAGGATTCAGGTGTTATTATATCTCACTGATTCCGTATTTACAGGATATTAGAGAATATAAAATATGCTTCATCAGAGAAGGAAATGAATGCTTATTATTGTGCCATTGACAAGCTGAGAACCTTGGGGTCAGAGCAGTCAAGAATATCTACCTGTCACATACTAACGGTAAGTGTAAAATGTAAGAGGAAGGAAGATTTTTCCTAACCCTACAGCTTTCATTATATTCACCTATCTGTCTTTTATATCTTTGATTAATTCCATTTAGGGGCACATAGATGTTTTCACAGACAGTTATTTTGATACACAAAATGGAAAAACAAAGGACCTTTTTTCATTTTGCTTAAGCTTTAACTTCCAATTGAAGAAACCCACCTGGAATAAGCTTTACAATAGTGAGTACATTTTGTGAGTCAGTTGTCACTTAAAACATATAATTCCTGAAACAAATGGTTTACATGGATTTTAATTTTTGTCCTCCTGTTTACTTTCTCCCAATAAAATATGCACCAGATGGATGTTAAGAAAATGGATTGAGTGAAACAATACATTTTTGCAAAGGTGATTTCTCCTCAAGTAAATCCATTCATATTACTTCACCAAAAGTTTATGTCTAAGGAGGAGAAAATCAACTATACAAATGACTAACTATTAAACAGAACATATAATGTTTAGGGACAATTCTCTATGGGTCACTTGCATTTCTGCGTATCTTGTGAGGCACTGGCTGCCCTTTGTTTGATCTTTTCAACAAAGTCTGTGTATCAAACAGCCTTGGAAGTTATAAATAATGTCTCCAGAGCAGGGGGGAGGCATGCTTTCTGCCCATTATACAAAATTCAGGTTTCGTAAGCACAGGGCTCCTTTCCTGCAATGCAACTCACTGTATATTCTGGTGTCACCTGGACCTCTCCATGTCACTCTTTGGTTACTGGGACTTGGGTAACCAGCGTAAGAAAACGCATATACTCTGGCTATTACTATTGCTTTGAGTAATAACGTTCTTTATCTCTTACCCAAGAGTCTTGTGTTTTCTGCCAGCATCCATGAAACTGTGACAGGCTAACTTGTTAGCTTGCAAGAAGAATAAAAATCTTAGCTTCTTCACAGCTCTTGACGGCAACCAAATACCTCTCTTTTCCTATTTGCAAACAAAAAACAAACAAAATTAGCCTTTAAAATAGCATTTAAAATTTTCCTTTTGCTCCTATTTTTGTTTTAATATGTATCATAAGTCTGAATTTTTTCAAATCATTTAACTAGCTTCAAATATATCATTAAAATGTGAGATATGTAACATGATGAAGAGTGAAACTGTAAATCAAGGAATATAGTTTTGATATCAGTTATTTATCAAAGTGACTCTACAACCATTTTAACTTGTCTCCTTGTAGCACTGTGTTCTTTTTTTAACAGAACATCAAATTCACTGAGGTTAAGTAATGATGATAAAACTGAACTCTCTATTGTTACATATACATTATTTTTACTTGTTTATATTTTTTACTTTAAATGTTGTCAGAACTGTAAGAATAACATATATGTGTATATATTACACATGTATACATTATTTAGATCTAAATTTATATATATTTCAGTATTATTTATATACTTACGTTATATATAAATTTTTATATTTTTATTAACATACATTTGAGGAATATGTGTGAATATTTAAGCCACATCACTATAAGCTCCTTTGCTAATTACTTATCTAAATCTGAATTTCTTCTGTATTTAAGCAGAATAAACAATTTAAAATTGTAGGCAACAAATTAATTCTACTCATAATTTGCATTGATTATCTTATATAATTATCTAAAATGGTTGTACACAATGTTTGTATGGTGTTATATGCAAGAACATGGGGGAAACAAAGGTATTTAACTACTGAAAAATTTCATGACTTTCTGTCATAGGCTTTTGTCCTATCCCCTTCCCCATGTATTTTCTCTTTTTAATTTTAAGTACTGCACAATTTCAAACATGTGCTCCTATGGAGGAGAAGGGACATGCAGTTTTATATCCAGGTGTGATGCGACAGATATCATCACTGAGTTCTGTATACACAGAACAGTATTACCAATTCCATGTCATAGTTATCTATACTACTATAGTGCTTGCTAGAGCAGGGAACATCTTCTCCCTGGATTTCATCAGCATCAGGATTAATTTGCTGGCCTCAGTGTTGACCAGGATACTGGTGCTGGTGGGGTTAGAGGTCTGGACATCATCACAAAGCTATTTCTATCACCAAACAACAAGGACTACTCTAAAGAATAGGCACAGTTTTAGTTAATCATTTTTATGCCGTTGCACTTGATGTCATTACGGGAAACTTGGAAGCTAGAATTAGAGGACATTTTTGATCCTTTAAGAAACTTTCCTAGTTCAGCAGACTATGAATACTGTTAAATCTCTTTCAGAGGTAGTATCAGCATGATGGCGTGCTTAGGATTGGACCCTAAAAACCCATATAAGTCAACATGAAAAAAGAGATTTTGGACATTCACTACAGTGCTATCAGTTTGAGAATGTTTGAAGTCTGTGCTTCTTCTTCTATTATTCCTGTTTTTAGATTAGAAACTCGAGAAAGGCAATGCTAACATTTGTCCCTAATTGCTAGGCAGTATGCTAAAAAATAAAGATAAGCAGAAAATAAAACAAAAATGTTGATGGTTGTTATATCTAAGTTATATGATGATAGAAGTATTTTTTTTTGTTCTTTAAAGCTAATTCTATATTGCCAAAAATCACAACTCATTCTCGAGCCTAATCCCTGGAGACAGATGTAAAAACAGAATTCATAATTGGTTAAGTCTTAAAGAATGGAGCAGAGATTAAGAATATGGTGAATATTAGCACATGAGATATTGTCCTAAGACGTTGGGTTGTTGCTGATGGGTAGGGGGTCACTGATGAGATATGGAGTTTAGGGATAACAGAAGTAGTAGAGATGGGGTAGGGATGCCTGTTACATGAATTACTTGCTAAAATAAGTTAGATCTTAATAGCTGGTTTGTGGTTAAAAAAAATGTGAATATCAAAATATGATCTACATGAGAATGACCATATCAAATGCCTAGGTAAAGCCCAGTGATCAATATGGTGAGCAGTCTCAAAGAGGAGTAGTCTATTTTGAGCAAAATACCACCTACCTGTGAAATGAAAAGTCAAAAAGCTTATCTTTCTGTAACAGGGTACAGATAATATACAAATATCTCACGCACTACATCTGACTCTCTTCTTTGGGGCTTATGCCTTGAGGCCACATAAACGTGTTTGCCATTAAGTTAGTTTATTATTCTCTTTCATTTTAAGTAACTTATTGAATATTTCCTGTACTTTTATGGTAATTTTACAGTAACTTGCTTCCATTATGGTGATAATGAACGTTTATCAGCAACACTGTACATAGTTAAACTACCTACATTTTTTTTTAACAGTCTGGCTTCAAAAATTGCTCATCTAGAACTTATCTAGCCTTAATTACAAAGCAATGTTACCTTGTTCTTTTTGTTATTGAGATATTTGGGATTGGGTTAATTATGAGCAACAAATATTAGGAATCGATTCTAGATGAAGGAGTAAGATGAGCTCTGAAATGTCTAAGAGATAGAAAGATCAGTTGAAGAATGTAATACAATACCATCACAGCCATGTGAAAAGGGAAAATGCATGGAAAATTACTCAGATACTTGGTGTATACAAAGCTAAGAAGGATCAAGTAATAGTTAACTTATGCTTCACCAATGCATTAAATAAAGTGGATAATTAAACATTATCAGTAAAAATTGGGTATTCCTGTTTTCTTAAAGTTCATGTTGTTCTATTCTGAATCATATCTTATTCTTATAATTCTTATACAATATTCATAGAGGCTATTCACAAAACCTAAATGTACAAATGCATACACATATGTAATCCATCCCCATCAAGATACAGTATTATTCCACCACCTCACAAAGATCAGTCATGCCTTTCCCAGCCAATTCCAATAGACCACCTCCACATCATTCCTCTTCCACAGTTCTGATTTCAACTATAGATTGGATTGGCTCATTCTAGAATTTTTGACAGTTTTATTAAGGTGTAACTGACATACAATAAACTGCATATATTGAAAGCACACAATTTGATAAATTTTGGCATATGAATACATTCACGTAACAACCAGCACAATCAACATAATGAATATATCCATCACCCCCAAAAGGTTCCTCACGCTCCTTCGTAATCTCTTTCACATCCCTCCCAGTCCACAGGCAACCACTGAATGATATTCTTTATGTCACTATACATTCGTTTTCATTCCCTAGAATTGCATATAAATGAAATCATACAGTATGAGTTATGTTGTTATGTGTTATGTTCTTTCACTCAAAATATTTAGAGAGTCATGTATGTTATAGCATGTATCAATAGTTTGTTCCATTGTATGTATATACCACAGTTTGTTTATCTTCCTCTGTTGATGGACATTTGAGTTCTTTCCAGTTTTTCACTATTACAAATAAAGATGCTATGAACTTTCATATAAACATCTTTGCACGGATATAAGCTTTCATTTCTCTCAGGTAAATACCTGGTGGTATAATAGCTAGGTCACGTTGCAGGTATATGGTTAACTTTTTAAGACACTGCCAAACTGTTCTCCAAAGTGGATGTACCAACTTACATCCTCACCAGCAATCTCTGAGAGTTCCTTCACATCCTTGGCAATACTTGATATGAGCAGTCTTTTTACTGTGCATATTCTGATATGTGTGTAGTGGTATCTCATTGGGATTTTAATTTTTATTTCCCTAATGATTAATGATGTTGAGCATCTTTTCATGTGCTTCTCTGTCATTCTTAACTGTCTTTCGGTGAACTGTCTGTTTAAACCTTTTGACCATTTATATTGGGTTATATGTTTTCTTATTATTGAGCTTTAAAAGTTCTTTATAAATGCTGGGTAGTTTTTTACCATATTAGCCTTTTACCATATATATGTTTTGCAAATATTTTCTCCCACTCTATTACTTGTCTTTTCATTCTCTTAGCAGTGTCTTTTTGAAGAACAGATGTTTTAATTCTAGTGGAATCCAATTTATCAATTTGTTCTTTTATGAATTGTCCTTTTGAAGTAGTATTCAAAAAATCTTTGCCTAGCCCAAGAACCCAAAGGCTTTCTCCTATGTTTCCTTCTAGCAGTTTTATAGTTTTGGATTTTACATTTAGATCTGTGATCCAGTTTTTGTTATTTTTCTTGTACAGTGAAAGTAATGGATCAAAGTGTGTGTGTATATTTCCAATTGTTGCAGTATCATTTTTTGAAAAGACTATCTTTTCTTCACTGAATTGCCTTTGTACCACTGTTGACAATCAGTTGCTCATATATGTTAGAGTCTATTGCCAGTCTTTCTATTCCGTTCCATTGAGCTATTTGTCTATCTTTACAAAAATACCACATTGTCTTGATTATCATACTTTATAATGTCTTGACATGAGGTAGTGTTAGTCCTCCAAATTTCCTTTTCTTTTTCGAAGTCATTTTGGCTATTCTTGTCCATTGTATTCCCATATAAATTTTAGAGTATATCAATTTCTTTAAAAAAAAATAAAGGCCTTCTGGGATTTTGATGGAGATTTTGTTGAATCTAGAGATATTTGGGGGAGAACTGACAACTAAATGGTCTCATTTTCCAATCTCTAACTCCTTTATTTCATTTATTTCCTTTTACTGGGCTGGCAGGTGCCTCTTTTACAATGTGGAATAAAAAATAGTGATAGTATCTATTCTTATCTAATTCCCAATTTCCAGTGGTTTTCCACTAAGTATGATGTTTGCTATGGAGGGTATTTTTTTGGTAGATATCCATTATCTAGTTTGATAACACCTCTTTTTATCATGAATCAATATTGATTTGTATAAGACAATTTTCTTTATCAACTTGTATATTTGTCTCATTTAATATGTCATTGTGGTATGCCAGCCCTATACTTATTTGCCCTCAGAGCCACTCCTTACTCTTTCTTTGCTCTGCTCTCTAGTGTTTTGGAGATAACTCCTGCAGGCTGCAGCTCCTAGGTTCTCCAATATTTGGCTACTATCAAGGATCGGGCAGCAAGGACACCAGCAGATTATAGTCCAGGAGGACAGAAACAGTCAGACATTTTCTCCTTCTCCCTTTCTCTCTCTGCATCAAGTGGCTTCTACTTCAATGGTTACATCTTCTCTATGACTCTAGCCCCCAATATACTGGTTAACCACGGTTCTAGATCCTGCTGACCCCAACTCCCAGTCTCCAGTAACACTACCTCTTCTCTTTGTCTCTCTATCCTAGAGATGGGAGTGATTCCCTCAAGTTGCGAAGTATTGGTTTTCCTGACTCTATCCTGTTTGGCTTCTCCATTACTTGAGTAACCAATTTCTTGCATTAAATTCTACCTGAGTTATCGATTGAAAGTAACTTCTGTTTTCCTGAATAATCTCTGACAGTTGCATTTGTAATTATTTTGTTTGATTTTCTAATGTGAAACTCTCCTTTCACTCCTAGGAAAAACTCAATTCAGTCATAAGCAGTTAAATGTGTTCAAGTCTCTTATATCATATATAACCAAAACAAAACAAAGCAAAACACCCACTGGGACCCTGAAACCTCTCTAAATAATTCTCTGCTTCTCTCCTCCTCTTCACATCCTTCTCCAAAATAATTTTCTCCACTTACTAGTATTTGTGTGTGTTTGCATATATATGTGTGTGTGTGTGTGTGTGTATGTATATATATGTATATAGATATTCAAAAAATTCTAAGAACATAAGGAATACAGAGACATTCAGCTTGTGATAAATTCCAGCACTACACACAAAGCTCTATTAGCATTACTTGTGGGAAACACCCCAAGTGGTACTCAGAGGGATATTTATAGCCTTAAATAAATTTATTTAAAAAATAATGCAACTACTATGGAAAACAGTATGGAGGTTCCTCAAAAAACTAAAAATATAACTACCATATGATCCAGCAATTCCACTTCTGGGTATTTCTTGGAAGCAAATGAAAAGGCTAACTTGAAAAGATATATGCACCCCCATGTTCATAGCAGCATTATTTACAATAGCCAAGATATGGAAACGATCTAGATGTCCACCAACGGATGAATGGATAAAGAAAATATCATATAATATATATATATATGTATATATATATATATACAAATATATATAATGTAATATTATTCAGCCATAAAAAGAAGGAAATCTTGCCATTTGCAACAACATGGATAGACCTTGAGGGAATTATGCTAAGTGAAATAAGTCAGACAAAGAAAGGTACTTATATGTGGAATCAAAAAAAAAAAAAAACAAAATGAACTCAATGATACAGAGAACCTACTGGTGGTTGCCAAAAGCAGGGGGTGGAGAGTGGGCAAAATGGGTAAAGGTAGTCAAAAGGTACAAACTTCCAGCTATAAAATAAATAAGTCCCGGAGATGTAATGTACAGTATGGCAACATGGTTAATAATACTGTATGCGTATATTTGAAAGATGTTAAGAGGGTAGATCTTAAAAGTTCTCATCACAAGAAAAATTGTAACCATGTGTAGTGATGGGTGTTAACTAGACTTATTGTGGTGATCATTTCACAATATATACAAAAATTGAATAATTATGTTGTACATCTGAAACTATTATGATGTTATATGTCAATTATAACTCAATATAAAAATAAAATCCATTAAAGAGAATAGAAAGCATAGAGACCATAGGAATAAGAAATTAGGGAAAAGAACAGGCTAATTTGAAAAAGAACTAAAACAATATCTGGAAATAAAAATATAGTTATTGAAATTAAAATCCCAATGGACAAAAAAAATTAGAAATGTTTAAAACATGCAAAAAATTTCAAGAGGGCTTCCCTGGTGGCGCAGTGGTTGAGAGTCTGCCTGCCAATGCAGGGGACACGGGTTCGAGCCCTGGTCTGGGAAGATCCCACATGCCGTGGAGCAACTAGGCCCGTGAGCCACAGCTACTGAGCCTGCGCGTCTGGAGCCTGTGCTCCGCAACAAGAGAGGCCGCGATAGTGAGAGGCCCGCGCACCGCGATGAAGAGTGGCCCCCACTTGCCGCAACTAGAGAAAGCCCTCGCACAGAAACGAAGACCCAACACAGCCATAAATAAAATAAAATTAATTAAAAAAGAATAAATGTCGTTAGGAGGAAAAAGCTAATCAATAGTGGCTAACATTCATAAAAAAAAAAAAAAAATTTCAAGAAACTAGAGAAGGAGCACCATATTAAACCCCCAAAATAGAATGTATGAAATAGTGTAGAAATGATTAATTAAAAGACAATGAAGCCAACTAACAAAAGCCTACTCTTTGAAAACGCTGATATAACTGACAGTTTTATAGTTACCATCAATTACAAAAGAAAGAAACAGAAGTAAGTGATATTAGTTGAATAATATTGTACAAAATATAGGTGCAGAAGGAATTTAAATATTCTAAGAGAACAGTATAAATATCATTACCAAATGGAGGACAAGGATAGGTTTCTACATAAATATATATTTCATCTAATAAATTCAGAAGGAATGATAGAAAGAGAAAATTAACATCGTGTAACTCTCAATTAATTAATGGATAAATATGCTAATCTTCAAAGACTGCAAACATCAACACAAATGGAGACAGACATTAGGTTCCTAGTAATAAATGTGCACAGTATCACCTATGGAGCAGTCTTTCCAGAAGAAGAAAAAAAACAAAGAGAAAAAAGTTAAACCTTAATCTGATCCAACTTCAACCGATTTAAAGAAATACAGGGGGAGAAGGACACCAGTGTTGGCATCAGCAAAATCCAGGGCATATGAAACTGGACTGAACATAAGATGAGGGTTTTTTTCCGAACAACAACAGCAACAAAATGACAAGGAAAAAGAAGTAATGTATCTATTGGAGAGGGGGGAGGATAAGATCTATAAATTAATGGACATAAAAAACAATGACAATGAACAGACTTTATTTGACTCTAATTCAAGGATAAAACATTTAAAAAATATGTCAGGTAAATGTGAAAAATAATTGGACATTTGATGATATCACAGAGTTAGTTTTTTTAAGGTAGGATATGTATAATCCTACCATATAAGGTTTATGTTTCATAAAGAGTACTTATCTTTTGGAACCAGGCACTGACATATTTAGGCGAAAGATTTATGCGTTCTGAAGAGAAACCAGAGTATGGCACTGACATATTTAAAGATAAAATGGTATTATATCTAGGATTTGTTTCTCATTATTTCAGTGGCAGAGATTGGAGTACCTATGGGTATAAATGGAACCAGACTGACTATGTATTGATAATTGTTGATTCTGATGTCAGGTGTATTGGTTTTACTACACTAGTCTCTCTATGTTGTGTATGTTTGAGAATTTCTCCAATAAAAAGAATATACATGTTGCCATTAAATTTGAAACCCCAATGAAAATAGACCATTATTTAGAAAAAATATTAATTACCCTATTGATCCAAAGAGAAATAGAAAACTGTAATTGAGAAATACAAACTGAAACTCTCCTCAAAGCTCCAGCCACCTTCAAATGTTTCAGGACAAGGCAGTTCTGCCATATAATAAGTAAAAAATGAACCATTATCTTATGTAAACACATCCAAAGCATACAAAAAGATGGGAAATCTTTCAACTCATTTTCCCAGGCTAGCTCTCCTTGATAAGAAAACCAGCTGAGGACACCCCGAAAACAGAATACTTGAGCCAAGCTCACCCACACACAGGCAAAGATCCTAAATAAACCCATAGAAGTTTCAATACAGCAGTGAATTAAATGTAGAAAAACGAGGCTGAATCCAAGACATGTAAAGATGATATAACATTAGGAAAAAACTGCCTAAAATATTACCACATTAACAGATAAAATTTTAAAACGCTTTTGTTGACCATGTACTGAAATGCAGAAAAAGCTTTTGAAAAGAACTCAACACTAATGCATAGTAATACCATTCAGCAAACTGACATTAGAAGGGAATTTTCATTTCCTAAAATCTACAGCAAAAGAATTGAAATGTGAAATGCAAAGTGTTAGTAGCATTCCCGTTAAGGTGAGGAAGAAGACACAGCAAGCAGTATGCTACCAACTCTACTGTTCAACACTGGACTGGAATGCATAGCCAGAGAATAAGAATACAAAAATCAATAAATGTTAAGACTACTAAAAAGAAACAGAAGTTATTCGTTGTAAATTTGATCATCGTTTTAGAAAATCCAAAGGAAAAGGCCACGGATTTTTCAAATGAATAAGTGACTTCAGGAAGCTGGTGTACAGATAACAGTAGTAAAACCAAGAGCCTTGCGTACAAAGCAGCAATTATTAGAACAGGTATATAATATATTCGTTATAAATGAGATTCAAAATAGAAATGAATTTCAGTACACTGTGCAGCAATGTTAGATGAGATAAAAAGATCTGGGTTACACAAAATTATGCAGGTCTGCTTCTTCCCTGTAGAAGAAGGGAAGTTCTGTTCGAACTTTTCAAACAGAAAGTTCGCAAGGGTCTGTATTGATGAGCGATGAGATCCCATCATTACTATGCATTTTCTCTGACAGCTCAGAACCTGTCCTGGTCCCCCTACCTTGTGCTACAGTATCTTCATCTCACATCACGCCTGGGACTCGTACCCATTGTCTGCAAGGGTTTAAGTTGAGAAACTGTCCAGAGCATACAGGGAGGTATTTCCCAAGGAGCCTTTAATCAATGCACCAGGAGCCAAAATGAGGCCCTAACTCTGCAGAGAGAACTTTGGGTACCACCCACAACAGAACAGAGGGGGCACCACAGAATCAGGCCCCACCTCTGCTGTCATCCCTTGGAGGCCTGGGGCAGGGGTGACTGGATATGTTGCATACTGACTTCCGTCTTGGGAATCTAGGAGGTGAGAACGTGCAGTGGGAGGAGCGGTGGCATCGGGTCGGCAGAGGGAGGAATGCAGTTCTACAGGGGTAAGCTAAGGATATTGATTAAGGTTTGAGGGACCCTCTAACCCAAAAGACAGAAGGCCCCGTAGTTGGCCCTGGAAGGTTCTGGGCAGGAATCGTCCAACGTACTGCCCTGGGAATTCTCCTTCTAGGAACTCAGAAAAATAGTAACTTTGGATCAGGGTGTTGGCATTAAGCCAGCTGATGGAGGAATTCAGGGCCTCTCAGGAGTCGATGAAGAACCCTATGTGAGTTTGGCAGAACTCCCCCTCTCCCATAACAGAGGCGTCCCCTGGGCACCCTGCCCCTGCAGATGGGCCTGGGAGACCCCAGGCATGGGTGGCTGGACTGGGCACACCTGACGTCCTGTCTGGCTGCTCCAGGAGGTGAGGATATTTGACCAGGGCGTCTGCCTCAGGCCAGCAGAGGGGGGAGTACCAGGCTTGGCCAGGAGTCAATAAATGCCTCTATTTGCATTCTAGGAGAAACCACCTCCCCAGAGCAGGGGGTGCTCTACAGAGCCCGGCCCCTGTGGTCAGCCCGGGGAGGCCCCTGGCAGGGCTGTAAGGCCCACGTGCCCCCTCGCTTCACCTTCTGGTTGGAGGGTGTAGTGTGGGGGTGGGGGGAGGGAAGGGAGGTATATAGAGCCTTGGTCTAATGCTAGAGGATTCAGGGTAGCAGAGGGAGGAGTCCTAGGGGTGGCTTTAAGTTCAGAACCTTGAGCAAGGACTATAGGGAATTCCTCCCTTAAGACAAAGAGGGCCCCACAGAGCACCACCCCTATTATAAGCCCTGGTGTCAGGCTAAGCAGGGCTGTCAAGCTAAGATATTTCTCACTTTATCATCAGTGGTCACAGGGAGATGAAGGCCCTATTACAAGGAAGTGACCCCACCCAGGCCCTTCTAGAAGTCAAAGTGAGAACTGAGGGGTGGTACACTGAGTCAGGCCCTTGCTCTGTGGCCAGCCCTGGGAAGCCGTTCAGAGATCTGTCATACTGAGTCTGCTCCCCAACCCCCCTGCATATTCCAAGATATCAGGTAGATGAGAGCCTTGGTTTGATTATTATAGGCCTCAGGTCTGCAGAAGGGACGACACCAGTTAGTCAAGGGGAGGAACTACTATTAGGAACTGGAGGGTTGAGGGTACCACTCATCACAGAACAAAGGGTGTTTCACAGAGCCCTACATGTGATGTCATCCCTGGCAAGGGTCCCCGGTGAAGATATGTTAGACTGAGACCTCCTTAAACTCCTCCTAGGACTTTCAGAGATGTGAGGGCCTTGCTCCAAAGGGGTAGGTCTAAGGTCAGCCAAGGGAGAAATCTCAGGCGCTGCAAGAAACTAAAGTAAGGACTCTGTGTGAGGGGTGAGAATCCTGATTATCCCAGAATGGAGGTGGTCCCACAGAGTTCTGTCATTACTGTCATCCCAGGGTACACGGGGGCAGGTGTGCTCAGATGACGTCCCCTTTCAGTTCCTCCTCCAGGATGTCAGGGATGTGAGGGCTTTGGAGTGAGGGGTCAGCATCAAAGCAGTTGAGCACAGGACCTCAGGTGCTGCCAGAAGTCAAGGTAATGGCCCTGAATGTGAACTGAGAGAAACACCTGCTACTCCAGAACAGGGGAGGCTCCACAGGGCCTGGACTTGCCAGACCCTGTATCAGCTCCAGTTAAGACCCAGGTAGGGCTGGAGAGCTGCAGCCTAAGGTGAACTCTAGTTACTTCCACAGAGTCCTCAGAGGAAAGGCTGATCAGAGAAGAGGAGCGTTATGGGTTCCTAGAGCAGTGCCAGCAAGGAAACCTGCAGAGATGGCCATCGATAAAGCCCAAAGCTCCTCACTAAAGAGTATTATAACACCATTTCATCCTCTTTGCTCCAGGTCACCGAGTCATCTACCTTCTTTCCCACACTCCTGCCTGCTGTCAGTCATCATGCCTCGGGGTCAGAAGAGTAGGCTTCGTGCCCGTGAAAAACGCCGCCAGGCTCAAGAACAGCCCAGTGGTCTGGTGGAAGCTCAGGCCACTGTACCAGAGGAAGAAGAGTCCCCTTCCTCCCCATCTCCTCATTTCAAAGATGTTCCCCAGAGCTCACCTGCCACTGGAACACCCAGCAGTCTCCAAGTGTCTGGGAGAGTCCGTTTCGCCACCACTACTGCTGCAGCTGTTTCAAGCATAAGATTTAACAAAGGTGCCGACAATCAAGGGGAGGAAAGGCCAAAAGCCTCCCAGGCCCAGGATACCACTCAGCACTGGCCCAGAGGCCCTATTGACAAGAAGGTTGTTATGTTGGTGCATTACCTTCTGTACAAGTATCATATGAAAGAGCCCGTTACCAAGGCGGATATGCTGAGAAATGTAATACAGAGGTACAAGAATCACGTCTATGAGATCCTCAGGAAAGCCTCTGAGCATTTGGAGCTGGTCTTTGGCCTTGACGTGAAGGAAGTGGATCCCAACAGGAATACTTATGTCCTCGTCAATAAACTGGAACTAAGCTATGATGCAAAGCCGAGTGATGACAGAGAGGTTCCCAAGACTGGTGTGCTGATGACTGTTCTGGGCGTGATCTTCACGAAGGGCAACTGCGCCACTGAGGAGCAAGTCTGGGAAGTGCTGAATATAATGGGGTTATATGCTGGGAGGAATAACTTCATCTGTGGGGAGCCCAAGAAGCTCATCACCAAAGATTTAGTGCAGGAAAGGTACCTGGAGTACTGCCAGGTGGCCAACAGCGATCCCCCACGCTATGAGTTCCTGTGGGGCCGGAGAGCCTGCGCTGAAACCAGCAAGATGAAAGTCCTGGAGTTTGTGGCCAAGGTCAATGGTACCGTCCCCAGTGCCTTCCCACCCCACAATGAACAGGCTTTGAGAGATGAGGGAGAGAGAGCCCGAGCCAGGGCTGCAGCCAGGGCTCGTACTGCTGCCCTGGCCAGCGTGCGCTCCAGGGCCATAGCCAGCAGCTCCTCCCGCCCCAATAGAGTCTGAGGCAGATTCTTCACTTTGTTGTTAAAAAGAGAAGTCCACATTCTAAGTAGTAGAAGGTTGGGGTGGGGCTGCAGACAACATAGTGTATAACATATATTTGTGTTTCTGTTCTATGTAGTAACTTGGATAATTTTAAAAAACATTGTTCCTTTTAATAGAAGGTTTAAGTAGCTTCAAAATCCAAATTTATGAGTGATGTTGCTCAAACACTGATTGCTGTGAATGATATTTAAGAGTAAGAGTTTTATTATTTCGTAAAACTAATTGGAAAAGTTCTACCTTATTCAGTAATTTGGAATAAGATAACGGCAATAGACGAGGCATTTCCTTGGAAATGTGAAAAACTCAACAATGTAATAGTTGGGGTCAAGAAATGGAGAAATAAATAAAAGATGATAAATTCTTGGCTTCATTTATCACTTTTGGCCTGTTGTTTCATAACATGATATATATATGTATATAAATAAAATAATATTGTAATAAATATTATTGTAATAATAATATTTATTATTATTAATATTGGAGAAATAATATTGTAATAAATTAGACCTCTTTTTCAGTGGCCCACTTTTTTCTCCCTTAACAATAATTAAGCATCTAATCTTTGCAAAGCTCCCTGTTAGTATGGGGAATACTAAGATGAACAAGAATCATTCCTGCCCATAGAATTTTAAAGTAGAATTTTAAAGTCTTGGAGCAGCTATGACGTAAGGAATATTGTAAGATATCCCCTACAACTAAAAGGACAAGTCAAAAGATGGTGTGAGGACTTGGGGGTTTTAATTGTAGTGAAATGTAAATATCCCAAGGTAAAGGGGTTTGAGACCTTGGGAAACTGCAAGCCCTTCAGTGGGAGGTAATTTTAATTAAGCTGGGTGGTGGGTCAGAGGAGTTTGTTTGAGTGGTAGGCAGAGACTAAAATCTCAGATGATGTGTCTCAGATTGAGAGACTAAAGCCTGGAATGGAAAGCTGCTTTTAGCAGTTACTTCAAGACCATGTATAAAGCAGAGCGATCTTCACTTGGGGCGGGAGTGGAAGAGGGCCTGTGCTCTTTTTCCAGTGTCGGGGAACACAGTCCACAAAATAGGTGACTTGTGCACATTATAACAAGGGAGTGTCTGAGAAATAAGGGTGATACTTATATGAGGCGGGATGCTCAGAAGCCACTGTGCTGGCAATCTTTGCCTTGGGCTGGGAGAGACATAGTCCATCCAATAGATGGGCATTTTAATTAGGTTATCTGGGATGTAATTTGGTAAACTCTAAGCTAGAACTAGATTTGTGATGGAGGTAAAGTAATTGCAAACACAAGTGTTTTGGATGGAAGGGAAGATATAAGGGAGGGATGGAAATAGACTTTGACACAAATTTCAGGAATTTTGAGTTGCATCAAACTGGGTAGGATCCCCCACACCAGTAATAAATAATATATCCTAAGAAAATTTATACAGCAAGTAACTTAGTTTAACATGCTAAGCAACATATTGGCTGATTTCTTATGCCATATCCTAGAGAGCTACAAATTCTATATTTCCTGGATTAAAAAAAAAATAAACCAGAGGGGGAGGTTAGTAGGTTTTAGGGTGAAAATAATTATAGTAATAACTAAAGTTTAGTAAAACCCAATAAATGCCAGAGACTGTGCCAGTGTCTTGCATAAGTTACATTCCAACATTCCTATTTACATGATATATGAGAAGCAAGAGCAAGAGGACTACTTTTCAAATCCATTTCACAGATGAAGACTCTGAGGCTCACAGAATTTTGCAACTTTCCTGAGTTCACCTGGCTTGTAAGTGACAGAGCTGGGACTAGAACCCTGGTCTGAATTCCTCTAGAGCCCACACTGTTGCACCCCTCCCAGCCTGAGGCCAACCTTCTATCTTTTAATTCATTTTTCTTCTCATTACTTCACAATGTCTCCCAGGAAATAAAAAAAAAAGGTATCTGCAGCCAATGTACTAAACCCAGGTGTATTAATAAAGTGAAAATGAGAATTAAACACCAAGTTGGGACTATCTATGGCCTGCATTTGCCTAAGATTCTCCTGCCCCTATCCAAAGGGTTCTTTTAGAGCTGATTCTACCCAGTGCTGGTACATGGGACCAGATCCAGTCCTTTCCGAATTACATCGCTCTTCCCCTGGGTCTTCCCCAGTGTGCCCTCATGCCCACATCTGGATCTTGACCTGCTGTCCAGCTCTCCCCTGCTTCCTTTTATAAGGCTGCACTCTGCTCTCAGTGGAACAGAAAACCCAGAATCACCCACCTTTCCCCTGATTTAGAGCATTCCAACTCCCTGCAGACATCCCCTGTCTGTCCCATCCCTGACTGTGGAATCTCTCTTCTAGCAGCAGCCCCAACCACTGTTGTTTACTTTGGAGGTGAAGTTTAGAAGTCTGCTCATCTGCTCTGGGTGCTTCTACCACACTTTCAAAATTTTTTCCAAATTGGCTTGTGAGTAGATTAGGCACAGGATCTACAGGTTCTTGCAAGATAAACCTGAAGTTAGAAGGTTTTAGAAAGCAGACAAGGTTAGAAAGAAACGAATTTAATCTGCTGACTTATTTGAGACTGGCCACTGAATCTGTACACTGATGAGTGAGCTTAACTAAGTGGCAAAGAACCAAAGCCTCCCTTCTAAATGGTAGATGAGGAAGGACCAAGGAAATCACTGTGTCACAATCATCTGCCTAGACTGGATTCTAACAGACCCTGTAGCCCTTCCAGAAGTTTATGCCAGTATTCCACACATTGCCACAAATCTAGCAGTTTACAACAACACAAATTTATTCTCTCACATGTCTGTGGGTGAGAAATCCAAGTTGCTTCTGCTGGTTTCTCTGTTCTGGGTTTCACAAGGCCCAAGTCAAGCTTTCAGCTGCCAGACCTCTCCTCATGAGTTCTGGGAAGAATTTCCTTCCAAAAGCATTCAGGTTTTGGCAGAACCCAGTTCTTTGTGATAATAAGACCGAGGCCCTGTTTTCTTGCTGACTGTCAGCTGGAGCTGCCATAGTTCCTCCAGACCTCTCCCCCATCCTCACATGTGGGCCCATATATTTTGAGTCAGCAATTAAACTTTGAATCTTTCTCACGCTTGGCATTTCTCAAACTTCCCTGTCTGCCGCATCTCTCCTCTGCAGCAAGCCAGAGAAGGTTCTCTGCTTGTAAGGGGTCATGTCATTAGATTACCTGGGGTCCAGCCAGGTATTCCAGTATAATATCTTTATCTTAAAGTTGCTTGCATAACCTTACCACATCTGCAAAGTGCCTTTGGCCATGTAACATAACATATTCACAGGTTTTAGGGATAAGGTATGGGCATCTTCATGGAGCAATTATTCAGTCTACCAACAATGTAGAACATGTCTCCCTGGTGGACATGCCACCTTTGATAAGAAAAAAAAATTGACCATCATTTTCCTGACTCTTGCCTGTATCTGTCCAAGAGGAAAACCCTGGTTTTCCAGTGTGCCTAAAGACACCTGTACAAGTGTTCAGGCATGTTCATCAGGTGACGGGCAGCAGAGGCTCACAAGCTGTGATTTTTGACCACGCAGAAAAAGGAAGAAGAAAAGTTTCAGTGTATTGAGACTACTGTAAAGGTAAGTGCAGAAAGGTACTATTTAGTGACAAAAGGTGACCGACACTTCCCTGCTGAGATTTACAGTGTCCTTTAGAAAACTGGTGTGAGCCTGTATCTGAAAACACCTGTCACATAGCAGACACTAGAAAAAGTTGGAGTGTTGCAAGGCAATTTTTGCCTTCTCAGAAACTTCTCCAAGAATGAAGAGGGCTTTTGTATACAAATTGTAAGTGTTGTACTTTACTGATGATCTCCTACTCCGTAACTGTTTGTGGAGAGATTGCAAGACTGTATCGTCCAGTCCACTTGTATTAGAAAGGGTTTTGTGACTACCCTTGCCACTGAAATATGAACAGAAACAATGTTTGTCCTTTTCAGACCAAGGCATTTGACAGTCAGTGTGCTACCTTGATGCTTTCTGTTCAATTCAGCAGCAAACATGCAAACCCTGTGCTGAGATGTGGATCCACATGGTGGAAGCAGGCTGGATCCCTGGGTCACATGACAGCAGAGACACTGGCCAACCCAAGGCAAGCCTTATGTGTAAGAGAGAGAAACTTCTGAAGTGTTGTCATTCAGGTTTCCGGCTTCGTCCTACATTTCTGCTAACAGATACTTTATCTGAATAACACACAGCTACAATCATTTCTGTTGTCCGTCTTACTTAACTATACTAATTACAATAGAAATACTGCATATATTCTTGATGCTAGAAAAATATAGATGAATCCAAATCCCATTCCTTATTTCATCCTCCAAAATTCTGCCTTAATCACAGGTAACCATAATTTTTAAATGTTAAACATTTAAAATGTTTAAAAATTTTTAAATTTTTAAATGTTTAAATTTTAAAATTTTTAAATGTTAAACATTTTTAAATGTTTAAATTTTTAAATGTTTTAAATTTTTAAATGTTAAAAACATTTTAAAATGTTTTTAAATGTTAAATTAAAAATTTTTTAAATGTTTTTAAATTTTTAAAAAGTTTTAAATTTTTAAATGTTTTAAATGTTTTAAATTTTTAAATGTTAAATGTAAAAAAAACATTTTTAAATGTTTTTTAACATACATAGATAATGATGTACATATTGTTTTGCCTCTTGTCCCTGTCACTTAATGAAATGAGTGCAGGATTTTCCGTGAAAGCACATATGGATCCATCTCACTCTTTTAACTACCCCCAATAATTCTAAAGTGTGTATGTGCCATAATTAAATTAACCATTCTCCTTCTGATGGGCACATAAGTTGTTTTCCATTTGTTGCTATAACTAATAGAACTGATACCAACATCGTTAAATATAAATTATTGGGCAAATGTGTATTTTTTCTTATGGAAAGACATAGAAATGAACATTGGGTTGAAGTGGAAATAGTGTGTTGATTGTAAATTTTTATGAATATCACTGCTATTCTGTTTCAATAATACTGTACCAACTTATACTCTCACATATTAATGTATGTAAATATCATAAACTCACAGGCATTTTATTTGATCAACTTTAAATGTTGACCAATCTTTTATGTGAATATATATCCTCAATGTTATTTTATTTTGTATTTCCATTTTCTAATTATGTTACTCAAAAAATAATTCCTCATTAATTAATTCCTCATCCATACAAAGCAGGATTTTTGTAAGGTATCTTGAGTACTGGGATATCTCTGGGTACGTGTTTTAAAATTCTATGTCAATAAGATTCTTTTCAATTACTTTAAGAAGCAAGGATTTGGTTAGAATGACTAGATCCCCAGGAAGAGTCTAGACAGGATATCCTCAGCTAGTAAGGAGCACCAGGAGGCCTGGGGGGTAAAGAAATTTCCAGAATCCATGAGAGAGGCCACATACTAAACCAAGTACTGATAGCCCAGGGCAGGCTGGCAGTCAGGGTTCTGAATTCAGAGCTCAGCAGATAGTGGAAAACGGAACAGAAGGACAGAACACGGGGAATCTTGGAGGGTCCTGGCCAACTTCCGTGAAAAGGCTTAGAAAATCTATGAATCATTACTACCAGCTTAAAGTTGCAGAGCCATCTGAGTGGGTAGATCTACTGGATGAAAGGACCAGATGCTTGCCTGATACCCCTTCCTACCTTAGAATCCCCCCTGCTCACTGTCAGTCAGGCAGAGTATAGATAGCTCCCCCCTGTCATGCAGTGATAATATTAATGAATTCGGGGAAAGCCTACATCTCTTCACTACTCTGGTGGCTCTGTGCATCCTTGCCAGTGTACCAGGGCTGAAAGCTCTCTTGATGCCTGATGACAAAAGCTATTTCTTCTGTGTACAGAGCCCTTCCAGCACTGAAGTTGGGGCTAGAACATTAAAAAATAATCTAGATGCTATCCCCACCTTAGACTGCCTCCCTTGGTTCCTGAGTTCTTTGCAGCCATTAGGCAAACGTGTATTCGGTAGTCTATGTTGCCACCAGATACTCTCTGGGGTAGACAGCTGGCACCAGGTATGTAAACATTTTACAGACTGGGTGGAGAGAATCATTGCAAATGGTGCAGATTGGGAGTTTGGGATTGACATGTACACACTGCTATGCTTAAAAGAGATAACCAACAAGGACCTACTGTAAAAAAAATAAATTAAAAAAATGATTGGAGTTGATATGTGATGTCCAAGTTGTTGTAATAACTCCAGATTGATTGAATTAAACATTAAAATTAAATTCTGTGTTAGCTATTCTCAACATTTTCAATAGTTTTCTAATTACAGAAAAGCTGCAAAGGTAGTACAGAGAGTTCCCTTATACACAGCACTCACTCTCCCCTATTCTTAATATCTTACATTAGTATGATAAATTTGTCACAACTATTGAACCAATATTGATACCTTACTAGTAGCAAAAGTCCATACTTCATTCAGTTTTCCTTCATTTTTTTTCTAATGTCCTTTTTCTGGACCAAGATCCCACTCACAATAGCACATTACATTTAGACATCACTTCTCCTAGGCTCCTCTAGACTGTGACAGTTTATCAGACTTTCCTTATTTTTGATGATCTTGACAATTTGGAGGAGTATTTGTCAAGTATTTTGCAGAAGGTCCCCTCTATTGGGATGTCTTTGATATTTTTCTCATGATTAGACTGGCATTATGGGTTCTTATGAGGAAGGCCTCAGGAATAAAGTGCCATTTTCATCACATTATATCAAGGGCACACTATCAACATGACTTAACAACTGATGATACCACCTTGTTCACCTACCTAAGGTAGTGTTTGTCAAGTTTCTCCACTGTACAGTTACTCTTTCCTCCTCCTTTCCATACAGTACCCTTTGGAAAGAAGTCACTATGTTCAGCCCACACTTAAGGGGTGGGGAGTTATGCCCCACCTCCTTGAGGGTGGAGTAGCTATATAAATTATTTGGAGTTATTCTCTACATAAGATTTTTCTATTCTCTCTGATTTATTTATTCATTCAGTCACTTGTATATAGCAATGTAGACTCATGGGTATTTATTTTATACTTTGGGCTATAATACAGTATTAGATTTATTTTCCCACTCATGTTGTTCCCTTGCTATTAGAGTCTTGTTGCTTTTAAGCCCTCTCAAAAGATAGAGCTTAGAAAATGTCTGTATACTAGCCCATGTACCCATATACATCTATAATTATTTATACATCTGTCCATTTGTATCTATATTAAGATACACACGAGTCATACTGATGTCTGCAACTCTAATCTAGTATCACGTTGATTCATTCTAGCCTTCCCCACTGCTTACCTCTGTGAGAAAATTGGCTCCAACTATCCGTATACTTATTTACTCAATCCCAGTATACACGTATATTGATTTCAGATTGTTAGTTCATACTCTTCTGAGAACCTTACCAACTAGAATACAGTATCTATATACAGTTCCTTTTTTCTTTAGTCTTACAGTATCCACTCATTTCCAGAGTTACTTAGGTCAGCACTCCTTTTCCCCATACTCTATTTATTTATTTATTTATTTATTTTTGGCTGTGTTGGGTCTTCGTTTCTGTGCGAGGGGTCTCTCTAGTTGCGGCGAGCGGGGGCCACTCTTCATCACGGTGCGTGGGCCTCTCACTATCACGGCCTCTCTTGTTGCGGAGCACAGGCTCCAGACGCGCAGGCTCAGTAGTTGTGGCTCACGGGCCCAGTTGCTCCGCGGCATGTGGGATCTTCCCAGACCAGGGCTCGAACCCGTGTGCCCTGCATTGGCAGGCAGATTCTCAACCACTGCGCCACATACTCTTCATTGATGTTATTTCATACGTTTGTAAAAACAGCTAGATTTTTTTTTTTGTCATAATCTGCATTCCTTCCTGGGATACCTAGATCTCTGAATTGATTTTTTATTTGCATACGTGAAGGTTCACTCTTTGTTCTCTAATGTTCTATGGGATTTAAAAAATGCATAGTGTCTCATATCCATCATTACAATATCATAAAGATAGTTTTACTATTCTAAAAAATCCCCTGTACTTCATTTGTTCAACCACTTCCCCCCCGACAAAAAAATGTCTAGAAACTACTGGCCTCTTTTTTGTCTCTTTTGTTGTGTCTTTTCCAGAATATCTTACAAATGGAATCATATAGTATGTAGCATTTTCAGACTGGCCTCTTTTGCTTAGCAATGTGCATTTAAGGTTCATCCATGTTATCCCGTGAATTAGGAGTTGATAGTTTATTACTTTTTATTGTTGAATAGTATTCCATTGTATGTATGTACCACAGATTATTTATTCACTCACCTATTAAAGGCATCTTGGTTTTTGGTAAGGTAATTATGGATAATGCTGTTATAAGCATTTATGTGCAGTTATTTGTGTTGACATTAAGTTTTCAATTCAATTGGATAAACAGGAGCACAATTTCTGGATTGTATCAGAAAACATGTTTAGCTTTTTAAGAAACTGCTAAACTGTTTCCAAAATAGCTGCACCATTTTGCATTTTCAACATCAATGTGTGAGAGATCCAAATGCATCCTTGCTAGCCTTTCAGTAGGTGTGCACTGGTAAAAAATTGTTGTTTTAACTTGCATTTCCTTAATGCCAAATTGTGTTGTGCATCCTTTCATATGTCTATTTATCATCTGTCTATCTTCTTTTGTGAGATATTTGTTGAGATCTTTTGTCCACTTTTAAAATAAGGTAATGTATTATTTTTGTAGAACATCTGTAATAACACAAACTGGGAGGCTTACAACAAAAGGAGTTTATTCTCTCACAGTTATGAAGGCCAGAAGTCTGAAATCAAGCTGTCAAAAGAGTTGGTTCCTTCTGGAGGCTCTAAGGGAAGATCCATTTCCAGACCTTTCTCCTACCTTCTGGTAACTACCCAGCAATTCTTGGATGTTCCTTGGCTTGTAAATACATCTCTCCAATCTCTGCCTACACCTCCATATTCACATGCCTTTCCCCTCTATGTCTGTGTCTCAATTCTTCCTCTGTCTTTCTCTTATGGGACCTGTCCTTGGGTAGATCATCCTTAATCCAGGATGATCACATCTTGAGATCTTTAACTTAATTACATCTGCAAAGACTTTTTCCAAATAAGGTCACATTCATAGGTTTCAACAGTCTCTTTTTAGAGACACCATTTAAATCACTACTGGTTCCTTGTTTTATTATTGTTGAGTTTTAAGAGTTCTTTGTACATTCAAATACAAGTCATTTATCAGATATGTGATTTGCAAATATTTTCTCTCAATTTGTGGCTTAGTTTTTCATTCTCTTAACAGTATCTTTCATAGAGCAAAACTTTTTAATTTTAATAAAGTCCAACTTATAAGATTTTTTCTTTTATAGATTGTGCTTTTGCTATTGTATCTAAAACTCATCACCACATCCAAAGTCATAGATTTTCTCCTGTATTTTCTTCCAGAAGTTACATAGTTTTGCAGTTTACATTTGGATATATACTCTATTTTGAGTTAATTTTTGTGTAAGGTGTGAGGTTTGTGACTAAGTTCATTTTTTCCCATATGAACATCCATTGCTCTGGCACTACTTGGTGAAAAAAATTATTTTTCACTTATTGATATTTGCCTTTGCACCTTTGTCGAAAGTTAGTTGACTATATTTGTGTGGGACTATTTCTGGGCTCTCAGTTCTCTGGTTCAACGATCTATTTGTCTATTCTTTCACCAATACTATGTTGTCTTGATTACTACAGCTTTATCTTAAGCCTTGAAATAGGGTACTGTGAATCTTCAAACTTCAGTCTTCTTTTTCAACATTGTGTTGGCTCTTCTAGGACCTTTGCCACTCCATATAAATATTAGAATCAGTTTTTTTTTTTTAATATCTACAAAGAAGTTGCTGGGATTTTGATTGGGACTGCATTAAATGTATAGATTAAGTTAGAAATAATTCACATCTTAATGATGGTGAGTCTATCAATTCATTAACAGAGAATATTTCTCCATTTATTTAGATCCTCTTGGTAAGTGTTTTGTAGTTTTCCACAAATCGATTTGGTATATATTTTGTTAGATTTATATTTAAGTATTTCATTTTTTTGCATTGGTAAATGTTTTTGCTTTTTTAAACTTCTAATTTCAATTGTTAATTGCTGGTATATGGTAAAGCAATTATACTCAGTTATTAGTTCCAGGAAGCTTTCTTTATAGATTCTTTGTGGCTTTCTACATAGACAATCATTTCCTCTGCAAAAAATATATAATTTTAATTTATCCCTTTCCTATCTGTATACCTTTTATCTATTTGTTGTTGTTTGTCTTGCACTGGATAGGACTTCCATCATGATATTGAACTGGAGTAATGAGAGGACATCTTTGTTTCATTTCCAGTCTTAAGGGGAAAGCATTCACTCCCTCATTATTAGGTATAAGGTTAGCTATAGGTTTTATGTACCCTTTATCAGGTTACGGAAATTCCCGTCTAAACCTACTTTTTAAAGTTTTTATCCTAAATGGGTATTAAAAATTTCAAATTATTTTTCTACATCTATTGATATAACATTTTTCTTATTCAGTCTATTACCTGATAAAATCACTAATTGATTTATAAATGTTATATTAGGCTTGAATTCTGGAAATGAGCCCTACTTGGTAATAATGTATTACTCCTTTTACATACAGCTGAATTCCATTTGCTATTATTTTGTTAAGGATTTTTTTGTCTATGTTCATAAGAGATATTTGTCTGTAGTTTTCTTCTCCAGTAATATATTTATCTGGCTTTGGGCTTAGGGTGATGCTGGCCTCATAAAAAAAACTGAGAGTGCTTCTCTCTTCTTCTATTTTCTGAAAAAGATTGCAGATGATTTGTATTATTTCATCCTTAAATATTTAATGGAATTCATCAATGAAACTATCTGGGCCTAAAGATTCCTTTATTTAGAAGGTTTTTAACTATTAATTAAATTTCTTTCATAGGCGTAAGGCTCTTCAGACTATCTATTTCAATTTAAATGAGTTTAGGTAGTTTGTGCCTTTCAAGGAGCTAATCCATTTCATCTTTATCAAATTTGTAGACATAGAGCTGTTCATAACATTCCATTTTGATAAAAATCCTTTTAATGTCTCTGGGATCCAGAGTGGTGATCCCTCTTTTATTCCTGATATTGGTAGCTGATGTCTTCTCTATTTTCTTTCTTGGTTATCCTGGCTAGTGACTTACCAAGTTTATTGATGTCATTGAGGATTTTATGGATTTTCTCTACTGTTTTCCTATTTTAAAATTTCATTTATTTATAATTATTTTTTATTATTTCCTTTCTTCTGCTCATTTTACGTTTAATTTGCTCTTTTTTCTCTAGTTTCCTAAGGTGGGCTCTTAGGTTATTTGCATTAGAGCTTTCTTTTTTTTCTAATATTTGCATTTAATCCTCTAAATTTCTCTCTAGGCAGTAGTTTAGTAGCAATCCACAAATTCTGGTAATCTGTATTTTCATTTTCACTTATTTCAAGAAATTTTTAGATTTCAAGAGAAATTTTAATTTTAAAGAAGAAATCTTTGATATAAATTTTAAAGAAGAAATCTTTGATTTATGGGTTATTTATAAGTGTATTGTTTAAGTTATAAATATTTGGGAACTTTCCAGATATATTTCTGTTATTGATTTCTAATGTCTGCTATGATCTGAGAACATACTTTGTATGATTTGTATTCTTTTAAATTTGTTAAGGTGTGTTTAATGGTGTTTTATGGACAGAGATATGGATGAAAATGTGGTGTATACAGTAGGCCCTTATTAGTTATCTATTTTATGTATAGTAGTGTGTATACTGTATAGCACAGGGAACTCTACTCAATACTCTGTAATGGCCTATATGGGAAAAGAATCTAAAAAAGAGTGGATACATGTATATGTATAACAGATTCACTTTGTTGTAGACCTGAAACTAACACAACATTGTAAATCAACTATACTCCAATAAAAATTTTTTTAAAATTTTAAAAAAGAAAGAAAAAGAAAATGTGGTCTAGCTTGGTGAATGTCACATGTGAGCTTGAGAAGAATGTATATTCTGCTGTTGTTGTTGGATGGAGTAGTGTATGTCAATTAGGTCAAGCTGATTGTTAGGATTGCTCATGCCATCTATATATTTGTAATGATGTTCTGACTTCTTCATCTATCAATTACTGACACAGAAGTGTTGATGCCTGCAACTATGACTGTTTATTTCTTCTTTCAGTTCAATCAGTTTTTGCCTCATGTACTGTGATGCTCTGTTGTTAGGTGCATATATGTTTGAGGTTGTAATACATTCTTGGATAATTGATCCTTTTATTATTACATAATGTCTCTTCACATCCCTGATATTATTCCTTGTTCTGAAATCTGCTTTGGCTGAAATTTATATAGCTACTTTAGCTTTTTTTGACTACTGTTATCATGGTATATCTGTCTCTATCCCTCTACTTTTTTTTAAGCAGTCTACTCTGAAGTGCATTTTGTTGAATTCAAAGGTGAAATGCCTAACCGAGATATAAGAAACTAAAATAAAGTTAGACAAGCATGCATCATGAGACAAACCAGTGATGAGTCCCATTCAAACAAAATCAGAGCAGATACTAGTTCATACCACAGCCCCCATGAATGTGTTTCTATTTAATAGAAACATACATTAACAGTAGCAACACAACGGCCACATAATGAGACCATAAGTGCACTTGAACTTTTAGTTAGTTCTGGCTAGGCTCTGACAAGTCTACCATTCTTTTTTCACCAGCCAAGTAAACAAAAGAATTTATCTGTTAATGTCAGAAACCTTAAAGTTCTTTATTCCGCTGAAAATTACCACAAGTAAGGGTGCATTTTCTAGCTTCCTGCTTCCTCAATACAGATTTGCCTAACAGGTTAATTTCAGCGTAACAGAAGGTGTCATCTGGCTGGCTGCACCACGTACTGGTGAAAGGAACAAGTTTAACGCGCTTTGCGCTCAGGTTGCTAAGCTTCTTGGCTGGCCCTGTCTTTCCCTGCACCTTGGTTCTCAGCATTCTGAGACTTGGTCAGCTGAAGATAAAAGAAATCTACCAGACAGTTTAGAGGTATGTTCTTAACAAGATAATCCATCACATCATCTAAAGACTCCTTCTTTTCCTGTAGCTGACTCTTGCTTGAGTGCTTTAGTTCAATTACAATATAGATTTATTCCAATTACAGTAAGCTGGTTATGTGTCTACCATGTATGTGAATTTTCCTTGCTCTCGTTTTAATTAATAGACATTATTTTTAGAGCAGTTTTAGACTTACAGAAATATTGAGCCGAAAGCACTAGTTCCCATATACTCCCACCCTGACACACACACACACAGTTTTCCCTATTACTGACATCTTGCATTAAGTGTGGTACATTTGTTACAATTAATAAACTAATATTAATATATTATCATTCACTAAAGTCCACAGTTTACATTAGGGTCACTCTCTGTGTTGTATAGACCTTATAGATTTTGACAGATGTATAATGTTATGTATCCCCCATTACAGTATCATAGAGAAGAGTTTCACTGTACTAAAATCCCTCATCCTTTTGCTTTTAACCTATCAGAGTCTTGATACACAAATGGGTTTCTCATAGATAGCATATAGTTGAGTCTTTTTTAATTTATTTTTTATCCACTGTGACAATTTCTGCCTTCTAACTCGTGTTTTAGAGTATTCACATTTAAAGTGATTATTGATATATCAATAGTTTTACTAAAATCTACTATTTGTATAACTATTTTCTATTTGTTGCATTTTCTCTTTTTTATATCCTTTTCTTATGCTCTCTGGTATTAACTGGGCATTTTATATGATTCTATTTTATCTCTTTTCTTGATATATCATTCATACTTTTCTTTAACCTCTTCACTGGTTTTCCTAGGGTTTACAATACACATTTCTAAATAATCTTAATCCACCCTCAAGTAATACCATATTGTTTCACATGTAGTGCCGATTCTTTGTAACAGAGGATTTCTAATTCCTTCCTGTCTCTTGTGGCATTGCTCTCGTTTATTTCACTTGTCCATGTGCTACAATCACCTAGTCCATTGTTACTATTGCTGCTTAAAACAAACATTTTTAAATTAATTAAGAATGACAAAAGTTAAAGATTTCATTTTATCTCCATTTATTCCTTCTCTGATGCTTTTCCTTTTTTATACTCATCCGAGTTTCTGACCTATATCATTTTCTTTCCACATAATGAATTTATTTTAACATTTCTTGCACAGTAGATCTACTATGAGGCCTATGAGGCAATGAATTGACTCAGGGTTTTTTTGTCTGTTTGCTTGACTGAGAAAGTCTTTATTTCCCCTTCTCTCTCTCTCTCTCTTTTTTTAATTTTGTTGGATACAGAATTCTAGTTGATACTTTTTCTTTCAACATTTTAAGGATTTCACTTCACTCTCTTCTTGCTTGCATGTTTTCTGATGAGGAGTTTGCTATAATCTTTATTTTTCTTCCTCTTTAGGAGACGTGTCTCTCCCACCCCCAACTTTCTTCAAAATGTTGTCTTTGCCTTTGGTTTTCTGCAGTGTGAATACGATATACCCAGGTGTAGTTTGTTTGTTTTGGTATTTATCTTGGTGTTCTCTGAGCTGTCTGGATCTATGTTTTGGTGTCTGTCACTAATGTTAGAAAGTCCTTGGCCTATTGTTTCAAATGTATTTCTACCCCCATTCTTCTCTGTCTGGCATTGGAATTATCTGTATATTACACCTTCTGATATTGTCCCATGGTTTTTGGGTGTTCTGTTAATTTTTTTCTTCTTTGTTTCTCTTTTTGATTCAATTGAGGAGGTGCAATTCACCTATCTTCAGATTTACTGATTGTTTCCTCACATGTGTCACATCTACTAATGAGCCTGTCAAAGGTATTTTTTCAATTCTCTTACTGTATTTTTGATTTCTAGCATTTAGTTTTGATTCTTTCTTATAGTTTCCTTCTCTCTAATAACATTACTTATTTAGTCTTGCATGTTGTCTATTTTTCCTATTAGAGTTCTTAAAATAGTACTCAAATTTATTTAAATTCCTTGTCTAGAAATTTCAAAATCTGTGAAGTAAAAACCTAACAAATGCTAACTGGATTAATATTTACCACTAACTATTATGTTTAACCTCTAACTATTGATGATTGTTGATTCTGAGTGTCAGGTATATTGGGTTCATTTTACTCTTCTCTGTACGGTTGTATACCATTAATAATTTCTCTAATGAAAATGTTCATGATAAATATCATATCTTTATACCACATTTTCTTTCTCCAGTAATCTGTTGATGAGAAATTGCTAAACTCATTTTATTAGGTGTGCTGACCTTCATACAGAGACCAAATAATGACACCCCAAGAAAAAAAATCACTTGAGCTAAGCTCACTTACATAGAGGCATCTATCCTAAATAAATTCATGGCATATCCAATACAGCAGTGAGTAAAGAGGCTGACTTCAAGAAATGCAAAGATATTATGACATTACAAAAAACTGTCAACTGGAATTTCTCTATATTAATAGATTAGAGGATAAAATGTATTTGATCATGTCCAGGGGTGTAGAAAAAGCCTTTGAAAAAATACTTAACACCATGGTAAAAAGCCTTTAGTAAAATAACATTTGAAGAGAATTTTCATTTCCTAAAATCTACAGCAAACTTAGATAAATGTGAAATGTTAGAAGCATTCCCATCAAAGTGAGGACAAAGACACAGATATTGTGGTACTGTATCTACTGTTTAAAAGTGGGCTGGAATACATAACTAGAGGAACAAGAATACTGAAATAAATAAGGGGAAGGAATATTGAAAAGACAGAGATAATAAATGGTAACAATATAACCCTCTAATTAGAAAATCCCAAGGAACCAGTGCACAAAATACTCAAATGAACAAGAGACTCCAAAAGCTGTTGTATATAAGATTACTATACCAAAATCAGGAGCCTAGCCACACAAAATCAATAGCTAATTAGAATAATTAATAGAAAATACTCCCATAACAACAGCAGCAACATGCAAAACCTAAAAGGAAACTTAACAAAAATGTACATGATCTTTTTGTAGACAACTATAAAAATGTACTGATAGAAAAAGAAACCCCAAATAAATAAAGAAGTACACTATGTTTATTCATGGGGAAAAGAATATTGTAAATATGCCAATTCTCCTTATTTACAGATTTACCACGTGGTATGGACTGAATTGTGCCCTCCCCACCCCCGCAAATTCATATGCTGAAGCCCTAATCCACCACTGTGACTGTATTTGGAGACAGGGTCTTTAGGGAGGTTATTAAGGTTAAATGAAGACATAAGGGTGGGGCGCTAATCCAATAAGGCTGATGTCCTTACAGGAAGAGGAATGGACACCAGATATCATTCTCTTTCTGTGTATTTACAGAGAAGAGTCCCTGTGAGGACACAGCAAAAAGCCAGAAGGAGAGCTCTTACCAGAAATTGAGTCGGCCAGCACCTCTATTGGGAACTACTAGCCTCTAGAACTGTGAGAAAATAAATTTCTGTTGTTAAGACATCCAGCCTGTGGTACTTTGTTACAGCAGTCTGAACATGCTAATACACTGCCTCATATGTAGCTTCCAAGATGGCTACCAGACTTGGGCTGCTGTTTACTAAACTCAATCCAGGAGAAACTATAAAAGGGAGAATGAAACTTTGTTAGTGGATGACAACTGGCCTTTTTAAATGATCATCTTAATAGACTATCACACACGGACTCAGAGAGAATAGCAAGTAACACAGCAGTTGTACAAAAGGACAGAAATTCATTTCTGAACTTTTGGGCAATGCCCCTGATGTCAACAAAGAGAGACCACAGTGAGAACTGTCAGGCTAAGGAGCCCCTCCACTAACTCCTCTGGGATTCTGTGGGGCATGGTTGGGGACAGGGATGGAGTCATACCAGAGAAGGATGGAATCGCAGGCCCTGCCAGCAGTCAGTGTGAGGACCTTGCGTGAGACCTGACGGGCTCCAAACCACAGAAGAGAGTCTCGCCTCCTTTCCCCTCAGCTCATCTTACCTGCACCAGCCATCTCTGGGAGGCTCCAGGCAGAAGTGTCCAGATGAGGTGTGCCTGCACTTCACACCAGCAGTCTCAGGGAGCTGATGTCTTTGATGCGAGGCCTTGGCCTCAGGTCAGCGGACGGGAGGTAGCCCAGCACCTACAGGGAGTCAAGAGAAGACACTGAGAGGGGATTGAGAGCAGCATCCACCATAGAACAGGGGGCCCCAAAGAGGCCTCACTGTCAGTCTCGGGGGACCCAGGCATGGCTGTGAGGCTCAGGCCCCCAGATACTTCCGGCTGGGGGTGCCGACAGAAATGAGAGCCAAGGTGTGACGCCTGCTGACTCAGCTCAGCAGAGGGAAAAGTCCCAGGACCTGCCGAGAGTCAATGAAAGGCCCACGTGCCAGTCCTGCGGGAAGCTCCGCCGGCACCACCCCACACCTCCCGCCCCGCCCCACCCCGCCCCGCCCCGCCCGGGCCGGGGTCCGCCCCGCCCCGGCCCGGCCCCGCCCCGCCCCGCCCCTGCTGTCCTCCTGGAGCCCAGATGCGCATGACCGGAAGTGACGTCCTCCTAACCACGCTGCGGGGGCGAGGCCATTTTTGAGAGCTGCCGTCCAGCGAGGGTGAGTCGCGGGAGGAGTCCCACGTCTCGTCAGGTGTCAAGGTGTGAGGTGACCCCAGTTAGAAGTGCGGGGACACGCCCCCGACACCCCCAATCCCCTTTCCCTCCGCAAAGAGGCGGCCACGCAGGCCCCGCCCACCCCGCCCCTGCTCTCGGCCCGAGAGGCTCGGGCCTGGCCGTTAGGCCCCAAGTCCATCCGCTTCCCCCGCGGGGTCTCGGGCAAGGAAGGCCTCGCTCTGAGGCTGGTGGACCCTGGCTCAGCTCAGTAGAGGGAGCGCCCCAGGCCCTGTGCAGTGAAGGACGGGACCCTCGTGGGGACCGAGGGGCTCCACACCCCAGAATGGCGGCCACGCGGACCCCGCCCCTGACGTCAGCCTGGGAGCCTCCGGGCAGGTCTAAAGACGGAGGGGCTCCCCCAGTGCGAACGCGGGCGGACGGACGGACGGACGCGGGAGACTCAGGGAGGAGGGGGCCTTGTTCTGAGGGGCTGGCCGCAGGTCAGCAGAGGGAGGATTTCCAGGGCACGGGAGGAGTCAGGGTGAGGACCGTCCTCCCCGTCGCAAGGGCACCTCAGAACCCCTCCCCTGTTGTCAGCCGCTTCCTTCTGGCCACACACGGAGAAGGGAGGGCTGCTGTCTGAGAGGGGAGGTGCGGGCCAGCAGAAGGCGCGTCCCTGAGCACTCCCAAGAGTCAGCCCAAGCCCTTGAGTGAGGACCAGTGGGGCCGCCAACCACAGGGCCTCGACCTGTCTGCCGCACGCTGCAGGCTTGGTAAAACTCGGCCACATGCGGCCGCGTGCTCACCCTCACTGCCTCCTAATGAGACTCAAGGAGGTGCCGGCACTGGTGCGAGCACACGGCCCTCGGGGCAAGAGGGGAGCTCCAGGCTGCACCGGCCGTCCAGGGAGGACCCCGAGTGAGGACTAAGGGAGCCACCCACCCCGAAGAGAAGGGACGAGAGAGAATATGGCCTGTCCCCTCCTGCCAACCCGTAAACTCCCAAGAAAGGACTGTCAGGCTGAGACTGCCCGTAATTTCCTCTGCCAGGTCCAAGGGAGGTTAGAGCTTTGTTCTGAAGGGGCCATCACCAGGCAGCAGAAGGGAGGGTCCCAGGACCCTTCGGTGGTGGGCTGAACGCTCCCTCCTTTCCTCCTCCTGGGTGTCATGGAAGGTGGTGGTGTCAACTTCAGAGCAGCAGACGGGATGGGGTGGGGGTGGGGGTGGTGGGGGAGTCTTGCCAGCAACTGTCATCCTGACTCTGAATGGGAACCGCGAGGACCTACCTCCCCTGCCAGCCCCCACTGTCACCCCCGTACCGCCCAGGCAGGGCTGGCTGGCTGTGCCCCAAGGCTCACTCTACCGTCCTCCACAGGGGTCTCAGGGGACAGGCGGAGCAGGAGAACGGGAGCCCTGTGGGTCCTCGAGCAGTGCCCTCAAGGACCCTGCAGAGGCGGCCTTGGTTAAAGCCAGGGAGGAATCTCCCCGCTGAAGGTGCTCACAGCATCTCCTTGTCCCTCCCCCAGGTGCCCTCATTGCCTGCCTTCCTGCCCACACTCCCGCCTGCTGGCCCTGACCTGTGTCATCATGCCTCGGGGCCAGAAGCGGAAGCGCCGTGCCCGCGAGAGACGCCACCAGGCCCGGGGGGAGACTCAGAGTCTCGAGGGTGCCCAGGCCACTGAGGCGGCGGCAGCGGCGGCGGCAGCAGAGATAGAAGAGTCGCCCTCCTCCCCCGCTTCTGTTTCTCGGGGTACTCCCCCGAGCTCCCGTGCTGCTGGCGCTCGCCGGGAGCCTCAGGGAGCCCCAGCCACTAGCTCTCGTGATGCAGGGGTTTCCTGCCCAGGATATGAAGAGGGTGCCCGGGCGAGCCAAGATGAGGAAAGTGCAAGTACCTCCCAGGCAGCACCTTCCACTCACAGCACTTGCATAGATCCTCTGTCCATGAAGGCCAGCATGTTGGTGCAGGTCCTGCTGGAGAAGTACAAGCTGAACGAGCCCATCCCGCAGGCAGAAATGCTGAAGGCTGTCGGCAAGAAGTACACGAAGCACTTCCCTGAGATCCTCAGGAGAGCCTCTGAGTGCATGGAGCTGGTCTTTGGCCTCGAGCTGAAGGAAGTCGACCCCAGCCGTCACTCCTACGCCCTCATCCGCAAGCTGGCCCTCCCCAGCGCGGGAAGTCTGAGTGATGAGTCGGGGCTGCCCACGTCCGGTCTCCTGATGAGCCTCCTGGGCATGATCTTCAAGAAGGGCAACCGTGCCACCGAGGAGGAGATCTGGGAATTCCTCAATGCGTTGGGGTTGTATGCTGGGAGGAGGCACTCGATCTTTGGGGAGCCCAGGAGGCTCATCAGCGAAGATTTCGTGCAGCAGAAGTACCTGACGTACCGCCAGGTGCCCAACAGCGATCCTCCGCGCTATGAGTTCCTGTGGGGCCCGAGAGCCCTGGCTGAAACCAGCAAGATGAAAGTGCTGGAGTTTGTGGCCAAGATCGCTGGTACCGTCCCCAGTGCCTTCCCAGATCTCTATGAGGAGGCTCTGCAAGATGAGGAAGAGAGAGCAGGAGTGAGAGCCGCGGCCAGGGCTGCAGCTGTGGCTGAGGGCAGTGCACTTCCAGGGCCAAGGCCCCGCAGCTCCTCCCACATCTAGGGAGGGAGGCCGCGGGCAGTTTGTTCACTTTGTTTTGGAAGGGAGCAGTCAAGCTCCTAAGTAGTGCAGAGTAGTAGGGGTGGAGGGAACAAAGTATAGATCTTATTTATCTTCCTGTTTTAAACTAGTAACCTCTATACCTTATTTATTGACTTATTTAGGTTTTTTCAAATGTTTTTATCTTGTAATAGATAGTGTGTTTTCTTAAGAATATGAATTCGTGCATGACATTGCTTGCATATTTATTGCTGTTTTAAAGAGTTCTAAAGTTACAGTTTTGGTATATGTAAAAGAAATTCACGAACCATCTATATTCTCTGTATGATCCACAAGTAGAAAACATGGCACTGCAATAGAGATTTTCATGGAAACGTGAAAGACGACCACAGAAAATATTTGGAAACAAAAAATGGAGAAAACATAGAGTAAAAGGTATTTAATTCGTGGTTTGCCTTATTTCTTTTAAACTTTCTCATTTGTGAGTATTTGTTTCTTTTGTCCTAGTGCACTGCATATTCTCTGCTACCTACTGGATTAAAAATAAACTCCGATGGGAGGGTGGTATTTTGGGGGTTCATAATAATCACATCGTAACTGCCATTCATCAAAAACCCAATATTTCTTAATGAGTATGCCACTGCTTTATATGTAGTACATAACATTCCAACATTCATGCAGGATAGGATTTGGCAGACTCCCTTTATAGGTGAATAACTTGCAAATTTCTCAAGTTCACAAGACTGATTAAGTGACCTTGCTGGGTCTAGTCCCCTGGTCGGGAATAGTCTAGAGCCTACACTCTTCCACTCCTCCCAGCCTAAGCCAGACCTTACGTCTTTTAATTCATTTTTCTTCTCACCACTCCAAAAGGTATCTCATGGGATAAAAGGGGCCCTGTTCCCAAAGCACTGTTTTGGAACACAGTAAGAGTAACGCTGAATAAGTGGATGGTATGAATAAAAAAAAAATATTCGGTGACAATGGGGTCTTCTACATATGCAATGCCAGATAACCTGAAAAGATCAGCATCTCCTCATTTACTTACTCTTCAAGTTTCTCAGGGACATAAAAGCCTTGGTTTAAGAGCTGTGTCCTCAGGTCAGTGGAGGGAGGAGTCCCAGCCTCTGATAGTTATTCAAGGTGAGGACCTTAGAAGAGAAGGGGGCCCCACAAAGTGTACCCTGCTTTCTCCCTTGTGTGGCCATGGGCAGAGCTGTGTGTCTGAAGGTACCCCTTCTTTTCCTCCGGGGCAAGGGTGGAGAGGTTCTCAGGGAGGCGAGTTCCTTGGTCTTGTGGCAGCATCTCCAATCCTGCCCAAGTAGGGGATCCTAACAGGCCTTAATTTGATTCAGGGTGAGGACACTGGGTGCTGATGAGTGGACTCCCCATAACAAAGGGGACCACACAGAGGCCCCCGGCAGGGGTAGCCAGGGAACAGGTCTCTTACCCCCCCTTCTGGTGTCTCAGGAAGGTGAAAGCCTTGGCCTGAGGCTGGCAGGCAGACAGTCAGCAGGGAGGCTGGAGTCCCATATGCTACCTGAAGTCAAGGTAAGAAACCTGAGTTAGGACTGAGGGGCCACTGACTCCAGAAGAGTGGGGCCTTGTAAAATCCTGCTCCTCAGAAGACCCCAACAGCTTTGGACAGATCTGGTTCATCCTGACTTCCAATTCCGAATTTCCAAGAAGGTAACGCCTTTGTTCTGAGGAGCACAGCTTCAGGGGAGTGGAGGGCGGAGTCCTGGGTCTGGTCAGGCATCACGATGAGGACCCTGAATGAGGAGCAAGGGGACCACTCACTCCAGAACAGAGGAGAATGCAGAGTCCCACCCCTGATGTCAGCCCCAGGCGGCCCAGGACAAAGCTTTCTGGCTGACGTGCCCCCTCTTTCCACTGGGAGTGGTCTCAGGGAGGCGAGGGCCTTGGTCTATTGGGAACAGCCTCACTCAGTAGAGACTGGAAATCTAGTGACTCTAAATGAGGATAAAGGGACTCCACCTAGAACAGAGCCCTGCCACTGGATACCTCCCCTCGGCAAATCCAGGAATGTTGGCATGATGCGCCCCACACGTTTCCTTTTAGAGCATCTCCGGTAGATGAGGCACTTGGTCTCAGGGGCCAGCCTCACGTTCGCACAGGGAGGAGTTCCAGGTCCTGCCAAGAGTCAAGCAGAGGACCATGAGGACTGAGGGAACCACCCAAATCATAAAAGTGGGGACGCCACAGAATCCCTCCCTTACTGTCGGCCATGAGTGACCACAGGCAGTCATGCCCACGTGAGGCAACCCTCACATCCTCCTAGGTGGTCTCAGGGAATTAAAGGCTGTAGTATGAGAGGACAGGCCTCTCTAGGTCACGGGAAGAGTCAGTGTAAGGACTCTTGAGTGAGGACCAAGGGGAACGCCCAACCGAAAAGAGAGAGGAACACAGAGCCCCACCACCCTTTCGGCCCTGGGAAGCCCCAGGCAGGGGTAGTTCGATGTGTCACCCACTTGCTTCCAGCTCTGGAGGGCTCAGGTCAGTAGAGGGAAGAGTCCCAGATCCTGGCACAGTGAGGACTATTGAGGTCACAAACCCCAGAAGAGTGGAGCCCGGAGAATCTTGCCCTCTGCTGTTAGTCCTCAGAAGCCCCTCAGAGAGAGCTGTGGCTGCATGTGGCCTACTGTGACTTCTACTTCTGGGGACTCAGGGTGGTGAGGACTTTGCTCTGAGGCTGGCTGACTCAGCATAGGGGAAATTTCCAGGTTGTGCTAGGAGTTGGGGTGAGGACCTAAGGCTGGAGTGGAGCAGGAAAACCATAACAATGGGGGCAGCACATCATCTCTCCCCTGCCGTCAGTCCTGGGAGACGCCTGGATAGATGTCAGGCCGAGCAGAGGCAACCCTTAACTCCTCCCAGGGTGACAGAGAAGTGAGGACAGTTAATAGGTGAAGAGAGCGAGAAATTATAGGTCTTCCCAGGAGTCAAACGGAGGAGGCTGAGTGAGGACTGGTGCGGCCAACCATAATAAGGCCTGGATTTGCCTGCCACAGCTTTCTGCCTTCAGAGACCACAGGTAGATGTGGGAAATCAGGCTACCCTCACTTCCTTCTGTTGGGTCTCAGAGAGCTGTGGGCCTTTCTACGAGCACATGTCCTCAGGTAAAGAGAGAGGAGCCACAGGCCTTCCCAGGAGTCAAACTGAGAACGCTGAGTGACGACTAAGGGGAACATGCCCCCCCCCCCTGAGCTGTGGGGACGACAAAGAGTCTAGCCTTGCCCCTGCTTTCAGCACTTGAAGGCTCAGGACAGGGCAGTCGGGCCAAGGCTCCTTTACGTCAGGTCTGAGGGAGGTGAGATCCTTAGCCTGAAGGTAAAGCCATTAGAGGGCAGAAGGGTGGGTCCCAGGCCCTACGTGAAGCCAACTGAGAGCACTGAATAGGGACTGAGGACCCAGTGATCCCAGGATAGAAAGGACTCCACAGAGCTGTCAGCACTGTGTTCCCCCTGTCAGGGCGGTGAGCTGGGGCACCCCTCACTTCCTCCTCATGGGTCCCCGGGACCACTGAGGTGTCAACTGCAGAGCAACAGAGAGGAGGAAGCCCAGGCCCTGGCTGCCGTCCACCTAAAGATCCTGAAGATGAACTGAGCAGACTCCCCGCCCTAGAACGCGGAAGGTCCCACTGGCAGCCCCTTCTGTCACCCCAGGGACACTCAGGTAGGCTGGCAGCCTGTAGCCCAAGGCTTACTCTACCGTCCTCCACAGGGGTCTCAGGGGACAGGCGGAGCAGGAGAACGGGAGCCCTGTGGGTCCTCGAGCAGTGCCCTCAAGGACCCTGCAGAGGCGGCCTTGGTTAAAGCCAGGGAGGAATCTCCCCGCTGAAGGTGCTCACAGCATCTCCTTGTCCCTCCCCCAGGGGCCCTCATTGCCTGCCTTCCTGCCCACACTCCCGCCTGCTGGCCCTGACCTGTGTCATCGTGCCTCGGGGCCAGAAGCGGAAGCGCCGTGCCCGCGAGAGACGCCACCAGGCCCGGGGGGAGACTCAGAGTCTCGAGGGTGCCCAGGCCACTGAGGCGGCGGCAGCGGCGGCGGCAGCAGCAGAGATAGAAGAGTCGCCCTCCTCCCCCGCTTCTGTTTCTCGGGGTACTCCCCCGAGCTCCCGTGCTGCTGGCGCTCGCCGGGAGCCTCAGGGAGCCCCAGCCACTAGCTCTCGTGATGCAGGGGTTTCATGCCCAGGATCTGAAGAGGGTGCCCAGAGCCAAGATGAGGATAGCGAGTCACAGATGAGCGGGCCTGCCCCATCCTGGACGGTTCGTCTTTCCCTCCCCTACCTGGACACCGGTGGTTGGAGCATGCCCAGAGATCCTCCCTCTCGTGGTCAAGGACCACTGCTAGGTTTCCAGCCATACCAGGACCAAGCAAGACAAAACCGCCAGCACAGGTTGACGCAGGCGCACCAAGACCTAAAAGGTGACTCAAGGTAACCCAGGGTTCATTATGCCTCATTTGTAATAACTGAGCATTGCGGCGTTTGCTTCCCCGCCCCACCCCATGGGTTCTGCTTGGGTGCTTATGGGTAAGTGCCTGCCTACTAGCAGGAAAGTTACATAACCTAAAGCTGTCAATCGATTTGTCAGTCAAATAACACAGGACACAGGGAGGGACCACCACTCTACAAAACACGGCCCTACCCCACTGCGGGGCTGCTTCTGGTTTCCAGACAGCCCGCGCTCCTGCTTTCTCGGGAGTGTACTTTTGCTCTGCTTAACTGAACTCTTGCTACTTAAAACTGCTCTACGCCTCTCGATTGAATTCTTCCTCTTTGGGAGGGCAAGAACCAAGGAAATCGCCATTCTGCTGGTGACAGTATGGATCACACATTCATTACTTTCATCAGGTACAAGTTAAAGTTTTGATATTTTATAAAACAAATTTAGAAACCTTCCATTTTTTTTATGACCTCGAACAAGAAAACACAGCAATGGAAGAGGGATTTCCATGGAACTGTGAATAGACTCGGCAGTTAAATAATGTGGGTCCAGTAAAAAAAGAAAAGAAAAAGAGTAAATGGTGGTACATTTTTGGTTTGGTTTATTCTTTTAGTGCTTCTTTTTGTAAAATTGAAAGATGTTTTCTTAGATTATTCAAGATTGTGAGAGAAATTAAACAATAATAAAGTAGACCTCCTTATCGTTGCCACTCTTATTCCCAACCATTAATTGAGCATCTACTCTTCGGAAGGCTCCATGGCAGAACTGGGGATGGTAAGAAAAAGAAGACTGAGCCACTGTGCACAGAACTTTAGAGCCTAGGAGCTGCCGCCATATCAAGAAGATGGTGAGACACACTCTAAGACCTAAATAAATGACAAGTTAAAACAAGGGGTGAGAAAGACAGGAGGTTCCAGATGAGAGCAGTCAAGTGTAAATGCTGTTTTTTTCTCACAGATGACCTAACTGTCTATGTAGGAAATCTCAAATAATCAACAACAAGAAAACTCCTGGTATTAATAAGCCAAGGTTAATACTCAACAGTCAATTGTTGTCCAATAAACAAATGGAATTTGCAATTGAAAAACCTAATGCCATTTACATTAGCACCAAAAAAAGATTGATTATAAATAATTCTTAAAAATATACGTATAAGATTTATATGAGAAATACAAACGTCACTGAAAAAAATTAAAGAAGATCTAAATAAATAGAGAAACACTCCATGTTCATGGATAGGAGGATGCAAGATTGTTGAGATGTCAGTTACTCCCAACTTGATTTATACACTCAATACAATTCTGCTCAAAACTCCAGCAAGTTATTTTGTAGATAGCAACAACCACTCTAAAGTTTATATAAAAAATGAAAAGATCCATAATAACCAACTCAAATCAATACCGAAGAAGATCAAAGTCAGAGAACTGATATTACTGGATTTCAAAACGGACTTTAAAGCTACAATAATCAAGACCACATACTATTAGCAAAAGAAGAGACAAATAGACCAAGGCACAGAATAGAAAACCTAGAAATAGACCCCTCATACAGTCAACTGATCTTTAACAAAGGAGCAAAGGCAATTCAATAGAGAAAGGAGTCTTTTAACTCACAGTGCTGGGACAACTAGACATGCGCATACAACAAAAAAGAATGTTGATACAGACTTTACATGTTGCAAAATAATTAACTCAAAATGGATCACAGACCTAAATGGAAAACTCAAAATTTAAAAAAAGCCCGGGCCTTCCCTCATGGTCCAGTGGTTAAGACTGCACTTCCACGGCAGGGGGCATGGGTTTGATCCTTGGTCAGGGAACTAAGATCCTGCCTGCCATGCGGAGTGGGAAAACAAAACAAAACAAAACAAAAACAGAAGGAAATATAGGAGAAAATCTTGGGTTTGGCAACCAGATTTTAGACGCAACACCAAAAGCACAATCCATGAAAGAGAAAAATGATAAGCTGAACTTCATTAAAATTAAAAACTTCTACTCTGTAAAAGGTACTATTAAGAGAATGAAAAGACAAGCCGCAGACTGGGAAAAAATAATTGTAAGACACATATCTGATAATAAACATGAATCAAAAATATACAATGAACTCTTAAAAAACTCAACAGTAAGAAAACAAAAACGTCAATTTAACAGTGGTGAAAAGAGCTGAACAGACGCCTCACCAAAAATATACACAGATGGCAAATAGCATACGAAAAGACGATCAACATCACAGGTCTTCAGGGAGTTTGGGATTTAAACAACAATGAGATACCTATTAATATGGCTAAAACAAAAACAAACACCTGACAATACCAAATGCTGGCAAGGATGGGGACCAATAGGAACTCTCATTCAGTGCTAAAGGGAATGCAAAGTGATAGAGACACACTGTCTGGAAACTGGCTGGAAGTTTCTTTTAAGCTAAACATAATCTTATCATATGATCTAGCAATTAAACGCCTAGGTATTTACTCAAAGGAGTTGAAAACTTACGTCCATCCGAAAGCCTTCAAACCAATGTTAAGAGTACACAAATTCATAGTTGCCAAAAACTGAAATCAACCAAGATGACCTTCAGCAGATGAATGGGTAAACAAACTGTGGTAGTCCACATGATGGAATGCTATTCAGCCATGAAGAGAAATGACATTTCAAACCACAAACAGATATAGAGAAACTTAAATGTATACTGATTAGCAAAAGGAGCTAGTTTAAAAAGCCTACATATTGAGTTATTTGTAGTGAGGTGGATGGACCTAGAGTCTGTCATACAGAGCGAAGTAAGTCAGAAAGAGAAAAACAAATACCGTATGCTAACACATACATATGGAATCTAAGAAAAAAGAAATATGGTCATGAAGAACCTAGGGGCAAGATGGGAATAAAGATGCAGACCTACTAGAGAATGGACCTGAGGATACGGGGAGGGGGAAGGGTAAGCTGGGACAAAGTGAGAGAGTGGCATGGACATAGATACACTACCAAATGTAAAACAGAGAGCTAGCGGGAAGCAGTCGCTTAGCACAGGGAGATCAGCTCGGTGCTTTGTGACCACCTAGAGGGGTGGGATAGGGAGGGTGGGAGGGAGGGAGATGCAAGAGGGAAGAGATATGGGGATATATGTATAACTGATTCACTTTGTTATAAAGCAGAAACTAACACACCATTGTGAAGCAATTCTACTCCAATAAAGATGTTAAAAAAAATCAAAAAAAAGGAAAAAAAAAAAAAAAGAAAATACACCAGAGACTAAAGCAATAATATAAAAAACATACCTAGAAAGAAACCATACAAAAATGTATATAATCTACATGGAGGCAATAAGAAGAATTTCCTGACTGACTTAGGAAAAAGAAGTCTCAACCAGAATAGTATGTTATGTGTATTCGTGAGGCACAGATATTGTAAGAATATCGATTTTCCTTAATTCATTTACAGATTTAGTACCTTATCCATAGCAGCTGATGACAATCAAACATGGGCTACTGTTTCCTGTACCCAAAATCAACCATGGAAAAATTACAGAAGGAATAAAGAGAAAACATTAACAAAAGCAAAAACACAAAACTAAATAATCCCTGAGGGACAGTAAGTCTCCACTGAACTAGAACCTGAGTGTGGGCAGGTAGGGGGATGCCCTGAATTCGAGACAGGTCTGTAGCCTGCAAGAGAGGCAGGTGACAGGATTGATTAGAGAAAAGCCTTTAAACTTGAGCCCTGGATTCTTCCACTGTGCTCTGGGACCATGACTCTCCACTGCTTCACTGAAGGAACCTGAGGCAGCATTTCAGAGCCCACGGGCCAGGATGGCACCAAAGTTTGGTGTTGTTTGAAACAGAATGAGTCCAGAGGCTGTGCAATAACCACCTGAAACCTCTTTAGAGGATCAGGACTGACATTTTAAAAAAATTAATATTATGATCAAACGTAAGGAATGGAAAGAATGAATCACACTTAACAAGGGTAGGTATTCGTTCATGAAAAAATGCATATACACACACACTTGTTAGAGATATAAATATATTTCTTAGTATGAATGAGGGTCAAAAAATAAAAGTGACCACACTGGACTGAGCAATGTTAGATAATATAAAAGAGCTAGGTCTCACAAAATCCTGTAGCTTAGCCTCTTCTCCTCAGAAAGTAGATCTTTTAGAGTAGAAGGTTCCCCAAAGTCTAAGTATGGCTGGCGAACAAACGCTATGGGCCAATGTGCCTTTTCTTTTACAGCCCACCACGTGTCCTGGGACCCCGCCTTACACTGCAACTTTCCCGTCTGGTATGTAGCCTGGGACTCATCCATTTTCTGCAAGGTTTGCAGGGAAACAGCTCAGAGCTTTCAGAGAGTTAGTATTTCCCAGGAAGCCTTTAAAGAAGCAGCCAAGAGGAGGACACCCTACTCCATGCCTCCACCTTGAGGAATGACGCGACAACCCACCCCAGAATAGAGGGACCCGCACAGAGCCCCGCCACCGCTTTCACTCCTGGGAAACCCAGGGCAGAGCTGTCACCATGAGGTACTGACTGACTTCCACCTCCAGGGTCTCAGGTCTCTGGAGGGGAGAGGAGATGCTGAGAGTGAAAGGGGGATGCTTAGAATTGCAGGAACATGCCTCCTTAGAGCAAAGGAGACATCATAGAACCCCCGCTCCAATTCGCCGCGTGCTAAAAGGCTAGCGGCATAACAGTTAGGTCCAACGCACTGTCAGTTCTGTCTCGGGGTCTCAGGGAATGAAGACGTTGATCTGAGGCTGGTGGTCTCAGATCAACAGAGGAAAACATCCCAGGCTTTATTTGGCGTCAAGGAGAGGAGACTGAGCGCAGACTGAAGGCACGCTCAACCCGGCACACACACTTTCTGTCCCTGTGGTCCACCCTGGGAGGCCCCGGGCAGGGCTGTCAATCTCCGGCGGGGGCCGGGGTTGGGGGGCGGCTTGGCCTGGTGGGGGTGGCGACATGAGCGACGACTGAAAACCCTAACAAAGGGGGGTCCCATCAAACCCTGCTCCTGTTGTCAGCTCTGGAAGGCCCCAGCAGGGGTGGCCCGCTAAGGCTCTCCCTCATTTCCTCCTGGGGTGGGGGGTGGGGTTTAGGGAGGGAAGGCCATTGGTGGAAGGAGTTTAGCTTCAGAGCGGTAAAGGGGAGGATGGCCGGGCCCTGCCAACAGTTGACAGAATGATCCTAAATGTGAACTGAGAGGATTATAGAGGGGACCACACAGAGCCTAGACCTGCCAGCCCAAGGCACACTGACTTCTCTGCAGGGGTCTCAGGGGACAGGCTGATCAGAAAAGGAGCCCTTTGGGTCCTAGTGCAGTGACCTCACAGAAACCTGCAGAGGTGGCCTTGGTTAAAGCCAGGGAGAAATCTCCCCGCTGAAGGTGCTCACAGCATCTCCTTGTCCCTCCCCCAGCTGCCCTCATTGCCTGCCTTCCTGCCCACACTCCCACCTGCTGGCCCTGACCTGTGTCATCATGCCTCGGGGGCAAAAGAGTAAGCGCCCTGCCCGTGAGAAACGCCACCAGGCCCGGAGTGAGGCTCAGCGTCTCCAAGATGCTCAGGCCCCTGCAGCAGAGGAAGAAGAGTCTCTCTCCTCCCCCACCCCTCCTCTTGGTGGTAATCTCCAGAGCTCCCCTGCTTCTGGGTCAGATAGAAGATCCCAGGGGTCTCGGAAAGCCCCATCCACTACCACTACTTCTGCAGGTGTTTCATGCACAAGATCTGATGAAGGTGCCAAGAGCCAAGATGAAGAAAAACCAAGCACCTCTCAGGCATCACTCAGCACTGATTTTTCCTGCAGAACCACTGCAGACCAGAAGGCAATTCTGTTGGTGCAATTCCTGCTGTGCAAGTATAACATGAGAGAGCCCATTACAAAGGAGGGTATGCTGAAGCATGTCATCGGAAAGTACAAGGAGCACTTCCACGAGATCCTCAGGAGAGCCTCTGAGCTGATGGTGCTGGCTTTTGGCATTGATGTGAAGGAAGTCGATCCCACCAGGCACTGCTATGCCCTTGTCAGCAAATTTCAGCACACCAGTGATGACAGGATGACGGGTGAGGAGATCATGCCCAAGACCGGCCTCCTTATGACAGTCCTCTGTGTGATCTTCATGAAGGGCAACTGCGCCACTGAGGAGGATATCTGGGAAGTACTCAATGTGATGGGGATATATGCTGGAAAGAAGCACTTCATCCATGGGGAGCCCAAGAAGCTCATCACCAAAGATTTGGTGCAGGAAAGGTACCTGGAGTACCGCCAGGTGCCCAACAGTGATCCTCCGCGCTATGAGTTCCTGGGGGGCCCGAGAGCCCTGGCTGAAACCAGCAAGATGAAAGTCCTTGAATTCTTGGCCAAGATTCATGATACGGTCCCCAGTGCCTTCCCACTCTTGTATGAAGAGGCTTTGAGAGATGAGGAAGAGAGAGCCCGAGCCAGATTTGCAGCTATGCTTCTCACTGGTGCTGTGGCCAGTGTGCATTCTGGGGCCGACTTCCGGGGCAGCTTCTCCCACCTGTAGTGAAACCTGAAGCACCTTCCTGCAGTAGTGTAGGGACTGAGGTGGTGTTGGAGGGATCACAGTGAATAGCATATTAGAATAACTTACAGATTTATGTTTTGTTGTTGAAGGTTTTCAAATGTTGCTTCTTCTTTAAAAAAGTTTAATTAGCTTCAGAATCTAAGTGTATGAATGATACTGGTTACATACTTAATGCTGTTTATGAAGTTTAAGAGTAATAGTTTTGCCATTTTATTAAACAAATAGGGTAACCTTCCATCTTTTTTAGTGACCTGGAACAAGAAAAGATAGCATTGTAATAGGCATTTCCTTAGAAATGTGAAAGAAATTAGCAGTAAAATAGTTGGGATCAAAAAATAGAGAAAAAAGTAAAAGATGGTCAATTCTTGGTTTCCCTTATTCCTTGTATTTTGCTGTTCTGTAAAATAAAAGTTATACACCTGAACTTGCTTCGTTTATTCAATAATGTAGGAGAAATAAAATCATAATAAATTATTCACTTTTTTCCCCCTCAAACATTAATTGAGCATCTGCTCTTTGGAAGGCTCCATGGTAGTATGCGGGGTGGTAAGAAAAAGAAGACTGAGCCTTTTCCCATTGAATTAGAGTCTAGCAGCAGCTAACATATAAGGAAGATGGTGAGATGCCCTCTAAGACAAAAAAGACAAGCAAAAAAGAAAAGGATGAGGGGGAGGGGGAGGGCCAGATGAAAGCACTCAAGTATAAATGTCCTGAGGCAAGAAAACTTGGAGCCTTGGAAAAACCTCAAGTCCTTCAGTGAGAGGTAATTTTCAGTTAAGATGGGTGGTGGGTCAGAGGAGGGTGTGTGAGGGTGGTGAGCAAGGGCCAGACCCTTGCGTGGTGTGTCTCAGAGTTGAGAAACTAAGCCTCCGATGGAGAACTGCTTTTAGCGGTTATTTTGGGATCATGGATTAACCAGAGAGAAATCTCCACCTGGGGAGGGAGTGGAAGGTACCCTGTGCTCTTGTCCCAGTGCAAGAAAACACAGTGCACAAACTAGGTGTTTTATCCACATCATCACCAAGGAGATTCTGATAAATAAGGGTGATACTTCCTTGAGGTGGGATGCCAAGAAGCCACTGTGCCCATATCCTCTCTTTAACCTGGACTGGGAGAAACAGAGCCTGCTCCATTAGTAGGGTATTTTAACTGGGTTAATGTGAGTAAAATTTGGCAACCCCTATGGGAGGGCTTGATTTTGGTAGGGGTTAAATGAATGAAAATAGGGGTGATTTGGATCCAAGGGCAGCTGGGAGGGAGAGAAGGAGTTGGTTCTTGACACACATTTAGCCTTGAGTTGCATCCAGATGGGGAGGATTCCCCAACATCCAAATTAAATAATACACCCTCTAAGGGGCATGACTTACTAAGGTATATTTTCTTGTTAAGCAGAATTTTTGGCTGAGTTGATGTTCAGTGTCCTATAGCACTGCATATTCTCAGATATCTCCTGGTTTAAAACAACAGCAAAACAAAACAAAAAATCTCGGCAGGAGGGTTGGTATTATCTGGGTCAAAAAATCATGGCAAAAATTGCCACTCTTTAAAGTTTCAATGCACACCAGTCACTGTGCCAGGTGTTTTACATACATTATACACATTCCAACAGTCCTAGAAGACAGAGCTTATCAAACACACTTCAATGAGGAAGAATCCGAGGCTCACAGAATTTGGTAATGTGCTGAGTTCACATAGCTAGTGACAGGGCAAAACTAGAGCCCTGGTCGAAATTCCTCCAGAGCCCATACTGTTCCACTCCTCCCAGCCTGAGGCAGCCCTTCTGTCTCTTAATTCATTTCTCTTCTCACTGCTCCATGATGTCTCTCAGGCAATAAGAAAGAGGAGCTTGTAGCCAAAATACTAAAAGCAGGACTAAAGAAGGAAGGTGAAAATGAGAATCAGACACAATTTGGGGATTGTCTGTGGGCTTCGTTTACCTAGGATCCTCCTGCCCCTCGCCCCAGGGTTCCCTGAGAGCTGACTGCCCCAGTGCCGGCACGTGTGTCCAGTCCCAGCACTTTCTCGCGTTACAGCGCCCTTCCCCTGGGTCTTCCCCAGTCAGTGTGCCCTCGTGTCCAGACTGGAAGCTGACCTGCTGGCCAGCTCTTCTCTGCGTCTTCCTCTGGAGGCTGCACTCAGCTCCCAGAGGAGCAGACAGCCCACATCCCCTGCCCTCCCCTGACTCGGAGCATCCCGACTCCCTGCAGATCCCGTTCCTCACCGTGGACCCCTGTGACAGCAGCTGCCCTTTCCATGTAACTGTTCACTTCAGACAGTGACGTTTAGACACCTCCTCATCCCCACTGGGTGCCTCCACCACATTCTCAGTGTTTTCAAACCTGCTGGTGACTAGACTCTGATTTGGCATAGAATCTACTGGTTGTTAGGGTAATAACCCTGAAGTTAGAGAGGAGGTTTTGGAAACCACCCTGGCATTTGCAGTAGGATTTTAATGGGCTGAATTATTTGAGATTGGCCACTGACCACATACCAATGATTGAGTTTACCTTTTTGGTCAAAACCAAAGCCTCCTCCATAAGAAGTAGATGAGAAAAGATCATCTACGTAGACAGAATTCCTAAAAACTCAGGTGTACTTCTAGGAGGTGGAGAATGGTTCTGTGGCAGACGTGCCATCCTTGATAAGAAAACAAAAAGTCAACATTCTTCCACTGCCTCTTGTCTCTCTGTTTGCCCCTGAGGAAAATTTTGGTTTTAAGTAATAGTACAAATGCTCTTATTGCCCCCAGATTCTAATAGTATGGATAAGTCACAATTCCCCTTCCCTATCACATTCCTCTAAAATTCATCCCTCTCCTCAGAAGCAACCACAATTAAAATTTTGTGTTATTTTAAAATTGATTCTAGACTTTTTCTTACATAGATGTGTTATAAAAATACATTGTGAGTTTCTTAATATACATGGATAACAGTGTACATATTGTCCCGCCTCTTGCCCTTGTCACTCACTAAAACGAATGCAGGGTCTTTCCCTGAGAGCACATATAGATTCATCTCACTCTTTTAACTACTCCCAAGTATTCTAAAGTGTGTATGTGCCATAATTAATTTAAACATTCTCCTTCTGATGGACACAAATTATTTCCCATTTGTTGCTATGATTAATAGAACTCGTATCAACATTACTGAGCATGAATTCTTGGGCAAATATGTATGTTTTCTTATAGGAAATACATAGCAAAGTGCAAACTGGATTGAATTGGAAAGAATGTGATGACTGTAAATTTTTATGAATATTGCTGATACTCTGTTCAAATAAAGCTGTACTGATTCATATTCTCACATATTAATGTATGTAATTTGCACTCTCACAGGCATTTTATTTTATCAACCTTTTACATTTTGGTCAAACTTTTAGGTGAAAACATATTCTCTCACTGTTATTTTAATTTCCAGGTTTTCTAAGTAGGTTGAGCAGAAAATTAACTTAATCCCTCATCCATAGAAAGTGGGATTTCTTCAGTGATGCTTTGAGTATCAGAATTCCTCTGGGCATGCTTTAAAATTCTGAAATGTCAATACGATTTTTCTCTTTACTTTGAGAAAGAAGGATTTGATCAGAACGACCAGGTGTCAGTGAATGGGTTCAGACAGAACACCCCCAGCCAATGAGGAACATTAGAAAGAACCGGGGAGAGAGCAGTGACCCGAGTCCATGAGAGGGAATATGAAGTCCAGAGAGGCCAGAATTTCATGACACAACCTGTTATCTAACTGGTCTATAGCAGCTATAAACATTTTAGACTTAGGGCCTCTTATTCCAACTTAAGCCTTCCCCAGAAATCCAATCTGTGATTTGAAGGCAGTTAGGATGCTGTATGGTAGCCATTATTTTTGGACTACACTCATCCTATTCCTACAGCTTAGACTTGTCTGAAACTCTACCAAATTACTTTGGGTGTTCAAAGAGGATTCTCCCCTCTGGCTGTTCAATATTTAAAAGTCTCCCAGCCATGTTTGTCTTCCAATAGTTGTTCAGCTCACTGCTCTCCAGTATTTTTTTTTAACTCCTCTGGTAGTTGCTCTTTGCCCAGCCCCATGGAGTCCTGCCCTTTACGTGAGCAGCTTAATGTTCAGTGAAAGATCCAAGGGGACCTTCTACAGATTTCTGGAGCATTAACTCCACCCAGCTCTCTTCTCTCCACCAACTTGCCCTGCAAATTTCAGCAGCTTTACTATTCCCAAACTCTACTTACTGTATCTTCAGTTCAGTGAGTCCACTGTGCTCTGCTGTGGCTTATCCTCCTTGCACTGCAGTCTAGACATTGCCTCTAAGCAAAAATACAGGGTCATTTGGGGAGCCTACCTCATCTGCTTTCCTACTTTTTGGGATCATAATCTTGTGCTGACTGTTTTCCAGTCACTTCATATATTCTGCCTATTTTGAAAGTTGTTTACAGCAACTAACGTGGAAGTCCTCCTGAATATTTTATAATGGCAATTTTTAAAAACGTTTTATTTCAAACTACTTTTAGACTTATAGAAAAGTTGCAAAAATAGCACAGAGAGTTTATCCCTCATCCAGCCTTGTCCATTGTTAACATCTTAGGTAACCATCATACAAGTACCAGAACAAGGAAATTATTGTTGTCTTAGTAGCATTAACCAAACTAACTACCTCATTTAAACTTCATAATTTTTTCCACTATTATCCTTTCTAAAGATCCTTATCAGTGCCCCCACATTGCGTTTAGTTGTTATTTCTCCCTGGACTCCTACAATCTACAATAGTTCCTCAGTCTTTCCTGCTTTTTCAATACACCATCAGCCCTGAAGAGTATCGATCAGTTATTTTGTTGAATGTCCATCACTTTAGGCCTATCTGGTATCTTCTCATTACTGGACTGAGGTCATAGTTCCTTGGAAAGAACCACAGAGGGTCTTCCTTGGTGGCACAGTGGTTAAGAATCCGCCTGCCAATGCAGGGGACACCGGTTCGAGCCCTGGTCCAGGAAGATCCCACATGCCGCGGAGAAGTTAAACCCGCGTGCCACTACTGGGCCTGTGCTCTAGAGCCCGTGAGCCACAACTACTGAGACCCACGTGCTGCAACTACTGAAACCTGCGCGCCTAGAGCCCGTGGTCCGCAACAAGAGAAGCCACCACAATGAGAAGTCCATGCACCGCAACAAAGAGTAGCCCCCGCTCCCTGCAACTAGGGAGAAGCCCGTGTGCAGCAACGAAGACCCAACACAGCCAAAAATAAATAAATAAAATAATTTATTGGAAAATAAAAAAAAGGAGAACCACAGAAATGGTGCCATTTCTTTCAACAGTGCACCAGTATCACAGGGTTCCTGATTTCAGTGCATCTTATTACTGGCGATATTGACCTTGATCACCTGGTCAAGATGATCTCTGCTGGGCATTTCCACTGTAAAGTTACTATGATTTCTCCTGTGGTCAACAAATATCTTGGAGGAAGATAATTTGAGACAGTGCAAATATGTTCTCTCTTCAGATGCACTGATTGTAGCACCCATCAGTAGATTAAGTATGCAGTAATCACCACTGTGATATACGCCTAATAGTGGCTTCCATTTCCCTTCTTTAAATACTTATTAATTGCAATTCCACTACGAGGAGGAGCTGTCGTGTCTCTTCCATCTATATATTTAATTATTTATATTGTTATGGACTCAGGAATTTTTTTTATTCTTTGGGTTATAATCCAATATTAGCATTATTTATTTTGTTGCTCAAAGCTTTGGCCATTAAGAGGTCCTTCTCCTAATGTTGTCTTCTTTCAACAATGCTCTCTTCCCCGTATCTTTTGAGAATATTCTTTTTTTTTCTGGTTCTACAAGATGTTCCAAGCTCATTTTGATTTTTTCCATCTCAGCCCTGAAAGAACCACCTTTCCAAGGATCCTTGGTTCCTTTTATAGAAGAATGATGCTTAAGAAACCAAGATCTTGTCTCTAGGTATGCTGATTACTACTGGAATGTCATTGTTTCTAGGCCCTCTCAGCAGCCAGGACTGGGAAATATTTGTGTATTAACCCATGTATACACACATATCTATTTTTATATCTGTGTGTGTGTCTGTAATGAGTTTATACTAATACCTCAGATTCCAGTTTAACACCATAGGAATCATTTTAATCTCCCCAGTTTATTTAATTGTAATTTCTTTCTCCAATTGTAAGAAATCTTAGTTTTATTGTTAACAACCTATTTACTTATTTGTTCAATTCTAGTATTCACATAAATTAGTTTCAGAATGTCTTATCAATGCCTCTATGAGAAACACATTTACTGACTACATAACATTCGTGCACAGTTCTTTTCGTTTTTATCCTTTTAAGCACCCAGTCAAGTCATTGTTTTCTAAGGTTATTTGGGTTAGTTCTTTCCCCCTTACCTTCAGTATAGTTATGTTATTGATTTTTATTACTGGTAGTTTCATTTGCTAGTGTTTGTATCTCATGTTGGGTTTCTCCCACATCCTGATTGGTTTTAAATATTCATTTATTAATGGCAGCATTTCTTAACCAAATATTTATTTCTATTGATTAATGCTTTACCAACAGACATCATCATACACACAGTAGGTGACCTCATAATATCCGTATCAGCTGGCTGTGATCATAAGGATGTGCCAAAAATATGCATCCAGATATTTAAATTAGAAAAATCTGTTTGTCTTGTGCATTCCAGGGGTACTTTGTTTATTCAGGTGAATGCCTCATATTTATTCACTTTTTTCCACATACTAATACACATACAATGGCTAAAATGTTTTACATTGCTGCACATACCAGAGCTCAACCTGATCTTATGCACTGGGCTTAATTCTTGAAGGCAAGAAATTTAATGTCTCCATATGGCCATTAAAACCAGCTGAGGAATTACTATTTGTCATGATGTTGATGATGGGTCCTTTACTGCTTGTGTCTTTTTTTATTATTGTTGCCAAGTAACTGAAAAACTCATGCAGCATTGCTGAGGATAAGACCTTTCCCTATTAAGAAGAAAAAGATGACAGCCTGCTGTGTGAACAATAGGGAAACTACTCTTATCATTCCCAGCACAAACACTTCATCAGTAGGGGTGCATCTTTACAAAAAAAACTCTTTGAAATTTTTCTGTAAAATATTCTGTTCCTGTTCACTGACATGAAACTTTTAGAGCTTTTAAAGAAAAAATAATATGTTAACTGGCAGGAAAAAAAAGGAGATAAAAATCCAGAAAATGTATTACACATCTGTCTTTACCAAATAGTTGGTATCTTAAAACTTCACATTAGGAGAGATAGAAGCAGTTATTATTATCACATGGCATCTTGCCCCACTTAATTCCAGCAAATAAGCCGCCTCTCACTGTGTTGTAGAGAAGGATAGTCTCAAGTCAGATCAAAGGCCAAGTTGTGATTATTGTGAAAAGAAGAGAAGAAGATTGCATACTCTTTTTTTTAGCTATCTATCCTCTCAAGATATAATTTCCCATTTGAAATATTGCTACATGAATGTCAAAAAAGTATCAGATGGTAAAACAGTATCAATAGCTCAACTCTGTGAAAAATAGCCTTTGAAAATGGAGGTCCATGGAAACACAGTTACTAAGCTCTTTCAAACCATATTCTTAGCATTCCACAGTGATTCCTTCAAGAATAAAATTACAGACCTAAACTCTCATCTGACATTTAATCCCTTTTTTATAAATAAGAATTTTTTTCATATAACATGGAAATGTAGAAAATTTATGCTTTTAGATTTATCTTCATGACTTGGATATTATTAAAAGTTAGAGATTAATCTTGCTCTATCCTCAAATGGACAATATGATGCATATGTTTAACTATATTATAAACAAGAATACTATAGGAATTTAATATGTATAGCAAAATTGATGTGTGCCTCTTTAAAGCAGATATTCACCTTTAAATGTTCCCATGTGCTAAAAAATACTGACATCTTTATTCATACAGCCTTTCCCAGGAATAGCTAAAATTCTCCCTTTTCCATGCCCTCTAAAGAGGCAGTTGAATACCATGTGCTGATTTATTATCAAACAAATGAACAAATATATGATACTATATTTCGAAAAGTAACCCAAACTACTTATTGTACATATGATGAATAGAAATTAATTCTCCCCACCTTCTGGGTATCTAAGTGAATAGTCTTTTACATAAATCACATATTAAAATATACAAGATAAAAATCTTTGAAAAGTTCTAACCTCAAATAAACAAAAATAAAATAAATCCAGTATATATATATATATTTTTGGCCACTCCGTGTGGCATGCGAGATCGTAGTTCCCGGACCAGGGGTCGAACCCACGTCCCCTACAGTGCAAACACAGTCTTAACCACTGGACCGCCAGGGAAGTCCCAAAAATAAATCCTGTATTAAGACCAGTAACAAAACATATTCAAGTCACGTGATCAATGACAGAATAAATGAGCTTATGTTCGTCTCTGATTCAATATTTCATTTCTCCAACCCAATTTTCAAACCAAGAACTGGAATTTTTTAAGGCACTTTATTGTGGTATGATTGACATACAAAAAACTGTGCACTTTTAATGTATACAACTTGATGAATGTAGAGGTAAGAATATATCAATGAAACCATCACCATGATTTATGCCATAAAGCTATCCATGACCTCCAAAAGTTTCCTACTGCCTTTTTATTATATAATAATTATTATTTTGTGATAAAATGCTTAATATAAGATTTACCCTCTTAACAAACTTATAAGTATACAATATAGCATTATTAACTACGCTGTACAGTAGATCTCTAGGTCTTATTCATCTTACATAAACAAAACTTTGTGCCCTCTAATACCTCCCAGTTTCCTTCTCCCTCCAGGCCCTGGCAAACATCATTCTTTTCTCTGCTTCTATGAGTTTGACTATTTTAGATTCCTCTTATAAGTAGTATCGCGTAGTATTTGTCCTTCTATGTCTGGCTTATTTAACTTAGCATAATGTCCTCCAGATCTATCCATGTTGTCACAAATGGCAGGAATTCCTTCCTTTTTAAACGTGAATAATATACCATTTTATGTGTATACTTTATGTGTACATTTCTTCAAACCAAGAACTTGAAAACAGATTCTCCCTCACTAAAGAATAAGGATATCTGTTAGACCCTTTAAAATTTAGAGGTCGGGGGGTGCTTCAAGATGGTGGAGGAGTAAGACGTGGAGATCACCTTCCTCCCCACAAATACATCAGAAATACATGTACATGTGGAACAACTCCTACAGAACACCTACTGAACGCTGGCAGAAGACCTCAGACATCCCAAAAGGCAAGAAACTCCCCACGTACCTGGGTAGGGCAAAAGAAAAAAGAAAGAACAGAGACAAAAGAATAGGACGGGACCTGCACCAGGGGGAGGGAGCCGTGAAGGAGGAAAGGTTTCCACACACCAGGAAGCCCCTTCGCGGGCGGAGACGGCAGGTGGCGGAGGGGGGAAGCTTCAGAGCCACGGAGGAGAGCGCAGCCACAGGGGTGCGGAGGGCAAAGCGGAGGGATTCCCACACAGAGGCTCGGCGCCGAGCAGCACTCACCAGCCCGAGAGGCTTGTCTGCTCACCCGCTGGGGCGGGCGGGGTCTGGGAGCCGAGGCTCCGGCTTCGGAGGTCAGATCCCAGGGAGAGGACTGGGGTTGGCTGCGTGAACACAGCCTGAAGGGGGCTAGTGCGCCACAGCTAGCCGGGAGGGAGTCCGGGAAAAGTCTGGAGCTGCTGAAGAGGCAAGAGACCATTGTTTTGGGGTGCACGAGGAGTGGGGATTCAGAACACTGCCTAAATGAGCTCCAGAGACGGGCACGAGGTGCAGCTATCAGTGAGGACACCAGAGGCAGGCATGAAATGCTAAGGCCGCTGCTGCCACCACCAAGAAGCCTGTGTGCGAGCACAGGTCACTATCCACACCGCCCCTCCTGGGAGCCTGTGCAGCCCGCCACTGCCAGGTCCCGTGATCCAGGGACAACTCCGGGAGAACACATGGCACGCCCCAGGCTGTTGCAGCATTATGTCGGCCTCTGCCGCCACAGGCTTGTCCCACATTCTAATTATAACTACGATACCCCTCCCTTCTCTGTGGCCTGAGTGAGCCAGCACCCCCTAATCAGCTGCTACTTTAACCCCCTCCTCTCTGGGTGGGGAATAGATGCCCTTAGGAGACCTACACACAGAGGCAGGGCCAAAACCAAAGCAGAACCACAGAAGCTGTGCAAAAAAAGAAGAGAAAGGGAAATTTCTCCGTGCAGCCTCAGGAGCAGTGGATTAAATCCCCACAGTCAACTTGATGTACCCTGCATCTGTGGAATACCTGAATAGACAATGAATCATACCAAAATTGAGGCAGTGGACTTTGGGAGCAACTGTAGACTTGGGGTTTGCTGTCTGCGACTGACTTGTTTCTGATTTTTATGTTTACCATAGTATAGATTTTAGTACTTGATATCATTGCTGGGTTTGTTTATTGGTTTGGTTGCTCTCTTTTATTTTTATTACTTAAAAAATTTTTTTTTATTTTAATGATTTTTTATCTTTAATGATTTTACTTTATTTTATATTTTTATTTTTTAAAATTTATTTATTTATTTTCTTTCTTTTTTTCTACCTCTTCTTCTGAGCCGTGTGGCTGAGAGGGTCTTAGTGCTCCGGGCTGGTGTCAGGCCCGAGCCTCTGATGTGGGAGAGCTGAGTTCAGGACATTGGACCACCAGAGACCTCCTGACCCCATGTAATACCAATAGGCAAGAGCTCTCCCAAGATCTCCATCTCAATGCTAAGACCCAGCTCCACTCAACAGCCAGCAAGCTCCAGTGCTGGACACTCCATGCCAAACAACTTGCAAGACAAGAACACAACCCCACCCATTAGCAGAGAGGCTGCCTAAAATCATATTAAGTTCACAGACACCCCAAAACACACCACTGGACACGGCCCTGCCCACCAGAAAGACAAGATCCAGCCCCACCCACCAGAACATAGGCACCGGTCCCCTCCACCAGGAAGCCTACACAAGTCCCTGAACCAACTTTACCCACTGGGGGCAGACACTAAAAACAATGGGAACTATGAACCTGTAGACTGCGAAAAGGAGACCCTGAACACAGTAAGTTAAGCAAAATGAGAAGACAGAGGAACATGCCGCAGATTAAAGAGCAAGGTAAAAACCCACCAGACCAAACAAATGAAGAGGAAATAGGCAGCCTACCTGAAAAAGAATTCAGAATAATGATAGTAAAGATGATCCAAAATCTTGGAAATAGAACGGAGAAAATTCAAGAAACTTTAAAAAAGGACCTAGAAGAACTAAAGAGCAATCAAACAATGATGAACAGCACAATAAATGAAATTAAAAATTCTCTAGAAGGAATCAATAGCAGAATAAATGAGCCAGAAGAACGGATAAGTGACCTGGAAGATAAAATAGTGGAAATAACTACAGCAGAGCAGTAGAAGAGCTAACACCTATCCTTCTCAAACTCTTCCAAAATATAGCAGAGGGAGGAACACTGCCAAACTCATTCTACAAGGCCACCATCACCCTGATACCAAAACCAGACAAAGATGTCACAAAGAAAGAAAACAACAGGCCAATATCATTGAGGAACAAAGATGCAAAAATCGTCAACAAAATACTAGCAAACAGAATCCAACAGCACATTAAAAGGATCATACACCATGATCAAGTGGGGTTTATCCCAGGAATGCAAGGATTCTTCAATATACGCAAATCAATCAATGTGATACACCATATTAACTGAAAGATAAAAACCATATGATAATCTCAATAGATGCAGAAAAAGCTTGTGACAAAATTCAACATCCATTTATGATAAAAACTCTCTAGAAAGTAGGCATAGAGGGAGCATACCTCAACATAACAAAGGCCATATATGACAAACCCACAGCCAACATCATTCTCAATGGTGCAAAACTGAAACCATTTCCACTAATATCAGGAACACGACAAGGTTGCCCGCTCTCACCACTATTATTCAACATAGTTTTGGAAGTTTTAGCCACAGCAGTCAGAGATGAACAAGAAATAAAAGGAATCCAAATTGGAAAAGAAGAAGTAAAACTGTCACTGTTTGCTGATGACAATATACTATAAATAGAAAATCCTAAAGATGCCACCAGAAAACTACTAGAACTAGTCAATGAATTTGGCAAGGTTGCAGGATGCAAAATTAATGCACAGAAATCTCTGGCATTCCTATACACCAACAACAAAAAAATCAGAAAGAGAAATTAAGGAAACACTCCCATTTACCACTGCAACAAAAAGAAGAAAATACCTAGGAATAAACCTGCCTAAGGAAATGAAAGACTTGTACTCAGAAAACTATAAAACACTGATGAAAGAAATCAAAGATGACATAAACAGATGGAGAAATATACCATGTTCTTGGATTGGAAGAATCGGTATTGTGAAAATGACTATACTACCCAAAGCAATCTACAGATTCAATGCAATCCCTATCAAACTACAATGGCGTTTTTCACAGAACTAGAACAAAAAATATCACAATTTGCACGGAGACACAAAGACCCCGAATAGCCAAAGCAATCTTGAGAAAGAAAAACGGAGCTGGAAGAATCAGGCTCCCTGACTTCAGACTATACTACAAAGCTACAGTAATCAAGACAGTCTGGTACTGGCACAAAAATAGAAATATAGATCAATGGAACAGGATGGAAAGCCCAGAGATAAACCCATGCACCTATGGTCACCTGATCTTTGATAAAGGAGGCAGGAATATACAATGGAGAAAAGACAGCCTCTTCAATAAGTGGTGCTGGGAAAACTGGACAGTTACATGTAAAAGAATGAAATCACAACACTCCCTAACACCATATACAAAAATAAGCTCAAAATGGATTAAAGACCTAAATGTAAGGCCAGACACAATAAAACTCTTAGAGGAAAACATAGGCAGAACGCTCTATGACATAAATCACAGCAAGATCCTTTTTGACCCACCTCCTAGAGAAATGGAAATAAAAACAAATATAAACAAATGGGACCTAATGAAACTTAAAAGCTTTTGCACAGCAAAGGAAACCATAAACAAGATGAAAAGACAACCCTCAGCATGGGAGAAAATATTTGCAAATGAAGCAACTGACAAAGGATTAATCTCCAAAATATACAGGCAGCTCATGCAGCTCAACATCAAAAAAACAAACAAGCCAATCCAAAAATGGGCAGAGGACCTAAACAGACATTTCTCCAAAGAAGATATACAGATTGCCAACAAACACATGAAAGGATCCTCAACATCAGTAAATATTAGAGAAATGCAAATCAAAACTACAATGAGGTATCACCACACACCGGTCAGAATGGCCATCATCAAAAAATCTACAAACAATAAATGCTGGGAGGGTGTGGAGAAAAGGGAACCCTCTTACACTGTTAGTGGGAATGTAAATTGATACAGCCACTATGGAGAACAGTATGGAGGTTTCTTAAAAAACTAAAAATAGAACTACCATATGACCCAGCAATCCCACTACTGGGCATATACCCTGAGAAAACCATAATTCTAAAAGAGACAATGTACCACAATGCTTATTGCAGCACTATTTACAATAGCCAGGACATGGACATTACCTAAATGTCCATTGACAGATGAATGGATAAAGATGTGGCACATATATACAATGGAATATTAGCCATAAAAGGAATGAAACTGAGTTATTTGTAGTGAGGTGGATGGATCTCGAGTGTGTCATATAGAGTGAAGTAAGTCAGAGAGAAACATATACTGTATGCTAACACATATATATGGGATCTAAAAAAAGAAAAATAAATAGTTCTGATGAACCTAGAAGCAGGACAGGAATAAAGATGCAGACGTAGAGAATGGACTTGAGGACACGGGGAGGGGGAAGGGTAAGATGGGACGAAGTAAGAGAGTGGCATGAACATATAGACACTACCAAATGTTAAATAGATAGCTAGTGGGAAACAGCCGAATAGCACAGGGAGATCAGCTCGGTGCTTTGTGACCACCTAGAGGGGTAGGATTGGGAGGGTCGGAGGGAGACGCAAGAGGGAGGAGATATGGGGATATATGTATAGCTGATTCACTTTGTTATACAGCAGAAACTAACAACATTGTAAAGCAATTATACTCCAATAAAGATGTAAAAAAAATAATAAAATTTTATAAATCATGTGCATTAACACTGTTTTTTTTTTTCTTAAACCATATCTTGCCATATCACTCAGTCTGAGAATCCAGTATAGTGTATGCAAGTTTTTGTATGTACTGATGCATTGTACAGTTTTCCTTCATGGGAGGGATTCAGTGCCTGTCATTATATTTTTTAAAAGTGTTAATGATTCCAAGATAGTTGAGAACTTCTTTTCCAGTATCTATCATACTACTAGAATTTTAAGTTAAATTCTAAAATTTATTAATTTTATTTTGTTAATGGCTCTGCAAGCAGAAGTTGACTCATTTGTATATGGTTAGGAGAATTGATAAAGAGGCAGAAAGGGTCAATTCAAGTGTAAAGAAACATTTGATTTTGGATATTAAAATATGAAATGAAAGAACGCAAATACTTTTATTGAGTTAAAATGATTAATTTCCGAAAGAATATTGTCAGATATAATTGTCACCTGAGCTGATAAATAGATATAGCATATAGATTATTATGTGGGGATTTAAAAAATATTTATTAGTATTTCAAATGTTTAAAATTATATATATATGAATAGAATATATATAAGAATCAAGTATAAATATAGTAAGGTTAGGAACTAATTATATATATGTATATATGCATATTTACACACACACACCCAACATTCTGTACATTGATTTAAGATGTTTCTGGCAGCCAGTGAAAGAAAACACAACTTAAACTGACCTAAATAATAAAGAATTTTATTTGCCCATATAACTGGCAGTGAAATTGTAAGTTAGGTTTCAGGTTTGGCTTATGCCAATAACTTCTGCTTTATTTTATTGAAATAATCTTGACACTAGCCAACCCCCTTCTCCGTCTTTAGTCTACTAGCAAGATAGCTGTAGCAGTTCTGGGCTCCACAACGGCATATAACAATTTGCACAGGATAAGAAAAAACTCTGCTCTTCCGGCACTCGAACAGACGTTTTTATCACCCCCCCCATTACCCATTTATGTCATCTGCCCACTTCTGTCCAGTTTCTAGGAGGTAGTATGTGCTAATTAACTTAAGCCAATCAGACTCTCACACCAACGAGATTTGTGGGGTCAGATTCCTCTGAGGCACATGGAATGAGAGTACTAAATGATTGACCTACATCAAGATTCTGTTAGGATTCAAAAGAGGGGAAAGGATGTTGTGAGAGCTTCAACAATGCCCACTACAGTTGTATACTGCTGCATATTTTACCAGATCAATAATATTTAACATTTTGATGGACGAGTATCTATAACGTGATAAAATTATATTTTACTTGCTGTTGCTGTTCTGTCATGGCTGTGGTGGTTCTAAATACATCTCATTCTATTACTATTTCATACCTTTAAAAACTGAAAAATCTCACTGAATCAAAAAAAGGAAATATTTAATTAGAAATAAAATGTATTCTGAATATTTCATGATTGTATTCTGTGCAGGGAATTCTTGATGATTTCCTGTATTATGAGAGATAATGTCAAGCTCAATTATTTTCGATCAGGCTAAATCTTTCTACATTAAAAGTGCTGAGATAAAAGCTCTTCAATTTATGGGTATTTTACTTAGAGCATAGGCCTCAGTCTTTGAAACATTTTAAGTGAAGTTCATTTTTCATTATGCATTAAAGTTCTACAAAGTTTCTCACATGGGGCCTCAAATTTGGTTTGTCTTTATGAGGCTGGCAGGTTTTTAAAAATGTGTCCGTTGTTCCTCTGTTTGTTCTCATATACATTCCTCTCCTTTTTTCCATTTTATATCATTGGGGCTGACCCCAGGAGAAATATTTCTCCTAGATTCCTGGGTCAGCTGACTTCACCTGTAGTCTGCCAATGGGAGGCACTATCAGAAGGAGGGAGTATAATGGGTATTTCTCACTCTCTCTGCCTGCCAATGGGGCATTTTTGGCATCAGCTGCTTCTCCTCTGTGGCTTCAGTTCTAACAAGAATTGAATCCAACTTTCACCAGGAGGACCCCCTGGTTTCTGGGCTTCTCCTCCTTTCATTCCTTTAGCAAAGGCACTGCAGCAGCTTTTGAGATTGCTAATCTCTGAGTTGCCTCATCATCTCCTGTTAGGTTTTTCACCTATCACCTATGTAATCACTTCCAATATTAAATTCCCTCTGTCTTAAATATTCTGAAATATTTCTGTTTCCAGAATGGAATGTAACGTGTGCATACTTAAACACAGTTTTATTTAATTTACCTGTACTTAACCCTATGTTATATGTTTTCTGCTTCCATGCTCCCACACTTGAAATTGCTCTGGCAACATCATTAGTGGCAAAAAATATTGCTAAATCCAATGGACAAATTTTAGATTTGGATATTTCTGCTTTGTTTGACACTACTGACTATTCACTTTCTTAAACTATTTGTTTCCTTTATTTCTACAGTGCTAATCTTTATTATTTCTACCTCTGATCATCTTGCTTAATCTCTTTTGTGACCTTCTACTCCCTTTCTCATTTAAAAATAAAATGTTGTTTCCTTTCATCTCATTTTTATCCTCTACTTGGATGAACTTTCCTAATCTTAAGATATAAAGTACCATTTAAATGCTGATGATTCTCAAATCTATTTCTCCATCATTAACATATTAATGTACTTCAGAAGCATATTATTTGGCACTTGCTGATAATTTCCAAAGGTGAATTTATTACCTTCTAACTTTCTGGAAACACACATACACACCAAACAAAGCAAGCACCCACAATAACTCTGCTCCTCTTCTATTGCTTATCTTGTGGATGTCACTATAATTCAACTAAACACTGAAGACAAAAATGTGGGCTCTATTATTGACCACCGTGTCTGCAATGAGTCTTGCCTCAGGTTATTCATGCCCATGTATAGTCATCTTGCACCTATGCAACTAATAGGATATTGCACAAATGACTGTGCTTGACTTCAAACACAAAATGGTTTGCAGCTTATACCTTTTCCTTTTTCTTGGATAACCGGTTGTTAGGGAAAGTGAGCTGCCATTTCATGAGGATACTCAAGCAACCCTATGTAGATATTTATTGGCAAGGAAATTAGTCCTCCTGCCGTGAGCCAGCAAGGCACAGGCTTCCTGCCAACAGCCATGTGAGTGAGCTATCTTGAAAGCAGATCCTTCAACCCCAGTCAGGCCAGCTGATATGCAGCACTAGCTGACATCATGACTGCAACCACATGAGAAGATCCAAGCCAGAACCATGTAGGTAAAGCTGCTCCAGAATCCTGACTCACAGAAACTGAAATAATAAATGTTATTGTTGTTTCTAGCTGCTAAGTTTGGGGGTAATTTGTTGTGTGGCACTGAATAACCAATACAACTATTCTGTCTCTCCTTACTAATCATCAAGTTCTGTCAATGTCATTGCACAAATATTAATGAAATCCACTTTTCATCTTCAAATACTATTGTCCTAGTCAGGTCTTCATCAACTCTGGATTGGATTTAGCCCTCAAAATTCTCTCTTCTAGCACGATACTTTTCAAATCCATTCCCCATTCCACTTTCTAAGTGACTTACAGAGAATTCAAATTAACCATTCTACTTTTATGCAATAAAGATGTTAAAAAAAAAAAAAAAACTCCGGTGGTTCTTCTGCATTAATATGAAAGTAAAGTATTTGCCATGATGTAAAAAGTCTTAGGTAACCTGAAAGCTTTTATTTTCCTATCCAGTTTTATTTCTCACTACTTCTCAGAACTCACTTTGTACAACAGAAATAAATACTGGACTGTTTTTTGACCTTGACACACAGCAGCTACATACCTCTATGTCATTTCTCCTAAGTTTCCTCTTCTTACAAACCCTTCTATCATCTTCTTCCTGACCACTTCATTATCAACTTTTGAGACCTAACTCAAGAATCATTTCCTCCAGGTAAACTTCTATAACTCCTGGAGGTCCGATTAAATAAACTCCTTTTGTTAACCTATAGGACTATTTAAATCCCTCCATCATAGCACTTACCAAGTTATAATAAAATTCTTTAAGCATCTGTTTCTCCTACTACTATGTGTGTGCAATGAACTGAATGCTTGTGTCTCCCTAAAATTCATATGTTGAAATCCTAACCCCGTAGGTAATGGTATTAGGTGGTGGGACCTTTGGGAGGTAATTAGGTCATGAGAGTGGATCTCTTATGAGTGGGATTAGTGTACTTGTAACAGAGACCCCAGTGAACTCTCTAGCTCTCTTCCCACCATGTGAGAATAAAAGGAGAAGTCAGGAGTCTGAAACCTCACCAGAACCCAACCATACTGGTACCATGATCTCAGACTTCCATCCTCCAAGAGTGTAAGAAATAAATGTATGTTGTTTAAGACACCCAATTTATGATATTTTTGTTATAGCAGACCAAACTGATGAAGACAGTGTGGAAGAACAAATCTTCACATTGGTTTTGAATAGAAATCTATTGATTGCATACTTTATTTACTTGTAGTTTGCAAGTCTGCAAATGGAACAGAGACTCAGGGGATTGAGGTTTTCTGACTAGCAGAAGGAGTTATATGAGAGAGAGAGAGAGAGAATAGACAAATTTAGATAGAAATAGTGGTGGATCAAATTAGTACAAGGCCAGTGGGTTATTTTATGTGCTAAGTGATCAATTTACATTTCTAAAAGAAATATTTAATAATATAAGTAAACAATATTTCCTGCAACAAACATGATTTACAAGTTTACATGGATAAACTGTTACATTTATAAATCTTGCTTCTTTTTACTACCTATTATGCATAAGAAGAGGTTCTTGTAACTCAGACAATAGATTATGCATAGTTTGATCTTAAATAGATTTTTCTTACATAGTCCTTTCTTTACAGTATTCTGAGTTAATCAGAGTATGTTATCTAAAATTTACTTCCTTATTTTTAATGAGATATGTTGTACCAATTCCAGCATTTTAAGTCAAACAATAAGTATAATTGTAATTCCCCTTTTCTTTAATTACCGGTATAAAATAAAAACAGTTTATAATTGTTAATGTCCAAAATAGGAAACATCTGAATATCGGGATTATGTCAATCATTTCTATACATTCAGTACGTAGATAATACCTAACCTATATCAGATACTCCATAAATATTGTTTATACAAGAGTGAATTGGATCAAATGATGGATCAATGATATCACTAATATATTAACACATCATATATGGGCTAATATGAGTAGATTATAATTTATTTAAGGCTTGAGTTTTGATTCAATTATCTGAGAAAATAATCATTAAAGACTAAAACATATTTTAATAAACTGTACACTGTAGCTTAGATTTGCAACAAATTTTAATAATATTGATTAGGGTCACGCACATGGTGGTTAGTGACATCAATTCTAAGAAGTGAGAGAATAAGTGTAACTGATCCCACGAAACACTTTTCGGGGGTTGGGGAACGAAAGATATATGCAGGTGTAATGAGGTCATTAATTTAGGATGATGTCTAAAATATTAAGTAGGATTGTTGATCTGTTCATTTCCTATCAAGCGTAATATCTTGCTATGATAATGAGAACATTATAGATATAGATGAAAGGGAAATAAGAGAAGCCTCCTACCGAGAGTGACAGTTGACAAGAATGGAGAAAGCAGAGATATCAACAACTACGTCAAAAAACATTACAATTGGGAGAATTCAGAAAGTAATTTAAACTCTGAAAAATTTAATAATGCCAGGGAATATTATTGATTTCTAGCATAATAAAATAAATCATTTTCATAATATTTTCTTCTGTCATTAATAAAAAGTAAAATTAGATTTAGTGTACCCAGTTATAAAGTAACTGAAAATCAAGAGAATGCACTGAAAATAGTTTATTTCTAGAAAATGTTGAAGACTTAATTATGCAATGAATTCACCAAATAATGTGTTATTTCTAAATTACATAATATAATGTCCTTCTAAAACAAATATAATATATAATAATTTAAAATAGATGCATAGTATAAAACATAGAAGACAAAGATAAAATGTATTTACCTGCTTTATCTTTTAAGGATATAAAATACGCACAACTCAAGTCTCACCTTTTATATCCTTACCATTTCTGCCTCCAAAAGTAGCCCTTATATAGCAATTGGTATGTACCCATCCCATGCAGGTTTTTAAATTTTTCATAAGCATGAACATACATACAACCATAATAATTGTAGTAAATAAAATTGACATTTATTGAGCATAAATCTGTGAGAAGCACCATTCTATGTACTTTACAAGCATTAATTTATTTAAGCTATGTAAGTAACTCCTTATGAGATAAATTTTATTATTCCTATTTTATTTACTTATTGAAGTATAGTTAGCTTACAATATTATATTAGTTTCAGGTGTACAACATAGTGATTTGATATTTTAATACATTATAAAATGTTCACCACTATGAGTCTGGTTACCGTCTGTCACCACACAAAATACTACAATGTTATTGACTATATTCCCTATGCTGTACATTACATCCCCACGATTTATTTATTTTATAACTGGAAGTTTGTACTTCTTAATCCCCTTTACCTATTTCACCCACCATTATTCCTATTTTAAGCATGAGGAAACTAAGATACAGAGAGGATAAATAAATTTACCCAAGATGACAGGATGTAGTCTCAGGATTTGAACCAGATAGTCTCTATCTAGAGTCTGAAATTTTAACCATTAATTGCACTTATTTTTTAAATTAAAAATTTTATTTTGAGATAATTATAGGTTCATCTGTAGCTATAAGAAACAATATAGAGAGATCCTGTGTACCTTTTACCCATTTTTCCCCAATGGTAACACTTGTAGAACATTACTACTCTATCAAACAGGATACTGAAATGAATAAAGTCAAGATACAGAATAATTTTATCACCACAAGGATCCCTCATGATGACTTTTATAGCTACCACCTGCCTGTCCCTGGCCAATTGAAACCACCAGTCTCATCTTCATTTCTATAATTTTGTCATTTCAAGAATGTAATATAAATGGAATAATATAGTTTGTAATCTTTGGGGGGATTGCTTTTTGTTAATCAGCATCATTCCCTGGAGATCATCCAGTTGTTTTGCATATCAATATTTCATTCCTTTTCATGCTGAATAGTATTCCATGATATGGATTACCACAGTTTGTTTAACTATTCACCGTTTGAGGGACATCTGGGTTGTTTCTAGTTTTGGCTATTACAAATAAAGCTGCTATGAGCGGTTAATTAGTATACAAGCTTTTGCGTAAACATAAGTTTTCACTGCTCTGGGATATGTATTGCTGGGTTGTACAGTAATTGCATGTTTAGTTTTATAAGAAACTGCCAAACTGTTTTCCAGAATGGCTGCACCATTTTTACATCCCCACCAGCAACCTATGAGTGATCTAGTTTCTCCACATCCTCACCAGCATTTGATGTTGTCATTATTTTTTATTTCAGCCATTCTGAGAGTTGTGTAGTGATATCTCATTGTGGTTTTAATTTGCATTCCTTAATGGTTAATGAGGTTGAACATCTTTTCATGTAACTATTTGCCATCCATATATCCTCCTCAGTGAAACGTCACTTCATATCTTTTGCCCATTTTATGATTGGATCTATTGGCTTTTCGCTGTTGAGTTTTGCAAGTCTTTATATAGTATATATAGTATTCTAGATATTAGTCCTTTGTTGGATAGCTTGTCTTTTCGTCCTCTGAATAGGATATTTCATAGAGCAAAAGTTTTTAATTCTTATGAGACCCAATTTATCAGTCTTTCCTTTTATGGAACATGGTTTTGGTCTACAGTCTAAGAACTCTTAGCTAGACCTAGATTCCAAAGAATTTTTCCTATTTTTTTTCAAAGTTTTATAGTTTTCCTTTAACATTTCAGTATCTGTTTTTAAGTTAATTTTTGTGTAAGGTGTGAGGTTTAGGTCAAGATTCTTTGTTGTTATTGTTTTGCCCAGGGATGTCCATTTGCTATAGCACTATTTGTTGAAAAGGTTATGCTTCCTCCATTAAATTCCTTTTGCATATTTGTAAAACAAAAATCAGTTGGGCATATTATGTGAACTACCTCTGGGTCCTCTATTCTGTTCCTCTGATAATACAACACTGTCTTGATTACTGTAATTATATAGTAGGAGTTAATATTGGGTAGAAAGATTTCTCTCATTTTATTCTTTTTCATTGTTTTAGCTATTCGAAAGCCTATGCCTTTCCGCATAAATTTTACCATAAGATTTTCTATATCTACAAAAATCCTTGTTGGGATTTTCATAGTAACCACACTAAACCTATAGATCAATTTGGGGAGAACTGACATCTTTACTATATTGAGTCCTCTAATCCATGAAGACAGTATGTATCCCCATTTATTGAAGTCTTCCTTGGTTTATTTCATTAGTAAGATATTGTAACTATTTTGTGAAGACAGTGATCATTTCTCCCCTCTGTCTCATCTGAACAACCTCAATGTCCATTATGCTGGTCACTCTGCAATCACCATGCTAAATAAAAACTGAAAGAGCACCTATAGCTGGCTGTTGCTAAAACTCAAAAAGATATCACATTTCATTAAGCTTCACACACACACACACACACACACACACACACACGGTACACTAAGAAATATCCAAACACCTATCCGGGGGATCATGGCCATTATGAAACACACAAACACTCTCCCATACACTCAGCAGGGAGGAGACCCTAACAAGGAGGGATCACAAGGGTAACAATGAGACTGGCATTTTATCTGCCCAGGCATTCTGGCGCTATTGACCAGGATGGATGCAGACTTCTCACAGGAATTTTCAGCATACATATTCTGTACATGATTTGCTAGATTTATACCTAAATATTTCATTTTCTTTGTTAATGTAAATAGTATTGTTTTTTTAATTTCGTTTTCCACATGTTGATAGCTAATATATAGATATGCAATTGATTTTTATGTGTTAATTTTGTATTCTAAAACATTGCTAATCTCACTTATCAGTTCTAGTCTTTTTTGTTTTTTCTTTTGGATTCTTTAATATTTTCAATATAGACAAGGATGTCATCTGCAAATAGTGAAAACTTTATTTCTTCCTTTCCAACCAATCTGTATGCCTTTTATTTATTAATTATCATCATCATCATCATGATGCTTTATTTCAGTGGTCAGAATGCCCAGTTCTATGTCCATTAAGAGTAGTGAGAGTGGGCATCCTTGTCTTGTTCCTGATATTAGGGGAAAAATAATGTCTTTCACCTTTAAAGATGACGTTAGCTGTAGGTTTTTTGTAGGTGCTCTTTATCAAATTGAAGAAGTTCCACTCTATTCTCAGTCTGCTGAGAGTTTTCATCATGAATAGATGTTGGATTTTGTCATATGCCTTATGTCAACTGGTATCATGATATGATGTTTATTCTTTAACCTGTTGAACTGTGGATTACATTCACTTTCAAATGTTGGACCAAAGTAGTTGCATCAATATGCATGTCCATTAATGTTGTTAACCAATACTAGGCCTTTCACACTTTATAGCTTTTGGCCTTCAGAGGGGAATGAAATTGTATCTAGTTGTATCAATTTGTGTTTTCCAAATTTCTGGTAAGAATATATTTTTATGTTAAATTCACGTTTCCTATTCTGTGAAATTCCTGTCTGTGTCCTTATCTGTATTAGGTTTTTGTTAATGATCTATAGGAGTTATTTGCTTTGGTACCCCTAACATATATATGATATTTTTGCATATAATATCTGTTGTATATGATATTATACTTCATAAATTCTGCTACAAGTGGCAAATTTTTTCAACATTATATTTCTGAGATTCAGCCATACTGAAACATTTGGCTTAATTTCACCTTTCACATTTTATGAAAATAACACATTCCATACATCCATTATCTTGTTAATAAGTATATACAGTAAGATTGTTTCTATTTTTTTCCATTTTTATGAATATTTTTCTACATGGGTTTTTTGGAATATTTGTAAGAGTTACTCTAGGAGAAAAATTATTGATTTATAGACTAAAGGCATTGTGATAGAGTACTAACATGTCTTCCCAAGATTCTTATCCCCTGGTATACACACACTTTCTCCCAGCTTCTCAATAAAACACTAATCTAGGTACTGGTGTGAAGAGATTTTGCAGATGTCAAATAGTCCCAAATCATTTGACCAAGTGTTGTCTTGAAATCAGTCAATTGAGCATGGTATAACTGACTGTGGTCTCTGCAATTTCTACCCCAGGGGTAGTAATTCTAAATTTTTGCCTCCTCATCTTTATTGTATCAGCCATTCCAACTGGTGTATCAGCCTCTAATCTTTCTTTAATAGGAGGTGTTTTGGTTTTCTGATTAATTATGACTGACACACTTTTTCTTGTAGTATTTGTTTTTAAAATGTTCATATAATCTCTTATTCTTGCTTGAGATATGATGTGACTGTGTATTTCCATTGCTACAGAAAAAATAATTTCCATTTTCTTTACCTCTCTCTTGTACATCATATGCCATCTATTTTTAAATCGATAGCATACAAACAAAAAACAGCATATTTTTTTACAGGTACAGAAATAAAATGATTGTGAGAAGAATTCACTAGATATCACTCCTATTGTTACTAAAATGACATAGTACCTAATGTCAGGGAACATAACACTTTTCTTCACTGAATACCCTTATGTGTATCCTCAAGAATATTGGAAACTGAGAGAACTTGATCCACCTTGCTGGGGTGTATTACATTTAAAGTATACCTGAGTATTTTTAAAGAAAAGACTGCAAAATTCTTCTATAAAGCAATTCATCTTCGAGTTCTTCCTCCTCCTTCTTTTTCTTCTCCTTCTTTATCTCTTCCCTTCACCTTCACCTTCCCTTTCTTTTTCTTACGTGTCCCATCTTAATTATGCAAATATGAAGAAAGGAGGCGCCTGTTGCCTTGGGAGATGTATATATCTGCATTATAATTAGCCTAGTAAAGAAGGCTCCTCTTAATATCCCTTGGTTGCAGATTCTGTTTACTGGGAGGAGATGGATAAATGTGCCTGAGAGCCAATGAGTCACATGGGAGGAAAGGATTAAAACTCTTGCAACATCCCTTTGGAGGTCAAACATTATTAAAAACTCACTGATGTTTTGTGATGGTTCTAGACAAGATCTGCTGACATGAAAGGCCACCAAGCACAAGCTATGTGCTATGTAAAAATGGGTAAAGCAGTTGAAGATCTAGACCCTTTATTAAGAGGACTATTCAACTCAAGAAACAGAAACTGGGTTCCTGCTGATATAATCATTCGAGGATGCGAGCATTTGATTTGATTTCAAGTTCAAATAGCAAATCACACTTAAACTTTAAATAAAGCAGTGCGTGTAAAGTACCTCTGTAGTCTCTGACAGGAAGTGGCTACTCAGTAAATAACAGTTATTTATCCTATAACTCCTCCTCTACCCACACTGCGGGGAAGAAAGAGAATATGTGTCATTTGGTTGGAATTTGCAGATTTCTTTTGGGCTTCTGTTCACTGCAAAGCACAAACTCCCAATTGATCCTCCCTTCATCTCTAGAAAGTCCTCTTACCATTATTATTATCAGCTCTTCTATAAAACTGCCACAATTCAAGTAACTTCATGTCTTAGACCTCTTTTCTGTCCTCACAACATATGAAAGGACTTCCTGAGGCTGATCAACATTTATTGATCCAAATATTTGCTGTCTTCCAATAGCATTGAATTAAAATTATTCTTAATTATATGAATCCCAAAATTTTAAGATTGTATCCCATTACAGATGTACTTTATTGAATTTAAATAATCTAATTATCAAAATATTTATATATTAGGATTTCTAAATTCTTTAACACTAATAAATATTAACACTGTGGGAAATACTTCATCTTCTGATGTTGTTTATTAACAAACTTAGTTTGTGTGTGCATCACAGTAGTACACTTAATCAAGCCAAACTATTTTTATCCAAATAGATGGAGAAAATAATTAGGCCAACTCTTTTGCTTAGTAAATCTCCACTCCTTTCAAAAAATTATTCATGGAGATCCCCACCTTCTATATGATGCCAACATTATCAATGAAAAAAATAGTGCTATTTTTGAAATGGCAGTTATATAAACTTATCTTTCCACATTTTCTTAAAAGTGACCTACCTTTTAAAGATTCAAGGCATGTATTTCATTTCAAATAGCATGTGTTACTACTGTGAGTAACAATTTAATCTACTTGCCTACTCCTTCAAAACTTAAGTTCTTGATTTTTTTTAAACTCATCACGTTTTTTTACAATCCCTTCTCCCTCTTCATAGACAGCATTCTTGATTTTTAATAGAAATTGCACATATTTAAGGTGTACAACATGATGTTTGATATACAATACATAGTGAAATGATTACTACAGTCAAGTTAATTAACACATCCAGCATTCTTGTTTTTACTTAAAAGCATCACAATTTTCAAAATGGTATTCCTCAACTTGTCATAGAGTGAAAACCTCCTTTTGGTTTAAGTTATGGGTGTTTTCCTACCTCATATTTTGTTCTGGAAATAGAGGAACAACTAACTTTAAATCTAAAACATATTTATAAATTTACATCAAGAATTTTAAAGTCTTTTTAATAGAATTATGGCATGTTTTATACTGTTTTGTTAACAATCACTTGCAAATAAGAGGCATTTGGCAATTGTTAAACTGAATTATATTCTCCTTATTATCATATGTAGATCTATATCTAAGATGAACCCCAACAAAACATAGCGGCATCTTGGTACACTCAATAGGAATAAATACAATGAAATGTTTGCTCAGGTTATTAGCAAACACATGCTGATTTTTTTTCCAAAAAAGCTTCAAATGTTGTATTTAAAAAATACTAGAGATATTTTATACTTTAGCTTAAAAAATAAAGACACTAGTGTATTGATAAATGGTAGTTTGTGCAATCACTTCTGATTTGGTATACTGGGGTAGAAATTTTCAGAAAAGTGAGAAATATCTTACTAAAAATGAGTATGTACTATGTATTTTGGAAAAGTACAGGTAGTTATTATATTGCTGTAGCCCTTCATTATGAAGATAACTATATGTTATTGCAGCCCAGACTATATTCGCAAGTTTGTAAAGAGATACCTAACTAGCTGTGTTCACAAAACTGCTACAAACCAAACACTCACAGCATTTCATTTCATTCTCAGTGCCAAATCAAAGATGAAGTACCTGGATAGGGTAAGCCTTTGTACAATTAAATGGGAACATTCAGGATGAAGGAGCATAATTGCCCAAGTTCACACAGTTTGAATATGCCAGATCAGGAAACAGAACTCACATCTTGTGAGTCCAGAGACATTTCTAAGACTGTTTCTATATGACTGTTGCTTCTAGACTATCTGTATCCAGAACTATGTCCATAGATGATGTCCTCCTCCCCCTTCCTAGCTGCCGCTATACACATCCCTTCTTCACCGGTATTGAGCTAATTTGCTTTCATTTGAGGTAGGAAATGTGACTCTGACCCTTGACAGATTTAGAACAGATTTTTATTTCTATTCTTGTTTCACAGGGGTGAGATTTATGAATGCTATTTAAATATTTCTTAATTTAAATGTGCTAAAATAATATGAAGTTAGAAACTCTTTAAATGGGTGGTAATTCCAAGTATTCAAACACATTAGGAAATGTGGGCAAGGTCATTTTGCAAAGTTAAAAGTGCAAGAACTCAAAGTATCTAATTTAAAAATTAATTTATTCTTGTATCTGTAATGGAATTAGTTCTCCTCTTCCTTTTTTTCCTGTACTATTTTCTCTCCTCCTCTTACTTCACAGGCATATATTCAGATATCCAGCCCCTGTCAATGAGCCTCCTTAATTGAGCCAGGTGGTCTTGGAGGCAGAATTCCACCAGGAATACTAAAGGTAGTGCTTATGTGGATGCTCTTTAAAGCCCCAGAGGACATTTGGCAATGACTGAAGACGCTTTTGGTGTCATAACTAGAGTACAGGTGCTTCTGTCATCTAGGGGATAAAGACCAGGGATCCTGCTAAACATCCTTTATGCACAAGACACCCCCCAACATACACACACACACACACACACACACACACACACACACACACACACACACACCAAAGAATTATCTGACCCAAAATATCAATAGTGCTGAGACTGAGCAACTCTGACCTAGGTAGGCATGGGTCTCATTTTCTACTATGGAAATCTTGTAAAAAGTTTTTTATGATTAACCTCCTAGCAAGCTCTATCTAACTCACTGGCAGAGATTATATTTATGATTGATATGATCTAATGCACTATCCAGTATAGCAGTCCCTAGCCACATGTGATTATTTACATTTAAATTAAATTTGTCATTGAATAAAGTGAAAATTTCAGTTTCTTGGTCATACTAGCCAGATTTTGAGTGCTCGATAACCACATGTGGCTAAAGGTTTCTTTATTAGAACATTTCCATCATTGTAGAAAGTTCTATTGCACAATGCTAATCTAGAGACTCCACATATGAACCACAGTGAAAGTGAAATATCTGATAGACACCATGAATGATATATCATGTGTGTGAAGGAAATAGGGGTGGGAAATGTTATCTATTCTGAAGTTTATATTTTTACTTTTAATGATCAGTCATGTACCTACAACAATATCTAGAGAGGTTAAGGACTGAGCAAGATAACCAAAAATAAAGTAAAATAAAAATAAATTTTTCTTGAGAACAATTGAGGCCATGCTCTAGAATTTTAACTATACACATATAATATGCAAATATGTGTTCAACAGCCTATACCATAGGTTTAAAACATCGATTTCCATTTCTTTTTCTATCAATGAAATAGGATAATAGTTAAGCGACTGTTTTCCTCTTCTGTGTCAAAAGCTGCCTTGGGCCTATCTCACACTATTTGCACTGGGATATATGTCTCTGCTTCATAGCTCTGATTGTGTAAACCTTACTGGGTTTGCTAAGAATAGACTGTAATCATAAAGTCTGTGTAATTTCCCTCTGAAAAATTATTGCATTCCTCTCATATGTTTGGTTTAACCCAGATTGTGGTCCTTAGTATAGCTGCAATATCTGATCTTATTCCACATAAAATTAGAAGGAAACAGAATTCTCTATGCTGTAAAAGAAAAACTGCACCAGATCGGTTCAACAGCCAAAGGAAAACATATTCAAGACTATTGCAATAGGGGAGAGAGATATAACTCAGCTTCACTGAAACAAAAAGCAGGAAAATTTTAAAGGCTGGGGTGAGCTAATGGAAAAATACTGGAGGATGTTGGAGGGAAGTGTGTCAGTGTGATTAGGCTATCTGTGTTTGCTAACTGGTGCTTATTTAAGTTAGTCTTCAACTATCACAGAGTCTGGGAAATATTACTGATAATTACATTTCAAAGGGATGGCTCCCAGGTCTTTGAAAAAGACATTCCTAGGTTGTAGAAGACTTACATCTCAAAGAGACAGAGAAAAAAAATTATCATTGCCAGTTTTCTTAAGTAAATGTTCTACAAAAAGGAAGTCAGGGGTCTGTAGTTAGGAAGAAGCCTGGCTAAAGTTTAGTCAAGCTGAGGGGAATGTTAAGGCTGTCTTGGTCAGTGCACAACGAACTGTGACATTTTAACCCTAAGTTGCTGGGAAGAATAATTACTGATTTGAATTTAGGTCAGAAAATGGAATCTTTCATTGAGCAATATCACACACCCCCTCATACAACACAATTTACACATTTTATCACCCTAAATGAGGCCTAAGACAGTGCTATTTAGTTTTGTTTTGTTTTCAGGTAAGCAGCTTCAAGAAAACCAGTAGTGAGTAATGGAAGGAAGAAAGAGTCTGAAACAGTAAGGGCAATTGTACCTAATTATCAACTTGATGACAAATTGAAATTATAATGGAGTTAATCACAGTTAAGGCATACAAAACTGGAGTTGGGCAGCCATTAAGGATCTGGTTTCAGACACGTCCCTGCACCACTGAGAACTTGAATTTTCTTTGAACTGTACCAGAACCAAGGACATCACCAGCCAGCTGCAACCTTATGGTCTCAAGGTTGCTTGTAACTAAGCAACCATTTCGGACCCCAACCAACCATTACTTAACAAGCACCCTTACTTCTTGCCAGCTCCAATTATAATTCTTGATAAACAACTTACGTAAATAACTGTAACCTTGAGGATTTTGCCTTTATAAGCCTCCCCCATGTTGTAGTCGGGCAGAACACAATTCAAGTGCTTCTTGAAGCTGTGTCTCCCAAGCTGCAGTACTAACAAACCCCAAATAAACACTAAAAAAAAAAAAAAAAATTCCAATCAGTTCTCTATTTCTGAAATTTTGTTTAACAAGCTGAACTGAATTAGGACGCAAAATTCATTCATTTTCAGAGTTTCTAAGAGTACCTTCTAAGTCCATAGCTATACTATAGTGAATCAGATTTGAGGACAAAGTCTCCATTTCAGAAGCTCACAGAGTAGGAGAGATAAGCTCCTAGGCAAATTGGTCATCTCAAAGAGAATTTGCATGGGGCAGACGTGCAGAGTTTCCTGGTTTCTGAGCAATATTTTAATTTTAACCTCATAAGACTATTGTGTTACTCTTACCCCAAACAGTGTGGGTTCTAACTTCTCCTTCATCTCCAGAATAAGGCAAGTCTCCCAGTCTCATTTGTCCACAACATTGCCTTTGAAAGCATTTATCACAATTGCAAATATTTAATTATTGGTGTAATCACTTAGTTTTAAAATTACCTGCCCTAGTAGCCTGTGAACTCCAGGAGAGCATGGATACTCATAGCTTACTTTTCCATTGTTGTGTCTCTAGCCTCTAGCTTAGCACATGGCCAAGAGTAGGTATTAAATGATTATTTTCAATGTATTGACATTGTGTGATAAACTCTTTGCTTCTTAAGAAACTTAAAGGTAAATTCCTTTTACTCTTCATCAGGCTTCTTAAGGAAATTTTCTAAAATGTACTATTTGTTCCTTTAAAATAATATTGCATATACAAAACAATTCAGAGCACAATGAAGCATTTCATAAGTTGTGAGCACAGATTTGTCTCCATATGTTATACGTCATAATATATATGTTATTAATTTTCAAGATAGAGAGAAACCCAATCTCCCCACGTACTTCAAAATAAACATTTTATAGATAAAAGTGGTATAACCGAAGTGCACCATGTCAGTTTTTAAAAATGTACAAAGAGTATGTGGCCAGTAGGGTTGGTGTGTATTTCCACTGATGGTCAGAAACAATTTTAGACTAAAAAAATAATGATGTAATCATGAAGAACAAAGGACACAAATGAGACACAATAAGGGCAATGAGATTATGCTACTTAAATGTAACTCAAGTATATTGTATGCCTAATATATCTTAGATACTTTATAAATTACATTTAACAAAGTAAAATAAATTTTTTGTTGAGGAAACATTACCCTAAGAAGGTTAGCTAGAAAATAGCAACAGAAGCTAAAAGAATGGAAAAATGATAGTTTAAACCTTATCCCTAAAACCTAACTCCAGTATTTAAGTTTGAATTAGATGATTTTCCCAACTGAGATTCTTCATGTATTTAGTAAGCTTGATTGGACTGATTCTAATTCATTTTCATACACAACGAGGGCTGCTCTTTAGAAACTCTACACTATGTAATGTTTCACATCACTTTTACATTTTTAAATAGTTCACTGCCAACCAACATTTGCTCATAAGGGTTCAATAAAAATGATGAGGATGCAAAGAATGAATGATATTTTAACCTTGTTCTTTTCTCTTCCCATTGGGCATATTACATTATCACAGTGTTCAAATCTGCATCAAATCTTATAATCCTGGATTATTTGTAAATGTTTTGGAGATAGTTGAATTTTTTGGAAAGAACATTTTAAATTAAATTTATGTATTTAATTTTCTGATAGACAATCAGAGGCTTTTGATCTAAAAATTATTCCTCAAATGCCTTGTAGAAAAAAGTGATTCAAGAATAAACTCATGCAGAAAATATTTTCTCATGCAGAAAATATTGCCCGAGCTTTACTGAGATATAACTGACACATTGTGTAAGTTTAAGGTGTACAATGAGATGATTTGATACATTTATATATTGTGAAATGATTACAATAAGGTTAGTTAACATATCCTTCACCTCACATAGTTACCATTTTTAAACTATTTTAGATGGCCAATTACTTTTCCAAGTTATATGTCAATATATGTAAAGAGAGAGATTTTCTCTGAAAAGTCCTACTTTTTGTTTAATATTTCTGTTATATAACATATTGTATTATATGTTGGGGTTAATTTTTTCCAAAACAAAAATGAATGTTTAATACTTTGTTCTTAAAAAATAAAGTATATAATATGTTGATTTTAAATTTTGAAGAAAACTGTGATATTCTTATAAATTAACCAACTACCTTCCCTCCTCCTCTCCCTCTTTTCCAGATGTCTCCCTTATCCAGATGTCTAGGACTTCCAACCAACTTCCAAAGGCTTTGCGTTTTTCTCATCTTAAAAAAATTCCCTATTATTACTTTGATTCCTATGATTGTATTTGCTTACTATATACCATTAAGTGTCGATCATGTTGTCTAGGGCTCAGCAAACTACCTCCCCTTGGACAAATCCAGCCCACCACCTGTTTTTGTTAATAAAATTTTATTGGAAGACAGCCACGCCCATTCGTTTGCATGTTACCTTTGGCTGATTTTATACTACAAGGACAAAGGTGAATAGCTGTAACAAAGACCATATGGCCTGCAGAGCTTAAAGTATTTACTATCTGGCCCTTTGCAGCAAAAGTTTGCTGTCTCCTATCCATTGCCTGATATATAGCAGGTGCTGAATACATACTCATACCTTAATTACATTAATAGATGATGGATGGCAAATGATAGGGAGATGCAGGCTTTATGTAAGAGGAGACCACTTCCTTCATTCCGGGTGTTGAGATCCAAATTGGCTTCTGGAGTATGAGTGGGTTTTATTATGGTTAGAGAGAAAGAAAAATGTAACTCTTCACAGAAACAATAAATACTGTGACCAGGTGGTGAAGGGAAGTAAAAGATTTAGTTCTTGGCTGTTGTAAAAAACATATAATTTCATATCAGAAGAGTGTACTAATATCTGATTGGCTCCAATTCTCAAAAATTGGATGCTCAGTAAGAACACTAAGTGTAGTAGAGTTCACTATTACCTAATTTAAGAAATTTTCACAGCCTATTGTGTTTCTTATCTTGAGGTACTTTCATTGCTACTTCTACCTTTGCTGTGGAACTGCTAACTAGTCAAAAGTGAAAATAAACAGTCAATGAATTTCTTTCTAAAGATTGCTATAAAATGCTTACAGTATAAGTTAGGAGTTTGGAATTAACATATACACACTACTATATGTAAAACAGATAACCAACAAGAACCTACTGTATAGCACAGGGAACTATATTCAATATTTTGTAATAACCTATGAGGGAAAAGAATCTGAAAAAAATAGATATATATGTATATATAACTGAATCACTTCGCTGTACACCTGAAATTAATGTAACATTGTAAATCAACTATACTTCAATAAAAATAAGTAAATAATTTTTTTTTTAAAAAATGCTTAAAGTAGAAGAGCTTATAAGATTTAGGGTTTTTAGTTATCGGAATTATATTATAGTCCTTTGAAATATGGATAAATGAGAGCTGGCTTGAAAAAAAAGTTTAATAGAAATTATGCAGCAGAAATCCAGAGAAGGAGAAAGACTATAGTTTCTTCAGTTAGTGAAACTTGATTTCTTAGATTTCTCAAGTAGTTACTGGACTATGGAATCTCCAGAGAAGTGACTGAACACCAGAAATTTTCATGGTTGATAGAAATACATTTTCTTTGGTCATATATGAAGCAATCTTGAGGATGGGCAAATATACTATATAAAGAGACTGTCAAACATTGTTGTTTAAATTATATTGCTTTTGTGGATTTAAAGTGGATTTATAATTGTATATTATATTTAGTATAAAATAGAATGTATAATTGGATCCTTCAAAATATAGAAATGATATTTATGTCTCATTTCTACTTTCAGAATTCCTTATTTCATTTTTTCCATTTAAATTATCTCTGTCATGCTGTTTTACATTCTTTTTTATCTGCTGTTTTATTTATATTTATACTTGTTTATGAAGATAGAAAAATTCACAATAAAGGATGTGGTTGGCAATAAATAAGCTGTGAGACTGCATATTTTGTAACAGAGGAAGCCTGGGACATGAAACAGAAGCCCTGAGCGTTAAACTTTCCCTCTCTGTGGACACAGGGGGCTGCGGCATTATTCCTGAATAAAAGAAGACCTGGCTATGGAGCTGTGAGGACTTGAAAAATCTCTGTTTACAAGCACGGTGCCCAATTTGCAAGTTAAAGTGGAATATAGCTGGACAATAAATTTAAGAAGCAAATCCACCTGCCATAAAGAGCATTGCTTTTCAACCAAGAGGCCAAAGAAAAGTAATAGTTGAGAAAGTCCTGATCTTAGAAATAGGCATTTTGAATAAAAATTATTAACACTGGAGAGGGAACTGCCATATAAAATGCTTGTATCAAACCATCTGGTTTGGTGGATGAGGAAATCTGGCATATCTAGTCATGAGGTATTTGCAGGACAAAAAGCAAAATATCAATCCATTGTTAGAATATCTTCCATCCTCCTCTTGAATGGTAGAATTCAAGAATGAAAAAGAGACCTCACAAATGAAGAAAAAGAGACTGAAATGTCAATAACAGCCTACAAAAGAACTGACTTTTCTTTTCTTTCCTTTTTCTTTCTTTTCCCCTTTCTTTCTTTCTCTCTCTGTTTTTTCATTTATCAATGCTTTATACAATCAACAAGCATTAGTGGCAATTATAATTTATTGTGATAAACACTGAAGATAAAAAGATAAAAAATAAAGCAATATAGTAAATGGATTAATAGAAATGTGCACATAGTATTATTGGGCACCTAGAGAAAGAATGTAACATCATTTAAGACGAGGAATTCAGGAAAGAAATAACCTCAATATTGAGTCATTGGTATGAGTATGAATATTGAATATTGAGTCACTGGTATGAGTATGAATTGGCTGTGGGAATAGGGACAGGAAAGAAGTGAGGTAGAGATTGAACAGAAGATATTCTTGGCAATTAGTGTGTTATAAGGAAAGTCTTTGAAAAGCAAAACTACACAGTGTATGAAGGAAACAAGTACCATTCTGGGTTATTGAAGCCAGAAATTTGAGGCAGGGAAATGGTCAGTGATAAGATAAAGGGTCAGGTCATAGAGAGCCTTGTATAAGTCTTTTAGAAATGTTGGCATCCATTCTATAAGTAACTAGGACCCATGGAAGCATTTTAAGCAGCTGAATTATTTGAAATATTGCTTTTTAAATAATGTTGGTGGCTTTTTACAGGGTTTCCACATTTTTAGTGGGCACCACTGAATATTGATTAGTCACCCAACAAGCAGATTTAGGAAGCTGTAATAGTGAGATGTTAGATTTAAACTTGAAATATTGAAGTTGTTATGAGAATGAATAGAAGGGAGCCTACTAAAAATATTTACAGGGTAAAACTGACAGACTATTTTAACAAATTTGATGTCAGGGTTGAGAGAAAAAAGAGTTTTAAAAATGATACCTAGCTGGAATGGTTGGGTGGATGGTGGTATAACTAAGTAAGATATAAAATAATTTAGAAGGAAACAAAAATCTGGTTGAGGAAAAAATAGTGCAGTATTCTTATATGCTATATTTAAGGTGTCTGCAGACAGCTGGATTTAGCGTGTAACTCCAGGAGAGATCTGGACAGCATAATGGCAAGGATGAGACAATGACGATGACTGGGATCTCACACATAGAGCAGTGGGTGAAAGGTAGACCATTACAAATTTTCAATGTTGACAGATACATCCAGATTTGGAAAAACAATGGGTGAAGAATGGGAACCAATATTAGAGGCATAGGTCCAAGGAAGCAGACCATTGAAATAAGGAAACAATACATTTGCGGCAATGTGTAGGTCAATCCAGGCTAGTTCCACCATGTCATGCTCTGTCCACTCCTAACCAAAACTTGGCTGACTCAGATGAAAGGTCCACTTTTCATTTCATTTCTCTTTACTTTCTCACTTCCACCTTGAATTTAATTCTTTGCTATATTCCCTTTGGGTTCCAAAAAAGCTCCAGATTTGAGCATTTTCATGCTTTCTCTCCCATAGGCTCAACTTTCCCTGTCCCCACACCCTTGTATGTATGCTTTTCAAAATTATGCCAATATCCTGGCAGTCTCATTGTAAGGTGATTTTGTTATTGCTTTTGTTGTTGCTTACTTGCCTTCACCATATTTGTGCCAAACAGTGTGATGGATGTTGAAGAAAGCAAAAATAAGAGGATGTTAATTCCAGTTCTTTGGGGGTTTATAATCTAGGTATTAAGATATGCTTAAAAATCACTATCATTTGCTGTAGGAATTTGAGGTAAGTGAAAAAAAATGTAATATAATATGATCCCAGTATTTTTAGTTTCCTTCCTTTTTCCCACTTTAGAAGTGTTAAAACTGAAACCCAGAAAGCTGATCTTGACTTTCCCAAGATCACGGTACTGGCTAATGTTTAAATGAATAGTTCTTTGGTGAACAAATGGATATTGTAGGGGCTGAAGATTCAGATTTAGGAGTTGACTGCAGGATTAACTATGCCCACACAAAGTGCACGTTATCATAGAGAGCTATCTATTTAACTGCGTTTCTAGAAAAAGCATATTACTTAATGGAAAATTCAAAATACATGACATGTTCATTCCCATTCAGTATATCTTGCTACAATAATTCCATGTGCTTAGTAAAAAGAAAGAAAGCTCTCTAAAATCAGCAGGTCACAGTCTTTCCTTGTTGAAAACCTTACTCTTCTTTGTCATACTGGCTGATGTTCAGCTGCACACAAAGAAGCAGGTTGTTCCTGCTGGGCTTCACAAGGAGGAGGTGACAGAAGCCCAGGTATGAGCTCATAGCCATGGTCTCCGACATGGTAGGGTACAGCAGTCCCTCCATTCTGCACAGAGCCACATGTTAATTGTATATCTGTTGAAATGCTGCTCCTTCCAATCCTGATCTACAGAACACTGTGATGAGAGCTCTAGGGAAGCCCTGTTCCAGAACCAAGGAATTTTTGTGGCACTGATATAGGAAGATGAAAACATCTCATCCACAACTTCCATTAAGTTGGCTACAGTGACCAGGCCAGGGGACCTAGGCTTCTGGTGGGAGAACTCACAGATCTTTGTGGCATGCCTATAAATGTCCAGATAGCCATCATGGATCCTCAGAGAGAGCTACTACCTTCCTGGCTACCAAGCAGATGGCACCATCCTCAAAGGCTTTTAAATACTGAGTCAGGACACTAAAATACGCTGTAATTGGCTGTTCAGTATAGCAATGGAAGGACATATTTGGAAGACACAGTCAGCTAGACATTGGTTCATAATGATTTGTTCTGGCAGATTCATTGTGCTGGCAAAGGTCGGGATCACAAACGGGGCCTCCTTGTGATTGGGCCAAAGAAATTGTATACTATATCTTATTTTGACTCCACAGTTTGAATTCATCCACAAGCAGCAAGACAGTCTCCAGAGATGGTTCAAAGCTATGTGATAGCAGTTTTACTAGGAACTACATATGTTGGCCTTTACACATTGGAATAGGAAGCTTCTCTAGAGGAAGGTTTCTGAACCCTGGCACTATTAACATTTTGGGCTGAATAATTATTTGTTGTTGGGAAACTGTCTTGTGCACTGTAGGATGTTTAGTAAGGTCATGATCTCTGCCTACTAGATGCCAGCAGTAACACGTCATCAGTTCTGACAACCAAAAATGTCTCCAGATATTTCCAAATGTCCCCTGGTGGAAACCACTGCTCCAGAATTTTATTGGTAAATATATTCGCATGGCTATGTTTTGTTTTTTCATTAAATCAACTCACACTTTAAGTTATTTAATAGATTTTATAATACTGATATTTAAAAAATGTTTTTGATTATCTATTTACATAATAATTCTTTATCCAAAGTTAGCAAAAATATAAGTAAGAATTCCATGGATACCAAGTTTAACCAAAATTCCTTTGTCTAGAGAGGAAGGTATGAGCAAACACAGAAGGACCTAGTTAACAGCAGTGGCATTATGTAAAGAAGTGTGTGTTATTACATATGTAACCATCACTAAAGTACTGTAGAAGAGCAGAAACCATTCAAAATTTACTAATTTCAACATGACTTTGAAAACTACTTAGTTTTTTAGAAATGTTGGAATTTTTTAAGACTGGAATTTACGAGTATCACCTTAACATTTTTCTTCTGCTTTCCTTTAATTTCTCATATACGTAGTGTCATTTCTTAATGGTGACAGAGGCTTTTGGTACAAACAAGCTTTTTACCAGGGAGTAGTATGCTTTTTTCTGCAAGATAACCAGCCTACATTTTGGCATTAGAATTTTCTAAAAATAATAAATATCTCACTTTTTCCCCCAAAGATTATCCCAATCCTAAATAAAATAAATTTACCAAGATGCTTAACATTTAACTGGCAATGGTCTCCAGAGCTGTTTCATTGGATAATTTTTCACTAGGATTTTTTTCAGAATCTCTGGTATCAGAGAAAGCTTATAGTAAAGGAACAGATAATTTTATTTTTAAAATATGCTTTAAAATTACTTAACCCTTTGGTGGGAATGTAAATTGATACAGCCACTATGGAGAACAGTATTGGGGTTCCTTAAAAAACTAAAAACAGAACTACCATATGACCCAGCAATCCCACTACTGGGCATATACCCTGAGAAAACCATAATTCAAAAAGAGCCATGTACCACAATGTTCATTGCAGCACTATTTACAATAGCCAGGACATGGAAGCAACCTAAGTGTCCATCGACAGATGAATCGATAAAGAAGACATGGCACATATATACAATGGAATATTACTCAGCCATTAAAAGAAACGAAATTGAGTTATTTGTAGTGAGGTGGATGGACCTAGAGTCTGTCATACAGAGTGAAGTAAGTCAGAAAGAGAAAAACAAATACCATATGCTAACACATATATATGGAATCTAAAAAAAAAATGGTTATGAAGAACTTAGGGGCAGGACGTGAATAAAGACCCAAACCTACTAGAGAATGGACTTGAGGACATGGAGAGGGGGAAGGGTAAGCTGGGACAAAGTGAGAGAGTGGCATGGACATATATGCACTACCAAATGTAAAATCGATAGCTAGTGGGAAGCAGCCGCGTAGCACAGGGAGATCAGCTCAGTGCTTTGTGACCACCTAGAGGGGTGGGATAGGGAGGGTGGGAGGGAGACGCAAGAGGGAGGGGATATGGGGATATATGTATATGTATAGCTGATTCACTTTGTTATACAGCAGAAACTAACACACCATTGTAAAGCAATTATACTCCAATAAAGATGTTAAAAAAAAAAAAAGATACACTTATGCTGCAACCAGGAAACATACTACTAGTTATTTACCTAAGTTATATGCAAACATGTATGTTTGCACAAAGCCTTGTACAAGAATGTACATAGAGCTTTATTCATAAAATCCAAAACTGGAAACACAGCTCAAGTGTTGATCAACAGGAGAATAAATAAACAAAGTGTAGTATATTCATATAATGAACTACTTAGGACTACAAAGTAGTAAGTTCCTTGCACAGAAAGTGACATGGATGAATGTCAAAAACATGCTGAGTGAAAAAAGCCTTACACAAAAGAGTACATAGTGTATGAACAAATCATAGAAAGTCCTAGAACAAGCAGAGAAAAATTAATTTATGGTTGAAAAAAGTCAGAATAGTGGTTACCTCTGAAAGCAGGGATGAAGTGAAAATGGACTGGTAAGGAACATTTGAAAACTTTTCTGGGGTGATGACAATATTCTATATTGTGATAGGAGTTTGGGTTATTTGTCAAAGTTCATCAAAATGCCTGCTTAAGCTCATGCAGCTCAATATTAAAAAAACAAACAACCCAATCCAAAAATGGGCAGAAGACCTAAATAGACATTTCTCCAAAGAAGATATACAGATTGCCAACAGACACATGAAAGAATGCTCAACATCATTCATCATTAGAGAAATGCAAATCAAAAGTACAATGAGATATCATCTCACACCAGTCAGAATGGCCATCATCAAAAAATCTACAAACAATAAACACTGGAGAGGGTGTGGAGAAAAGAGAACCCTCTTGCACTGTTGGTGGGAATGTAAATTGATACAGCCACTATGGAGAACAGTATGGACGTTCCTTAAAAAACTAAAAATAAGGGCTTCCCTGGTGGTGCAGTGGTTGAGAATCTGCCTGCTAATGCAGGGGACACGGGTTCGAGCCCTGGTCTGGGAAGATCCCACATGCCATGGAGCAACTAGGCCCGTGAGCCACAACTACTGAGCCTGTGCATCTGGAGCTTGTGCTCCGCAACAAGAGAGGCCACAATAGTGAGAGGCCCGTGCACCGCGATGAAGAGTGGTCCCCGCTTGCCACAACTAGAGAAAGCCCTTGCACAGAAACGAAGACCCAACACAGCCAAAAATTAAAAAAAAAAAAAAAAAAGGTAACAAATGTTCAAGTACAATTGGTGTCCTAAAAAACAAAAACAAAAACAATAAAACTAAAGATAGAACTACCATATGACCCAGCAATCCCACTACTGGGCATATACCCTGAGAAAACCATAATTCAAAAAGAGTCATGTACCACAATGTTCATTGCAGCTCTATTTACAGTAGCCAGGACATGGAAGCAACCTAAGTGTCCATCAACAGATGAATGGGTAAAGAAGATGTGGCACATATATACAATGGAATATTACTCAGCCATAAAAAGGAATGAAACTGAGGTATTTGTAGTGAGGTGGATGGACCTAGAGTCTGTCATACAGAGTGAAGTAAGTCAGAAAGAGAAAAGCAAATACCATATGTTAACACATATATATGGAATCTAAAAAAAAAAAATGGTCATGAAGAACCTAGGGGCAAGACGGGAATAAAGATGCAGACCTACTTGAGGATACGGGGAGGGGGGAAGGGTAAGCTGGGATAAAATGAGAGAGTGGCATGGACATATATACACTACTAAATGTAAAATCGATAGCTAGTGGGAAGCAGCCGCATAGCACAGGGAGATCAGCTCGGTGCTTTGTGACCACCTAGAGAGGTGGGATAGGGAGGGTGGGAGGGAGGGAGATGCAAGAGGGAAGAAATATGGGGACATATGTATATGTATAACTGATTCACTATGTTATAAAGCAGAAACTAACACACCATTGTAAAGCAATTATACTCCAATAAAAATGTTAAAAAAAAATGCCTGCTTAAAATTTGTACATATTGTTATAAGTAGATTTTACCTCAAATTTAAAAAACTGTAAAAAATACTGACCTCTAGCTTACGAGTTGCATACTAAAATGTTTGTGACAAGTATACTGATGTGTGCAAATTATGATAAAACGCCTACAAAAAATACGATGGGTAGAAGGATAGCTAGACAAAGAAACGTGATAAAACAGGTAGAGCAAAATGTTGTGTCGAGTATTGATGTTGGGTATACGAATGTTCACTGTAAAATTCTTTCACATTTTCTGCACGCTGGGGATATTCTATAATATATTTTATATATATTTATATATATATTTAACACCAGAAAGTGGCAACAACATTTTCTCTGGCTTTATGACTAGATCTGTGTTACCCACCATTTCTGCGGAGGCAGGAACACAAATCGTCAGTACGATGGAAGATTCCCGAGGAGGCTCTGAGGTAGCAACTACAAATGTTCTAGAAGGCAAAAGAGAAAAAGAAGGAAAAAATCTTATTCAAAATGAGACTCTTAATCAAATGCAAAACATGAATAAATGGTTTTTTACGAAAGAAAACCATCAAAATTCACCATTGAAAATATTAGTGCAATAAATCCCACGAAGGAGGCTGCACAGCCCTAATGAAATATAATCAGGTACTCTAGATGGTGTTAACTGCTTCTAAGAAAAAGAAAGTATAATTAAAACATCAAATTGTCATTTTACAGTATAACATTTCCCTGATGGGACTCTGGATTGGTACATGCTATTTTAAGTATATAAAGAAAGGTAACAGAGAAACAAATACATCCAATTATGACTTGGTCCTGGAATGCTCAGAAACAATTTAACTCAATGTATTAAATTAATGCATGCATTCATTCATTCAACAAATGTTTATTAAACACTTAGAACAATCCAGGTACTATATCTGTAAAAAACAGTTAATTACAAGGCCCATGAAGAGTATACTTTTGACCTTATTTTTAGTGTTATCGATATAACTGACATACATCACTGTATAAGTTTAAGGTGTACAGCATAATGGTTTGACCTACATATATAGTGAAATGATTACCACGGTTAAGTTTAGTTAACATCAATCTTCTCATATATATACAATAAAAAGGAAAAGCAAAAAAGAAAAGAAAAAATATTTTCTTCTTGTGATGAGAACTCTTAGTTCCTCAGGGTTTACCCTCTTGAGAACTTCATCTTTACTTCTAAAGCATTAAGGGATGACAAGGGTAAGGCTAGAAATAAAAGCTTTATTGGGCATCCAGGGTTAGTGAATCGAGTTAGCAAAAATAATGTATGCAAACTACACTTATTAGATGTTCTTTCTCATTTTGTCTCTACTTGAGGCTAACAAGATATTGGGGTGAGCTCCTGGTTGCCAATGAATGTAAAACACATTTTTACTGGGAGACCTTAAGTTGGTGCTTTCTTATATGTGGTCAGGAAGAATTTTAGGGGTCGGGTATGTGATTTCTCAAATACTTAAAAAGCTATTATGTTGACAAAACCCAGAAATTTTATTAATTGAACTGAATTGTATTTAGCTGAGTTGTTGGTTAAAAATTCTAATCTATATGTTGAAAGAGACAAGTAATGCTATTTCCTCAATTAGCTTCAATACAGACCTCAGCATATCCACATCTTCTCCCCAAATAATACACGCATGTCAAAACTATTATTCATTTATCTATTCAAAAATATTATTGATCAGCAACCATTTTCTCTGCTAAGGTTTCTCTGCTAACTGATAGGAACACACCTGTGGTCAAAATAGATATGATTCCTGACTTCATGGGGCTTATGCTCTTGAGAGGAAGATTGACAATAATTAAAGAGACAAAAAGCCAAGATAATTATGTGATCATTTCTCTATAATAAATAATGGAGTGCCTATTGAATCTAAGAGCCTTCTTACCTTGATTCAGAATTAATCCAGTGGGGGATTTTTGAAGTCCTTAAAGAAAAGTTTATGTCAACTCAATAGTACTCTTTACATCCTTGATGGAACTTAGTAACGTCATTTTTTCTAAGCATAATGGGCACTGAAATAGTATTTCACTGTGCTTTTAATTTGCATTTTATTGGGGCTTAATTCACATTTCCCCAGTAACTAGTGAGTTTTTTTTTTTTAAATAAATAAATTTATTTATTTATTTTTGGCTATGTTGGGTCTTCGTTTCTGTGCGATCACTGTCGCAGCCTCTCCCGTTGCAGAGCACAGGCTCCAGACGCACAGGCTCAGTAGTTGTGGCTCCGCGGCCTAGTTGCTCCGCGGCATGTGGGATATTCCCAGACCAGGGCTCGAACCCGTGTCCCCTGCATTGGCAGGCAGATTCTTAACCACCGCGCCACCAGGGAAGCCCTGTAACTAGTGAGTTTGAACATCATGTTTATTGACTGTTTGAGTTTCTATTCTGTGAACTCTCCCATCTTGTGGTTTATACTTAATTTTGTTTATGGACTTTTTGTACATTTTAAATTTTTTAATGTCAAAGAATTTTTTTCTCATCATGTTCATACACATAAATTTCGACCTTGTCCAATATTCTCAAATCTTACATATACAAACCCAGGTTATCAGTAGACAAAAGGTATTCCAGTCTTTAGAACCTATACATTTTAGAAAGTGGTCAGAGTTTTAAAATTTAAAACAAAATTTTCTACATAGCAAAATTTTATAATTTAGATAGATGGATAGATGATTGATGACAGATAGATAGATTTTTATCAAGTGTAATTGGTTTCAATTTACTCACCACAGAGACAGACAATGTGCAGTGTTGTATAGAAGACAAAATGTGGGAGGTTGAAGCTTGTGTTGGAGCCACTATGGAGAGACTTTTTTAAAGAGCAGATATTCCATTATTTGCTTTTACTTTTACATTTCAGCTCTGTAAATCCCCCCATCTGTCCCATATTTCAATAAATTTTGCTACACAACAGCCTTTTGTATGGATGAAGGAAATGAACAGAATTCTGTATCTAAGCTAGCATGATGTAGAACAGGGAAAGCGTGAATGACTCTTAAGATCATCATCATCTGGACCAATTTAGAGGGGAAATGGAATTTAGGGTCAGAAGTGAACATGAGAACCCAATCTGAGGAGCTTCACACAAATGGAAATTGGACTTTCTGCATACCACGGAATGGCGTCTTGAGCTAATGTTCATTATATTTAAAGGAACAGGGCAATTCTAGATTTGGTTTTCTATGTTTGGTTTTCTACTTCCAAGATGAGAGAAGAGAGACCCAAGTAATGTAGCAGAGAAGCTGAGTGTATTAAGAGCATACAAATAAAGATTTTTTTGTATGTAGTTAGGCATGAAACCAATCCTTTCACCTCCTCTTAGTACAGTTTACTTTAATTTAATAAAGTTTTATTGAGAAAAGGGAGGAAATAGGTTGAATTCCACAGTTAATTTGGATTCCTAGACACACAAAAGGAAAAACTTTAAAGCTGAGAATAGAGAACAAAATGTCAGTAAAGGGGAAATTATAATCAAAGGTGACGAAGAAGAAATTAAGTCCAAACCATCCCATCTACCACACACAACACAAATGAAAGTATACATAATATTGGGAGAAGAATGGGTTTGGAATTTGAGCTATTTTCTTTTAGATCTTGTGGGACACATAGATTGTGCTAACCCCATTCTCTTTAAGAAGCACAATATTCGCTAAAATTGCAACTGCCTATTGTATAACTCAATCTCAGTACTTCTCAAATCTGGTTTCATTTTAGAACCACACGGAAAGCTTTAAAAAATAAAAATATCGAGGCCCTATGACATACCAATTAAATAATACCCTCTGGGCTGCTTGGTCTTCTGCCCTGGTAGTTTTCAAGCTACCCAGGTGATTGTTAATATGTAAAAGTTGAGAACTACCACATCCTGAGTCTGTCAGGCTGAGCAAACCTGGGCAGGAACATAAGCATTCTAGCTATTTCTTTGCAGTTGGATATTTTGTAGACTTTCTGCATGAGCCACGTCCCAGAAGCAGAGCTCACTGGTAGCAATAAAAATGTGCCTGCATGTTCCATACCTAGTTAAAGTGAAATGCATTAGTGTAGAGCAATGTTTCTCAAACTTGGCTTTTCATAAGAATCATCTGAGGAACTTTTAAAAACTACATTAAGGGGCTCACCCACAACCTACTGAGTCAAAATCTTTAGGGATCTCCAGGAGAGGAGCCCAGAGCTTGCGTCTTTAACAAATATCCTAGGTAAATTTTACGGTGAGGCAAATTTGCTAAATACTGCTTTGGAAGAATCACTATTATTGATTAGGATATTGGACCTTCAATATCTCTTGTCCTTCCAAGAAGGCATCCTGTTATCACATAGGAATATGGACGCAGTCTACCTTCCATAAAATCTGGTAACTTTCTGAGGCAGGGCTAAGACATACAGTCAAAAGGAAAGTGGGATGCCACATTTTGATTAGGCTTTAGCAATCTTCGCAGAACTGGGATAATAAGTATGACTAATTCTTTTAGGGGACCTATTCTAAAAAGAAAGACCAAGCTAATTTCATTTTTAGACACTACTTAAAACTTTATGTATATACTTAACGATTTGTGCACTCTCTGTACCAATTAATAGTTTAAAAACAACAGTGCCAGGAAACCCCAACAATTATCAATTTTTCCTAATTTCCCAAAATAAAAGTAGGGTGATTTGCATAGTCACACATCCAGAAATCTTCTTTCAATGCTGAAGTTTTAAATAGGTCTAACTTCAGATTAATATGTGAGACCTGAGCTGGTGAGGAAACGATGCTGAACACCCAATTGGGAATCCTCTCCTAAATGAGTAATTACAACTAGCCAATGGGCAGACTCACCTGGGGCAGTTTTAAATATACAGACCCCTGAGCTATGAAAGGATAAACAAAACTCAACAGTAACAAGAACAAAAAAACTAAAATTAAAAAGGCAAAAACGATATTACAAATTTACTGTAGAAATTTTCAAGCATACACAAAGTTAGAGAAACTAGTATACTAAACCCAGTCCCGTGATTAGTACTAGCCCACTTTTTGATCTTCTCCAAAATTTTGGGAGGTAGAAATTTATAAATACCGGACTTTATGTCGTTTTACAAATAAATACTTTGCTATAATGCATAAATGATAGATATTTTGATTTTTAACATAATGATTATGCTATTTTTATACGTATCAGAATTTACAATAGTTTCTTAATGCTATCTAAATAACCAGACAATATTCATATGCTTTGATTCTCTCAAAGAATATTTTTACAGTTAGTTAGTTTTTTTCTTTTTAATTAGGTTCCAAACAAGATCTGCTTATCATGTTTGGCTCTTTTGTCCTTTAAATCTCTTTTATTCTGTAAGAGCTGCTTATCCCTACTCCTTTTTCCCCTTGCAATTGATTTTCTGGAAAAACTAGGTCATTTGTCCTATAAAGCTTCTTACATTTTTTTTTTTAGTTCCATGCTTTCTGGTAGTATCATTTAACTTCTTCCTTAAAGCCATGTATTTCCTATAAACTCTAAATTAAATCTAGAGGCTGATTTGATTTAGATTCAATTTTTTTAAGCAAGAATACTTCATTACATCACATCATGAGACATATGATGTCTGGTTGTACTACTTATAGTGATGTTAAGATTGATCTTAGTGGGTCCAGGTGAAGCAATGAAGGAAATAATGTGAGAATGTATTCCATTATAAATGTGGAATGTATTCCATCTCATTCCATTATAAAAGTGAGTTAAATAATAGAGGAGGAATAGATTTCTTTGGAGATTTGCAATTCATCACCTTCCCCTCCTTTGTCATGGGTCTAGTAATGGGAACTTCCATACGGACACTCAATTGTGTAGTTCTGAGATATGGAGAACCTGTGCTTGATTCCTGCTTGAGAATGCTTAAAGTGTCTCTAAGCACAGGATTTGTGTGGCTGTGTTGGGATCAGCCTATAATCTTTGGGAGCATGAAATGTTCAAGAGAGTCCTGTGGACTAGATATAAGAAAGAACCAATATGACATTGTATTGAGTCCTGTTCAGAGGTAGCATTACATTATCCCACTGAATAAAATGGGCAAGGTGAGGACAAAACAAAATTATATTGTGCTCACATCCCCTGAGTTGTGTGTTCTATATTCTAGTAACACATGAAGATACAGATTGAATAGAAATATAGCTATTGAAGATGACTGCAGATGAGTAAGTGGAGAGACATTTCTCAGAAATTTGGCTGTGATGGGGCCAGAATAATGGAGTGTTCACTGGAGGAAAATGCAAGGAGGATTTTATTTAATGTAATAAAGAGATCAGGAGACTATCCAATAGGGCCATCTAGAGGGAGGCAGACACCACCATCAAGTAATGGGATGTAATTTCGATACTAGGGCTTCAAAAAGAGCTGCAAGTGATGATCTGGGAGAGAAATCCACTTGGATCAAGGGAAATGCAGGAGTGACCCCTAATAATAGGAATTTCCAAAGAATTCAGGAAATTGTCCCAAGAGAGAAGTTAAAGTTAAAAGGTAGGCAACCTGGTGATAACCTTTTGGGATACATGCAGAGTATTAGCAGCCATCATTCTGGAAGGCTGCACAGTGGAATCACTTGATCCACAACCCAGAATAATTCAATCAGAATCTCTGGGGGCAACCCAGATACTGGTATTTTATTAAAGATCCCCAGTGGTTCCAATAGGCAGTGAAGTTTGAGAACCACCATCATAACTGATATGCTCACTTTCAAGGAGAATCAAGTTTCACTAAAGGTAAAGACATGATACAGTGATTTCAGAGGATGGAGTAGAAAGCGCAAAAGAGGAAGGCTGCAGTGGGGAAAAGTTTCAAAGATCATAATAAGCATAACAGCATGGGGAGGATGGCAGGCTTAAAGTTTGGGCTTTGGGGTACCATAATCTTAGACTCTAATTCAGGCTCTACCACCTTTTAGCTTTGAGATCTTGAGCAAATTACATGCCTTCGTTCAAATTAAATTTCTTCATTTGTAAAATGATTTTATTACTAGAACCTATCTTGTTTGTTTTATCTGTTTATTGTTTGTCATCTCTCACTGAAATGTCAACTCCTCTAGAATAGGAACCTTACCTGTCTCGTTCAAAACTGAATTCCCAGTCCCTAGATCAGTGCTTGAACATGCAGTAGATGTTTATTACATGTTTTTGAATGTATGAATGGAAATACTTCATATTTTTTATTGTTTACGTATGATATACACTTTTTTCTAAGCAGTTTACATCCATCATTTTCTTCAATTCATAAAACAACCCCAGGAGATCAGTACTATGATAATTTCCAATTTTCAGACAAAGACAGTTAAGCAGAGGTCAGCTAATTAGTAGACAGTACACATGACATGATGCATATAAAGAATCTAGCTAATCTAAAAAATTCTCACTAAATGCCAGCTAATAATGAGAAAAGGATAAAAGGCATCGTGGAATTAACTGCTGCTAAGATTCCGAGAGGAACTCAGCTGTTAGGTTTTGTCCATAAAGTCTTATACATGGGAACTGAACATTAGGATATCAAAAGCAAGATGATGTTTAGAAGTATGCAACCTTTGTTTACATTCTAGATAAAGCATGAGTTAAAAAGGCATTTCATGCTTCTCCAAAGCTAGCCGAAGGTGATGTGGTAGCAAGTCCTATATACCAAGAGAGAGATTATTGCCCACCTTGGATTTTGGCTCAACCTCTTGTATCTATTATTGAAGAACCAGTGGGTCTCTGTAAAAATTTACTTTTGATTATTATTACGTAAGGGGAAGCATTGAAGGAAGTGATTTTTTGAGTCAAGAAATATAATATTCTTTGGAAAAGCTTGTAATAGGCAGTTTTTCTCCTGTTAATAGAGTACAAAAAAAATGCTACACAAAACTCAAGTCTACCGGTCCTTACAGAAGGTGTGATGTGAACTCTCAGTACTTTCTAGCTGTAATATTACTAACTACAGGAGTGAAAGGTATTTCTCTCCTCAAACCCATCTTAAATCTAGCCATTCTGTTGAGATTGTCAATAATGCAGAGAATTATCCCTTAGAACATTTTCATGGGCAGAATTTATTAAGTGGATAATAAATAATAAATAAATAATTTATTTATTATTATTTATTTAATAATTTATTCATATTATTTTTAAAGTGTCAAACTTCATTGTAAATCACAGCCTATTTTATTCTGAATTGTAACATTTTCCTTACTGTGCCTTTAACTTGACAATTTAGTCAGATGATCTCTTTGCAGTTCATCTATGTAATCACAGCATAACAGATGACCATTAGAGGATCAGAGCTGAAATGTACGGGAATGCACAAGCAATCTCTAGACAGGATTAAAACCAAATTGCCTACCAACTTGGTACCAATAGGGAGAGCTTTGCTTTATGCACTGCCCAGTAAACTGCTGCCCTATTTAGCAAAGGAAGTATGTAAAACTAAATTAAAAATCATGTGTCCACTCATACAATCCCTTAGCTTCTGTAAGATTTCTATTTCTTGAAATAATGTAAATAAAATGACAGTGTAGCAGAAATGAATAATTAATGTTATCACAGCCTCATAGCATGTATTTAAAATTTAATCCTCTAAAAGCAAACATATTTTTCTAATGTGAATTTTTTCATTAGCCTATAAACAACATACCATAATTCTACTAAAATATCCTTACATACATACATCATTTCTAAAGCTACATGGAAATACGTAGCACCTTAAAATAAAGTTGGTTGGAACAGTCTTGTTTAACAAAGCACAGCAACACTTCTGACGACTAAAGAGGAATGGGGTAGATTTAATTATTGTTCCTAATTCTTTACTCCCTCCCTCAACAGAATTCTGCACACATTCCCTTTGCTGTGCAACTTTGTAGAGCCTATTAACAGAATAGGTGGATTTTACATCTCTGCCCTATTAACTTTGAGCTTCACCGTATGACTAGCTTTGGACAATAAACAGTAGATATGAAGCAAGTGGAAGCTTTAACTGGGCTGGTGTGGTCTGGCTTGGCCTCTTGTCCTTCTGTGCATGTGCCACAAAAATAACTGCTCCTCTCAGGAAGAAAGACTTGTGGAGCAGACCTAGACCCAACCCACAGCCTGAAACAAAGCCACCCTGACTGACCTGCAAACTTGTCAGCAAGAAAAAAGAATGTTTATCGTTTCAAACCACTGAGATTTGGAGTTATTTGCTTTGCAGCATCATTGTACAGAGACCTGAGGGATACAAGGAGAAATGAGGAAACTGAGGCTCAGAGGATGAAAAAGGCGTTTCTCAAGGTTATATAGCAAGTCACAAGACACTCAAGGTAAAACCTAGTTAGTCTCATTTAATCCAAGTACTTTATCACCTTGACTAATATATTATATTTTTGCTAGGTACAGTAACTTACTTTCCTATATATATATCTGCATATATATGGCATCCACAAATTACAACTAACTTAAAGTTTGGGGAAGAAAGAAAAGTTAAAATTTGAATATCCATTGAAAAGAACTGAGGCAGCTCTGAGTATACCAGAACTCAGAAACTCTGGGTTAGCTATCCACATAGTGTTTTACCATGTATTTGATCACTGCTCTGCTCTTTATTTTCTCTGAACCTCGGTTCGTTTAATTGCTAAAAAGAGTTAACATGATTTTTTCAGAGGGTCTGTGAAAAAAAGATATTTTAAGTAATGGCCTTGTAAGTGACAGGCAAATGGTATGTAGTCAATATTTTGTATTAAATATAATTTTATTTTTAACATCTTAAGATATTGTGTGAGTTAAAATATTTTATTGCTCATTTATACTTAGAACGTTGTTGATTTCGGTACATCACAGTTGATCGCGTCTTCCTCTCTAGAGCTTGTAATCTAAGGCATGTGTCATCAATTTAGAAGTGAATAAAATTTTATATTCCCAAATATCCATCTACTGCTAACAGACAGAGAAAAAATTCTCTTAGGAAGCATTATTGAAAATGCTTCGATATTACAAAACAATTGTGTAGAATGGAGAACAAATGACAAAATATGCCTTAAAAAACAAATTGTAAAGAATTTATCCTTTAAAGCATTTTCAGAGTTTTGCTATTCCTGGAATCAATACTAGAAGTAGTAGAAATGCAACTGTTCTTTAACAATTTCTGAAAGGAAAATTTTCTTTACTGTATTTAAGTATAATTAATAGAAAACATCACAAAAAGGTTGTTTTTCATGGTCAACAAAGTTGATAAAACTCAAAATGAAATACTTTCACAGCTATTTAAAGGAATCTTCTGCTGAGATGTAAATTAATAATTGATACAAATTTTTAACCTGTAGACTACAATACAAATGTCTTTCTTAAAGTTAAAGTAAAATTTATGGAACCTCATTATTATGTAGAATATTTAGAGTTGGTTACTATTACTTTCAATATACCTGGAAATTAGAAATAATCAGTAGTGGATATTTTCCTAATAGGGTATATATAATTATATTATCAATGTTTGGAAGCATTTGGAAAAGTCCTGGAGATTCTCAGAGGTCTTAAGTTTTCTTTAATGTTTGCACTTAACTTGAACTAGCTTAATAAAACATGGAAACCTACAAAATTATCAAAGTGTTCCTTTTCTCTGTATAATAATTTTGGAATGAGTCAGATTATTAAAAAGAAAGATATATAACCACAATTTTTAAAATTAATATTTAAAAAACAATTAATTTTGGCAAAAAGAAAAAGGTAGCATAGCTGAAGCACTTTGAGGAACATTTTAAAATGAAAACTTCCCTTTATTCTGGAAAGCCATATATATATACATATATGTTTGTGGCTTATGTCCTCCTCTTCATCCTTGTCTCTTACCCCTCCTTGACATATAATGTAGCTTCCAGCCACATGGAACCAGTTGTGGTTCCTACATTTTTCATGCTGGTTAGTGCATATGTGTCATTGCACATGCCATTGATTCTGCCCAGACTACCTTTGCTTCTCACTTTGACGATTCATTTCAAGGAGCACATCTTCTGAAAAGCTGCCCTGTCCCTGACCCCCACTCACGGTTATGTGCTCCTTTTTGTGCACTTATTGAATCCTATATTCTCATTAAAGCAGTTCTCTCTCACACACACACACACTGTATTATTATTTTCCTATCTCTTCTCTAGACAACTACTCTCCAAACTTCTACGATTACTCACTCCAAAACTTTAAAAATATCTGAACATGCACTTCCAATAAATGTGTGCATTATGATGTGTATGTGTTTGCATGTATACTTAACTTATTGATAAACATATTTCTTGACAATATTTCATTCATAAATACGCTTACTACTGATAATCCATACATCAAATTCTTCCAAGGCTTATTTTAAATAAACAATGAATATAGAGAGAAATTTTTAACATATTCCTTTAGTTTAGAGAATCAACTTGGTCTCTCCTGAGGTAAAGCACTCCACTTTATAGGCTACTCCTCTAGATTATTATTTCCTTGAAAGCAGATCCTTAAAACAACTATCTGTAACCCCAGAACTTGTGCTTGATAATATCAAATGTGCAGCCCTCATTAAATGCTATCCATAGGTTGATACCCACTGGGTTGATTTCAAGTGTCTAATTCATGGAACTAAGAATTATAGAAACAGATGGGAAACTTAAGACCACCAAACAGAATATCCTTATTGTGTAGATAAATAAACTAAAACTCAGACAGGTCAAGTGATTTACCCAGTATTACACATTCAGTGATTGATGGCCAACTGGAGCCTAGGCTCCCATTTCCAAGTCTCCCAATTCCAGTAGGATGCTCTTGCTATGATCTCCTTATAATGGTAAAGGAATTTGAGGAGAGGAGGCATTTTATACCACCTTTCCTCTCACACTTCTAACCTACATGAAAGAGCTTGATATTTCAGAAATAGACCAAATACACTGGGAATAACCCCTTGAGTTAACTAGATTTTCTCTTTCAACTGGTTATTCTGGTTCACTAAAGCTGTCAGTCTAATCTGGAAGCTGTTGAATCTGACAGTTTCAAAGCCTAACTTAGAATACAGTCATCTCTAGACAATTGCTGTCCAATAGAACTTTCCCTGATGATGTAAATGGTCAATATCTGTGCTATCTAATACACAGGATGTACTTGAAATGTGACTATAATGACTGAAGAATCAAATATTTAATTTAATTTTTATTTTAATTAATTTGACTCTAAATAGCCACATGTGGCTAATACCTACTCTATTGGAGGGTGCAGCTCTAGACTCAGAAAATAAAATGTCAAACGTAAATGTAGAAAAAGTACTTTTGTGGAAATGAAGTCTTTCCAATCTAGTGTCCGCAAGAAAACTAGCATATTTTTGAGGCAGCTTGAGAACTTAGCATCCAGGCAAAGATGAAAGAGAGTAGTGAGTAGGCAAGAGAAAGAAGCAGTGAGTACATGATATGCAAACGAGAATAACCAGCTGGAATGTTCTTTTTCCTTTCAGAAAATATTTTTGAATCATACTTCTCAAACATAAATGTGCATATGAATCACCTGGGGAGAGTCTTTTAAAAATACAGATTCTAGTTCAGTAAGTCTGAGGTGAGGTCTGAGATTCTACATTTCTAACAACTTCCAGGAAATGATGATGCTGGTGTGTGGACCACAGTTCAAGTAGTAAGAATTTAGACAAAAGGTAAGAGCTCTGGGGGAAAAAATATTATTTGGTGAACAAAGGGTATAAAGGCATTCAAAGGTAATCATAAACCATATAAAACTGGCTTTAGAAGAGCATCCCATACAAATTCAAATTGAATTCTCTCCACAAACCAATAAATGACTTTCAATTCCCAACATTACATAATCAAATTTCACCTTCTATGAGATGTAACTGCTGCAGAGAAATCCTTTGTCATGTATCCTTGTGTCACTGTGGTCCACAAAAACATTTTTAAAGGGAGAAAGGGGAAGAAAATCGATTGTTCCTTGAAAGGAATTATACAGGAGCTCACTGAAGGAAAATTCCCAAGAAATATTTCAATGTAGAGATACCCAGGGTCATGTCTATGACTGGGAAAAGGATAAAAGTATAAATCATTAATGACTTGTAGAGTTTGAATGACAATGGTAAGGCTTCTTGCTTGATATGAACTGAATATAGCCACATGACTTTCACAGTTTTGGGTATTTTCACAGACATATACTGGTGTGTGTGGGGGGGAATCTAAACTTATTATTTCTAGTAACAACCTAGACAGACACACCCATTGGTTTGACTGACTGTTCCTATCAAGAACTTTAGGGAACAAAACTAGGTGCAAGCAGTAGATAACTAGCAAAAATGGCTAAGAAGCTTGGGGCTAGGGCAAAAGACGAGGGGCTGGACTAGATTAAAAAATTTCAAACAATGTTGACTCCAACCAAGTTCAGATTTGCCTTCATTCATATTTACGACTGAGCCCACAAACAAGCAGTTAAATTTGAGGGGATGCAGACACCAAATTTCCGTGTATCCATATTTATTTTTGGTAGCAAATCTGGAGTTTGAAAATCTATGTACCCCACAAGGAGTGAGGAATCTGTCAGGTTTTAAGAAAGAAAGAAACCATGGGCTTAATGCACTTTATACATTGGGTTTAGAGAGGGACCATATCAACATTCAAAGGTCTACATATTACTAGGGAAATTATTTGATGTTCCATAGTTACATAATATCATGTTCTAATCCTTACTCCTTTGTCAGGTCCACAGCTGTCCTAGAAAGACAACAGGACAGCTAAATCTTCTGATGGTCATATCTTCTTGTGCTTTACAGTAAGAAAAGAAATGATTAACAAACCAATCATTTGTCATCATAATGTTGAAAGATGCTGATGACTTCCCCATCTTCAAGTCTGTTAGTGTTTATATCTTTACTGAATTTAAGCTACCAAAGTGATTATCCTTCAATAGTCAGAGACACTGCAGTGATAGAGGTCACAATGTGTGCAATGGTATAGACATGTTCAAAAACAGTGTGTTATTTCCCTTTTCACTCAACCACTCAGCACAGATTTGTATGTATCATTTAGGATGCTTGGAGTTGTTTGCAGTATCTACAGTTTAATATCCCAAGTCAGTTCTCAAAATGAGGTCATCTGTAGAACTGCTAAAGGATGTTATTTAGCTAGTAAACCTGTAAGTATGCAGAGAAAGATTTCCTATTTCTGCTATGGGTTAGTAGAAAATGAATTGTTTTGTAGTTGTAAAAGGTCTGAATTACAGATGCAAAGATATTTGGGGAAGAGTTGTAACTTTACTATTTTTTCCTTATAAATATATAATTGGCATTCTGCAATTTGATAGGATCAATTTCAAGATGTTAAGTTTACTTTGCTCTTTTTCATACTAATATATGACGCTCCTGAATTTTTACATTGCCAGAAGTAAATACAATTAAAAAGAAAAACAAAATATCATCTATCACAATAAAGTGTTTTTCTTTGGCAGAAGCAATTTGCATATCTTCATTCTAAGTCCCTTTCCTTGCCTTCAGTCCCAAGAAGAGAAAAATCAAGCAATACAGAGATGTCAGAAATTAATTCACTCTTTTATTAAATATCCAATAATAGAAAGTTTTAAATAAATTACACGGTAAATATAATATAGCAAAATAAATTTTAAACCCTTCCCTCTCTCTCACTTGCTCTCTGTGTGTGTGTGTGTGTGTGTGTGTGTGTGTGTGTGTGTGAGAGAGAGAGAGAGAGTGTTCATATACACAGAAATAGATAATGGATAGATGTAAAAAAAATAGACATTATTTACCTGTCGATCCAGTGTTTTGTCCTATGTGCTCTTATAGCTCTTCAAAACTAATGTTTAGTCATGTTCTTGTCAAGCAATGAGAATGTTGACTATCCCGGAAATTTTGTTTGTTAGTTTGTCGTCTAAAGTAAGAAGGTAACATGGAGTGGCAAAGAAGATGTTTGAAGCATAGGAAAAGCAAAAGCGCAAAGAGAAAAAAATATTTGTATTATATACAAAATTTTAGAGCTGAAAAGTAATCATTTTCATATACATAAAATTCGTTGTGTCTCAATGAAAAAGGAAACCAAAATTTCTGAACAAACTAAATAGTCCCATTCTTCCAACATAAATGATCTCTTCATACTTAAGGATTATTTTAAGATCTCTGATTACTGTGGACAACAAGATTAAATAAAATATTAATTCTATTCTATTCTACCACTTCCAAACTCTGTAACCTTTGTGGACAGCAAAGGGCATCTATTATTATTATGGCTTCTTATCCACCCAATAATCATATATTTCTTCCCACTTATCTTGGAGGAAATTCATTTCATACTAGAAAAATACTTTACTTGCCATCATCAGGCCACAGAATGCCTAACAGAGAGATTACTATGTGAAACTGGTTTATGTGTGAGGAAAGGATTCACTTTTACTGGTGACTCTCTATGGCTTAAAGAAAGTATCTATTCTCTAACACCTACTGCTTTATCTGACACATAACAGGAATTACAGAGGAGTCCAAAATGCTTTTATATTTTACAATTTAAATGACTATTACAAACATCACTCCCACCTCTTCACCTTTGCGGTACCAATTTGATTTATACGGCTAGTTTAGGAAAGCTAAAGCTAAACTGATCCTCATTCTTTGTCCAGAATATATAACTAACTACATTTTAAGAAGTTGGAAAAACTGCAAACATCAGTCATACACATTAAAAGATAAGAGAGATATGGTAAGTTGCATGAATGAAATCAATGTTTTTGTTCCTACTTTAATAGGCCAATTGGAATTATAATTAGAGAGTACACAGGAGTTCCACCAGAATTAAGGACCTGTCAGAATTTTCACTCAATTTTCATCTTTTCCAGGGGTTAACATTTAGATACTAAAAGAAAATAATCCTTCAGACACATAGTAAATATTCAAAGAGATTTTAAATGACATGTTCTCCTTGACAAATTTGGTTGGTGCCACATTGATCATTTTTAACTTGTAGATAAGTGAGATCAACTTCTACATTAAAGGTTTTTCTTTCTTCTTAAGTGTGGCTAACACTGCCCTCCCTAGGTAATTCCAAAAGTATTCACAGACAAATATCTCAAATTTATGATTCATTTTGGTAAATATTTTGTACTTCATAACTAATATATAACCATTATAAAGTACAATATGGAAATATAGACAAAACATATAAGTTTAGTTTTGTTTCCATTTTCCTCATTTTTTATTTGATCATTATCTAGCTTTAATTTGGTATTATATAAACGGATTAAAAATAGAAACTCAATTATTTGCTCCTTGCTGAATGCATATTCTTTACAATGTAACTTTGATGTTTCCCCCATTAGAAGATGCAATTTATTATCCCAACTCTAGAATCTGGGCTGGTTTCCTGACTTACTCCTAACTCATGGAATGTGGTGGAAATTACACAGTGCTATTTCCAAGCCTAAGCCTCAAAGAAGCCTTTTGTGCCTCTGCTCTTTCTCTTGGAACCCTGCCCCAGTCACAAGAACAAATCAGAACTAGCCTTCTGGAGAATATGGAACAGAGACATGTCACCCTAGCCAAGGCCATTGTAAGCCAGACAGCCCTCAGCTAATCTGCCAGCTGATCACAAGTCCATGAGAGTTTAAACCAGAACTCTCCAGCTTAGCCCAGCCTAAACTGATGGCCTTACAGAATTGTGATCTAAGTAAATGGTTCTTGTTTTAAGCCACTAAATTGGAGTGATTTATTATGCAGCAAAAGCTAACTGATACAGATATAAATATTCAAAACAAAGTGCACACAATTTTATTTTAACATCTTTATTGGAGTATAATTGCTTTACAATGGTGTGTTAGCTTCTGCTTTATAACAAAGTGAATCAGATATACATATACATATATCCCCAAATCTCCTCCCCCTTGCACCTCCCTCCCACCCTCGCTATCCCACCACTCTAGGTGGTCGCAAAGCACCGAGCTGACCTCCCTGTGCTAAGCGGCTGCTTCCCATTAGTTATCTATTTTACATTTGGTAGTGTATACATGTCCATGCAACTCTCTCACGTCATCCCAGCTTACCCTTCCCTGTTCCCATGACCTCAAGTCCATTCTCTACGTCTGCTTCTTTATTCCTGTCCTGCCCCTAGGTTCTTCATAAGGATTTTTTTTTTAGATTCCATATATATGTGTTAGCACATGGTATTTGTTTCTCTCTTTCTGACTTACTTCCCTCTGTATGACAGACTCTAGGTCCATCCACCTCACTACAAATAACTCAATTTCGTTTCTTTTTATGGTTGAGTAATATTCCATTGTATATATGTGCCACATTTTCTTTATCCATTCATCTGTCGATGGACACTTAGATAGCTTCCATGTCCTGGCTATTGTAAATAGAGCTGCAATGAACATTATGGTACATGACTCTTTTTGAATTATGGTTTTCTCAGGGTATATGCCCAGGAGTGGGATTGCTGGGTCGTATGGTAGTTCTATTTTTAATTTTTTAAGGAACCTCCATACTGTCCTCCATAGGAGCTGTATCAATTTACATTCCCATCAACAGTGCAAGAGGGTTCCCTTTTCTCCACACCCTCTCCAGCATGTATTGTTTGTAGATTTTTTGATGATGGCCATTCTGACTGGTGTGAGGTGATACTTCATTGTAGTTTTGATTTGCATTTCTCTAATGATTACTGATGTCGAGCATCCTTTCATGTGTTTGTTGGCAATCTGTATATCTTCTTTGGAGGAATGTCTGTTTAGCTCTTCTGCCCATTTTTGGATTGGCTTGTTTGTTTTTTTTGATATTTAGTTGTATGAGCTGCTTGTAAATTTTGGAGATTAATCCTTTGTCAGTTGCTTCATTTGCAAATATTTTCTCCCATGCTGAGGGTTGTCTTTTCGTCTTGTTTATGGTTTCCTTTGTTGTTCAAAAGCTTTTAAGTTTCATTAGGTCCCATTTGTTTATATTTGTTTTTATTTCCATTTCTCTAGGAGGTGGGTCAAAAAGGATCTTGCTGTGATTTATGTCATAGAGTGTTCTGCCTATGTTTTCCTCTAAGAGTTTGATAGTGTCTGGCCTTACATTTAGGCCTTTAATCCATTTTGAGTTTATTTTTGTGTATGGTGTTAGGGAGTGTTCTAATTTCATTCTTTTACATGTAGCTGTCCAGGTTTTCCAGCACCAGTTTTTGAAGAGGCTGTCTTTTCTCCATTGTATCTTGCCTCCTTTACCAAAAATAAGGTGACCATAGGTGCGTGGGTTTATCTCTGGGCTTTCTATCCTGTTCCATTTATCTATATTTCTGTTTTTGTGCCAATACCATACTGTCTTGATTACTGTAGCTTTGTAGTATATAGTCTGAAGTCCAGGAGCCTGAATTCTCCAGCTCCGTTCTTCTTTCTCAAGATTGCTTTGGCTATTCGGGGTCTTTTGTGTTTCCATATAAATTGTGAAATTTTTTGTTCTCGTTCTGTGAAAAATGCCATTGGTAGTTTGATAGGGATTGCATTGAATCTGTAGATTGCTTTGGGTAGTATAGTCATTTTCACAATGTTGACTCTTCCAATCCAAGAATATGGTATATCTCCCCATCTGTTTGTATCATCTTTAATTTCTTTCATCAGTGTCTTATAGTTTTCTGCATACAGGTCTTTTGTCTCCTTAGGTAGGTTTATTCCTAGGTATTTTATTCTTTTTGTTGCAGTGGTAAATGGGAGTGATTCCTTAATTTCTCTTTCAGATTTTTCATCACTAATGTATAGGAATACAAGAGATTTCTGGGCACTAATTTTGTATCTTGTTACTTTACCAAATTCAATGATTAGCTCTAGTAGTTTTCTGGTGGCATCTTTAGGATGCTCTATGTATAGTATCATGTCATCTGCAAACAGTGACAGCTTTACTTCTTCTTTTCTGATTTGGATTCCTCTTATTTCTTTTTCTTCTCTGACTGCTGTGGCTGAAACTTCCAAAACTACGTTGAATAATAGTGGTGAGAGTGGACAACCTTGTCTTGTTCCTGATCTTAGAGGAAATGGTTTCAGTTTTTAGCCATTGCAAACGATGTTGGCTGTGGGTTTGTCATATATGGCCTTTATTATGTTGAGGTTAAGTTCCCACTCTGCCTACTTTCTGGAGGGTTTTTATCATAAATGGGTGTTGAATTTTGTCAAAAGCTTTTTCTGCATCTATTGAGATTATCATATGGTTTTTCTTCTTCAGTTTGTTAATATGGTGTATCACATTGACTGATTTGCGTATATTGAAGAATCCTTGCATTCCTGGGATAAACCCCACTTGATCATGGTGTATGATCCTTTTAGTGTGCAGTTGGATTCTGTTAGCTAGTATTTTGTTGAGGATTTTTGCATCTATGTTCATCAGTGATATTGGCCTGTAGTTTTCTTTCTTTGGGACATCTTTGTTTTTGGTATCTGGGTGATGGTGGCCTCGTAGAATGAGTTTGGGAGTGTTCCTCCCTCTGCTATATTTTGGAGGAGTTTGAGAAGGATAGGTGTTAACTCTTCTCTGAATGTTTGATAGAATTCGCCTGTGAAGCCATCTGGTCCTGGGCTTTTGTTTGTTGGAAGATTTTTAATCACAGTCTCAATTTCAGTGCTTGTGATTGGTCTGTTTATATTTTCTATTTCTTTCTGGTTCAGTCTCAGAAGGTTGTGCTTTTCTAAGAATTTGTCCATTTCTTCCAGGTTGTCCATTTTATTGGCATAGAGTTGCTTGTAGTAATCTCTCATGATCCTTTGTATTTCTGCAGTGTCAGTTGTTACTTCCCCCTTTTCATTTCTAATTCTATTGATTTGAGTCTTCTCCCTTTTTTCTTGTTGAGTCTGGCTAGTGGTATATCAATTTTGTTTATCTTCTCGAAGAACCAGCTTTTAGTTTTATTGACCTTTGCTATTGTTTCCTTCATTTCTTTTTCATTTATTTCTGATCTTTATGATTTCTTTCCTTCTGCTAACTTTGGGGATTTTTTTGTTCTTCTTTCTCTGACTGCTTTAGGTGTAAGGTTAGGTTGTTTATTTGAGATCTTTCTTGTTTCTTGAGGTAGGATTGTATTGCTATAAACTTCCCTCTTAGAACTGCTTTTGCTGCATCCCGTAGGTTTTGGGTCTTCGTGTTTTCATTGTCATTTGTTTCTAGGTATTTTTTGATTTCCTCTTTGATTTCTTCAGTTATCTCTTGGTTATTTAGTAGTGTATTGTCTAGCCTCCATGTGTTTGTATTTTTTACAGATATTTTCCTGTAATTGATATCTAGTCTCATAGTGTTGTGGTCAGAAAAGATACTTGATATGATTTCAATTGTCTTAAATTTACCAAGGCTTGTTTTGGGGCCCAATATATGATCTATCCTGGAGAATGTTCCATAAGCACTTGAGAAGAAAGTGTATTCTGTTGTTTTTGGATGGAATGTCCTATAAATATCAATTAAGCCCATCTTGTTTAATGTATCATTTAAAGCTTGTGTTTCCTTATTTATTTTCATTTTGGATGATCTGTCCATTGGTGAAAGTGGGGTGTTAAAGTCCCCTACTATGATTGTGTTACTGTCGATTTCCCCTTTTATGGCCATTAACATTTTCCTTAGGTATTGAGGTGCTCCTATGTTGGGTGCGTAAATATTTACAATTGTTATATCTTCTTCTTGGATTGATCCCTTGATCATTATGTAGTGTCCTTCTTTGTCTCTTGTAATAGTCTTTATTTTAAACTCTATTTTGTCTGATATGAGAATTGCTACTCCAGCTTTCTTTAGATTTCCATTTGCATGGAATATCTTTTTCATCCCCTCACTTTAAGTCTGTATGTGTCCCTAGGTCTGAAATCGGTCTCTTGTAGACAGCATATATACGGGTCTTCTTTGTGTATACATTCAGCCAGTCGATGTCTTTTGGTTGGAGCATTTAATCCATTTACATTTCAGGTAATTATCGATATGTATGTTCCTATTACCATTTTCTTAATTGTTTTTGTTTTGGTATTGTAGGTCTTTTCCTTGTTTTTTGTCTCCTGCCTAGAGAAGTTCCTTTAGCATTTGTTGTAAAGCTGGTTTGGTGGTGCTGAATTCTCTTAGCTTTTGTTTGTATGTAAAAGTTTTAATTTCTCCGTCCAATCTGAATGAGATCCTTGCTGAATAGAGTAATCTTGGTTGTAGGTTTTTCCCTTTCATCACTTTAAATATGTCTTGCCACTCCCTTCTGGCTTGCAGAGTTTCTGCTGAAAGATCAGCAGTTAACCTTATGGGGATTCCCTTGTATGTTATTTGTTGTTTTTTCCTTGATGCTTTTAATATTGCTTCTTGCTACTTAATTTTTGATAGTATGATTAATATGTGTCTTGGCATGTTTCTCCTTGGATTTATCCTGTATGGGACTCTCTGCACTTCCTGGACTTGACTGAATATATCCTTTCCCATGTTAGGGAAGATTTCAACTATAATCACTTCAAATATTTCCTCAGTCTCTTTCTTTTTCTCTTCTTCTTCTGGGACCCCTATAATTCGAATGTTGGTGTGTTTAATGTTGTCCCAGAGGTCTCTGAGACTGTCCTCAATTCTTTTCATTCTTTTCTCTTTATTCTGCTCTGCAGCAGTTATTTCCATTATTTTATCTTCCAGGTCACTTATCCATTCTTCTGCCCCAGTTATTTTGCTATTGAGTCCTTGTAGACAATTTTTAATTTCATTTATTGTGTTGTTCATCATTGTTTGCTCTTTAGTTCTTCTAGGTCCTTGTTAAACGTTTCTTGTATTTTCTCCATTCTATTTCCAAGATTTTGGATCATCTTTACTATCATTACTCTGAATTCTTTTGCAGGTAGATTGCCTATTTCCTCTTCATTTGTTTGGTCTGGTGGGTTTTTACCTTGCTCCTTCATCTGCTGTGTGTTTCTCTGTCTTCTCTTTTTGCTTAACTTACTGTGTTTGGGGTCTCCTTTTTGCAGGCTGCAGGTTCGTAGTTCCTGTTGTTTTTGGTGTCTGCCCCCAGTGGCTAAGTTTGGTTCATCGGGTTGTGTAGGCTTCCTGGTGGAGGGGACTTGTGCCTGTGTTCTGGTGGATAAGGCTGGATCCTGTCTTTCTGGTGAGCAGGAATGTGTCCGGTGGTGTGTTTTGGGGTGTCTGTGACCTTATTATGATTTTAGGCAGCCTTTCTGCTAGTGGGTGGGGTTGTGTTCCTGTTTTGCTAGTTGTTTGGCATAGGGTGTCTAGCACTGTAGCTTGCTGGTCTTTGAGTGGAGCTGGGTCTTAGCATTGAAATAGAGAACTCTGGGAGAGCTTTCACCGTTTGATAGTTCATGGAGCTGGGAGGTCTCTGGTGGACCAAGGTCCTGAACTCGGCTCTCCAACCTCAGAGGCACAGGCCTGACACCCAGCCAGAGCACCAAGACCCTGTCAGCCACATGGCTTTCTTCCTACGCTTCTGCTCCCAGAACTCCAGTATTCTCTCCAGCAGCCACTGTACCATTCAGCATTCTAAGCACTGTGATAATCTCCTTACAAAAACCTGAAGAGTGATCATCATTACCTTAGAATTCAAAAGAAAATGCCTCTACTTGCATTTTTGAAACCACTAGTATTTCAACAGATGAAATTTCTTGTCAAGGAGGATGGGGGTGATTTTGGATCAAATAGTCTTTAAATCAACTCAAATCACAGATACATACAAAACTGCTGAAAATCTTCTGGTTATTATATCACTTATCAGAATGTGTTGAAGCTGTTTTTCAAAACCAAATATAGTCATATTAAAATTGCCTATAAAATAGTCCAAAACATATCAGCTTTCCCTCTAAAAATTCATGAGAGTTTAAAAATAAAAACACTGAATATGCCATGTTAAACTGAAGATCCCTTATGATTAATCTCTATTTTTTGCTACAGGTTTACAAACATGCCAATAATTCCTGCACTACATTAAAAAAATCTTTCTTATGAACTGACCATGGCGACAAGGATACAAAAGTCCACATTTTAAAAACATGAATTTGAATTTCTCCTTAACACTGACATAAAAACAAGCATTGACTAGAGTTGCATCAATCCTTCCCAACGTCTCAAAAAATATGTGCACTGTTACAATAAAAACAGTTCACCAACTGTTTATGTAAAAATTATTTGATGAAAAACAAGCATGGCCATATGGCACTGTAGCTCTGCTGTGGGAGCAGGAAGAACAATTTTGTAGGCTGTAGTACATAATGGTTATGCTAAGTAGGGTGTCAACTATTGCAGACACATTACATTAATAGTTAATCTGTCCTTTTATCCTCTAAGTACTTACATTTCTTAACAACTTGTAGTTTGGAAACAAGTTTAACAACTCACTTATTAAGAATTAAAATTTGGGGAATGACAAAATATTTGATGTAATGTGGACATACACAATATTCATTCAGTAATTAAAGATATTGTTTACATAATACATTAATTGGATGATAAGAATGTGATAGAGGAGCTGGTTTTCATTTCTAACTAGAGGTTCCAGAAATATGAATGTATTGAAGGTACTATGCCATTGATTTAGAAAAAGAAAATAATTAGAAAATGTACTTCATTTTAAGAACCAAATCACATACACACTTGCATTCTTAGAGTGTAAGAATTGTACCTTACTCACCTTTATATTTTTTGCAATATCTATTGCTGTGTCATGTACATTGTAACCATGTAGTACATATTTGCTGACTAGAACACTCAGAAAAAAATGAATTATAAATGCCGCTGGCAGACCCTCGAATCCTTAACTTTATTTAGAATTTCTGGAATACTTCAGGGAATAATCCTCATCCATTACGGTGGCACAGTGGTTAAGACTTCTGACTCCCAATGCAGGAGGCCGGGGTTTGATCCCTAGTCAGGGAACTAGAGTCCACATGCATGCCACAACTAAGAGTTCACATGCCACAACTAAGACCCAGAACAACCAAAAAAAAAACCTTTTTTTTTAAATGCCTAAAGGATCTGAGTAGATATTTCTCTAAAGAAGATACACAAAAGGCCAATAAGTGCATGAAAAGATGTTCAACATTATTGGCCATCAGGGAGATGAAAGTCAAAAATCACAATGAGGGGAATTCCCTGGCGGTCCAGTGGTTAGGACTGCCGAGGGCCCAGGTTGGATCCCTGGTCAGGGAACTAAGGTCCCACAAGCCGCGCTGCACCCTTCCCACAAAATATCACAATGAGATATCACTTTACACCCACTAGAATGGCTGTAATCAAAAAGGTAAATAACAAATGTTGGGATGGCTGTTTAGAAATTGGAACTCTCATGTACTGCTGGTGGGAATGTTAAACGGTGCAGCTGCTTTGGGGACAGTCTGACAATTCCTCAAAAGGTTAAACACAGAGTTACTGTATGACCCAGCAATTTTGGTCCTAGGTATATACCCAAGAGAAATGAAAACATATTCCACACAAAAACTTATACACGAATATTCATAGCAGTATTATGTAGATTGCATAATAGAATGATGTTTATTAGCATATGAAACTCCAGTATTTTGCCCTCACATTAACTCTCCTTTTTCAGTTGCTTACATATTGGGGGCTAGAGTCAACTGAAAGACAAAAGTGAATGGCCTGACTCCCATTAGCAAATCAGACTACTTAATTTAAGTTCCTGGAAAAGAAGGTGGAAACCAAAATGGAGAAGAAAACAGCCAGGTTAGAATCCAGTCATTCACATTTGTATGTTTTGGTCTATACCCTGAAAAAAGATGTTTGTTGACATGTGGCTGTGTCATTAATAACTTTAAAATGTCAACTGAGTGTCATGGTGACATTAATAACTGAGAAAGAAACCACAGCAGATATAGTTCTGTAAGAAAAATGTTGCAGACATACCACCTATTTCTAAAATGCTTATCCTCTGTGGTTTTCATGGTTCATTTGATACACGAATGCCGAGTTTAAACTCATGATCTATGTGGTCCCCCCCACCGCGTATGAATTCCAAGACAAAGATGTTACTCTTTTATTTCAGAGACTTAGAACTCCACATTAAAGTATTTCGGATCGCCACGACTTCCTTGTTTACAAATGGGAAGCACATTGATGTGCAGGTGATTATATCAAGGGGCATTGGAAGAAGGCTACAAACTCTGGTATGGATAGCTGGTATTGGTTCATGGAATATAACAACTATAACTAATAAGGGTGTTTTATGAAAGTAACTTGAAAGTTATTCAAGGGGACAAGTTTTTAAGTTGTTATAGACACAAATAGTGAGATCTCATAGCTTAATATTTGAATGATGGGACAATTAAATACTGGAATCACAGAACTTTCAAGACTTCAGTCAATGACAGTCACAATGGAGCAAAGCTCATAAAATTGGAAGAGACTCTAAGATACAACATTATTATCCCTCTATGATATTCATGTTTAAGAAAGACTAAACTTTTTAGGTGACCTTGTTTCACATGCTACACAAAAATCTATCAAAAAGACTATTTTCTGGGAGCACACACCTTTTTATTGATTTTTACTATGGCGTGATTAAAGTAACTGATTTTTATCAATTTAAAATATTTTTTTTACAACAAGAGAGTCTGCTGCTCATTTGTTCACTATGAGATGTAGTGTTTTTAATAAAATGTTAGATACATATATAAGATTTCAAGGTACACACAATATTTGAGAATGCAACAGTATGAATATTGAGAGATATTCTCACCCAGAATGGGTATGGGTAGTATGAAGTAATGGGTGATGACAATTGGTCAACTAAAATACTAATTTGTGAAATAAAAATCAACTGGTATTAGGAGATAAGAATACATTTAAGGGGGAGTTCAGATGTCTTGATTTGTGGATAAATATTATATATATGTATATTTTAAAAATTCATTATAAGCTATTCAGATATTAAAATTAACCATGCTTACTTTTAAAAGTAAGGGATTGCGCTCTCCTGGGCTGGGCCTAAGCCGCGCCCAACAAGGGACCGACGTTCCTGGCGAATGGGACCTCTCTTCTCATTCTGTCCGCGGGCCCCTCCTCTCTCTTTTCACACCCCCACCCCGCAACCCGCCTGTTGAGGGGTGTGTGGAAGGCAGGGGTGTGGCCTCCCGCCCTTACCCTCTGTCTCCGGCCCTCTGCCTCGCGTTGTCTGCAGGCCGCGGTCCTCCGACGCAGCAGACGCTCTCGCTTCACGTCCTTCGCATGCGCCTTGCGAGCGCTCCTCCCCGCGTTAGAGGGGGCGGTCCCGCCGCCGCGCTGCGTGCCTCTGTCGGCGCGTGAGCGTGCCTTGCCTGGACCTCAGTGGTGGCCTTGGAGCGCTCCAAGTCGTCCCTCAGGTGCCTGAGGCCGAGCGGTGGTGTCGTTCCCCTTTCCCAGCGTACTCCTCGGGTCCTGGCCACGGTGGTGTGTCCTGTGAGCGGCTCTCTTGGGGGGGGTCGAGAAGGTAAGGGAGACGTGCCTGTCCTGCCCCACCTCGGTGAGGCCAGGTGCCGCCTCATCGTGGTCGTCCTCTCACGGTGCACTGTGGGGGACTGACTTTGGCCAGGCGAACGCCACGTGTGCCCCCTTGTGGGGGGGTCGCACGCGGGCTTGGGTGCGATAGTGGTGGGCCGGGGCCTGCTACAGGGGGGCTGTCACGCTTCTCAGGCGTGCTCCTCCCTTCAAGAGCCCGATGGACGAGCCTGGGGGCAGCAGAGGTTGTGCGCCGGCCGTGGCAGCCAAGCTCCTGTGGGCCGTGTGCTTACCCATACCGCAGACCCCTCCCCCCGCCCAGTCGAGGACTTGGCGGCTCGTGGAGCGCCTCCGTGCGCCCTAAGGGGTAGACGATGGGTGGGGGATGATGCACCCTCGGTGAGAAAGCCTTCTCTAGCGATCCGAGAGGGAGCCTTGGGGGTACTGGACCCCCCAGCCGCTGCGCCTCCCAAGCGTGCAGTGGCCACCGTGGCGACTGCCAGAGCACGTGGGCAGAGCCCCTCGCCTTGGCGGGTGCGCCGCCCCGCGGTGGGGCCGAGCGCCCCTCTTTGCAAAACAAAAAAAGAAAGTAAGGGATTACCCAAAGAAGAAGTAAAAATCGCCCATAATTTCATATCGAGAGATAGTCTATAAAGATATACTTTAAAAGTTTATTCACGGTATTTTAAATTTTCTGTAATATTTGTGGAAAACACTTTCTGCGTCTGTATTTTTGCTTTGTTCATTTAATTTACATACAGAATTTTAATTTTTTGTAGTTAAAGCTATCATATTTATCATTCATATAAGATTTCTGAATTTGGAGTCATATTATAAAGGTTGTTTTCTCTCCCAAATGATCTTTAATATTCTTCTATTTTTTTAACCCTTAAATTTCTAATATATTTACCAGGCAAAATCATAAACAGCTGGTCTGCAGTTTTTCTTGGATTTTTTTTATTCATGCAGTGAAGTTTTTGTTGTTTCTATTGCTTTAGTTGTTAATGTGTGTGTTTAGAAACTTATTATTGAAATTCAGTGTACATAAAAACAAAAAAAGTGAACTGATCATAGATACAGCTCAGTGTATTTTCAAAAACTGAACACATCCATGTAACTGTCATCCAGATCAAGAAAAAGAACCACAGCAGAGACAGTACTGTGAAAAAAAATGTTGCAGAAATGCCATCTGTTCCTAAAATTCAGAAGTCCCCAACATACCTCCTTCCAGTTGCTACTCCTTCCAAAACATAACTACTATCCTAATTTTTTAAAGTTCTAAGAGATAAATTTGCCAGTTTTTGAGCTTTACATAAATTGAAGCAATGAAAATAACTGCTTTTCATATGATTGTTGACCATTTGGATATTCTCTTTTATAAAGTGCTTATTGAAGTCTTTTGTCTATTTTTCTATTGGGTTGTCTGTCTCCTTTTCTTATTGTTTCATAGCAGTTCTCTCTGTAGTTTGGACATAAGGACTTTGTTAGAAGTTTGTGCTGAACTTATCTTTTCCTATTTCTTGGCTTGCTTTTTCATTCTCTTAATAGTGTATGTTGTTACCAAAAGTATGGCAATCTTAATGTACCCTATTTTATCACTTTTTAAAATTTTTGATTATTGTTTTTTGTGTCCTATTTAAGAAATTGTTGTCTATTCCATGGTTATGAAGATATTCTACCACATATTCTTCTAAGCACTATGTGTGTATTTTTCACTGAAGTATAATTGACGTATTGTTTTAACTCTCACAGTTAGATATGCAATTCATCTGCAACTAGGTTTTTTATTATGTGAGGTAGAAATCAAGTTTTTTCCCCCCTCATAAATACTCAGTTGATCCAGTACCTTTTACAAATAGGCACTTCTTTTTTAATGCATTCAGTTGTCATAAATCAAGTGCTCATATATATGTGGATCTATTTCAAAAATCTCTGGTCTTTTCTATTGGCCTATTTTACTCTTCTTTTATAAATACCATATTGTCTTAATTACTGTGGTTTTTTAATCATTGCTGATATCTGGTAGTGTAAGTAATGAAATTTTGCTCTTCTTCAAGATTGCCTTGGCTGTACTTGGCTCTTCATGTTTCTATACACATTTAGAGTCAGCTTGTCAATTTCCATTTTTAAAAAATGGCAGAAATTTTGATTGGTAGTGCATTGATTCAGTAGGAGGAGACTTGACATCTTTAAAACATTCCGTTCTCCAGTCAATGAATAATTATTTAGATCTTCTTTAATTTCTCTCAGCTATATTTTGTAAGGACATCTTGCTAACATTTGTTAAATTTACTTCTGGATATTTTATTTTTTTAGATGACTTAGTAAATGTTTTTATTAATCTCATTTTTATTTGTTTATTTAAAGGATAATATAGGAATACAAGTAATTTCTTTATCTTCAACTTGTGTCCCAGCCTTGATGATTTTACTTACTACTTGTAAATATTTTGTCTATAGATTCTTTAAAGTTTTATGTAAAACCTTTTATGGTTATTAATTGCAATTAATGATCATTTAATTCTTTCATTTGAATCCTTAGGTCTTTTTTTATTGAAGTACAGTTTATTGACAATATTGTGTTAGTTTCAGGTGTACAGCAAAGTGATTCAGTTATATATATATTTTTTCAGATCATTTTCCACTATAGATTATTACAAGATGTTGAATATAGTTCCCTGTGTTATACAGTATCTCCTTCTTGCTTATCTATTTTATATACAGTAGTTTGTATCTGTTAATCCCATACTCCTAATTTATCCCTCCCCCATCCCTTTTCTCTTTGGTAACCATAAGTTTTATTTGTATGTCTGTGATTCTGTTTCTGTTTTGTGTATAGATTCATATGTATTATTTTTTAGATTCCACATATAAGTGATATCATATAATATTTGTCTTTGTCTGACTTATTTCATTTAGTATGATATACTCTAGGTCCATCCATGTTGCTGCAAATGGCAATATTTCATTCTTTTTTATGGCTGAGTAATATTCCATTGTATATGTATACCACATCTTCTTAAACCAATCGTCTGTTGATGGGCACTTGAGTTATTTCCATGTCCTGACTATTGTAAATAGTGCTGCTGTGAACATTGGAGTGCATGTATTTTTTTCAACTTATTGTTTTCTCCAGATATATGCCCAGGAGTGGGATTGCTGGATCATATGATAGCTCTATCTTTAGTTTTTTAAGGAACCTCCATACTGTTCTCCATAGTGGCTGCACCAATTTACATTCCCACCAACAGTGTAAGAGGGTTTCCTTTTCTCCACACCCTCTCCAGCGTTTATGATTTGAAGACATTTTGATGATAGCCATTCTGATCAGTGTGAGGTGATATCTCATTGTGGTTTTGATTTGCATTTCTCTAGTGATTAGTGATGTTGAGCATCTTTTCATACGCCTGTTAGCCATCTGTATGTCTTCTTTGGAAAAATGTCTGTTCAGATCTTCTGCCCATTTGCTAATTCTTGCAACCCTAGTTATGAAGGGAGTATGTAATAAAATGGTGGCAGATGGGCCAGGTTTGAAGAGTTTTGTGCACCATGATATGGGGTACTGAAGTTACTCCATAGGGACAAATACTTCTAAGTAGAGTTACAACACAGTAGGCTTCCGAAGAAGAGTGAAAGGGGGACCTGGAGCCATTAAGCAGCCACGCCTTAGTAATAGCATGAACAGAGCCCATTTTGCTTTCCAAATATCTCACCTGTAACACATATTTGGTGGCTGGCATCACCTCTAACATAGCTGGGGTGTGATGGATATTTCCTTTGCACGTTGCCAGCATCTCTCTGCTTACTTTTTACCTCAGAGCATTCTCCAAAACTGGGAGTACTTTTTCTGGGATTTCCCCCTTTTCTGTTTCACTGACCCTATTCTTTCACTCCTACTTCTGAGGATCAACATTCCTGCTTTCAATTTCTTGTCTTGGGTTCTGTTCCTGAGTTCACTTAAACTAAGACATTATCCTTCTCCATTTCTTTGAAAAAAGCAGAGATGAATAGTCCTTGATTTATTTGCAAGCTACCTGTTCTACTTAATGAAGTTTGAGTGTTCCCTAGAAGCAGAGCTTAGTGCAGCTAGACTGGAAGTCTTTAGTAGTCATTGTACAAGATAACTTGAAATGATCCCACATTTTATCGTTCATATGTGAAAAAAACTTGATAGGGTCTTCCTAAAGTTGGCAATAATTCTTTTGAATCCTTATGTCTTAATGTATGTATATATGTATGTGTCCTTATGTTTTTTTGGTTTTGTTTTGTCTTGTTTTTAAATGGCATTCTTTCTGCCTCAGGATTTTTTTTAATTGAAGTATAGTTGATTGACAATATTGTGCTAGTTTCAGGTGTACATCAAAGTGATTCAGTTATATATCTATATATATTTTTTTCGGATTATTTTCCATTATAGATCATTATAAGATATTGAATATAGTTCCCTGTGTTATATAGTAACTCCTTGTTACTTCTCTATTTTATGTATAGCAGTTTGTATCTGTTAATCCCATACTCCTAATTAACTGTTCTATGCTAGTCTAATATATAATACTCCATCTTACTTCTTTCCCTATCTCCCTGGAGGTTTTGATTTATTTATTCATTATTGATAGTTTTATTTAATTACATTGTGATTAGTGACTATAATTTACATTATTTAAATTTTTGGAATTTCCTTAAAGTTACTTTGTGGTCTAGTATATGGTCAATGATTTTAAATGTTCCCTGTGTGCCTGAAAAAAATGCGTGTGATGAATTTATTGGATAAAATGTTCTTTATATATTCTGTACATCAAATTTAAAACTGTTAAGATGTCCTGCATTTTATGGATGTTTTACCTGCTTGATCTATCTGTTCAGAGAGGCATACTAGATATAAGTATATTAAGGATTTCTATGTATAGGATCATGTTATTATCAAACAGTAACAGTTTTACTTCTTCCCTTCCAATCTGGATGCCTTTTATTTTTTTTTCTTTTCTGACTTACGGTGGCTAGACTTCCAATTGTATGTTAAATAGCAGTAGCAAGAGTGGGCATCCTTGTCTTGTTCCTGATCCTAGAGAAAAAGCTTTCAGTTAGTTACCATTGACTGTGATGTTAGCTTTGGATCTGTCATAAATGGCCTTTATTATGTTCTCTCTATACCCACTTTATTGAGAGTTTTTAATCACAAATGGATGTTGAATTTTGCCAAATGCTTTTTCTCCATCTATTGAGATGATCATGTGATTTTTATCCTTCGTTTTGTTAATGTGGTGTATCACTTTGATTGATTTGCGTATATTGAACCCTGGAATAAATCCCACTTGATCATGATGTATGCTCTTTTTTATGCATTATTAAATTCATTTATTTAGTATTTTTGCATCTATGTTCATCAGAGATATTGGCCTGTAATTTTTTTTTTTAATAAAACCTTTATTTATTTATTTATTTATTTATTTATTTATTTTTGGCTGTGTTGGGTCTTCGTTTCTGTGCGAGGGCTTTCTCTAGTTGCGGCAAGCAGGGGCCGCTCTTCATCGCGGTGCGCGGGCCTCTCACTATCGCGGCCTCTCTTGTTGCGGAGCACAGGCTCCAGACGCGCAGGCTCAGTAGTTGTGGGTCACGGGCCCAGTTGCTCCGCGGCATGTGGGATCTTCCCAGACCAGGGCTTGAACCCGTGTCCCCTGCATTGGCAGGCGGATTCTTAACCACTGCGCCACCAGGGAAGCCCCTGTAATTTTGTTTTTTTGTGGTGTCTTTGGTTTTGGTATCAGGGTAATGTTGGCTTCATAGAATGAGTTTGGAAGCGTTCCCTTCTCTGATTTTTTGGCAAGTTTGAGAAGGATAGGTGTTGACTCTTCTTTAAATGTTTGGTAGAATTCCTCTGTAGAGCTGTCTGGTCCTGTACTTTTGTTTGTTGGGAGTTTTTTGATTAATGATTCAATTTCAATACTAGTAATTGGTCTGTTCAGAGTTACTGTCAATTTCTCCCTTTATGCCTGTTAATATTTGCTTTGTATATTTAGGTGCTCCTATATTAGGTAAATATATGTTTACAAATGATATATCCTCTTCTTGGATTGACCTCTTTATAGTTATATAATTCTCTTCTTTGTCTCTTGTTATAGACTTTAAAAAAATCTACTTTGTCTGATATGAGTATTGCTACCCCAACTTTCTTTTTATTTCCATTTTCATGGAATATCTTTTACCGTTCTTTCACTTTCAGTCTCTCTGTGTCTTCACCTCTGAAATGATTCTCTTGTAGTAGCATATAGATGGGTCTTTTTAAAATTCAGTCAGCCACCCTATGTCTTTTGATTGGAGCATTTAGTCCATTTACATTTAAAATGATTATTGGTAGGTATGTACGTATTGACATTTTGTTACTTGTTTTCTGGTTGTGTTTTTTTTTTTTTTTTAATATTTTTTTTCTTTTTTTTTTTAAGTTAATGGAAGGGTTGAGATTGGGGCTCAGGACTTTTTTTTTTTTTTTTTTAATTTATTTATGGCTGTGTTGGGTCCTCGTTTCTGTGTGAGGGCTTTCTCTAGTTGTGGCAAGTGGGGGCCACTCTTCATCGCGGTGCACGGGCCTCTCATTATCGTGGCCTCTCTTGTTGCGGAGCACAGGCTCCAGATGCGCAGGCTCAGTAATTGTGGCTCACGGGCCTAGTTGCTCCGCGGCGTGTGGGATCTTCCCAGACCAGGGCTCGAACCTGTGTCCCCTGCATTGGCAGGCAAATTCTCAACCACTGCACCACCAGGGAAGCCCTCTGGTTGTGTTTTTTGTTCTCTGTTTTTTCCTTCTTTTTTTAGTCTCTTCCCTTGTGGCTTGATGATTTTCTTTAGTATTATGTTTGTGTTCCTTTTTAATTTTTTGTATGTATTGTAGGTTTTTGATACGTGGTTACCATGAGGTTCATATATACCAACCTATAAATATACTTACTTGTCTTAAACTGATAGTTATTTAAGTTCAAACATTCTCAAACTTCTACCTTTTTTACCACACCCCCATATTTTATATTTTGGTGTCATATTTTACATCTTTATGTGTATCCCTGAACTGTTTATTGTAGTTATATTTGATGTACAATTTTTGGTTTTATACTATCTTATTTAACTGGTTGACCAACTGCCTTTACCATATATTTATCTTTACCAGTGAGATTTTTTTCCTTCAAACATTTTCTTATTTCTTGTTATGGCCTTTTCTTTTACACTTAAAGGAGACCTTTTATCATTTCTTGCAAGGCTGGTTTAGTGGTGCTGAACTTTTTTAGTTTTTGCCTGTCTGGAAAACTCTTTATCTTTCCTTCAATTTTGAATGACAACCTTGCTGGGTAGAGTATACTTGGTTGTAAGTTTTTTTCTTTTCAGCATTTTAAATATATCATGCGACTCCCTTCTGGCTTGCTTGCAAAGTTTCTGCTGAAAAATCAGCTGATGGCCTTATGGGGGTTCCACATACATGTGGCTCTTTGTTTTTCTCTTGTTGCTTTTAAAAGTCTCTCTTTAACTTTTGCCATTTTGTTTTATTTTGGTGTGGGTTCATCTTATATGGGATTCTCTGTGCTTCCTGGAACTGGATATCTGTTTCCTTCTTCAGGTTAAGGATGTTTTCAGCCATAATTTCATCAAATAAGTTTTCCACCCTTTTCTCTCTCTCTTCTCCTTCTGAGACCCCTATAATGTGAGTGTTAGTATGCTTGATACTATGTGAGAGGTCCGTTAAACAATCGTAATTAAACATTTTTTTTTCTTTTGGCTGCTCTGATTGGGTGATTTCCACTATTCTGTCTTCCAGGTTGCTTATGCATTCTTCTGTATCACCAAATCTGCTGTTAATTCCTTCTAGTGTATTTTTCGTTTCAGTTATTTATATTTTATAGTTCTTTGTTGAAATTTTTATTATGTTCCTCTATTCTTTTCCCAAGTTCAGTGAGCATTTGTATTGCTATTGCTTTGAATTCTTTATCAGGTAAATTACTTACCTCAGTTTCATTAGGGTTTCTTTTTATCTGGGGTTTCATCTTCTTTTGTTTGGAACCTACTCCTCTATCTTCTTTTTGTTTGACTTTCTCTGTGTGAAATTAGGTGAAACAATTGTTTATCTAATTGTCTTGATAGTGTATCCTTGTGTGGAAGCATCCCTATGTAGTCTTGGTGTGTCCAGTGGATTTGGCGGGAGAGCTGAATTTGAAGTCAGCACTGGCCACATCTTCTCCTCGGGTGCATTGTCAGCTGCCATCTTGGTGGAGTGTAAGGCTGGAGTTAGAGAGGCCTGAGCCTGAGCCAGGTATGTGTGGTTGTTTCTCCCAGGCTCAATGGCAGGCATCACCCAAATGAGGTTGGGGCCAGGGTCCGAGGGGCTAGAGCTGCAAATCTGAGCTAGCTCCCTGGTGCAATGGTGGTCCCTGCCTTGGTTGGGGTTGGAGCTGTACCCCAGGAAGTAGAGCCACAAATCTGAGCTAGCTCCATTTCTCCCCTGTACAGATAACAGTCTCTGCCTTGGTCAGGAGCAGTGCCAGAGCAGGAGGGGATGGAGCAGAAGCTTGGTACAGTATAGGGGCATTCTGAGGTGGTCCTGGTAGGCCAACTGGAGCATCAGGCAGTTTTCAATCTGCTGCTTTCACACTAAGACTGAGAGCAAGTCTGTGCACATGCAGAGTCTCTATTTCCTACAGCCCTCCAGTAAACCCCAGTGGTTTTCAAACCAGCCGGGGGGGCTCATCTTCCCAGTTCTGGACCCCAGGGCTAGGCTACCACATATGGAGTTTGAATCCCTCACTTCTTAGGAAGGATTCCCGAGCCTGTGATATCCTCCTCCTCTTCTGGTTCAACTGCCAGGGGTGTGGGTCCCGACTAGATCTTTTCTCCTCCCCTCCTTCCAGACTCTGTGTGGTTCTTTCTTTATAACCTCGGTTGTAGAAGAGCCATTCTGCTAGCCTTCAGGTTGTTTTCAGAGAGAGTTGCTCTATATGTAGTTGTAGTTTTGATGTGTTCATGCGGGGAGATGAGTTCAGGGTCTTCCTAGTCTGCCATTTTGATCGTTCCTCTCCTGGAATTCATCTTTTGGTCACGTAGTCTCTGAGCCTATCATAGGCAGTATTTGCCTTTCAGCTGCTAGCAAAGGAGAGCATGTAGTATTGCAAGTACTGCTTTCACCTATTTGGATTTCTGTCTTCTCCAGGATATTGGCTCTCTATTTCCTCATCATCTTGTAGGCCTTCTGATTGTATTTTTTTTCTTGTCCAGATCTTTTAGTTATGCTTATTGGGGTGCAGGTTATGGATTATGCAATCTATCATTTCAGTCAACTTTAGGGGGCTTTTTTAGTCATGATCTTATGATATTGACACGTGAGTGTTGGCAAAGAGTGTATGTTCCACCTCTAATTAGGCTTCCCCTGCATGTAAATTTTCTAGGGCAAAAACTATGTATGAAACTTTCTCTGGAAAGCACAGAAATTGGTGCAAGTTTAGCAAGGATTATTTATTCAATAATATGTAAGAAAGCTCTTTGTAAGTTTCTGAGCCATTAAATTGTGTTTCCTTTCTTTTTGGCTGTGAAAAGATTTATTATTGTTAGGTTAATCCTCTTAAATGTAAATATTGAAATACATAACAATAAAAAGGCTAAGCAAAAAGCTTAAACACACTTGGCTGCAGCAGGATAGATGGTTATTCATGTCTACCTCTAGAAAACCATACTATAAACAATGCTAGAACCAACTGGGAAAAAAAAAAAAAAACTGACATACTGGAAATACTGCACCATGCTGCATTTCTTAGCTGATCATTTAATTACTTTAATTCAACAACTTTTACTAAATATCTATATGTGGCAGGCACCATCTTATGTACTGGGGATATAGAACATGCTGTCCCTATTCTCAAAGACACCAAAGTCCCATGGTAGCAACTGTCTAATAGATACTTGTGCAACAGTGTGGTGAGTTATCTGGTAGAGACAATGATATTAAGTTCTCAGAGTCCTGGGGGTAAAAGGATTGATTGACAGCATCACAGCTTTGAAAAATTAGTGTGTCTTTCCCCTCATCCCAGCTAAGGATGTGCATAAAAGCCAATTCCATGTGCAATTCCTCCTTTCTTCTCCCCTCTGTTTCCCAAGAGAGAGTGCCATCATTCCTAGGTTTCCTCCACTACTGCATCTTTATTTTTGAATAGAATCCCTAAATGATTCCAATAAAAAAAGCCATGGGAAGAAATGACATGTACAAATATGGAAAAAAGAGGTGAAAGTAAACAAATATATATTTTTTGAAAAACCATCAAAGAATAATGCATCAAGGAGATGCAGCTCTTGTTTCTTTTCTGTGACAATCTTACAGTCTTCAAAATAACTTTCAAATACATTTATGAAACAATTCAAATTTTATTTCCTTTTATCCATTATGAAAATTTACATGCTGATCCCATTTAAAACTTTACTGATAACTGTAATTCTTGATATTGAGTTTATTGTTATAATATACAATATCTTGAATTCAAATTCTCTAAAAAATTGAACCTTCATGTAAAAGTGAGTTTTTTGAAATAAACTAACTCATGGCATTACTTCAACTCAAAAGTTTATAAAGTATGTTGTTTGAATAACTTTAATTAATTTTAATGAGATTTAGTGCTAGACAAGTTGGATATATTAGCAAAAGGCTTTGATTATTTAAATAACGATAAAAGGCCAACATTTTAAGGACAGTACAGATTCAAAACAAATCTACTTCAACAAATAAAGGAATATGAAACCAAATTATCTGTAATCCTTCACTGAAACAAAAAAAAAGAAAAGTAATAAAATGAGTTCACTTAGATCAATGCTGGTCCTCCAACTAGTCATGTATTCTAACATATTAATTTCCTTCCATTCTTCTTCTGAAAGTATTAGCAAATGAATCTCATTTTAAAATATACTTGTATTTGTTAATTTCAGTCTGCCTTCCCAATAAAATATGAAAATGAGCTTTTAAAATATTAACATGATTAATCTAAGACAAGTATATTAAAAATATAGGTTTATATATTAAAAAGTACAAAAACAGTATGGTTGAGAGTTACTTTATTTTCATCATATCATACTTCTGTGTTTACTTATATATCCTGAGGACTTTTGATGAAAATATACTTTTAAAGTACGAAAGCTTTTCTAATACTCATAACCTCATAAAATGTTCTTCTGCGACCACTAATTATGTATTATTTATCAAAGGTAAATAAATTAAGCTCAATGATTTTCTGGTATATATGAGGCAATCCACTTTATACATCTAGGCTGAGAATTAAGATACACAAATCAATATATATGAACTTGTGAATCTCCCTTTTTATAGTTATTTCATTTACTAGATATTAGAGTGCTTTTTTAGTTGGAAGATAGAAGTATTAGATATAAAGAGGAGCAGAAGGAAATGTTAATGTCTTCATTTTCAACTTACACTTTACTTGTTTCTTATAATGATGACTTTAAAAAAATTTCTTTTTTTTAAAATTTTTTTTTGGCTGCATTGGGTCTTCATTGCTGCTCGCAGGCTTTCTCTAGTTGCAGCGAGCGGAGGCTACTCTTCATTGCAGTGGTTTCCCTTGTTGCGGAGCATGGGTTCTAGGCATGGGGGCTTCAGTAGTTGTGGCACACAGGCTCAGTGGTTGTGGCTCAGGGGCTCTAGAGCGCAGGCTCAGTAGTTGTGGCGCATGGGCTTAGTTGCTCCACGGCATGTGGGATCTTCCTGGACCAGGGCTCGAATCCGTGTCCCCTGCATTGGTAGGCGGATTCTTAACCACTGTGCTACCAGGGAAGTCTTTATAATGATGACTTTTGAATGATTTCTGCTCCATCTCCTGTGTAGCTGATGATTAAATAATAGTTTTAATTTAAAAAATATATATCAGCTAGGGACCAGGCATAGAGAGAATTTAAGCTATGGAGTTCAATAGAGGGAATTTAATACTGGGAATATAATGTTCAAAAAGTGTTAGAAGAACTGGAAGGGCAAACAAGGGACTACGAAGCAGTCTGGCTATTAGCCAGGAGGATTACTATCACTGTTAGCAGTTTACCATTGCTAAACTTAGTGCTAGAGAGGCAAGGATAGGAAACAGTGGCACAAAGGAATGGGAGTAAGGACCTTCTGATAGGAACTGGGACTTAGGATGGAGGAGAGTTGCTGGAAGTTACAACGACAAGGAGATGCAGCCACACCAAGATAGCAATCTGAAGCAGAGAGGTGGGAGAAATACCCTAGAATCTGGTTTCCACTCTCCACTCACCCTCAAATATTCTGCTTCTGGCTCCCATGGGCAGAACTCAGTTAGTCACTAATTGGTAAGGGAGCATGGGCTATGTAGTCGTGGGGCTCAGTCCCCTGAGACACAGAGTACAGCAGGAGAAAAGAAGGACGTGACTCTTAGAGCATATTGGCCAATAAACAGATCAATATGTTCTAAATAGTTAGTACCTCTAATGTTATTCTTTTCTAGCATAACATCACATTCTAAAATTTGTACAAGGTTGGAAAATAATCAGACTACAGATGACAGACTCAATACATATAGGGGTTCAAGGTAGTGGGGGAAGTCTTGAAAATATAAAAATGAAACAATGCACCAAAAAGGTATTTGAAAAAGGAAATATTAACTCTACTTAAAAATGAACAAATGGAAAATATAATGATTCTTGCTTAACACAATGATGAATACCTTTGTATTATCTATATTACAAAACAATGAATTTGCATATAACTCTGAAATTTGACAAAAGTGATGTTGCTACCATGTTTCTTGGAATTGCACTGCTAGTTCTGGCATATGGAATAATGTGGGAAAACAAAATGAGATATAGCTATTGTAAAGTAGTGAAGAAAATTACCATTATTTGCAAAAGATATTATCTGCATAAAAACTCAGAAAATTGTCTAAAAAAGTTACCACAACTTAAAATGCATTTTATTATTAAGAATAAAAAGTAAATATTGTGAAAAATTCTATGTATTATCAAAAGTAACATAGAAATATAATGAAAAATATACTCCATTCATAACAATAACAAAAAGTTGGTAATACTCTGGTATAAAAAATGGATGTGAACTTCATGAAAATTTCTATACACTTTATACTTTATGAGTAAATAGAGACTCATATCAGGCTTGTGATGGTTAACTTTAACTGGTCAACTTGACTGGCCACAGGGTACCCAGATTAAATATAATTTCTGGGATGTCTGTGACACTGTTTCCTGATGAGATTAGCATTTGAATTGGAAGACTCAGTAAAGTAATTGCCCTGTCCAACATGAGTGAGCATCATCCAATCCGATGAAGGCTTCACTAGAACAAAAAAAGGTAGAGGAAGGAGGAATTCAGCTTTTTACACTTCCCCCCATCACCTTACCTTACTGCTTGAACTAGGACATCCCATCTCATCTTCTCTGGCTCGTAGACTGGGATTTATACCATCTGCTCCCCTGGTTCTGAGGCTTAAGACTCAGACTGAATTACACTACCAGTTTCCCTGAGTCTCCAGTTTGCAGATGGCAGATCATGGGAGTTCTCAACCTCCAGAATCATATGAGCCAATTCCTCATAGTAAATTTTCTCTCTCTCTCTATCTCTATACATACACACATATAATTATTTATTTACATATTATATATTATTTATAAATGTATATATTTTATATATAATTATATACTTATACATATTATATATAAACCATAATAAAATTGTCAATTAAGAAAATAGCCTATGTTTAGATGAGGGTTATTGGTAGATAGAAAGCTGATGGTTCCTATTAATAGCAGATTCAGAAGTGCTGAAAGTGAAACTAACACCAGAAGTAAGCAGATCTTCTCAAGGAAACAGCAGGAGGATTAAACTGAGAGTCAACAAATATCAAAGCCAGACTGAGCTGTGGGTCAATTGTCAAGATAATTATTTTAAGGAACTTTATTGAGAACACTTGGGATGTGTGCTCTTCTGTCTATAGCTCATAAACACAACAGCTGGCTATAGTAATTTTGTCCTCAGAATGAAGTTCAACAAGTTTTTTGGGATAAAATAGTCTGTTTTGGGACAAGGTTACTAGTAAGTGTAATGTGGCTTAGGAATAAAGCTGAGCTGAAGTTGAGACAATCCTCAAAGGAATATGAAATGAAAATGTTGGATGAAAGGGAGAGAAAATATTAGATATTTTCATTCCCAGAGTAAAACTCCTTGGTTTAGCAGTTATGAAGACTTTGGGCATGCTTGCTTGCCTGCTCACCATCCATACAAAGGTCATGAACTGCCGTAGACTATAACTTGTTTACTTACACAGATCAGTGGTCAGCCTTAATTATGGGAAGGTCCTATTGGCGAAACACAACCACCGCCATTGTGGAATCCAGCATGCTGTGTACCAATGCCAATTAATGCTGTACTTCATTTATGAATATTAATAGATCAACACACATGACAATACATTTGAGGAAAACACGAACTGTGAAGGAGATGGACAGAGAAGAACAAAGAGAATAACAGAATTAACAGATTAAAAATTTCAGAGAAAAAAATAATTCAAAGAAGAGAAAATAAATTAAACTTAATTCATATCCTGAGAGACAACTTAGATGAATATTGCTTCCATAAAACAAGAATAATTGGCCATGAAAACAAAAAAAATCTGAGATGTAGACTACATTCTTGGAAATGTAAAATTCAGTGGACTGACTAAATTACAAATGTATATAATTTATGTTTGAATTGCAGATCTAGAAATTCTCTCAAAATAAATGAGATAAAGTCAAGGAAAAGTGTGAGACATGGTGCACAGATTCAGGTAACCCCAGAAAAAAGAGGAACTAATCAACTGACAAAAAAGTTCTTAAACTATGGAAAGACATAAATTTTCAGATTTAGATGGTCCATTCACTGCCCAGCAGGATAAATAAAATAAGACTACACTTAGCAAATTTCATCATCAACATGAAAATAAAAATCCTACAGATTTCAAAGAGAAAAAGAAATTTTGTTTACAAAGAAAAGAGAACTGTAAGGAGGTAATATTCTCATCAAAAGTGTAAGCTGTTCAAAAGAAAGAAAGAATATATTTAAATTTTTATGAAAAATAAATATTTTGAAACTAGAATTCTGTATCCAATCATATCATTAATCAGCCATGCCTGTCAAATAAATATATTTTCAGGTACTTAAGAACAGATAAATCTAATACCTATGAAAAATTATAAAACACACTACGTCAGAGTATGATCTAGAAAATTAAAGAAAATTAGAAATAAATGAAAATCCATTATATGTTTATATATAACATACATTTTTTTTCCTTTCAGCAGGAAACAATAATGATTCGAGGGCTAGTCAGTTGTACTACTTAATTCTGTGATAATAAACATTTGAGTAGTTGACTGGAAAGTACTGTTTTTTGCTTTTCATGCTTTAATATCAACACATAGAGAAGATCTTTAAGAATTATAGGGAAATGAGTATAAATACTATAAATGTCACATTAAAAATATATGATGCACAAAAATTGGGAAGTATGGAAAAAAGAGATGCAAAGAAGGAAACACGTTAATTCTAATTTCCTCTTTTAATAACAGGCATTTATTTTCTAGAGGTGAGGTATTATGTAAATCAAGTACATTGTTTAAATTTTTAAAAACACCCATCAGAAGAACTAAAAAGAATACTGTGAATACAGGTAGGGGGTAAAATAAATGCAATACACCCTCTACTTTCCTAGAGAAGAGATAATAAAACTGTATACATTTTGTATTTGGTAAAGAAAACAATTTTTGAAGTTATAATGGTAATTACTGTAAGAGGTAAACTAAAAAACCATTAACCATGGATGACTCTAAATTGTGCATAAGGGTGTGTGTGTGTGTGTGTGTGTGTGTGTGTGTGTGTGTGTGTGGTATGAGAAAGAAGACTTTTTAAAAAAAAATCTAGTCTCTTCTGTAATATTTTCTTCAATATGTACATGTAGTTTCTTCATAATAAAGCATAATTTGATAAGGTTTGAACTTACTAATAATGTGTCAAAAAACTGTCTTATTTAAACCGTATGATACCAGTTCCATGATGAACAAATGGACTATACGGAAAAAAGAGAAATTCCTGATAGAGTCTAACAGTGTGTCAGGGAAAGGAAGTGTTATTAAGTAAAAATTGCCAGGATACTTAGAAAAGCAATAAATATAGAGGTATTCCTTATGAAACAAATGTGAATATATTTTTAGTGTGGGGAAAGATTTTCTATGTATGAACACAATAGTTGGTGACAGAATGGTAAATACTGTTAAATGTAGTTTTTTTTAAAAAAACAAACAAAAATAGAGAGCAAATATAAACACACAAAATATATTTTTATCAAAATGAGTAAAGGACGCTGTCATTATTAAAGAACACTTATAAAGCAAAAGAAACTTACTTTCATATAAATAATTGGGACATGAACTGACAATTTATAAAAGAATATAGATGACCAAGTAAATATATGAAAAAATATTCAATCTCAGTAATGCCCACATATATTTTTTAATTCCATTTAGGATCATTGGATTGGGAAATTTTAAAATTATAAACATATTTTTGGCAATCAGCATTCTTTTCACTTTCTTGTAGGGGTGTATATAAGCATAACCTTCCTGAAAATCCATTTTAAATGAATTTTTAAGAGCCTTAACAAAGGCATTTCTCATCAGTCCTGTGAAATACAAAGAAATGAAGTCAAAAGCATGCACAAAATGGCCATTATACTATTATACTCTTTATAATAGCAAGATAGTGGAAATAGCTTCTCCAAGAAATGAAAATGTTTAAATAAATTAAGAAAAATCTATTTTCTTAAGAAAGTGGAAACTGAAGCAAGGATTAAGTTGCTTAAGTTTCACTCAGGAGGTGTCAGCCCAGTGTATTGGGGGTGAGGAAAAAAAGGAAATGAGTTAAGATCCAAAGCAATGTCAAGCAGTGCATTGCTGCATTTGCTACTGCTTCAAATAAGCCACAGAGACAGAGGAGATCATTCTGGAGGCATGTTTACTTAGCATATAAGACCCTTCTGGAAGGTAGTCAGTCCTGGGAGTGGACCACCAAAGAAAGAAAGGAGGGATACTTATCTGCCCTGCTGTCTTCCGTTTCTTATTTCCTGCTGGTCAAAGTCCACCTCAGGGTGGCTAATCCCCCTCTAATTTGGTGAACACTCTGGAAGCTGGATTCTGCTCTTCACAATGTATTGTTTCATCCAAGTTCAAAAAGGGGATGAACGATCTGGAATGGCTTGGCCACCAGCCAGGAAAGTGAAAGAAGGAGATGGTCAAGGAAATATGAAAAGGCACACAAGGCTGGAGTCCCAGTAAAATCTAGATGGATAATGATCATTGAATCCTTACAATCAAATTTTCTAAAAATAAAGAATGGCACAGAAATGTTCATGGAATTATGTTAAATTTTAGAAAAGAGGGGGAAAATGGCTGTAAGTATGTTAGGAACCCAAGATCATGAGATAGATATATGAATATATAGAGAGATATTCTGATGGATATATCAATAATCTAGAAGCAAATTTACTAACAATATGTTGCTTCCCGTGTAAGGTGACTTTTAGCTTAAGATTATTTTTCCAAATAGTGCCTGCAGTGTTCAAAAATTTTACCATGACTTTGTATTACTTTTATAGTTAGAGTTAACCTGAAGCATATATTTAAAAAAACACAACTAAAGTAGTTACAATGGGATCTGATTTTGCTAAATTTTAATAATCTTTCAATATACATATTAAATTTCAGGAAACTTCAGACACCAGAATAAAGACTCCATGGGGATGCATAAAATACAGAGTTTAAAAACCAGTTGATGAGACAGATGTTCCTTTTCCATCGTGTCAGATGAAAATAACATTATACCTTTTTTAGGAAGCATTTTTTTGAGTAAAGCTCTCTAAATAAATCATCTATGTAAGTTTGGCATAATAGATAAAATAAGAAATTATTTCACATTTGTGGTTTCAAGAACCTTTAAAAACACAAAATAAGATCATTTGTCAGTTGTAGTTATGCTTTTAGTAAAATTATCTCTGGTACTTTAGAGTATGTTAAAGAACTGGACAAAATTCAAGGGCATTGAATGAAGGTGTATCGTGACATAATTTACTTTTAGATGATGAATGGAAAAGGAGACCAAACATTTTAGCGTTTTTATAGTTTAACCAATTCTATATTCTTCCACCTTTATCTTGATCAGATTTACACAGAACTAAGCTTTTAAAGCAAAACAAAAGCTAGCCTTTTGCTTAGATGTTTTTTGAATTAGATAGAATAATAATTTTTGAATGTCAGTAAAATTTTCTAAAGGCTGGTTACAGGTGTTTATTTTGTTTTGTTTTCAATTTGTTTGATTTGTTTTCTGAAATTTCACCAGCACACCAAGAGCCCTAGATGATGCTTCTGAAGCAGGGGGAAATGAATGGGTAACAAAAAGAGAGATCATAATAATAACAGCAAATATGTGAAGAAAACTTCATAATTGTCAGCTATAGTTCTCAGTGCTTCACACACATTAGTAACTCATTTAAGATGGAGAAAATTCTGTGAAGTGAATATTATTATTGTCATTCCCGTTTTACAGAGAAACAGCTAGTGAGTGGAAGATACAGGATTTGAACTAAAAAGATTGGCTCCAAAGGCTACTCTACTAACCATTATAACACCTACTACCTTTCACTGTCATTTGACAGTTGCTGGAAAATCAAAATTATACATTTCATAGAAAATATTCTGCCATGAAGAATCTCTTCCACTTTGCTCTGGTGCAGATGCCTGATTATTGCTGACTGTTTATGTTACAGATATCTACAGAGCTGAGATCTTACATCTGCTTTATGGTCCTTCTTTCTATGAAGTACTGCCCAAACCATGAAAAAGAAGTAATGATGTTGATTTGCCTCATTGCTCTGTTTTATTTCTTAGTACACTTTTCGTAGGTAATGCTACTAAATATTATAACCTTTTAGTCTTTTATTGTATTTTACCATTCCAAGATTTAATGCCAGAACATATGACATTGATGTAAGCAAATTTGGCAATAACATGTTTACAGTTTACAGAGTTTGAATTTTCAATTTACTATTTATTTTAGAGAAAGAAAACTTATAATTTATCATGTTTTTTCTAAAGTCATACATTTTACTACCAATACATGCAAACCATCTAAGAAAGTATGTAACTTTTATTTATGCAATAAATAAAATTATAAATTTATAATTCTAAATTATCATGAAATTATAAATCTATCAATGGTTAAGTGTAGTGATAATTTCAGAAACAAATGCTTGGTAATTCCTTTTAATTTAAATACAGAGAGGAAGATAAAATAAGATTGAAATAAAGTGATAGAAGTAAAATAATAGTTCCAGAGACTGGCATGACACTCACATCTTCAATATAATCTGACTGGACAACTGAAAAAAAATTAGGTAATATCAAATAAAACCAATAACAAGTGTAGAGGGAAAGACAGGACCAATCGTACATTTTGCTTTAACAGAGACAGGAAGTCCTTATGATTGCTTACTCAACTTTCTAAGTTTTAAAATAAAATGATATACATGTAGACAAAAATAATACAGGAAGTACCCCCAAAAGACCCCAAGTAAAGTAAGTCAATGAATAGTGTTTGTATTCCTAAAATTAAGATTAATGACAGGAGCACTGGAAAAAGCAAACATTGGATTTGTCAAATTAAAAGATAAACTTCTTGAAGAATCAAACTTGACAGCTTGGTATACCAGAATGAAAAAAAAAACACAGAGAAAATTTCATTCTTTCATTTTATATTTAGAATATTGAATATTTTTAGATACTCATTATCACAGTACTACTTCTTGATAAAAATAGCACAGGATATTGATTATTGCCTTATTGTTGGGTATTTAGATTTTCGTCAAATTTTCTTTTATTATACTAGGATAAACTTCTTTGAACCTAGGTCTTTTTCCATATCTCAGATCATGTCTTTAGGACACAGTCCAAGAGGTTTACTGAGATACTTAATATAGATGGTATAAAAGTAATTTCCAGTGGCCAGTTAGAGGAGTAAGCTGTGACATATTTATCATTTTTTGAACAACACAACTTAATCATGCAAAAAAGTTTATCTGGTATTCTGATTGTCTCTCCAGTTGAGTCATTTAACTTGGAAAACCTCTACATTGTTGAATTTGCAATTTCCATTTGAAATATCTTCACAAACACTTTTCTATGACATTAGCGGTGACTACACTGACTTGAAAGATTCTTCTTTTTATAAAAAAATGTTTTTAAAGGGTTTTTAATTACATTTTTTATAGAACATGTCTGTCACCTGTCAGGCAATGTGATTAAAAGCAGGAAAAATTGCTTATTTGCTTGATATAGAGCACAGCATATTCTAAGCTAAATACATGTTTGTGACCAAATTCATGTGCTATATAAACTGCTAGCCTTAAGAATAAAATTATGTACTTTATTTTTATTTTATCCTATTTTTATTAAATTTAGAATGCACATGAGACCTGGTTATACTTCAGTATGTATGTCTTGAAATTAAGCTGTCAGTCCTAAAAGTAGTGACACTGCACTGTTTATGAAAAACATGATACTCTGGTTAAAAGAAACAAAGCTAAGCAACAAGAACAAAAAGAAAAACTCTCAAAGGCCATCAAATTGTTGAGAATAAAATCCAAAGCTCTTATCCAGCCTACAACACTGCCCCTAGCTGCATGAGCTGCCTCCTGGACCTCTTAAGTCCGTCTCCTGTCACTCTTGCCTGTGCTCCTTCTTCCCACTACCTTTATCTTTCTCACCATCCCTCTATCACTTGTTCCCTCTTATCAGGAACTTCCCTCCAGATAGTCACATGGCATACTCCCTTAATTTCTTTCAGAGCTCCTGATAAAAGCACTTCCCTGACTACCCCCTTCATTTTCTAGCCCTTCACCTGCCTTTTACTTTTTTTCTAAAGCATTCCTCTATACCTGACATTATAAAACGTGTATGCTTCTTTATTGTCCTCCTTCTCAATGAAATCTAAGCTTTATTAGGAGAGAGACTTTTTTTGTGAACCAGTGCACTCTCATCACCTGGAACATCATGTGTCACATAATAGGTTCTCAATATATACCAAAGGAGTAATACGATGCATTCACTGCTGGGGGCCAAAAGTGATGTAGTAGAATCTTTATATTCTCCATGTGAAGTTAGTTAATACTCAAACTTTAATTGTGATATGGAAAAAAAATCAGCAAGGTATTGCATAGATTAATGTATGTAATCAAGTGATAATAATTTTTTAAATCGATGGCATGTATTTAATATAATATCCTATAATAGATGACATCTTTTGTATGTTGGAAAACATAGTTAGGTTATTTATTAAATTTTAACTAGTTATTTCCCTGATAATTATCCTCTACTTCCTATACCACTCTCTCCCCCTACCTACCCAATTTGAATGCCTAAGTTCATTGCTTCGGGGGAGGGAGGAATGAGTAAGCAGAAAAGAGAATTCGAGTTTCTTCTTCTGGATGTGCACACCCCAAATCTAAAGCCCTTAGGTAGAGGACATATTGAGCATTGATGAAAATGGGAAAAAATCATAAGAAGGAGGAACATTTCTTCATTTTCTTGATATTCTCTACACAAAATATCTTCCAAGTTTGAGGGTGGGGAAAAAACAATAGAGTGATACTCAAAATATAGCATAACAAATATGAGTCTGCTGTCAACATATCAGGCACATTTGTTGGGTCTTCAGTGGCTATACCACAAGTGTGTTCTAATTCCTTTGCATCTTCAAGTCCCAGGGAACTTTGATCGAATCTCTAAGAAAAGGGATAAATCCCTAACTGACTGAGAATAAGTTTCTACTACTCCAGTAGAATGAGGATTTTAAATAAAAATTAAGTGGGTAAGAGAAAAATAAAAGAATTGTATTTTTTGCACAACTAAGCTCTATATACTGGCTACCCACAATATATATACCCAGTGACAGATTTTCTATGAGAGTAATGCAGCTTACACTTCAGGGTCTCGCTTGCACAAGTCCCTGGGTTCTGGGAGTGCTTGCAGTTCTGGTATGTTCTGGAAACCAGTTTGCACAGAAAGCGTTTATCTGTAAGCATTTCTAGAAAATTGTCTAAAGAGACCTAAAAGGAAATGAATCTGCATTGTTAAGGATCCAGCTATTTGTTGTGGTTTCTGTTTTCATTTAAAAATATATATACTTTTGAACATAATTATAACTACATAATTTTGTATTCTTTTTTTAAAATAAGACCATCATATTGTATAAACTTCAGGTTCCACCTAACCTGGGCCCACCCTTGGATGTGCTTGTATATACATATAACTTTAGAAAAATATACAACAGGCTGATGAGTGTATTGACTTTTGGAAAGTAGCTATGGCAGACCAAGTAGAGAAAGGTTTTTCAAATTTTACCTCACACATCTTCATAATTATTTACTACATTATGTTTTATATTTCTTTTTTTAATTCCCTGACAAAGAGAAACAAGATTCTCATTTCTTCAAAATAACTTAGCGTCCAGTAAAATCTGCCAAAATAAAACAAAATAAGAAAAGGAACCAAGTGTTTGGCTTTGGCAGTGAAGGAAAAAATACCACATCTTTCTCTTTACTTTCACAGCCAAATTTCTATAAAGGAGATTATCATTATTTTTATTTTTAGATTTTATTGAGGTATAACTTACGTATCATAAAATTTACACATTGTACCAATTCGATGAATTTTTTAGTGAATTTATGAATGTGTGTAACCAACACCACAATCCATAAATATTCCCATTACTCCCCAGAATTCCCTTGAGCATGTGCCCAGTCTATAAAATTATGATTTTGTAAATCTGTTTTTATTTAAGAACCATTGTCTTCACTTGATCACTTCTTAGTACTCTTCTTACCTCACTCCTTTGATCACTTCTTAGTACTCTTCACTTGATCACTTCTTAGTACTCTTCTTACCTCACTCCTTTTGACTTCTACCATGTCATTCATTGAACCTTTCCTTGCCATGGTCACTAATAACTTTTTTGTTATTAAAATTAATGGATGTTTTTCTACGTTTATCTTGATCCTTCAGCTATCCTTGCCATTGTTGGGAATTCCTTGCTTTATGAAACACTCTTGGCTTTTGTGATGGTGAGTCTACCCAATATCTCTCTTTCGTCTCCTTTCTCCTTACAAATAAGAACTCCCAGATGTGACCATGTGATCAGCTAAAATATATAAATTATCAAGGCCATTTGCTTTTGGGGAGGTGATGAGATGTAAGAAGTTAGTTAAGCACTTCTGGGAAAGATTTTGATTCCTGATATAGATGTCCACGCTTCTTGCTTTCCCCACTTTGTCCTTCCTGCCTGGAACACAATAGCTTATTGAAGTTTCATAGACCATCTCCCCACCATGATAAGAACGGCAAGGCATAAAGGTACAAATTGCTTGAGATATTAAGGGCATCATGTAGACTTTATAACAGCTGTGATCTTCCTTTCTTTGGACTTAAATGAGAGGAAACAAACTTGCATCCTGTTTAAGCCCCTGATATTTTGGTTTTCTCTTACCAATATCTGATTACAATCACTAACTAAAAATAGCTTAGATGGCTTTTCTTATTTTGAGCCTATGGGTAATGGTGCTACCTGGAAAAGTCTTTGTAGACAAAAACCAGGAATGTTATCTGATGAATTTATTTCTGAGAATATCCTATGATGCGACATCCTCTTCTGTCTTAGAGAAGGCAGTTTTAATGATTGGCCGACCATGGATTTTATGGACCACACTTCCTTACATAAAGACAAACTGGTGCACTGTGGCAGTAAGCAAATTTGTTTAGAAAATTAAAGGTACCATTTGCACATTAAGGTTATGGCCCTGGGAGGAAAATATCCTTTAGCTATCCAAGATACCAAGACGAAGTTCTTTGTAGAGCTATGCGCATTCACCCTTCCTTCCTCTCTCCCTCCTCCTCCTCCTTCCCCTTTCTCTGTGTGTCTCTGTCTCTGTCTCTCTCTTTCTTTGTCTCCCTCTGTCTCTCTTTTTCTGGGATTCATTAATAAGCCCAAATGAGCATATAGGTGATGACAGAAAGAGAAGACCGAGTTTCATTTTCCTCACTTCGTAATATAGATTCTTTTCATTGTTTTTAAGCCCAATGAAACGATATATTTTGGCTGTTATAAAAATATCAGACAGAAACAAAAGAATAACGAGGGAAACTAAATATTGTGAGAAAAGTTTCAAAACATGGTTTTCGTGTTTATAATGTGAGGATACGAACAATGTCTAAAATTGTTGATGGGAGTCAAAACTGAAACAAATGCATGGAGGCAACTTAGGGATAACAAAAGCCTTATCTTTTATTACCATTGTGCCCAGTGACACTATTTCCATAAATTTATCCTAAAATAACAATTTTGCTGAAGCCTATTTGGAGTGGAACCTTGTATTAAAGTTAAAATTTTCCTGAGCATTTTTTCTTGTGCACCCACCAGGCAGTGAATCAAGGTGGTGAGGTGGGGGACTAGCACTCTCTTTCCATAAAAGTTAACAGATAAGTTGTTGTTTTCACAATTAAAAGTTTTTACAATAGTTAAAACCCTTCGCTGCATCCTGTATATTTCTTTGTATCTACCACAAATTGGTTTGTCTATGACCTAGTTTGATAATTAAGGACAGGGACAATTTTCTTCCTATATGCAGTACAGTCATTATTTGAATGGCTTGCCATACTAATTTTCCCAGGAAATTTTTTTAAATGCAAAATCTAATAAATCTGAAATCCCATTTTCATTAATTATATGGGAAAAGCAACTACCCATAATTAGGCCAGAGGAAATATTTTAAATGAAATTTTGATATTTTTTATTTATCGTAAAATCACTCAAAGAAATAGTAATTATATGGGGTAATGCAAGATGTCCCTTAAATAAGTTTTTACAAATCTTATAAACATTTTTTCATGTATTTTTAAAATAATGACTTTTTGTGAGTGATATCTCTGAAAGAAATTAAGTTTATTATCTTCAATATTTTTCCAAGAAATCAAGTAAGAAAATTTTGGAGTGCAGCATGACCTGGGATTTCCTTTTTTTCCTGTGTAATGAAAGTATGTCTGGACAGTTATTCCAAAAGACCATTATTTATAGACACCAACCAACCTTCTTCCACATGATCTTCTAAAGTTCTTCAGGGAAGTCCTGTCAGCCTCAAAAACAGAAGATGCAGCCTTGTCCATGGCTATAAGATTCAGCAGGCTTCCTAACATTTGAACAGCATGACTCCCTAAGAATTTCAATTCTGCATTATCTTCTCCCTTTTCAGACATCTTCTTGAGATCTTTAAATAAAGACCATGCATTGGGGTGAATCGCCATAAGCTCAGCACCTCACTCTTTCATTGTGGCTATCTAATCTAGGAGATCAAAATCCCCTAGAACTTTCTAAACATCAGATACCCAGCCTCAGCCACTTAAGGTGATTTTTTTGGAGCCCCAAACAAATTCAGCGCTCCTTCTGACATTTTTCTTGTTTGCACTGATGAAACAGAGACACATCTCATTTTTTTGGCCTGCTTCCACTTGCTTTACTCCTCTAATTTTATACTTAAAAGGTAATTTTCACTTTATCCTTTTCAGGTTTAATATCTACATATAGTTACCTTTAAAAAATATTTTTAAGCCTGTTCTTTTGACCATGATGGTGTTATCAATTGTATAAAAGAAGATTCCAAACTGAGAAAACACCAACAAATGAAGGTCCTCATTTAGTTGTCTCATAGGCACTAAGTCTAATCTGTTACTGGGCACTCTGAAGCCAAATGATCAGTATAGAACACGTGTTAACTTTTTTTCTTGTCCCAGCTCTCCCTGTAGTTTCCCACTTAACAATAGTACGGAAGGGTTGTGCCTATGTTTTTTGAGTCATGACCATCACATACCTTAGGTTTATAAATATTTTCTTCATTAAAAAAGCATAATAGGAAAAAAGTTATGAATGTGTTTTTCATAAAATAAAAAAATATACAAAGCAAGTGAATTGTTTGTATATCTTGGGCTATTTTGATGAAAGGATGGTGGAATTTCAAAGTTTCCTGAAGAGTATTTGGAGGAGGGCAGTGGCAAGAAAAATGTAGAATTTCACAATTTAAAGTGGTAGTGTTGCTATTCATGAAATTTCTAAAAATCCCCAACAGAGATAAAAATATGAATGGTTACTCCATAAAAAGTAAGAAGTCTTCAGCTTGTCATGCTAATTATTCTATTTAATAGAGGAAAAGATTTGCAATTATGGTATAGCAAGCTAGAGAACTGTTAAAATATCAGTCTAGAGGTTACTGATAAAATGCTATGTGTAAGAAAATGATGTGCAAAAATTACCCCCCAAAATCTACAATTCTGCTGGAAAGTATATGGAGTGCCCATGATGGAACAGAGTCAGTAAAGGAATACTGAAAGACCTGAGGCAAGCTAGATCATGTGTACAGGCATACTTCATTTTCTTGCCTTTGGAGATATTGCAATTTTTACAGATTGAAGGTTTGTGGCAACCCTTTGTTGAGCGTCTATCAGCGCCATTTTTCCAACAGCATTTGCTCACTTCGTGTCTCTAAGTCACATTTTGGTATTTCTCAGAATATTTCAAACTTTTTCATTATTATTATTATATTTGTTAAGGTTATCTGTGATCAGTGATCTTTGATGTTACTGTTGTAATTGTTCTGGGGTGCCACAAACTGCACCCATATAAGACAGTGAACTTAATCGATAAATTTGTGTGTTCTGACTGCTCTACCTACCAGTCCCCCATCTCTCTCCCTCTCCTCAGGCCTCCCTATTCCGTAAGACACAACAATATTGAAATTAGACCAATTAATAACCCTATGATGGCCTCTAAGTGTTCAAGTGAAGAGTTGCATACCTCTGACTTTAAATCAAAAGCTAGAAATGGTTGAGTTTAGTGAGAAAGGTATGTCAAAAGCTGAGATAGGCTGAAAGCTAGGCCTCTTGCACCAAATAGTTATCTAAGTTGTGAATGCAAAGGAAAAGTTCCTGAAGTAATTAAAAGTGCTACCCCAGTGAACACTGGAATGATAAAAAAGTGAAACATCCTGATGATGGAGAAAAGTTTGAGTGGTCTGGATAGAAGAGCAAACCAGCCACAACATTCCCTTAAGCCAAAGCCTAATCCAGGGCAAAGGCCTTATCTTCTTCAATTCTGTGAAGGCTGAGAGAGGTGAGGAAGTTTCAGAAGAAAAGTTTGGAACTAGCAGAGGTTGGTTAATGAGGTTTAAGAAAAGAAGTCGTCTCTATAACATAAAGGTGCAAGGTGAAGCAGCAAGTGTGGATGTAGAAGCTGCAGCAAGTTACCCAGAAATTCTAGCTAAGATAAGTAGTGAAGGTGGCTACACTAAACAGCAGATTTTCAGTGTAAACGAACAGGCTTGTATTGGAAGAAAATGCCATCTAGGACTTTCATAGCTAGAGAGGAGAAGTCAATGCCTGGCTTCAAATCTTCAAAGGGCAGGCTGAATCTCTTGTTAGGGGCCAATGCAGCTGGTGACTAAATTGAAGCCAATGCTCATTTAACGTTCCAAAATCCTAGGACCCTTAAGAATTATGTTAAATCTACTCTGTCTGTGCTCTGTAAATGGAACAACAAAGCCTGGATGACAGCATATCTGTTTACAACATGGTTTACTGAATATTTTAAGCCCAGTGTTGAGACCTAACACTCAGAAAAAAAGATTCCTTTCAAAACGCTACTGCTCATTGGCAATGCACCTGGTCACCCAAGAGCTGTGATGAAGATGTACAATGAGGTTAATGTTTTCATGCCTGTTAACACATCCATCCTGCAGCCCATGTGATAGTATAAGCACATAATCTGAGAGCCTCTCATTAATAAATGATTGGAACTAATATGAGAATTTAACAAAATGACTATTTACAAAAAGCTCATATGTGATTCCTGCACTAAAATTTAAGAACAATAGCTTATTGTCTTTTCTCTAATATAGCAATTGCCCTAAAGTGGCTTCTGATTTCAGTGGACGATTTCAGCTTTTTTTCTGGTGGGTCGACAAGAAGTACTTTTCTTTCTTCCTTCCTTTCTTTCTTTCTTTCTTTCTTTCTTTCTTTCTTTCTTTCTTTCTTCATTCATTTGAACTTTATTGAGGAATAATTGAAAAATATAATTGTATATATTAAAATATATATATATATATATATGTGTGTGTGTGTATATTCCTCCCCACCCCAACACCCCACAGAGAGAGGACAGAGTGAGCTTGCCAAAAGAAACTCAAAACTTTAACACTTTCCTTCATGGCATCCAAAATTCTGTTCCCATTCAGCTGGTGACTGATAAGTGTCCTTGACCCTAACCTACTTTAGTGCTCCTGCAAAACAGAACATTTACCTTAAGGCCAGGCTATACACCAGGCCAAAAAAATCACTTTTTGCTCTCAAATTGTGTGCTGGGGTTGGGGTGAGAAAGAGGGGTTCTTGAAGTAGAGGAGCTCCTTGAGCACCTCTTAGCGGTTGACTGTGTGATTCCCCCTGCTCTCAACCTATGCTCTTTCTTCTGTGAACACACTGGGCTACAAAACCAGACCTATGGTGAACCAGGAAGGTATACACCCCATTGGGGAAGATGAGCGGACATCAGAAAAGTCTCACCTGCACCTTCATGAAGGTGATTCTCCAAAAGTTCCAAAAGCCCCTGCTAGAGTATCTGAGACACATAGAGTATACAAAGTGATAATTTGATATACATATATATTGTGGAATGATTACCAAGATCAAGATAATTAATGCATATATCATCTCACATAGTTAACTCTTCTGTGTCTGTGTGCTGAGGATGCTTAAAATATACTCTCAGCAACTTTCAAGTATTCCATGTCATTAACTATAGTTAATACTGTATTAACTGTAGTCACCATGCTGTACTTTAGCTCCTCAGAACTTATAACTGAAAGTTTGTACCATTTGACCTACATATCCCCATTTCCCCCTCCCAGCCCCTGGCAACCACCAATATAGACAATGGAATATTATTCAGCTGTGAGAAAGATGGAAATCCTCCTCTTTGTGACAACATGGATGAACCTGCAGGGCATTGTGCTAAGTGAAATAAGCGTGACAGAGAAGGACAAATACTGTATGCTATCACTTGTATGTGGAATCTAAAATTTTTTTTTAAAGCTGATTTCATAGAGACAATTTCAGCCTTTAATGATGATCCCATTAAACCTCACTCTGTTCTTTAAAACATCTTTACTCACTTAGAAACTGAGGCAACCTTTTTGCTAATTTTTTTCTTTATACAGCATCCTGAACTATGTTGGAATGGTTCTTTTCTCATGTCAGGGCATCTATTACTCATCACAGATGTGTCTCAGGTTCTAAAAGAGTACGAGAGCATGGCTCTCCACTACGGTACTCTGCAGGAGGCTTCTTCCTTGATAATTCTAGGAAGGGCCTAGATTTGTGTAGCACTGTAGTTGTAATCACTCTATGTACATGTGTAAGAGTAATCAACAGAAAGTTTTATAAGCATTTTGATAGGAAGTGCAAATTTCAGATTGGATCTTAAATGAATTTGACTTGGCACTGCACAGAAATCATGGATGCCATGATGATGACTGTTTCTAAATCAGACAGAGGCACCTCTTTTCTCTCCAGTGGAGTGAGGTTTTGCTGCACATTGTTTTTTTATCCACTTACAAACTTCATTTGAATTTCAAATAAAATATCACTGATGTGTTGGCCAAGGCAAATTTCTTTAGTTACTATTTTATTTTAAAAACTCTAAACTCCTTGAAAAGCTAACATTTCCCTAGGAAGTTTTTTTTCCCCTACTTTCTGAGAAAATTAAGTTCAATTGTCTTCTCTCTTTTCAAAACTGCAAAATTCCCTTCTCCAGGAGTCTAAACTGACGGCCTTACCTCATATTTTACAGGACAGAAAGTCAAAGCAATAACATCAAGCTCCCCACGCCCATCTTCACACCACCAAACCTGCCAGTTTTCTTGACTGAATTCATACCATCTGGTCTGATCCTCCGAAAGGGCATCCCTCCACTGGTGTCTAGATCACATCTCCTTCAAGGGCTTGAATCCTAGTATTTTCCACAGTTCCCTACATCATTCATTTCTTTTTCACACCTAGATGTTTACCATCGTATAATTTTTTCTAATATTCTTCACCTTAAAAATAAAGTATAACAGTGATCCCTTAATTGTACATCTTGTTCCAACTGTTACTCCATTATTTAAACTCTTCATAGCAAAACTTCTGGGAAGACTTGCCTATGCTCACCATTTTACTTGTTCTCCTGTATACCCTTCAACCAGTGCAAATATGGCTTATACTCTACCTCTTCTAAAAATGTCCATAGAATTTTACTTACTACAGAGTTAAGTTTCCTGTTAAAAGATTAGCGGTTTAAAGAAAGCAGCTATACATGAATATTTTGTACAGTTCCTAAATACTAAGCACTTTACAATTTAGTTTGGCAAAATGTCTCCCTTTGTGAAATTTCTTTTTTTTAAGAATTTACTAAATGTTGTCCTTTAAAATTTCATCTTTATTTCAATTTACACTTTTTATTGCACTTTTATCAGAAGCAGCTTACCAGAAGCACAGCATTGAACAAAACAGTCAAAGAAACGATGAAAGAAAGAACATTTTCAAAAGGTCACAAATAATGAAAGTTACTCAGCATGAATCACAAAATAAGCAGAGACTTGAAAAACCAAGGGAGCTGAATTATTTCTACTGATACGATAAACATTACCAGAATTATTATGGCTACTAAAGTTAAAGATTTTATCATGGATTTTTTGAAATAATAAAAAATAGTTTTCTATTTTTTGAAATAATTTTAGATTTATAGAAAAGTTCCAAAGATAATACAGAGTTTCCACATACCCCTCACTCAGTTTCCCCTAATGTTAACATTTTATATTACCTTGGTATATTTGTTAAAACTAAGAAACCAACATTGATTCTTTACTATTAACTAACCTGTAGACTTTATTCAGATTTTATCACTTTGTCCACTAATGTCCTTTTTCTGTTCCAGGATTTTATCCAGGATACCAAATTGCACTTAGTCACCATGTCTCCTTAGGCTCCTCTGTTCTGTGATAGCTTCTCAGCCTTTCCTTGTCTCCTGTGACCTTGCAAGTTTTGAAGAGTACTGGCTAGGTGTTTTGTGGAGTGTTCCTCAATTTGGGGTTGTCTGCTATTTTCTTCATGGCTATACAGAGGTTATGGGTTTTTTCTTGTAGCATACTGGAGGCATATGATATCAATGTGACTTTCTCGCTGGTGATATGAACCACCAACACTTGGTTAAGTGGTGTAGGATTTCTTTACTGTAAAGTTATTCTTTTTCCTCTTTTTATATTCTATTTTTTTAACACAAGACACTAAATCCACCCATACTCAAAGCGAGAAGGGAATCAAAGTCCATCTCTTGACAAAAGGAGTATCTACTTATGCTATTTGGAATTATTCTTTAGGGGGATTTACCTCTCACCCCCAGTTTATTTATTTGTTCATTTATATCAGGATGGACTCATGGATCTCTATCTAATAATTAGGCTGTGATGTCATACCACATTATTTGGGTGTTTTGTTTTTGTTTTTGTTTTTGTTTTGGTCAGGTTGTTCCAGCTTGGCCATTGGGAACTCTCAGTTGTTTCATGTGACACTTTGATATACCCTCATCCCTCTTCCTTGCTATCTGGAAGTACAGGATGCTCCAGGTTTATCTTGAAGGGGCCAGTATAGTTTTTATCAGACATTTCTCCAAGGCTCCCTGGTGCCTTTTATTGCAGAATGGTATTAGAAATCTGGGTGCTTGGTGGTGCTCATTACTTCTGGGGTGTCACTACTGCCAGGGCCTCTCACTGGAGAGAGCTATGAAATATATGTCAGTATACTGACCCATGTATACACACATTTCTATAATTATTTCTGCATTTATCTACTTTTATATAAATTATGCTAACCAAGTAGTGAATTCATAATGATATCTCCAACTCTAATTCAGTACTGCAGAGTTTGTCTAACTTTTACTCCTTGCATATCTATAATTTCCCCCTCTGACAATAAGAAACCTGGTTTTCACCATCCTTCATCCATTTACTTATTTATTCAACCTGAGACATATATGTAAAGCAGATTGAGAATTATTAGTTAACCTGAATTGTTGTGAGAAACAAATTTGCCAACTAGAGTACAGTTTTTATATACACTTCTTTTGTCTTTAGCCTTACAGTTGCCCTCCAAAACACCATTTGACAAAGTTATTTAGCTAACTTCTTTTCCTCTCACTTGCTTCAGTGAGGTTATGTCACACATTTATAACAGTTAGTTCCATTTGTCGTAGTGTGTATTCCATTCTGAGATCCCCTGACATCCCGGTTGAATTTCTTTTAGTTTGCATATATTAAAGTTTACTCTTTTTGATGTACAATGCTGTGAGTTTTGACAAATGCATTGAATCATATATCCACCACTCCAGTAGCATATAGAGTAGTTTTATCACCCTAAAATTCTACAGGGATTTTTTTGAGAGGGAGCTACTGTGAGATAGCTCGTGGAATAAAACCTTCCCCCCAAATATTTGGTTTTATCTGATGATGTTAAGTTAAACTTATTTCCATATTTCTAAAAACATTTAAAAAATTTTGCAGATACACTTGCTCACTAAGAATTCATAAGTGTAAGCTTTTAAACAATATTCATGAGTGTGACTATCAATTACCACTTACTAATCTCAGAGGATAACATCTGAGACCCAAACCTTGTCTCTTACTTTGAGAGCGCAACACAGTGTAGAAAAGAGAGACTGTATGATCCAAGATTTTAATAGTTATGTATCATTGATCTCAGTCCTTCACAGTGATGATTGTACCTATCAGCTGAGAAAGATAGTCCCTAGAATATCTGGGTCATTATAGCTTTGTAGCAGAGTAATCAAAAGAACCAGTTACTCAGGCTCAGCTGTAATTTGAATTTGATTCTAGACAGAGATTCATAAGCAACAACCTTTTCAGCTAATATCACCCAGATCAATGGGTAGCTGAGGGTAGAAGTACTGTCCATTCCACAGCATGTACTGTTTTAATATTTTGTATTTTATTTTTTGTTTTTCTTTGGTTCACTGTTGTTGTTGTTTTGTTTGTTCTCCTCGGAGGCCTACAATTCAGTTTCAGGGGCTTGAGTTGCTAACATAACCGCCATATAGCTGACAGAAGTCCAAGGTGAGACTATAGCCACCTTAATAGATGAAAGGTGACTCTTAAATGTCATGAAAGAATCTTGAGATGTAGGTTCTTAATTTCTATTGTCAACTAAACCGAATTACCATGAACCAAAACAATGATGCGGTATACCACTATCTGTTGCAATAATTTAGTTGTAAATTTTATGTGAGCCCCTACTCTGCACCTTTTTAGCTCAATGACTTTGTAAAGTTAACTTCTTTTAACAGGAAGACAGGAAACGTAACGGTTTTTATGTAGAACAATTGAGAAATTACACTTTAGTATACTTGATAGTGTTTATGTGTATCTTATTTCCATAGATGGTTGCTTACATAATGGGGTTAGAGATAAAGAGACTACTGAAGCCAAGAAAGAAAAATTAACATTATACTTTGAATAAAGCAGCAGGATAGGAAACTGCCCAATCCCCTTCAAATGAAAACATCCAAAACCCCTAGTTCTCCCCAGAACACAGCTTGAGACTAGTGTACTAAGCTCCTTGTGAACCTGGTCTGTCATATATCCATCTCTGAACTCTCATTGTCCAGTAAAGAAATATATATTAAGTGCTCCATAAGGCTTTGCTAACTAAATCTAAAAATCTAAACCTCTCATTTTACTGTTGAAGAGACTGAAGTCGAGGTAAATTATGATAGTGAAGTTCATAGAAGTTGATCACAGGATGGCTAAGATCCAGTCTATTGTAAATTTATTGATTATTCTTTTGGCTCACAACATGGTAGAATGAGCACTGCTGAAGGTTGCTTTTGGACTCACAGAACTCACCAAAATTTTTTTGGCCTGCCATTTAACAATTAGGTTCCATTATATTTTTTTCCATCTCTATTCTTTTCCACACCTGTCCTTTTAAGGAATGGCTGCCAGAAGATGTCTTTTTAAAAGTATAGTTTGGCATCTGTCACAATTTAATGCAGTTAAATTCTGTGCATAATTAGGAGACAATTATAATATTGCATAAAGGCCACGAGGGCCTACACAGAACCGTCCTGTAGAAATTCCATATTGGAATGAAAATAATTGATGTTGAAAAATTAAATTTAAAGGTGCAGTTTTGCCTGCTTATTTGATAGAATTGTTAGCTTTGCCCGCCATCTCATGGAAGGCTGAAGCAATATTGTATTACTCTCTTCTGTATGCTAATAGGAGCAATATTTGCATAAATTAAAATTGTAACAATTACTTCCATTTTCTGGGACCTACACTACCAGCTGGATTTCCACCTATAATCATAACTTTATTTTTCAAATTAATTATTTGACTCACTATCTATCTATCTATATCCATCTATCTGTCTATCTTAATCAAGTCCAACCTTTCTCTTTAGAGGACTTTTACTCCTCCAAATGGCAAATTATCCAAGTAGTCTGGGGACTTAACGTGGTTCAAAGTAGTTGGGGGTGGTTTCATCAGTCAGGGTTCAAAGAGAAAAACAGAAACACTGGGAGTGATATGCATATAACAGGTGACTTATAATAGGGACCTGATAATATGTAATTGTGGGAGCTGGTTAAGCAGTCTTCATAAGGCTTTTTTTTTTTTTGGTCTTTGCTTTAGGCGCTGGAGCCCGAAGTCAGCATGGCATTCAGGAAGGAGAGATGGATGTGAAGTGGGGAAAGCAAGGATAGACTGGAAGCCATGAGGAATAGCTTGGAACCCACAAGGACAGACTGGAACTCGTGTTGATCTTTCACTGCCCCCAAACCTCCAACTTCGATGACATGAGTGCCCTGCAGGAGAAGTGGGCACTCTTTTTTATGGAGCTGGTGAAGCTGAAGGAAGATATGAGGGGACGTTGGTGCAGCTGTGGGCCTGGCTGCTGCTTCACACTAAGGTAAGCCAGATCAGTAATAATGTGCCCCTGACCCTACTTTCTGAGCACAAAACAAATAAGGCTACTATTTTACCTTTGGCTTCCAAATCTCTCTCCAAATGCCTCTTATAGCACAAGCAATCTCAGAACCATGCAGGGGAATCTGAAGAAGGTTTTAGTTCACAGTACAAAATCCCCACAGAGGTAAACCTGCTGCCAAACAGTAGGTGAAAAAAGAACTGGATAATTAATCTGCTCTTGCCGTTGTTCTCACTGCCACTCAGTGTCACCAGAAATTCCAAGTGTTTTTTTCAATGTTTTGTTGATGTTATTGCTAGTATACATCCCACCCAATTGGGCAGGGTTGCCCCAAACTTGGGATTCTAGTTCATAACTCTATTCTGTTTATGTCTTGTTTTAAACCACAGTGCTTGGTTCAAAGTCACTGGGTTCTTTTGAGACTTTTAAGGTCCTTTCCTGACAGCAGACCTTGGTAGGGGCGGCCACAGGCCCCCAGATCCCCAGGCAGTTGTCCCTAACTTTCAATCTCAGTAGGAACTTGGGTCAAGTTATTTTCCATTCCCAAATCTAATCTCATTATGTAAATTTCTCAACCTGCTTTCAAGGGGCCAGCAATAATATCCATTTTAAGGAGTATTATCGAAGAAAAGCCTTGGTCAGGCCATAGAATGTTTTATTACATGCTTCTTTCCCAGCAAATATCTGCAAAGAAGGGTGTGTTATACTTCACAGGGGTGTTGGAGGAAAGGCAAGCCTCTGCATTCACTTATACAAATAGCAGGTGTAAAACAAAAATTATATTACTACTGAACAGTAATTGGACATCCAGTGCCCAAAACTTACATTAAATAAGGCTTAAAACAAGACATTTTTAATAGCAACTTAACCTTTTATAAACAGTCGAAGAAAGTTTTAAGCAATGCGTGGATGTCTAATGGGATATTTCTTCCAATGCTATCAAAGGTATCTGTAAGTATAAAAAAACTCATTATTGTAACACTGTCATTATTAAAGTTAGCTTAAACATATATTTTCAAATATTAGGAATTCTTATATTCCTGGCTAGTATCTTATAGGAGATGGTAGTCCCAAGGGGACTTTTTGGAAGGTAATCCTGTGGGAGTTCTCAAGCCATGAAAATTCAAGAGAATTGAGAGTGCAGAGTATAAAATGTCATGTGATTAAATTTAATTCCTCCCACCCTCCTGTGCTCAAATTAATCAGTATTAACATACAGATTCAGAAAATGTGGACAACCCAAGTTATTTTTTCTAGAAGGATGAATTATCTTGTTAGGAATTTATCTACCCACCTCTCTCCTTTTCCTTTTCTGTGAGAGAGAATGAGGGTGTGTGTGCATGTGCGTGTGTGTGTGTATGGCCAAGTGCCAGTATTCAATGAACAAGACCATGGTTTGTTTTATTTTACTTTACTTTTAAAGAATAAACACATTTCTGAAACTTTCAACTCAATTGAAGAACTTACTTTTTATAATGCACTGCTAAAGATGAAAAAAAGTGATCATTTTCAGAGTGTCAGAAATGAGAATATAGATTCAATAAGGCTATTAATTTTTCCACCAGAATTAGGAACATTTAGAAGTCAACCATAAGAGAACAAAGGAAAAGAAGCATAGATAAATTACTTATGTATTCCTATAGATATAAGGGGTAAAGAGAGAGGAGTAAAGAAACCAAGTGAGGGAGGAAGAATGTAAAGAAGGGAGGAAGGCAGAGGAAGGAGATGGAAGAGGCAGTTTCTATTGTTAAAAATAGATAAAAGACAAAAAGCAAATCTAGTAAACTAAATCTTAAAGTCCAGCCTTCTGAGGTGATGCCTAGCTGGAGCTGGAGTATGAGGCCTTCAGGACGGCAGGCACTGCACAGGGTCTTGGTTCTCTTCCTCCTCCTGGTTCGCTTCCTCCTCCGACATATCTGAGGGACTGGAAGACTCATCCGACTCTGCATCCATAACCCCAGCTCCAGGAGCTCCCCAGTGCAACTGATGACCTCTCTGTGTCAGGTGACGCATTAGAACCAAAGCAGGTGGTTGTCAAACAGGTCAGTGTGGTGCAGGCTGCCTTCATCTCGTTCCTGCTTGTTCCTCTTAATCACATTCTTTAAGCCGATAAAGCCAGTGGTAACTTTAGCTGTGGGTGCCCAGATCTTAGCATCGTGGTCTAGGCCACTGGTCGCCATCACAGGTAGGTAAGGATGGGGTTCAAGACAGTTAATGGTCCCTCCTTTATCCCCCTCCATGAACTGAACAATCTGGCAGGATGATTTCTCCCAGAGGAAGATGTGCCCACAATCACTGCTGCTCACGACAAACTCACTTCTGGGGCCATAGAAATTGACACCTTTGACTGTGGCATTATTTCTGTGCCCCTTGTATCTTTTAATATACTGGGCTCCATCACAGTGAGAAGAGTTGAAGAGGTAAATATCTTCATCATTGTAACTGGCCAGGAGCTCTGTGCCATCGTGACTGTACACAAAGCAGGTGATATTTGCTTTAGAATCACAGTTGACCAGGTGATGAGGACAGAATTTCTTGAGTACTCCATTATTCTCATTCTCATCAATTTTCCTCTGGTCATAAATTCTTACAAACTGATCTTGTCCACCCACTGCAAACTGGTAAGTATTGGCAGGATTCACATAGATTGTATACAGCCCCATTTTCTTCTCCTTCTCTTTTGTTACCACCACTTTTGAAGCTGGCAGGCCTTGTCTGAGGTCAATGGAGAAGACAACTGCATCTTCACCTTAAGTTAGGAACTTAAAAGAGGAGTCATGCTCCAGAGCCAACTTGTGGGAGTCTCCCCTGTGCTGGGCCACACGCTTAGTATTCTTGCAGTGTCGTGTAGCAGATAGCTCTGCTATGCGTATCTGCTCATCACAGGCACACATGGCCAGGGTGGAATCACCACAGTTGGGAAGGAACTTGGCCTGAAAAACTATTTCTGTGGCCACTCTCAAAGTCCAGTACTGGCTGCTGACGCACCCAGTCCCACAATATCACTCTAAGGTCATCACTGCTAGTGGCCAGCCAGGTGCCACGCTGGTTAAAGTGCACGGTATTTACACAACCATTATGGCCTTCAAGCTCATACTGCAAGTGGAAACGCTGCACTAAGACTCTTGCCCCACAGGCCTGATATACATAACTCGGGCACTTGAACCCGGCTGCCATTTTCGAAGAGCATTAAGGACTTGCCAGCGAGGGTGGGGGAGGACAGATGTCTCTGAAGACACCCAATCCTCCAGGGCCCGATCCTCGGCTGATAAATACTGATCAGGGTTAGCCTCATTGCACTGTACCTAAGGCTGCTCTTCTTCTGCCGATTTTCCTCCTCTTCTTCCTCTCCTAGCTCTTCTTCTAAGCAGTAATGGGACTGGTTTCTATCACTGGTTAAGAAATGTTCGGCGTCTTATGTGCTTTCGAAGTCAATGTCTTCTCTTGAACTTTCCATGGCTGTGCTTTGACTTTCTTAACTGGCGTGGCTGGGAGTACCCCCATCGCCAGTACCGTCACCATTTCTGGTCAAGCTCATTTCAGCGTCTGAGCAGGCCTCCCTCCCTGCCTCCGCTCCAGAACGCTCCTCAGAGGGATGGGACAGGCTTCTGTTCTCTAAGTCTGGTAGGCCATCTGTGCTGCTCACGTTGTCAGACATCTTTAATGATAAGTGCTCTAGTCAGTCTGGAGTGAGTAAAAGTCGTAGAAGCCTGAGGAAGGGAGTAGGCCCGCCCCGGGGTGAGACAGGCCGGCAGCGAAAAAGGTAGGCCTAGCGCCAAGACTCCAACCAAGGAGGCCAAAGGGGAGGGGCAATTTCTGGTTGAGGCAGTTGCAAGTATGGGAGCTGGTGAGGTTCAAAAGACTTCGTCCCATCTCGAGTCTCGCAGTATTTCGAGACTGCTTAGAGTTTTCCAGAACCTGGAGAGTTCGACCCCAAGCCATTTGACATTGCTGCTGTGCATACCGTTCTATTGAAGACTGAAACATACTGTGCTTTGGAAAACATTCTTATTAGAGATCCATCAGCAAAAGTGATCCTCCTTAGGCAAAACAGTTACCATAAGACTCTCAGTGCTTTGCTTGAACATAACGTACAGTATGAAATGAAGAAATAGGCAAAAGCAACGAAAGATTGCTAAGGTCCCCAAGCTAGTGAGTTCCTGACGTACAAGAAATATCTTCAGCAAATCAAGCAGCTTGAGGGAAACCTTGAGAGCTCTAATTGGTAGAAATGGCATAGGGTTGACATAAAATACACGATGACTAGTTCATTACATTTTAGATTAAAAAATGAATACTTTTTTTAGTATGAGTAGATCCCAAATATTGAATTAGACATACTTCTACTAAAAAAATTCATTATTTATCTGAAATGCAAGTTTAACTGTGTCGTGTATTTTTATTTGTTATATCTGGCAGACTTTCTTAGTGAGAAGAGTAATTTATTCCTTCAGTGAAATCAAAGCCGAAATCAACTGGTCAATTTAAAGTAGACATTGAAATGAGTAACTGCTTCACCAATTTGAGATAGAAGCACAGCGTTTTTTTCTCTTTCCAGCAGAGATTCTATATATTTATTTGGAGTTAATTCAATTTAAGACACTTAAGGAACACCAACACAATTTTATGAAAAAAAATCTGTGATGTTATAGAACTATCAAAATATTTTAAATATCTCCCAAAATATGTCAGAGGCTTTTTGGGGGCTTTTAGGGGAAAAAGGCAGCTCTTTTAGAGGCAGTTAATTGGCATTGCTGTACTAACTTCAGAGTTTCTCCAAATGAATTATCTAAGATGATGTCAGTAAATGTTTGAAGGGCTACAGTAAACTGCTGACTAAAAATGCCGGAATGAGGAAAACAAGATTTCCCTCAGAGTAATTGCAAGATCAATGTAAAATCGATTAAACATAGAAGCATAAAATCTTCTAAAGAGAGAGAATGGTTCCAAGGCTAATAGTAGTGGTAAGACACATAAAAGAATATTCATAGCAATTTGTAAAGAGTAGCACAGCAACCTGAAAACCACCTGAGAGACCATCAAGAGTAGCATGGATAAGTAGACTAGCATACATTTCTATAATGGAATAATGTGAAAAGGTGAGGACTAATGAATTAAAACTAAATACATCAGCATGGATGGATCTTAAAAACACGATGATGAGTCAAAACACAAGTGACAGAACAATGGTTAATAATTTCATTTTCATACCTATCTTTATAATTTTCATATGTAATAAGACTATTTTAAAAGGCAAGAAAACAATTGACTCACAATTCAGGATAATGATTACTTATGGAGGAAAGAAGGAAGTTAAAATCTGGTAGAGAGGAAGCTCCAATAATTCTTGGTAATATTTATAGCTTACTGTAGATATAGGTATGTTGTTATTCTTTTAATTATTTATTGCCTGGCTTACACATTTGTGTATCCTTTTCTATGTATTATATATATTGCATAGTAGTTTTTTTTAAAGAGATAATGTTCATTAACAAGGGGTCTTGCTCGGCCGTGGAGTTCAAAAACAGGAAAACCAGAGCATCAAACCCTAGTATGCCCATCCTGGCATTGTCCAAGAGAAGAAGCCTTATTAATTGGCTTTGGAAATGTCTCATTGCAAGGAACAGTTCCATTGTTAGAGGTTCAGTCAGGTTATTTCAATCTGATGCTATTGTATTAGTTTGACTTTTTTCTACATGCTCATTAAGCAAACTTTGGCTATGAATTAGCTTTTCATTTAAATTTTCATTTAAGTTTGCTTTGAATTAATCCATTTGGTATATTTCCATTCCCATTCATTCATTTATTCACCACAAATTTATTTAGCACTTCTATGCACCGTGTACTGTTCTAGGTCCTGACAATACAGTGGTGAATAAAAGTGTTAATCCCTTCACTCATGGAGTTTATAATACAGTGGAAAAAAGAGACAATAGACAAGTCAATATAGAGATAGAGCATATGAGGCAGTGGTGAAATGTAGAAAGAGCAATAAATGTGTGGAGAGAAATAAAGGTGTGTAAGTAGGTATAGACTGGAGGTTGTTATTTTAGATAGTGCATTCAGGAAAGGTCTCCTTTATAGGGTGACATTTAAGTAGAGGGCTGAATGAAAAGAGAAATGCAGCATGCAAATACCTAGGATAAGAACATTCCTTATACAGTGACATTGAGTGCAAATGCTCTAAAATTGTAGGACAATATGAGTGTTCATGGAACTTCAGGGAGGCCACTATGTCTGAAACAATGCAAGTAAACACTAGGGAGAGTGTCAGGCAATGGGATTGAAAGAAACAAAGGCCAATTAAACAGAGCCTTGTTATCCATAATAAATAATTTTAATTTTTATTTCATTCTATGTGTACTGGAAAGCCTTTAGAAGCTTGTGAACATGGCAATTGCATTATCTGACTTGCTTTTTAAAAAGATGATACTGGCTGCTATGTGGAGAATAGAATGGGGTAGCAAGAGAGAGCAGAAGTACTAAAATATTGATCTAATCCAGGTGAGAAATTAAGGTGGCTTAACCTAAGATGAGGCTAGTGCATGTCGTGAAAACTGGTTAGGTTTGGAATACATTATGAAAGTAGACATTATAGCATTTACTAATGAGTTGAATGTGAGTGTGAAGTGGATTAGTCAAGCTACTAGCAAGAAACACACGTCGCTTGGGCAATTTTAAGCAGTTCAATAGGTGGTTATTTTTGCAAAGGTGAGAGAAGGCTGTAGGGAAATCACAAGGGAACAATCAGGATGTCAAGGATATTATGAACAGGAAGATATTATACCCTTAGGCCTAAAGGTGTGGAGGAGAGAGAGCAGTTATCAAAAAACCTGAGACAGAAAGGGCAGTGTGGAGAGTCTGACTTGACAGGAGCTATCATTGGCCATCCTTCAGAGCACCTGCAGGGCACGAGCCGGGGAAACGTATCCCCCAGATTAATTTTTCTCCCTCTGCTCTCCTGATGGTACTTCCCACTGAGTCATGTGAAGAAGGTAAGATTTTATATCCTGTAATTTTACTGAATTTATTAGTTCTAACAGTGTGTGTGTGTGTGTGTGTGTGTGTGTAGTCTTTAGAAGTTTTCATATACTGTATAAGATCATGTCAGCTGCAAGCAGATAATTTTACTTCTTCCTTTCCAATTTGGATGCCTTTTATTCATTTTTTCTTGCCTAAATTCCCTGTCTAGGAGTTCCAGTACTATGTTGAATAGAAGTGTCAAGAGTGGGCATCCTTGCCTTTTTCCTGATCTTAGAGAAAAAGCTTTCAGTTTTTCACTGTTGAGTGTGATGTCAGCTGTGGAATTTTCATATATATCACCTTTATTATGTTGAGACAAATTCCTTCTATAACTAGTTTGTTAAGAGTTTTTATCATGAAAGGGTATTGAATTTTGTCAAAAGTTTTTTTGCGTCTATTGTGATCATGTGATTTTTATCCTTCATTGTGTTAATATGGTTTATGACATTGATTGATTTGCTTATGTTGAATCATCCTTGCATCCCAGAGATAAATCCCAGATGTTCATGGTGTATGATCCTTTTAATGTGCTGTTGAATTTGGTTTGCTAGCTTTTTGTTGAGGATTTTTGCATCTGTGTTCATCAGGAATATTGGCTTACAGTATTCTTTTCTCGTTGTGTCTTTGTCTGGATTTGGTATCAGGGTAAATAACAATGGAATATTCAAAATGGAAATTAAGAAAACAATCCCATTTACAATAGTATCAAAACAATAAAATACTCAAGAATAAACTTAACCAAGGAGGTATAATGAAAGCCATAGAACATTAAAGAATTTAAAGAAGACACAAATAAATGGAAAGACATCCCATGTTCATGTATTAGAAGACTTAATATTGTTAAAATGTCCATACTACCCAAAATGATCTACAGGTTCAATGAAATTCCTATCAAAATTCCAACAGTCTTTTTTTCAGAGGTGGAAAAGACCAAACCTCAAGTCCATATAAGGAGTTCTAGAGATCTATTTACAACATTGGACCCATAGTTAACAGTACTGTATTTTACACTTGAAGATTGGTCAGGGTAGATTTATGTTGTGTTCTTACTAAAATAAAAACACATAAATAAAAATTTTTTTTAATTAAAGTTAAAAAAAGAAAGGAGGAGAATAAATCTGGATGAGCAAATATAAGCTACCTGGTCCCTGGAGGGTAAATACGAATCAATGATAGCTCCTAAGTGTTTTCTAGGAACAGTGAGTGAATGGTGGTGAAATTTACTAAAATGAGGGCTAGGTACGGCGATGGAGGAATCAAGAGTTCTGTTTTATTTATATCAAGTATAAAAATGCACACTTAACATTAGGAAAATAGAAATATTGAGTTGACAATTGGATACAGATGTCTGGAGTTTATAGGAGAGATTATAAATATAAATTTGGAAGTCATTAGCCACTGAGAACAAAGTATATCACTTAGGGAGTGAGTACACAGTGAGAAGAGCAAAGATCTGAGGATTGGGTACTGGAACACTCAAATATTTATTTTAGTAAGAAAAGGCAAATCCAACTATATGGAGCAGAAAGAGTGGCCAGTTATGTAGGAGAAAAACATGAGAACATGAAGAAAGTGTAGAAACTATTTTACAAAGGAAGCATTGATCAACTGTGCCAAATACTGCTAAGAGGTTAAGATAAGGCCTGAGAACTGAGCATTGTATTTGGTAACAGGAAGGTAACAAGTCACTTGTGACTTGTTACCTTCCTGTTACCATACATTACCACGATGTTATATGCTAGTGACAATGATTTAGTAGTAAGGGTGAAAACTGATAATGCAGTGAAGATAGGAGAAGCTTTAGGAGGAAAGCCTTAAATAGGGGAGAGGGAATAGGATTCAATGCACAGATAGAGGAACTGTAACAGGAGGGGAGACAAAATATTTAGTACAGAGGCAAGTAGGTTGTTAGATCTGGTGGTGGAAGAATGAGCACACTCTTGTAGTTGCTTCCATTCTCCCAGTGAATAAAGAAGGAAGGATATCAGCTATGAATGAGGGAGATTAAAGCTGTGCTGGATCTTTGAGGCAAAAAACTTGTGAAATAGTCAACTCAGAAAATGGGAGAATGAGTCCAACAGGGATATGGAGAATAGTTGCCTGGAAGAAGAGAGGGTCCACTTGTGGTTTCATACCCTAAAGGTAAATAAGATAGCATGATTATTGTTTTTCTCTAACTATTTTAGACACTTGAGGACAGAAGTAGAGTAGGCAAATACCTGGATTCAACTAAATTCTGAATTTTTTGCTGGTTGAGGATGATGGAGAGTTGGGGGGCAAGGGAGCTTAGATTCTACATAATGAAATTATTATAATAATGAACCTTGAAATTTAACTATAAAAAAGACAATTGAGGGACTTCCCTAGTGGTCCAGTGGGTAAGACTCCATGTTCCCAGTGCAGGGGGCCCGGGTTCATTCCCTGGTCGGGGAACTAGATCCCGCACACCGCAATAAAAGATCCCGCATGCCGCAACTAAGACCCGGCGCGGCCAAAATAAATAAATAAATAAAATAAGTTAAAAAAAAAAAAAAAAAAGACAATTGAGAACAAGAGGGGGAAGAGGAAAAGGGCAGATTTGATAGGGTCAGCAGATTGGAGGTCCCAGTGGAGTCAACTTTTGATGGGATCAGCAAGTGTGTTCAACCATAGAGGAACTAGAGTTCCCTTTTGCTTCACTACCTTATGGCCTGTAAGTATATATGAAGTTTGGGAGAACAGGGTGACCCAGAGCCCTATAATCTGTACCCAAGCTATTAAAGCAAAAGCAATTTGATTAAAAGATTAAAGTAATTCACTCTAAGACATGGCTGACTGATAAGCTTAATTTTCCCAGAAGCTATTTCCTTAATATAAGAGGAACTTCCTACTCTAGGACAGATATTTTTTAGAAGAAACCTTCCAGAGCCATTTGAATACCCCAGGAAATTACTACAACTACTCTTACCGACCAGCAATGTGGCAGCCTGATTCTGAAAGTGGCAAAGAGGGGCCTTTATCTGGTTGCCTCACTGGGTTTGGGGATGCAGGAGACAGTCATTTCTAAAATGACCCCCGTCACATAATGAGCTTGTCTTGTTTTCTGCCCTCATGGATGTAACACCCCCTTGAGGGAGACAGATTTGTAAACCAGTATCATGAAATGAAGTCTGTACCAAGATTAATAGAGATTTTTCTATGAAGATTTCATAAGATGCTGGCAAAACTTACATTTAAATGTGCTTCATAGATTTTAGAATTACCTATTCAAAATTTTAGGAAGCCCAGAAACTTCAGGATGCCATTTGGAACCAAAGAGAGAAAAAAAAATCTTTATATTCTAGAACAAATTCCATTATAAACAAATAATTAAAATAGCTAAATGTATGCTAATCGATTATTATCAGAGGGTCCTAGAGTGAAAGCAGAGTGACAGGAGAGACTGTTTTGGTGTAGACATAGAGTTTAGATGGGTTTCCAGGAAAGGTATTTGAGCATAACATGGAAGGAAGAACAGCGGAGCAGCACACAGCCACCTCACATGAATTTTCTTCTGGGCCCTTGTGTATGCGTGCTCACATTCCTCTGCCTCATCCTCATTCTGCCTCAGTTCCTTTTCTGTGTGGAATCTGGCAAGGAAGCAGTTGGAGATTAACACATGGTCTGTGACGGGAGGGAAGAGATGGCATGACATATTTTGGGAAATAGAAAGTCTTGGTATGATTGGAGCACAGAGTCAGTGTAAACAACAGGCCAGCCTGTAACTTGGAATGCTTTATTGCAGCAGTTCTTAAACTTTTTGGCCTCAGAACCCCTTTGCATTCTTAAAAATTATTGTGACTCCCAAAGTACTTGTACTTACGTGATTTACATCTACTGATATTTGCCCATACTAGAAATGAGAGCTGAGAAATATTTAACTATTTGTTAATTTACTTATTTCAAACAAGAATAATAAATCCATTACACATTAACATAAATAATATATTTTTATTAAAGGTAATTAATTTTTCCCGACAAAATAAATTTAATGAGAAGATTGGCATTGTTTACAGTATTGCATTTTTTAATTGTCTGGTTTAATAGAAGACATCTGGATTCTCATATCTGCTTCTTCAAGCAATCTGTTGCAATATCACAGGTTATTCAGTGTCTAGAAAACTCGACTGTACATTTGTGAGAGAATGAGGACCAAAAAGGCAAATAACAGTTTAGGATTATCATGAACATAATTTTGACCTTTCAGATCCACTAAAAGGGTCTCAGGGACCCATCCTCACTCCCCATGAGTCCCCATGCGCACTTTGAGAGCTGCTGCTTTCTTATAAAGGCATATAGAGAACAAGTTGGATTTTATCTAGTAGATGATGCATAGAAACAAATAATTTAAGCAAGGATTGGATTTGCATTTAAAATGATTACTCCCAGTGTGGGAAATAAGTTGGATAAAGGCAAGGTTAGATGTTTGGAAACTAATTAAATTTGAATAATTTCTCACATTCTATCTAGTATAGGACTCTTTTACAAACACATGTGTAATACTGGTTATACTTTTTAATGTGTTTATTTTCCTCTACTTAAGAATAAGTTACTTGGAAGTAGGTACTGCTTTTGATTCATCTTTATAACTACAGCTTTTGGTAGAGTATACAGAGTAGGAACCCAGTAAAGATTTGTTAAAAATAAATGAAAGAACTAACTAAATGGCTATCAGACTATTGCAGATAAATGATGATCTAGTCTTCAACTTAAAGGCAGTGGCAACAAAGATGGAGTAGATTCGAGAGATATACTCAATTCACTGTTGACTGACTGGAAATGCTGTTGACCTACTTATTGGATAAGGACTGTGAAAGAAAGATAAGGAACACCATTATTTCTGTCATCTACCTTATGTGACCCTGATTGAGGGAGGATAGGAGATAGAATGGGGTGGGGTTTGAAGGGGTGATTTCTGGTTTCATTTTGAATATGATGAATTGCAGATGCTTGTGGGATTTGGGCCTCTCCTAGCACCTTAAGCGGTTTTAAAGCTACATAATATCTTATTTAATTAAGCCAAGATCACAGTATATTCTAATATTTGTTTTCAATGCTTTAATATTTTAGTATTTGTTTTTAATACTTTTGATGTTTTAGTGTATTTTTAATGTCTTAGTATTTTAATATTTCATCAGAATTCTTGGATTTTTGCTGTCCTAAATTTCCGGTTCTATTCGTGGATGCTGATTTACTGCCAACCAAGTGGGATTAATTTGGCTGTTGCACAGTGGCTTCTTTTCAAATTCACTACTTCTAAATTTCATCCATAATGTGGGAAGTTGAACTACTCCTACAGGTCTGTGAAGGAATCTGCTGACCCCGCATGTGGTAGAAAGCAGGAGACACAGTCTCTGACTTATTCACAGAAACTGATGAGGTCGCTTGTCACCATCCTCCTACTTTACAATCCCCAACTAAGGTTGATGACACATTTAAAAGTATGCCTATCAGCAAGCATGGATTTTTGTAATTCACAGTTCACTAAATAGACATCATGTGATTGAAAATAAAGAAGCATCATGCAAGGAATGTGTTGTGAACAACTTAAAATGAATTCAGAACATAACAAAACAATCTGGCTTCATGTTTTCAAGAGAGTAGCCCCAACAGACAGGGAAGAACACTTAAAACACTAAAGTGATTCAGTTCTCATGTCCTTTATTGCCGCTCATCTTTCCATCTGGCCAGAGTTGCTATTTTATCCAGTACTTTCCTGTTTAGTACCATCCTGCCTTTACATTTTGTTTCCAATCTACTCTGCAAAGCTAATTGTTGCCCTGTCCCAGGAGAATGTGAATAATTTTAAAGTTAGAAAGAGAAGCATCTGCATAGATAGAAAATAGCAGTCATTTCATTATAATTAGTCTATTTGTCTTTCTTTTACTTATGCCAGAAGTGTATCAATATCTTCAAAAAATGAATGACTACCACCTGCCTAAAACCTGAATGAAGCCCCCCAACTCTAATTATTTTCTTTTCTTCAAATTAAAACAAAATCAGGTTGGTGAAAGTGTGAGCTCTTGGTATATATCAGACATTTCTATTGGTTGCATAATTCAGTGAGTTACAGAAAGTGTACCATTCAAAAAAAATATATATATATATAGTTTTGAAAAATAAATTATCTTTGATTTTCATCAATTATTAATTGTGCATTAATAAAGCACATAGTCAACATAGAAAACTGAATATCCATGCGTCTCACTAGAAATATTTATATAATTTAAGTGAATAACAGAACATTACTTCTAAAGATCTGTAAGATGGATATCCATGATAATGTGTGAAATAAAGCTATAAAACTAAAATACAAAAAGATTCTGGTATAATCTAATGGAATTCTTACCCTTCCCCATGATAGAGAATTAAGCACAATAGATTTAAAAGTAATCGAAGGTATATTTTATTAAACATATTATTGGGAGTAGTGCCACTATTTATTTCTCTTCTCATTTACATGCAGAGGGGAATTTCTACTCTTCTCTGTTTTTGGAAAACTTCTGCCTTTACTCCTAATGTGATAATTCAGACTCTGAAACATATGGCAGGCCACATTTCACTGCTGAGCAGACTCACTGCTCACGTGTGACACACCATTTTGCTCTCTTGTCCAAACTTTTGCCTCAATGCTCAGACATGGTGGGCACTCTTGGGCTTCTTCTCAACATACGATAAGTATGTATGGACAGTGATAAGGGCCTGCCTTTAATAGAAATGCTGGCCATCCTTCTTGCTAGTGTTTTCTTTCACCACTGAATCTGTGTGTTAGTTGGACCTGGCATCCTTGTCTACGCACTGTTTGGGTACATAGACTCACTGCTCTGCAGGTCACATCAACTCTGTTTCTCTGTTTTTTTCTTTTCCCTTCCTCCCACCAACCCATCCACTTTCCATGAATATTCAGTTCAAAGATTTAGATTTTGGGTGAGTTAGGAGATACCCACTTCAGCTTCCAACTTTAACCTTGTTTTCTAGTCCAGTCTTTCTGGAGAATGTTGTTATGGGGATCGGGAGAATAGTGGTTATAAAGTGCTTTTAAAATTAATGAATCCATTTAATGGGGAAAAGGGTGAATGGTAGGATTTGGTTGCTTGGATTCAGTTTTATAAAATGCAAAGGAGAGGGCTAGAACACATGATTTCAATGGCCAATTTTAGCCAAACACAAGCTGAAGCTGTGAAGCAACATGGCTGATGTTCCTTCTTTTTTTTTGTTTGTTTTGGCCGTGCCATGTGGCTTGTGAGATCTTAGTTCCCTGACCAGGGATTGAACCCTGGCCCTCGGCAGTGAAAGTGTGGAGTCCTAACCACCGGACCACCAGGGAGTTTCCTGATTTTCTTATATGGTCTCTAAATAAACCCTAACATCAATTTCACAAATAAATAAATAAATAAATAAATAAATAAATAAATAAGATTACAGATGTAGTTTAATATCATATTCTTTGGAAAAAAATGTATTACTTTCCATGGTGACTACTTAGAAAGGTAGTGCTCATTTGGAACAAAGTATTTAGTGAGTTTGTTAAAAATTAGTACATATTGTCATTTATTTTAGTTACACCATTTATATCCCAAGGGGAAGTCATTCAAATAGCATGTGTTCATTACTGAGTGAGCTGTAAAGACAGTTATAACCAAAGAGATCCAGAATAGGGAGGGGTCCCAAAGGTGTGGGCAGTTTGGAAACAACTTGAAAGAGTTGAAAGAAGGAGACTAGTTGAACAACTGGCAAAGGTTAAAAAGCCACAGGATTGAGAATACACAAAGCTTGTTTCTTTTAGAACACGAACAGACACATTTTCATCAGGCTGATGCTTCAATATAAGGAGAGTAATAAAAATCATTTGAAGATGAGATTGTCCAATGTTTGTTAAATATTCTTGAAGCTGTAGAGAGACAATGCACTGTTACTCAACACAAATGTTTTAAGTGCATGATCATGAAACATGATTTTCCTGAGTGATGAAGTCCATTTTCATATGAACAGGGGAATTGTGGTAGGCAGAATAGCCTCTTTCCCCAAACCTGTGAATATTGTTAACTTACATAATGAAAGGGAATTTGCAGATGTGATTAAGTTAAAGATTTTAAGATGGGGAGATTATCCTGGATTATCCAGATGGACCTTGCAAGAGAGAGGCAGGAGGGTCAGAGTCAGAGAAAGAGACACAATGGTGGAAACAGAGGTCAGAGAGATGTGGGGCCATGAGGCAAGGGATGTAGGCGACCTCTAGAAGCTGGAAAAGGAAAATAAACGCTTTGTTCCCTAGGGCCTCCAGAAGGAATGTAGCCTTGCCTACTCATTTTAGGCTTCTGACTTGCAGAACTATAGGATAATAAATCTGTGTTGTTTTAAGCCACTAAACATGTGGTAACTTATTACAGCAGCAATAGGAAACTAATATGGGGATGTGTGTGTATATTAATGTCAGCAAGGCACTTCACAGCATCTTTAAAGTATTTCTGAGCCAAGATGGAGGAGATAAGACAATGCAATGATGTGTGCTGTCAGATTTGAAACTGCCGCAATAGATATGCCCAAAACATGGTTGTTAAAGCCATGGAATCCAGGGTCTGGGTTGGAATCCTGACCCTGTCCTTTTCTAGTTATATAATCTTGGGCAAGCTAGTTGACATTTCTCTGGTTCTGTGACCCTGGATGTAAAGTGGAATTAATTATTGCAACTATCTTAGAGAGAATTGTGTGTTAAAAAATTAATACAGATTGATATTAATTATTTATTTAATATTACATAAATTAACACTTTTGAAATGCTTAGAATGTTTCATGGTACAAAGTGAGCACTATGTAAAGGTTAACTGTCATTATTATTGGTGCCGGCCTAAAGTAAATTCTGTGGTCACAAGGCTCAACGAACACTCTGTACTTGATTTTATGGATTTCAACATTTGTATCAACAACTTGAATAATGGCATTAAAGGCCAGTGACATAATATTGGGAGCTATAAATCTAATGCCAGTCTAAAGCCTATGGAATGAAATATATTTAGGCTCAAAAAAAACAAAGGTTTACGTCCCAAATATTTGCCAGCATTACGATATATTTACTTTAAACATATGAGTATCATGTTGTGATCTGTTACACAGCTTGAATTGCAAATACAGTTAAACAAACTTTAGATTTTCTTAAAAAATAAAATATGCTTTTTCATATATCATAGGACTAAATTATCAGAAAATCCAACATCCCTATTCTTGCCCTAATGACCCCTCACATTCTAATCTGTTAAAAACATATGACTTATGTAGAACTAAATGTTGGCAGATATCATGCGGAAGGAAGGTCAGTCCCAGTCCAACTTATAAACCCAAATAAGGATTATCTGATAAATTCCTTAATGTTTTGTCTTAGCACTGCAACATGAAGACATTTTGACAACTAAAATCTTACAATCTTATAGCTAATCCCTACAAAAGCCACCAGTGAGAATCTTCAAGGGAGGTTGATTCATTCCTACAATACTTAGCTCACCCATGGAGTCCTCTGATTTGGGTACCCGTGGATATACTTCTTAGGACTCAGTATTTTTCATCCTATACCAGCTAGGAGTATAGCACCAAAATTGGTTTAAGAGAGTAATTAATTAAGAGAGAAAAAATTAAAATTAAGAAAAGATCAGTCATTGCTTGCCTAGAGCTGGGGTCATGGGAGAGGAATGAATGAATGCAAAATAGCATAAGGGAAATTTTGAGAGATCATGGAAATAATCTATATCATGACTGCTGTGGTAGTTATATGATTGAATACATTTGCTAAAACTCATCAAACTATACACTTAAAAATGGATGAATTGCGTTTCATATGAATTACACCTCCCTAAAGCCACTTCTTACCATTCTTCTTTATTCCTTCACCCTAGAGAGCCAGACTCCTCATTTTCATCATCCTAAACCTGAAGTGTGCTGTAGAACTCTCTTTCTACGTCCAGGGAGCGTTATATTCCACCTATTTTTAAATTTAGGTTTTAATTTAAATTTAATAAATTGGCCTTTCAATACTTACTAACTCAGATATTTTCTTATTTTGCTCTCTACATAAATGGAAGCATGCTCTTCACACTTTTTTCAAAAAAAAATCACTCAACAAAGTATTTATTGAATGCCTACTAAATGTCAGGCAGTGTTATAGACGCAATAGATAAAAGAGTGAAGAAGATAGATGAAACCCCATGTCCTGATATGTTAATATTAGGTGATATGCTACATAGAAAAATTAAGCAAGAGATGAGGATAGGAGTGCTAGGATAGGTGTTATGTTTTTTGCAAAGTCTGGACAAAAAATAAGACATCATGAAGAATGTATTAAATGAACATAGACTTTAAGAAAGAGAATAAGTAAGGCACATAGAGATATATCTCTATCTATCTATCTATCTATCTATCTATCTATCTATCTATCTATCTACCTATCTATTCCAGGGAAAGCAGCAAGTATGACTTTCCTGAGTAGAAGGGATGCTTGGAATGGTTGAAGAAGAACGGGATCCAGAATGGCTGGAGTGGGAGTGGCCATCTGCAAAAAGGGAAGTGTAGATAGAGATAAGGTCAGGCAGGCAGCAGGTTGTCAGATTATTTAGAACCATATGGCCCATTTGAAAGGTCTGTGGCTTTCCCTTAAACGTGATGGTAAGATTTCTCGGCAAGAAAGCAGACTTTGGAAAAAAAGGCTTACGTGTGAGTTCTTTATTGGGAATGTGCCTCAGGAAGCAGCGGTGAGGAACAGAGGAATCCAAGCAGAGAAGAAGGGAGAGCAAAAAAATATATATATATATTATTGAGCTGGCCACTGCTACAAGTGACTGGTTGCTCCATCCATGGGATCATCTTAAAAACTTTATTAAATGTTTTCAGAGGTCTTTTCTGGGGAGTAAAAGTGGAAAGCTTTTGTCAGCACTCTTTGGTAAAACCTCCCTAAAAGGGTATTAACTCATCTGCATTTCTGTGTTGTGTGTTACTATTGCACGCCATGCGTGGATTTAGTAGAGAAGCCTAAGGCAGGAGGTGTGGGACACGCTGAGTAAGTTTGAAATGAAATGCTAACAGATTACTGCTCCACGAAGTTGGTTGGAGCCCAGGTAAAACTGATCATTGCAATTGTGTTTCTATATGCAAGTGTCGATTTTAATATGAAATATAACAATTATGCCATTGATGATAGCATCAAAAGACACCAAATACCTAGGACTAAATATAACTAAAGATATCCAAAATCTCTACACAGAAATCTATAACTGAATGAAACACTATGAAAAGAGATTTTAAAAGACAGATAACAAATGAAGGCCTATACATGTTCATAGATTGGATGACTCACTTTTGAAAATCTGTAAACTTTCCCAAATCAATGCAATCTATATAAAATTCCCAGCAATGTGTGTATCAGTATGTGTAGGGAGTAAGGGGAATGTGGAAATTGACAATTGGTTCTAAATTTATAAAGAATTCATGTACAGCTAAAGCAACTTTGAAAAAGAACAAAATTGGAGGATTTATACTTATAGATATCAAGTTGATGATTAAGACAGTATGGTGTTGGTACAGAGACAAACAAGTAGATCAATGAAACAACACAAGAAGTCCAGAAGCATACCCACACACATAAGGGTTTTCAAGTTTTGAAAAAGTGATCACTAAACATGTCTTGGAAGAATATCTTCATGAGCTTAAAGGGGAAGATTTTACCAACTATAAAGGAGAAGATCGGCATGTTGGACTATTTTAGAAGCAGGAAATTCTCTTCATTGAAAGACACCATTTTAAGACTTAAAAAGCCAGTGTATTTATAACCCATATAACTGACAAAGCAATGTATCCAGAATACATAAAGAGGATCTCTAAATTAATGAAAAGAGATCGAAAACCCAAGTAAAGAAGGGATGAGATTTTTTAATATCCTTCATAAAAGAGAATATAAAAATAGCTAATAATCCTATGGAAAGATGCACAACCTCATTAGTAACTAGGGAAATTCATATTAAATCTACAATGTAGATGTTCACTAGAATGAATACAATTGAAAAGACTGAAAATGCCCAATATTATTGGCAAGGATACAGGGAAATGGAGCTTTCATATATTCCTTATTAGAGTGTATGTTGATAGAACTACCTTGGAAAATTATTTGGCATTATCTACCAAATTTGTTGATATGCATATCCTCTGATCCAACAATACCACTCTTGAGTATATACCCAACAGAAAGGCACATATATATTTAATAAAACATGTAGGAAAGAAAGTTCATAAAAGTATTATTCATAATATCCCAAACTTGGAAACAACCCAAATGCCACTCAACAATGAAGTGGATAAATGAGTCATCTATTCATACAATGGTATATACAGCAAAGAAAAAGAGAGTGCTACTGCAGAAAGCACCACTGATAAATCTACCAAACACATGGAGCAAAAGAAGCCAGATATAAAAGAATGCATACTATATGATTCTATCTGTAACATGTTCCAAAACAGGCAAATAATCTTTTGCTGGAAGTCAGGATAGTCATTATCTTTTAGGAAAAGGCAAGGGAGTACGATGGAGCCTCTGGAGTGATGAAAATACAGTATTTCTGGGTCTGTGTGCTTTATGTAGATGTGTTCACTCAGTGAATAACTAATGCTGTTCACATAGGATTTGTTTAGTTTTGTATATGTAATACTAAAAATTTAAAATTTTATTTAAAATTATGTACCTACATTAATGTGTTCTTAGAAATACATGAGATGATGTATGTCTCATGACTGTCACCGAGTAGATATATAATGGATATTAGCTAAAGACATAAAGAAAGGGACTACATAATATTTGATCTTAAGTAGGACTGTGAATTAGTCTGGAAAAAGAAAGGGTTGTTAAGAACTGATTCAGATTAAGAGGAGAGTCAGAGGTCATGAGAACTGATAAGAGAGAGAATAATCGCTTAGCTGCCCCTGAGAAAATTTATTATAGAGAGAGGGAATGGAGAGGAATGCCCTAAGGCGAACTGAAACATGATAATAGAGGGTGGCCTCTGGTCTATGTTGTGATATATAAGTTACCAAGCTTTGGTTAGACTGAATAGGGTACACAAGCAGAGGGTAGTGCTATATTGATTTAGATAGTACAAAATCACTAAGATGGGCTGCTAACTCATTCCTCTTGTTCTTTTCAAAGATAACTACATTATTGATGGAAAGGACATTTGCATTTGCAGCATTTTATTTTTTAACAAAGGTTCTCATTTATATTATATATATATATTTACTTTGTTTATCTTATGTATTTACACTTAAAAGATTAACTTATTTCTTATTGTGAGCAATTTTATAATATACTTTAGAATTATTCCTAGATATTTATATATTAACATTAAATTTAGTTCATTTATAATAATTTTAAATTACAAGTTATATTATTCTCTCTGTAAAACTAGCCAGGTGTGTGTGTGTGTGCATGTGTGTCTATTCAGTGGCATTTAAAATGCAGTGTATAATCTTTACTTTTACAATTTCCAACCACATATTGGGCTCATCTAGACCTTTATAAAACATAAAATCTGAAAATAAAAAGTTAAAACATAAATATATTACCTTTTTAAAATGCTACATCTCTAGTTGGTGGGTCAAATTTATTATTTATAATTATTGCAAATAAATCTGTTCTTGGGTGGAGAAAAACAAAATTTTCAATCCTAGCTGCTGTTAACTCTTAGTGTAGTCTCCATTTGACGATTGCTGATCTGAGCCTTTATCTTATTACTTAAAGGTCATTTGAAGTATTTTAGAAGGGGAATGCATCCCTTAGACAGTTTGCACATCCTTTGGAAATGAGCTTAGTATTTGATTTTGTTTTCCTGCGTATTACAAATTTAACTGTCACTAGGGATGAATCTTGAAGGGCTACTGAAAGATTCAGCTGAAGATTCTGACTTGATCCATGAAGTTTGTCTTTTTGGATAGTCTTCCATCCTACAATTAGCATGTGCTACAATTTATTATCATGTCTCTTATTTTTTATTTAATATAGAATTGCAAACATGGAATCTGAATGCAATATTTGATTTGAATCCTGTAACAACATTAATATTTTATTTCTTTTCCTTAATAGTTACTTAGTGTTAAATATGTTTAGATATGCAAGGTATTAATCCATTTTCTCAGAAACAGGGTATATACACTTATTTATTTCCAAGACAGTTTCTTCTGGCTGAAATAATACTTGTTTCTCTCCTATTTTAAAGTGTATGTGAGATGGATTAATTTAAAATAGAAATATACCGAGAATATGCAAGCCAATCAACTGTATTTAGTTAAAAATCAGGCAACTCTCTATCATGTTAATAAGCGTGAATATAGTTGTGTTATTTGGAGAATCCATTGTGTAGCAGTGAAGAACTCAACACGCTTACATTTTTTGTATTTTGAAAAGTTAATTAACAAAATGGGTTTTTATAACCTGCTTTTATGTTGCCTGATGAATTTAATATATTCCAGGAAAGTTAGTAGACAGTAACCCACTGAATTATACTGCAATTACAGCTGGAGTAAAAAAAAATTTTTCCTTGTTCTTCCTAGCAGAAAATTAAACAATTTCTGTATTCCAAACTGTTACAAATTCAGTTTCCCAGTAGTTTATCCCAGTCTTCAGTGACATGTGAAATAAACAAGGAACATTGTTCCTCACAAAGAGGTAGAGGCAATCATTAATAGAACATTTTTGTCTTATATGTGGGAGACATGTAAATCCTGTAATACCAAATTATCCAACAAAATTTTTTCCACATGTAACTATACGATTCAAAATAAAGTAGAAAAATAAATTTAAACTATTATTTAAAGTGTACTTCAAATGTAGAGAGCAGGAAGATACTCCTATTGATCATTTTTAACATTAAAAGATTTTTGAATAGGTAAGATGTGTACTTGATTCAAAAATCAAAAGAATATAAAATACATGTTCAGAAGTCTTCTTACTATCCCAACCCTCCATTCCATTCCACTCCACTTTACTGATAAATATTTTTATTAGATTTTCTTATTTTCTCAGTATTTTATGCAAATATATGCAAATATGAAGATACATTCACTAGCTTCATGTCATAGAAAATAGGTAGCATATACAGTATTTCATCTTTTTTTTTTACTTTAAAGTTTTATTGGATATCACTCTATTTTGCTCATAAAGACTATACTCATTCTTTTTACAGATGCATAATATTCCATTGTATAGATGTAGCCTGGGTTATTTAATCAATTTCCCGTCAACATACACATGGTTTGTTTCCAGTTGTTTACTGTTACACTGCCTTGATGAGTAACCTCATTCATATATCATTTTAGAATGCATTTTTGTAGGACAAATACCCAAAAGTGGATATCATGGGTCAAAGGATAATTGTAGTCATATTTTGGTAAATAATCTCAGTTTCCCTGAATAGGAATTACACCATTTATCACTCTCACCAGCAATGTATTAGAATGTTTTCCCACAGCCTCACCAACCATGTTTTTTAAACAATTTTGGAATATGATAGGTGAGAAAAAGCAACTCTGTAGTGTGTGTTTTCATTTCTTTTACTATAAGTGAAAAATCAGAAAACCATTTTCTTTGTTTAAAGACCATTTGTATTTGTCTTTCTGAGAATTGCCATTTCATGTTCCTTGCTAATTTTTCTATTGAATTGTTTGTCTTATTATCCTTGATTTCTAGAAGATTTTTATATCTTAAGGAGGTTGGTCTTTTGTCTGTGGTACAAACTGTAAAGATGTTTCAGTATTTTTCATTTGTCTTTTGACTTTGCTTATGATTTTTAAAATAATTTAGTAAAATTTCTTATTACTCTTTTTATTTATGCCTTCTGGATTTTGACTCTTTTGTTAGAAAGTACTACTCAACTACAGACTTATAAAAAATGCACCTATATTTACTTCTGATATTTGTGGGGTTTCTTTTTTCCCCACTTAAATCTGTAATCCAATTGGAGTTAATTCTGGTGTATATTGTGAGAGATAGAACTAAAGATTATCTTTTTCCCTCTAAGTGGCTCCCAGTTGTCCAAACAAGATATATTTTAAAAATTCACTTTTGCCAACTGATTTTTTAGATGCCACCTTTATCATATACTAATTTCCATATTTATTCCAGTCTATTTCTGAACTTTTCATCCTATTCCATTGCTTTCTCTATTTATATACAAATATAACGTGGTTTTAATTATTAAGATCTTATGATATACTTTAATTTAATAAGGCTAGTATCCCTTAATTGATTTTTAACAATGTTTTACTATCCATTTTTGCCTACTTCTTTTCCCAAATAAACTTTTAACCATAGTTTCTTAATTTTAGAAAACAAAACAAACATAGCAACAAAACTGTTAGTACTAGAGATTACATTAATTTGTTATTTATAAATGTTATACAAATTCACTTTAAGAGGAATAGACATCTTTTTTTTGTTGAATCTTCCTAGCTAAAGCATGGTATATATTTTTCCATTTGTTCAACTCAATTTCAGTCCTTCAGAAAACGTCTGAGTTTCATTTTAGATTTATTTCTCTATATATTCTTTTTGCTGTTGCTGTTTTAAAGTATGGAGACTTTTTATTTGATTTTTTACATGGATTTTGTTTATGTAGAAGATGTATATTGATTTTTTTTGTCTTTTTTTAACATCTTTATTAGAGTGTAATTGCTTTACAATGGTGCATCAGTTTCTGCTTTATAACAAAGTGAATCAGTTATACATATACATATGTCCCCATATCTCTTCCCTCTTTCATCTCCCTCCCTCCCACCCTCCCTATCCCACCCCTCTAGGTGGTCACAAAGCACCGAGCTGATTTCCCTGTGCTATGCGCCGCTTCCCACTAGCTATCTATTTTACATTTGGGAGTGTATATATGTCCATGCCACTCTCACTTTGTCCCAGCTTACCCTTCCCCCTCCCCATATCCTCAAGTCCATTCTCTAGTAGGTCTGTGTCTTTGTTCCCATCTTGCCCCTAGGTTCTTCATGACCATTTTTTTTTTTTTTAGATTCCATATATATGTGTTAGCATACGGTATTTGTTTTTCTCTTTCTGACTTACTTCACTCTGTATGACAGACTCTAGGTCCATCCACCTCACTACAAGTAACTCAGTTTCATTCCTTTTTATGGCTGAGTAATATTCCATTGTATATATGTGCCACATCTTCTTTATTCATTCATCTGTTGATGGGCACTTAGGTTGCTTCCATGTCCTGGCTATTGTAAATTGAGCTGCAATGAACATTGTGGTACATGACTCTTTTTGAATTGTGGTTTTCTCAGGGTATATGCATCTGTACTCTTAACCATTGAGTTAAAGTGCCTTGATGCTTTATTACTTTTTACAAATTCTACTCCTGATATCAAGAGTAGATCTGACATTAGTTACTTATGACTCCCATTTCCCCCCATATATGTTATTTTCTTAGGAATTATGGAGCATCGTGCCTTGTGGAGGTAAAAATATATTGTTGCCACAGTAAAAGCATATTAAGTCCCCAGTATGCAGGTGAGGAGGTATTTTCAGAAAACTCTGCCTCTACCCAGAAATATATGCCTTTGAAGGTTTTTCTTTTCTATTTTATCTATGTTTTTCTACTTTAAACATGTTTTATAAGGTGGCTGAAGGCTTTTTATCCATGAGACTGAGGTAATATGGCCTCAAACCCAATAGAATCCAGGGCACCAACATTTGCAATTACTTCAAAATTTCGAGGAGTAGGGAAGATGGGCCGGTTGGAAAGCACTTGTCAATATATTCCATCTCTCAGAAAACATGATTTTCTCAACTATCTGCACCCTCACTGCTATGACTTTTGCAACCTCCATAGTTTACAGCACCTTCTGTAATAATGTTGGCTGCCAAAAAAGTACTCCTTCAACAAAATAAATGCTTACTAAATCTTAGTGATCTTGAAATACAGTCATTTTATACAATAGAAATAAACAGTTGCCTACTAAACTGAGCATACATAGAGAAAACTTCTTTGGAATTGAAAACAAATGGCTAGGAAAGGAATTGCTGAGCAGGCTCCTTTGTCTTCTTAGGATATGTAGATTTAGGAAAGAGAAGTGCTAGGCATACTTTAAAACAGTCTCAAGGGGGGAAAAGCAATGGATTAGCATATATTTAGAATCTGCTTTGTACAATAATTCCAACAGCTTGATTTCTTAGACCAATCTATCTTTTTAAATACTTAATGAATAGGTTTATGGGAGAACCCATTAAAAGGCATCATTTTCATTTTCCTTTCTTTCCCTTAGCATAAAATGAATTTGCTTTCCAGGAGAAAACAAACTTGAAAAGTATAGTTTTAACACATTAATTGCATTAAATACCATCACTGGATTACCATCAATGTTTCCCTTTGACTACTCAGGCATTTAATAGTTTTCCAGGCCAGAGATGGCCCAAATCACTGTGTTGTTTCATTGAAATACAAATAAATGTCAATATCAAAGTAGATGTAGATTCCTTTAATCAATTAAAATTAGCATATATGTTAATTAGCATGTGTGAAGCGTATGCCAAAAAAAATCAGCTGATATCAGCTAACATTACATACAGGGGTCACAGGACCCAAGCAAGAAATATGCATGCTCCATCACCATGCCTCAGGATAAACCACTTATCTCCAGCCTTGACTTCTTTTTGAGGTAGGAAGAAAGGGGCATTAATTTTTTAAAACACTTTCTGTAATGATGATGTAAGTCAGAAGTACCTGCCAGTGGCCATGTTTGCCACTAGTTATTCCCTGCTTAACATTGAAACTAATACAGAGGAAATTTGAGCTTAGATGTGGAGAAAAAGGTAGAATGACCTGAAGGTATTCATTTATCATTTTGATAAAGCCATATTCATGATTAACAGCCTTATAGGTAGAGAAAAGACATTTTCAAGGAGAAAATAGTAGTTCTGTTAATGGTAGCAGGGGGTGTGATTGGGGTAGATAAAGCTGAAGATGTTCAATTCAGAGATGAATTTGATAATTAAGGTCAGGTGGATGATTTAACATTTCCTAACATGGGAAAATAGAAACAATCAGAAAAGTTCTATACATGCTTCTACAACCATGATCTTCCATTCTATCCTCATCAAAACCCATATTTCACTTTACATGCTATTAGTATGAATGAATTTTCTCTTTTTTTTAAATTAATTAATTTATTTTTTATTTTTATTTCTTTTTGGCTGCATTGGGTCTTTGTTGCTGCGCACGGGCTTTTTTCTCTAGTTGCGGCGAGTGGGGGCTACTCTTTGTTGTGGTGCGTGGGTTTCTCATTGTGGTGGCTTCTCTTGTTGCGGAGCACGGGCTCTAGAGCGCAGGCTCAGTAGTTGTGGTACACAGGCTTAGTTCCCCCATGGCATGTGGAATCTTCCTAGACCAGGGCTAGAGCCCATGTCCCTTGCATTGGCAGGCAGATTCTTAACCACTGTGCTACCAGGGAAGTCTTCTCTGTTTTTATCAAATGGTAATCTATATACTTGAACACTGGATCCCATCAAGGCTTGCCTACACAAGAACTTAATTTTTTATATTATCCTTTTTTCTCCTGCATGAGGTGCCAGTAAACTATGACCCACAATCCAAATTCTGCCTTTCATCTGTTAGTTAATAAAGTTTTACTGGAACACAGCTATGGCCACTCACATATTATCTATGACTACTTTTGTGCTACAATGACAGAACTTAGTCTCTGTGAAAGAGACCATATGGCCCAGAAAGTCTAAAATATTTAGTATCTGGTTCTTTAGAGAAAATGTTTTCCAACTGATGTCTGACATCCTCAATATTTTTTTCCTCTCGGTTAAATTATTCCAATTAGCAAATAAACATTCTGTAATATTTCTCATTAAAAGTGATACATCTCCTGACTCTCTTTTCCTCCTTCAATTACTGTCCCATTTCTCTACTTCCTTTTACAGAAAATATCCTCAAAAAGCTTGTACATATCCTAATTGTTTCCACTTTTTCTTGTCCATTTTATCTTGAATCCACTGAAGAGTTTGTTTCAACCATTTTATACAAGCTGCTCTTTTAAGGTCATCAGTAATGTACGTGATTCCAGTTTCACTGGCCAATTTTTAGTCCTCATCTTATTTCATTCATTAGCAACCTTTGACATATCTTTTAATCCAATTTTCTTGGAACATTTATTTGATTCTCCTAATACCTTACAGGCCAGTTATTCTATACGCAGTCACCTTTCCTGGTTCCTCCTTATTTTTATGACTCCTCAACTCGGATGTACTCCAAGATTCAGTCCTCAGACCTTTATCTACAATTATTTCCTTCATAATTTCATCCAGGATCATGAATTTAAATACCATATATTCTATGCACTGATGATTCTAAAAATTATATTTCCAACTCAGACTTCTTCCTCCAATTTCAGATACCTATCTAACTGCCTCAGCATATCTCCTTGGATCATAAATAGGCATCTCACTGTTAATTTGTCCAAGACAGAACTCTTTATGCACATCTTCTGATGGCTCCACCTTGCTGAGGCCTATACCTTCACTCAGTTCCAAGTGAATGCAGTCTGCCTTTATAGAAACAGATAATTATCTATTTTAAAGCTTCCACTAGAGGTTTCTGTTTCTAGTATGGAGGCGTAAGAGACTAATATGCTGATCATTCCGTAAACTCAGCTATGAAACTTAGACAAAAAGAAACAAACAAATAAACCAAAATACCTGGAGCCCTGGGAACTGCACAAATACAAACAGATTTGTAAAGGGGAATCAAAACTTGGACCAAATGACCAGTACAGAGTGAATTCCCTGTTTTCTACAGCTTTGTCTGAGGGTAATGCCAGTCATGGCACATTGGAGCAGCTGAAACTCCTATAGTAAATCTGAAGCTTTTCTGGTAGGAGAGTCAGCAAGGAACCCTGGAAAGGAGAGATCCAGAGAAGGGAAACCTTAAATTTTGTGTTTAAATTCAGCCCAAACCTGTAAAACATGCGTGGATAGGGCAAACTAGAAACAGTTTTCACCTAAGGCTAAAAGAATAGAATTGAAACCTGAGCCACTTTTCCCTTCAGCCAGGGCACTTTTCACTTTGGGCCTAGCCAAGTAAACTACCTACTAAAAGAAAAAAAAAAAAACATATCACTACTCTTCAGGGTAATAGAATCTGGAGTGTCCAAAATCTGATATTTGTAATGGCCATGATATAATCCAAAATTATTTGACATATGAAGAGCCAGGAAGTTTAGATCCAACTTTAAAGGAAAAGGCTATCAACAGATGCCAATTCTGAGATGAGCCAAATGATGGAAATATGTTAATTAGATAAATATTCCAAATAAAAGCATATATTATTTGATTGGACAAAAAGCAAGACCCAGCTATACGCTCTTTGTAAGAAATACACCTTAAATATAAATAAAAGATAGATTTTAAATAAATAAAAAGGAAAAGATATGTCATGCAGAGTAAATCTAAGATGCCTGGAACTGTAATATTAATATTAGATAAAATAGGCTTTGAAACAAAGCTTGTTCCCAGAAACAAAAAGGGACATTTCATAAAGATATAATGATCAATTTATCAGGAAGACATAACAGTTATAAATGTGTATGTGCCTAATTACAGAGCCTCAAAATAAATAAAATAAAAATTGAGAACACTAAGGAGAAAAAAAAGATACTTCCATGTAAGGAGATTTTAACTCGTTTTCTCAAAAAAACCCCACAGAATAACTAGCCAAAATTTAGTTAAATCATGGATATTTGGAACAATACTATAAACCACTGTGACTTAATTTATATTTATAGAACACTGTACCAGACTACTGCAGGATATACAATTTTTTTTCAAATGCATATGGTAAATTCACAAAGATAAACCGTATGCTGAGCCATAAAAAGAGCCTCAAAACTTAAGTATATTGAAATCATACAGAGTATATTCTTTAACAACATAATTAAATTAGAAATCAATAAGAAGACATCTAGGTAACCCCCACCACACACACACACACGCACACACGCACGCGCACACACACCCGAAAGAGTGCTAAGAGGAAATTTAATAGCTTAAAACACATTTTTTAGTAAAGAAGTGAGGTCTAAATTCCTTGAACTAAGATTCCATCTCAAGAAAGTAGAAAAACAAGAAAAAGTCAGCCCCAAACCATTAGAAAAATGAAAATAGTAAAGGTGTGTGTAGCAATCAAAAGATTATAAAACATTAAATAATAGAGGTAATAAAGCCAAAATCTGGTTTTGGGGAAAGATGAACAAAATTCACAACTTCTAGCTATACTGATCAAGAATTTAAAAAGATAGGCTGCAAATCACCAGCATCATGAATGGAAAAATGGATATCACTGCAGATCCTACAGACGTTAAAAGAATAATAAGAGAATATCATGAACAACTTTATGCAAACAAATTATAAAACTGAGGTAAAATGGACAAATTTCTTGAAAGATTCAAGCTACCAAACTCAGTCAAGAATACATAGATAACCTGAATAGTGCTATATCTGTGTACTCTTGTATTTGAATTTATAGTTAACAATCTTCCCAGTAAGAAAACTCCAGGCTCTGATGGTTTCATTGTTGAATCATAATGAATATTTAAGAAAGCAATTATACCAATCACAAACCCTTAAAGAAAACAGAGGGTGAGGGAACACTTTCCATACTCATTTTATGAGGCCAGCATTACCTTCATGCCACAGCCACACAACAATATTAGAGGAAAACTATGGCTCAATATCCCTTACAAATTTAGATGCAAAATCCTAAACAGAATATCAGTACATCTAACCCAGCAATATATAAAAAGATAACAAATCATGACTAAATAGGGTTTATCTCCAGAATGTAAGTTTTGTTTACTATTAAGATAATCAATTAATGTAATTCAAAAGCATATTAAGAGAACAAAGGAGAAAATTTCATTTTAAGAGAGGCAGAAAAATTATTTTACAAAGACGAATATCTATTCATGATAAAAATACTCATCAAACTATAAGTAGAAGACTACTTTTTCAATTTGATAAAGGGCATCTATAAAAACTGAAAAACCTGCAGCTAACATCATACTTTTTTATTTTTATTTTTTAATTTTTATTTTATATTGGAGTACAGTTGATTAACAATGTTGTATTAGTTTTAGGTGTACAGCAAAGTGATTCAGCTATACATACACATATATCTATTCTTTTTCAAATTATTTTTCCATTTAGGTTGTTACAGAAAGTTGAGTAGAGTTTCCTGTGCTATACAGTAGGTCCTTGTTGATTATCTATTTTAAATATAGTAGTGTGTAGATGTTAATCCCAAACTCCTAATTTATCCCTCCCCCCCACCTTTCCCCTTTGGTAACCATAAGTTTGTTTTCTAAGTCTGTGGAGTCTGTTTCTGTTTTGTAAATAAGTTTATTTGTATCATTTTTTTTAGATTCCACATATAAGCGATATCATATGATATTTGTCTTTGTCTCACATCACTTAGTATAACAATCTCTAGGTCCATCCATGTTGCTGCAAATGGCATTATTTCATTCTTTTTTATGGCTGAGTAATATTCCATTGTATGTATATACCACATCTTTTTTTTTTATAGTTTTGCAAAGACAATGTGGTTTTACTACTGTTTTCATTTTTTTTAATGTGATGATCCATTTATTTATTTATTTATTTATTTATGGCTGTGTTGGGTCTTCGCTTCTGTGCGAGGGCTTTCTCTAGTTACGGCAAGTGGGGGCCACTCTTCATTGCGGTGCACCGGCCTCTCACTATCGCGGCTTCTCTTGTTGCAGAGCACAAGCTCCAGACGCGCAGGCTCAGTAATTGTGGCTCACGGGCCCAGTTGCTCCGTGGTATGTGGGATCTTCCCAGACCAGGGCTCGAACCCGTGTCCCCTGCATTGGCAGGCAGACTCTCAACCACTGCGCCATCAGGGAAGCCCCACATCTTCTTTATCCATTCATTTGTCGATGAACATTTAGGTTGGTTCCATGTCTTTGCTCTTGTAAATAGTGCTGCTATGAACATAGGGGTGCATGTATTTTTTAAATTATGGTTTTCTACGGATATATGCCCAGTAGCAGGATTGCTGGGTCATATGCTAGTTCTATTTTTAGTTTTTTAAGGAACCTCCATACTGTTCTCCATAGTGGCTGTACCAATTTACATTCCCACTAACAGTGTAGGAAGGTTCCCTTTTCTCCACACCCTCTCCAGCATTTATTGTTTGTAAACTTTTGATGATGGCCATTCTGACTGGTGTCAGGTGATATCTCATTATAGTTTTGATATGCATTTCTGTAATAATTAGTGGCTCACATCATACTTAATGGTGAAAGGATGAGTGCTTTTCCCTAATTCAGAAGTAGAACAGCAACATTCCCTTTCACCACGTGTCTTAATCTTTGTGTTGGAGGCCCTAGCCATAGCAAAGAAATGAGTCATAAAGATGTTAAAGGGAAAAAAAACTGTGCCCATATGCAGATGACATCATTGTTTGATAGAAGAATCCTGAGAAATCTACAAATGACTACTAGAAAACAAGTCAGAGAATTTAGCAAGGTCACAGGATAGAAAGTTAATATACAAAGAACAATAACATTTAAAATATTGCATTTACAATGGTGCCCCAAATCACCATATACTTAGGAATAAATTGAACGAAAGATATGTAAAGCATAACAATTAAAACTAGAGAACACTGACAAGGAAATTAGAGAATAGTTAAATGAATTAAGAAATATACTATGATTCTGGATTGGAAGACTCAAAACAGATAATATACCAATTAGCTCAAATTTATCTATACTCTGTATTCAACAAAATCCCAATAAAAATTCCAGCAGATATTTTTTTGGTAAAAATTGACAACTTGATAGCTAACTTTTAATTGTGGTTAGTAAAGGATAAAAAAAATCAGAATAATTGGTGGACTAGCTTTAAAATTTATGTTACTGGTTTGTTTCAGTTCAACTGTTTTATAGTTTCTGAAAAATATTACAATCCACCAACTCTGCATTTAGTATACAAATTTAACTGAGCACTGAGAACACTTACTGAAAGTATATAGAATATGTGTGCATCTCTTTTTATCACACATTATTGGACATTATTGTCATTTTCTCAACCCAAAAAGCCATCAGGAAACATAAAGATTGTACATATCCAGACCTCTGGGTTTGAGGGGGGGAGGATTGTGTAAATGGTGAAAAAATGCTATACAATACAAATATTAAAGTTGACATAAGTAGATTTGCTTTAGCATTTATTTAATAACTCAACCACTGCATATTTTTTATCACCTCTATTAAGTTCGTTCGGGGCCGTTTCCCTGTCAATCAGACTAGTGCAAAATTGTGACCTCAGTTTATTTTGCTGGAAATTTTTACCTCCAAAGAAGTGCCAGTCAGCTTTTAACTGGGTATTAGGGGTTAGGTCAGGTTAAGAGAATATTGTATATATTTTTTAAAAGAAAATATTTTCAAACTCTTCATAGCACATGCTATGGTGCCCTCAACCCCTTGTGACCCGATAAACTGATAATGGCAGATTAAGCATCCCAATTTAGTTGTGGAAATCTCCTTTTTTGGGATAGTATTAATACTATACTAAAAAAAAAAATGCTACTACTTCTAAAAGATGAGAGGCTTTCCAACTTGACTCTAAATGTCTCCCTGCCATTGTGTTCTTTGTCAGGACTGCCCTATAGAGTCTATTTAAAGAGAGATTAAAGAATCAAACCCACAGATGGTTTCTCAGAAGGATTTGCTATTGCACTTGACAGAAAGTGGCTTATCAATCTTCTGGAGGCCTTTTGTTTAGAAAACTAGTGTTTAGGATGAAAAGTAAAGCAAATCTTGAGGGCCATTTGCTCATAACTTGTCCATGTTTATATGCCTTAAAGTATTTGTTCTTGTTAAACTATATAGATTTTGGCAAACTACACCATTCCTTAAATAGTAACTATGAGGACTAGGTATGATAGAATTAAAACAGAAAGTGGCTTGTTTAGATATCCAGCTGAAATCCTCTTTCATTGAAAAACACAGCTGAACAAAGTGAAGCATCTTGTTCAAGGCCCCACAGCTAGCTAAAGTCAGTCTTGGCTGTATTCTTTCTAGTATGCCACCCAATGCCCTACATTTTAATTTTTGATAGCAATCCTGGTCTACTTATATTGAATTGTAAAAATTTACATTTACATGCAAATTCAAATGTAAATTTTAAAATGTAATATTTGAATCATAGTTCCTGGTACTCTGAAAATAAGCTAGAGAGCTTTATAAATCTTACAAGTAGGCATTAAAATATCTATGTTAATCAGGACATAAATGTTGATTGCTGTCTTAATTATAGAGAGGGTTATAACATTTATAACTGTTATTCACTATGATTACATTATCTGCCAGGCACTATGCTAGACTGTACATATATTTGATCTTGAAAAGTAGGTACTGTTACATACATATTTTAGGTGAGTAAATTGACACTCAAAAAGTCAAAGGGCTTCTCAAGGACACCTACTTATTTAATGACAAAGGACTGATCTCATTTTGGAGCTGTTTGATTTCAAAGCCTAAGCTCTTATGCATTTTGATAACTCCAAAATGCCATTCTCTGTAGCCCATGCCAATAGTGAATCAAAACTATTTTTCTTCTGGTTCAATTTAAAATTTGTTTATATAATTTTGTTTTTTATTGGCAGCTAAAGTTGCTCTGCATAAATTTCTATACATTACTCTAAATCCAACCTGCAAAAATAAATGTAACCTTCATAAAAAGTGATCCTTAGGGCACCCCTTAGTCATCACTTAACTAAACATAGAAAGATCCTTAGAGTTTACCAGATATAAACCAATAATTTTAGAAGGGGAAACTGAGACCTACTAATGTGATCATGAAGCCAATTAAGTTTCAGAAGGGTGTGAGCTCTCAGAGAGCCAGGTATGAAAAGCAAATCAAACTCTTCTGTCTGCTCTGTATGCTGTGCAAACTGGTGTGGTTGAGGTAGGAAAGGAGAAAAAAAAGAGCAATTTACAACACATTAAGTAGGCAGAATTCAACTCTATGAGGTGGTCCTTTCAGAATAAAAATGTCCTACAGTGTAGTTGGAGTGTTATTATACTAGGCATGTTTACATTTCAAGTACAGTCATGTTTCTATTGTCATAATAATGAGAAACAAAGCTGGCATGGGATGCTTAAAACCTCTTAGATACGTGAAAAGAAATAATGTATGTGACCATCTCTAATCTAGTTGATATCTTTGAATACCTGAAAAGTATGTATAGAATATTACTTTAAAATTTGGGTCTGTTTTCTGTTAATTATTCATAGAATTAATAAAGGAAAAAAATATAAATCTTAAGTCTTAGGTAGACAGAAAGATGACCTTTTCAAATAAACTTTCAATGTTAATTTGGCAGAAGCTATTACTTGACATGTTTTAAAAAAACAACAGTGGGCTTCCCTGGTGGTGCAGTGGTTAAGAATGCGCCTGCCAATGCAGGGGACATGGGTTCGAGCCCTGGTCTGGGAAGATCCCACATACCGCAGACCACCTAAGCCAGTGCGCCACAACTACTGAGCCTGCACTCTAGAGCCCATGAGCCACAACTACTGAGCCCACGAGCCACAACTACTGAAGCCCGTGCGCCTAGAGCCCATGCTCTGCAACAAGAGAAGCCACCGCAATGAGAAGCCCGCGCACCGCAACGAAGAGTAGCTCCCGCTCACGTGACGCAACTAGAGAAAGCCTGCACACAGCAACAAAGACCCAATGCAGCCAAAAATAAATAAATAAAATAAATAAATTTATTAAAAAAAAAGAAACAACAGTAACATCATCTTTCAAACATGCATTAATCTTGAATTGTGTACTTGATAAGTAACATTGCTTGTCTGTGATTTATTTAAGAAAGATTAGTTCATAGAAATGTTAATATTTTAAAAGTTTTCAAATAAATGTAAGCATAGTTAAATGGAGATCTTTAAACAAAAATAAGTGAAATTATTAAAAATATAGTGATAAAAGTGTAAAACAGATTTTTATGTGAACAGGAACATAACAAAGGAAAATAATTATTTTAAAAATACATTATTTAACTAGGGCAGAATAGAAAGGAATAGAGGTTATATATCAGGTAGAAATCTAAATGATTCTAATATGAAGACAAGTAAAATAAATGAATATGATGACTATAGTTAATACTGCTGTATAATATATAGGAAAGTTGTTAAGAAAGTCGATCCTAAGAGTTCTCATCACAAGGAGAAAGTTTTTCTTTTCTTTTTATTGTATCCATATGAGATGATGGATGTTAACTAAACCTATTGTGGTAAATCATTTTGCAATATATATAAATCAAACCATCATACTGTACACCTTAAACTTATGCAGTGATGGATGTCAATTATTTCTCAGTAAAATGGGGGAAAAAAGAAAAAAAAAGAAATGAATAATTATGGAGAGATGGCTTTCCTTTATTCCCAACATTTAATTTTTAGTTAATTCAGACACTCACAGACATGCGGTAGTAGCTACACTTGATAAATTTATTGATTTATAGAGCTAAGTTTCTGTAGTTAATTTATTAATGAGTTCCACAGTTTTACTGATGAAACAAAGCATCTGGGAGTTTAATTTCCATATATTTTAAACAGGTTCAAAAAGATCCTCTCAAATATCTGTATTTTTTTTTTAAATGAGGCGATCATCTGACATCAGAAAATTCTAGTAAAATGGTAGGCTCATAATACAAATCACACATGAAATATATCTATCAACGATTTGGTTAAAGTAGTTGTTTCCTACACTGGCACATAAGTTGCATAACAAAATATTGCAGTCTGTGTCTTTTATATTATCCTAGGACCCAACATAGGTTAAGGCAAGGTGTCTCAACCTCAGCACTACTGACACTTAGGGTTGGATAACTCTTTGTTGTTGGAGTCTATCCTGTGCTCTGTAGGATGTTTACCAGCCTGCTAGTGTCTACCCAATAGATGTTGATAGAACACCCCCACCTTCTTCCCAATGTCCTAACAATTGAAAGTGCCTGCAGATACTTGGCAAATGTCCCTTGGAGGACATAATTGCTCCCAGTATAAAATATATCACCAAGGTAAAAAAACTGTTTTCTCTAAGCCTCCGATTCTTCACCGTTTAGAGTCACGGATCCATCTGAGAATCTAACTAACTCTGCTCAGAAAAATTCTGTGTAGAAACAACATTTTCCTTATTACCCTTTGCAGCCATCAATACTCTTTTGTTTAAAATAACTACTCTGGACGATATTTCTAAATAATATATTTTAATGAAAACAAAGAACAAATTGTGAAAATGAGAGAAAATATATATTCTTTAGACACTTCACACATTAAATCCTTTTACAACATTGGTCCCCAACGTTTTTGGCACCAGGAATCGTTTCATGGAAGACAATTTTTCCACGGCGGGGGGAGGGGGGGAGGGGGGAGGGGGTGGGGTTGGTTCAGGCAGTAATGCGATCGATGGGGAGCAGCAGATGAAGTTTCTCTTGCTTGCCTGCCGCTCACCTCCTGCTGTGCGGCCCGGTTCTAAACGGGCCGCAGCCCGGTACCAGTCCGCGGACCGGGGGTTGGGGATCCCTGTTTTACAAAACCCCTTGGTACCTCAAGGATTCATTTTAACTGCCAATCAAGTCCCATTCTGCATGTCTGTCGGTAAGTCAGTCCTGTCTCTCTCACAATACTATGGAAAGTCCAGGTCAGGCTGTTATTTCTTTCCCTTGACATTCATATTAAGTTAAGGTTCAACTTTAAGTATATATCTCTCAAAAACCAGACATCTGAATGTAACACCTCCAGTGACAAGCAATTTTATAGGAAACCTAGGCATGTTCATACAAATAAAGCAAAGAGGAGCACTGTGCTATTTGGAAGGTATTTGGAATAAGTCAGTCCTTAAACTACACCATGCCCTCCCCTTGGAATGATATTCTAAATCAATACTTTTATATTTCCAGCTACTTGCAAAATATCTTCAACTATGTCAGTTATATTAACCGTATCTTCAACAGAAGCACATTACAATCAACATGTTGATAATGGGATTAACACTTCCCCAAATGTCTCTTCTTCTGATAGTCATATTTCCACTAATTACAGTTCCATATTTTAATCTCCTAGGTTTCATATCTAAAAAGAGTATTTCACTTACTTTCTCTCACTATCTACCCTTGTTCACTCTGCTCACATAGTAGCATGGCTTTTAGATTTTGATAATGTGAGTGTGAATTCAATCTCTGCCATTTGTTGGCATGAAAGTTCTGGCACATTATGGACACAGCTTTCTGAACCATTCCTTATTTGTAAAATAAACATAATAGTACCTATATTATAAGCGTGTTTCATGAAAATTCCTTGGATATTCCATTGCCCAATATCTTAATAACATTTATACTTAAAATGAAAACAGGACAAAGAAACAGAAATCAAAGTCTCAGTGAAGATTAGCTATCATTATTTATTCATTTTAAAATATTTTTATTACATATATCTTTCCATTCTGACAATCGGTACTGTAGTCTTGACATATATTAATGATTTATGTATAAATTTAAAACTTTATTTTTTTCCTTAATGAATTGCAATCATATCTATTTTTTTTCCTTCCTGACATGGATTTAAATTCACTCTATAAGTGTTTAGGAAACCTGGAATATCATACCCTTATTTCTCTTAAAACAACTTTCTAGAAATAAAGCAAAAAACACCACATCTATTTAATATAAAAATAATTTATAGTATAAAATCAGATATTTTATGAAGAGCTATAACCTTGTTAGATTCATAAAGTTAATGAATTGCTACAATTTGATTTGGATCTTAAATGTGATATTTTGTTAGCTCTTTTCCTTAATATATTAAATGTCATTCTGATAGAATGATAAATGTGCATATATCTAAAGAAGTTTGAGGTAAATGTGCAAAGAAATACAGAAAAATTGCTTGGCACAGGGAACTGCGTTTTTGTCCTTCATTTAAAAAAATGCTTATTTCAGTGGTACTTGATGACACATGGGAATATTAATAGACGTGAGCCTTTAGGCTCTTAATTTGTAGTTTCCGTCTAGGTCAAGAAAAACTTCAAAGTAGTTATATTTTAGGGATATTAGTTGTTCTAAATAGAATGACTTTTTGTATCAATTCAGTTGAGTTGTAAATAGCTCATATCAGAGAGATTACTAAATGTGCAGGTTCAAGAGAGAAAAAGAGCAAAATTCAGTTTGTTGTGTGATAGCCAGTGAAAAGCAAAATTTAAAAAAATGAGAAAAGAGAGGTGGACAGGGCCAGATGATAGAGGACTTTGCAAGCCATTGTAACAATCTGGCATTTTATTGTGCTTATAGTAAAATACTATTAATTTTTTTTAACTGTGAACAATTTGATGTAATTTTCATGTCAGTAAGATCACCTTACAAAGATCTGGTGGGAGGACCTTGGTGGGCAAGAGTGCCCAAATACTACTGACAATTCTAGTAAGATGAGGACAGAGAATTGAAAAATTGTATCTCTTTCCACACTTCTAAATTTATTTGTCTGAAAAAAATAATTTAAATGTCTATAGTCAAGTCATGCATTCTTCAGATCATCACATGCTCTATAATGTCCCATACATTTTTTGCAAGCCTGATTCACACATTTATGTTACTGGGAGACTACCAATGGCATTTGAACTTGAAATCCGGAAGAATATTCACAGCAGTGAAGACCATTCTATTGCTCATAGCTTGTATGCATCCAAGCTCCTGGCCTCCTCTAATCTATCTTGTTTTATTATTTGGAAAATAATATATGCATGTAAATTTAAAAAATCATATGTAGAAATTTATACCACAGAAGGTTATAATTTAATAATATTAATATTTTAATAATTTTTTCTGTCATAATTTAGTCCCTCCGCCTCTCTCCAGAAGTATCCACTATCAGCAGTGTCTTATGGATCTCCATCCAGAATGTCTCATGCATATATACATATATGTAATTTTTATATGTATATTCCCTTTACTTTTACAAAAATAAAACTATAATAATCAAATTGCTCTGTTTGCTTCTTTGTTTTTACTGAGCAATATATAATTTTTGTTTCTATTTTTAAATTTTTCTTCATAGCACTTATCACTACATTACATTATATGACATACGTTATATATTTGTTTTTCTTTCTAGCACCTGCTTTTCTCAGTACATTGTAACATTCATAAAGGCAGGGACTTGGTCTTGTTCATGGCTACATCACTAGCACCTGGAGCTTAGTTTGAGCTCAAGTATTTGCTGAATGTCCTAACAAATGAATCATTTATATTGTAAGATGTCAGCCCATATTCTGCATCCCATTCTTCTTAATGGTTACATGGCAATCCACTGCACAAGTAACACTAATAATGTAATTATCTTTCAATTGTTGGTCATAAAGTCTATAATGTGGAAACATATTCTTGTACATATATCTTTATGTCCATATGTGAGTACATTTATTGTATATGCATTCTGAGTACATTCATTAGATGAATTCTTAGAAGGAAAATTGTTAAATCAAAGTATGTGTGATTTTAAATTTGATAGATATGGCCAAATCGTACTCATAAAAGGGGGTGCTAACTTAGAATACAGTAAAACAGTGTGTTTTCCCATATCCTTTCTGATCATCAGCATGGGGCCTCAGATGCCAGGAGTAAACTGAACACATCAGACAGTTTAATAAGATATTTCACCTCTTGGAGGTTTGGGTGTATTCATTTATAAGGTAGAGATGGTAATAAAACCTACCTTGAGTGTGGTTTCAAAGAGAGGAACTTGTCTTTGGATTTGAAAACAAATAACCAATGAAAATGAGAAAATGGCCTCCATGTGGTTACTCATCAAATATACTAAGATATTACTATTCTAATGGCAATTTTTTCATTGGCATAATTTGGGACTATACATTTTCCCCCCTGGGAAAAATTATATACATTTAAAATTTCCCCCATGGGAAAAATTATATACATTTAAAATTTTAAAGTGTTCTGACCTGGACTTTTACATAAAAGATGGCTCATAAAAGATTGTTCTAGATTATCCTTTTTTATTGTTAGACAATGGATTTTTGTTTTTGTTTTTTTAGAAGGAAAAGCACTAGGCAATAATAACAGTAGAACAAAAAAAGCTACTGCTTTTTGAGCAGTTATTATTGATGGTCATCATGCTAAATGCTCTCCAAGTATTTATTTTATATTCATAGTTGTCCTTTTAAGTTATGCATTATTTCCACTGTACAAATGAAAAACAAACAAAACAAACTAATGCACAAAAGTTTTAAGTAGCTTATCCAAGGCCACAGACCTAGCCTAGAACTTGAGAACTGTGAGCTCCAGTCCTAGCTTTGCCATTGACTTGTTGAGGTGATTTAAACAATTTAATTTTCTGTGTCTGTATTTCTTGGTCTGAAAAAAGAAAAAGAAAGATCAGGTGGTAATATGCTACCTTGAAGTTCTAGCATTTGTGAAAGTAATTGCTGAAAAAACTTTTCTAAACCTCATCATAATGAGGCCATTCTGCTCTTTATCAATTAGATAATTGACCAGTTATTCTTCATGTGTAATTGAGATCTTTTCTCTATTTCATGTAAGCCCATTTCCATTTATTTGATCCTCTGCAGACAAATCAATAGTCCACTCAAAAACAACACTTAATACATTCTTTTTATGCAATTTTCTGAGTAGGCAAAAACTTTATTTAGCATTTTAATACAACTAGATTTCTCCCTTTCAGTATTTAAAAAAATTCCTGGGCTTCCCTGGTGGTGCAGTGGTTAAGAATCCGCCTGCCAATGCAGGGACACAGGTTCGATCCCTGGTTCAGGAATATCCCACATGCTGCGGAGCAACTAAGCCCCTGCTCCAGAACTACAGAGGCTGCGCTCTAGAGCCCGTGAGCCACAACTAATGAAGCCCGCGTGCCTAGAACCTGTGCTCCACAACAAGAGAAGACACCACAATGAGAAGCCCGCGCACTGCAATGAAGAGTAGCCCCCGCTCGCCACAACTAGAGAAAGCCCGCGTGCAGCAACGAAGACCCAACACAGCCAAAAATAAATAAATAAATTAATTAATTAAAAAAAAATTCTTTGTCATACACTTCAATTTCTTCATATCCTTTATTAAAATAGAGACTCAAATCAAACGTAATACTCTAATAATAGAGTTTTAACTAGGGAACTAAAGCCAAATACCTTTATGAAGGAAGAGTGATTTCTTAACGCTTTAATATCATTGTATTTTTAACATGTTTTTGACTTATGTGAATTTCATTCTTATCATTATATTGCTGATATAGTTTAGAGATGACTCTTTGTTATCTCTTTGATTTAAAAATATTTTTATAGCTAGTGGGAAGCAGCCGCATAGCACAGGGAGATCAGCTCAGTGCTTTGTGACCACCTAGAGGGGTGGGATAGGGAGGGTGGGAGGGAGACACAAGAGGGAGGAGATATGGGGATATATGTATATATAGCTGATTCACTTTGTTATACAGCAGAAACTAACACAATTATACTCCAATAAAGATGTTAAAAAAAAAACTGATGCTGGCATAGCAGGCAACACAATTACTCTTTTGATTTTCAGAATTGTGTGCAACTATAGTAATAAATTTTGTCACAAAATAAAAAAATAAAATAAAAATAAATAAAATAAAAAATTAAAAATAAAAATAAAAATATTTTTAGTATTTGTATCTAGTTTTTTTTCTCTTGCTATCTTCCTTTGAGGTTAGGAATATCTCTGTTTTTTTTATTCATTCGATTTTATTCATTCTTGAGCAAGATTTTCCCCCAAATACGTTTTATTCTAACAATGAGGATGTGGTCAAGAAGTTTATAATTATATTTTATTTCCCTTATATATGTATTTAATATAGTCATAGAATGAAATTGTACTGTTGGACAAAGTCTTGTCATACACAAATTATTTATTTATTTATTTATTTATTTATTTATTTATTTCTTCACCCAAAATTATTGTCAAACTTTTGACATATTTTTTTGGTGTGGTCTTTCCCTAGTGTTCTGCTTACTTAGAAATGGTAGAGGCAATACCAAACTTCTTTATCTAGTCACTTTGTTTTTCCCAACTAGATTAATTTTTACATATTATTTTCAGTTAGAAATTGGAAAACAAAAATTATTTTGATTTATTCATGAGGGATCATTTGCAAAGCATGAAGTTTCTTTATAATGCCCTCAGTAGCAGAGAAAATACCACAACATATAAACTCAGGACACAGTGCTGATGATATATTACATCCTGTTCTAAAACTGGTCAGTTACATTGATTGCAGAGAAGAGTGATCAAAAGGGTCTCATCATAAAAAGGATGTTAAAGTAAGCATGAGTTTGTAATTTAGGAGGAGAAAATTAAAGAGGAATCCAGTTGTTACCTCCCAATACTTTAAGTAGGATTATCAGATGAAAGTTACAATGTTTGTAATTGAGCAGGCCTGCAAATGAGCACTAATCTCATGAGTGAGTGAGCTTTGTATCACTAAAACGCTGAAAGAAAGTCTGTAGAATCAAGTGTAAGGACTCATATTTGTGTAGATGGATATCTTGGACTAGATGACCTATATAATTCTATATATTTAATTCATATCAAAGGTGTGCTACCAGGTAGAACATTGTATTAGGTGGAATCATATGAAATTGATTACCTTTTTCTTCTTTTTTTTAAACATTTTTTACTTACATTAATGATGCATAGTTTCACCTAATATAGTAGGATTTGCTATTAAATTCTGAATGTCCTGCGTGCAGCATATTTATGTCTCTGCCCTTAGGGGTATTTTATTTGCTATCAGTCTCTAGACTAGTCTCTCAACCTTTCTTTTTATTGTCCACCTGTGCACTTCACTCATTTTTGCCATTTTAACTGGGCATAAGCCAGTCTTTGCAATCCAAGTCTGCAACTATTTATTGAGTTCAAAGATATGGAAAATTCTTCTTTAGCCTCTTCTGATGTTAAAAGATGCTGGGATAAGACTGGAAGTATCTGATGCGTCTCAGATGATGAGATTCTGCGGTTCTGATGCTCAGAAAACTGCTCTCCTTCCCATGCTGCTTCCCCTTTTTTTCCTAATGACAACCATGCAGATCCTACCTGTGGTCACATTTGCTATCACTTCTCTTTTGGTTCCAGAGATCATTAGCTCTTTGAAGTAGAGATAATGCCATTGTCTTATTTTTATCTCTCTCACTACCTGTTACAGAGCAGGTATTCCATAAAAAGGTCATACAAAGAAGGCAAAGAACAACTCTGATATTCTTAGTGTTGCCACCTGGAGGAGATACTTCAGTAAGACAGTGCGCTCTCTACTGTAGGTGTGTCTTAAGGTACACATAGATCCTGAGATGAGGATGTTTGTTAAAATAATTTAAGGAAGTGCTCCCAGGGGTGTCCTGTAAGAGATAGTGGAAGCCAAGGAAGGGTGCAATCTAGGGTGAAAGTCCCTCAGATGGTAGCTTTAGCCTGATCCTGCTGAGGAACTCTGGAGATTATCCCAGGCAAGGGAGCTGCACTTTCATACCACTACACTGTTCAGTCATTGGTTAAGGGCCACCCTAGGGGGTGGGCACATTAACTCCCAGATGCTTCAAAATCTTTGCACCTGTGGGCAAAAGCAGCTCCAGTAGCTTGAGCACAGAAGAGCTGTGTGTTGGCACTGGTGCTTGGTAGGAAAAAGGAAATGGATGGTGCAAAACAAAAAAAAATGGTAAAAAGAGATTTGAGGGAATCCGGTTGGAGCAGGAAGAGTAACAGCCACAGGGTATCTATAAGCTGGCTATTGGGAGGGCTCTGTTGCTACTGCATATGCTGATGTTTGTAGAAACCTAATTAGGAAAGTGCAACTAAAACTAAAGTCATAGTGAACAAATGCTCTTCACTTCCCTAAACTGGTTGGCTGGAGGCTTCGAATCCCACAGTTGCCGCACACCACTTCATGCATGCTGAATGAATGATCTGGAGCACAGTGGTGGAGAGCAGGGACTGACAGTGGAAAGGTCATTTGAAGTTCTCAGCACCTGCTACTGGCAAATCAACACAGATAACGTCAATTACTTTTCCTTTTCTTGCGTGGCACAAAAAGAAAAGTTTCCAGTATAAAATCAAAATCTTGGTAAGCCATGCTTAAAACTAGGAGGAAAAAATATTACAGAAGGACTCAATCCTCAGCTACTAATTAGTCCAATTTAAAGACCTTAGCTTCAAAGAAGTCTCATATGTGATTATAATGATCTTTGGACAAACTCTTATATGTTATGTGTGAGATGGGTCTCATTGTAATAGCTGCCAGTTCCTGGAGACTAAAGCTTTAAAGGTTTGTTCAAACAGAGCAGTGACCCAACTAAGAACCTCTCATTCAGTATCTTGTGGCTTTAACAGGAACTATTAAATATGTCAGGAAGACAAAGAGTCAATATAAAGTACATAAAACTTTACAGGATTTTTTTCTTGAGAAATACAGTCTTCTTCCTTTAAATAAAGCACTCTGGGAAGACTCTTGGCAGCTTCAACAACATATAAAAATACTCATTTTGCCAACATTGTGAACTTAAGTTGACCTGAATCACAATGACCCATAATCTTTTGTCATATGGAAATTCAATCGCTATTACAAACAATATAATAACATTACATAAATTAACTTTATTGGTAAATACGAGATGTTTACTCATTAAATAAAGACAGAAAAACCTTTCAAGAAGATTTAAACCTCATATAAAATAAGTTACTCTAAAGTAGAAGGCAATAATCCATCCTTATTGGACACTCTTTAAAACAAATTTTTGTATTTTGCTTTCTCATGTATCCTTTTCAGTACTGGTCTTTCTCTTCCCTAATTTCATAGGAAATCCCTATATTCGGAGACAATTCTTAGAATGCATTTATTAAATATACCAGAAGTTTGACCTTAATAAAATATTTTTAAGTGTCTGATAAGTCTTACTTAAATATTAAAACCAAAAAAAATGTGATGCGGTTTTGTTCTGGTATTCTATGACCAGAAATAATTTTTTTTATTTCTACAATATGTCAGTTATATAGTAAAATTAATTCTGTGGTATAAGCATAGACTCTAGGAACTTCAAATTAGAAAGTATGTAGTATCTGAGCAATCATATAGTTTAGACCACTTATCTTACAGTTAAGAAACCTAGGATCAAGAAAGGTTCAGAGTAAAGGCTTAAAATGTGAACTATTTCTGAAAGATATTTCAATAGCAAAGTGTTCAAAGAATTGATATACCATTTCAGCTATGACTATATAACTTTAACTCAATCACATAAAGTAAATATACAGCTTGTTTTAATAAAATGAATTGCTACTGACTGATATATTTTTACGTGATGAAAGGTTGTACAGTAAATGATTGATCTGATTGAAATTAATGTACTGAAAAAAAATTTTTTTGCTTCAGTTTGCTTTAGTTAATGGGATTTAACTTTTTAAACCCAAAATATTTATTAAAGGACTTTAACAGATGAATTCCTAATTTTACTGAGGTAAGCATGACAACCTAGAGGTTCTAGAATTATGCCTATACGGTAGCCACTAGCCACATGTGACTATTAAGCACTTGAGATATGGCTGGACTAATGGGATTTAATTTTAGAGTGGATCTCCCAAAGAACATGATGCCATTCAGGGTGGTGCAGCTCTAATGACCTGGTTATCTTGTCACCCATTCAGGAGAAGAGACCTAGTGTTTCACAATCTAGGGATACATTATGCAAGGACTATTTGCTGTCTCTACTCCTACTTACCGTATCTGCTTTTGCCACTACTCTACCCTCTTTCTACTCTTACCTTTATTGCAAGGTCTATAGTGACTCACTGCTTCTGCTAACTGACATGTGTGTATGAGTGTGTGTGCACAGGTGCGTGTACATGGGTGTATTTCTTCCTTTGCTATAAACAGCTATATCACTCCCATTCAACCTTATCCAAACAAAGGATTCCTTTATTCACTGCTGAGTACAAGAGCTCCTCCATTAGCCCAACTCAGGGGCACTAACCAATCTATATATATTTACTTGTAAGACAGGACCCCATCTTTGGGTAATAAACTTTGGTCAGAGAAGCTGTTGCTTTTCCTCCAGCAATATCTTGGGTCTAACCTTTAGCAAAGCCATCCCTTACTAACCTCACCTCCCCGCGATGTGTTTCTAGATGAACAAGGAGAATGCAGATATAATCTTCTGGTTCCAGCTATTCAAACACATAAAACTGACTAAATCAAGTTTATTTTCATAGATAAAGAGTTTTCAAATGTATTAACAACTCAAAATATATTTCGTCTTGCTTGACAATGCCTAGCATTCCTTCATTATTGGACACAGATTTTCACTTTACAATTGAAAGCATTAAAGTACCAATTCTTGGCTGAGAAGGGAGGTCAATTAACCAATTGCTCAACTACTCTAAATGCTTGAATATTGATACTTCCCTGTTTCAGAGAGGAATTGGACACTAGGAATTGGTTGGGAAAAAAAATAGAAAAGGGAGTAGATAGCTTGTGATGTGTAGGAAAAAATGTTGAAAAGAAACACCAAGAATCAGTGAATACAAGGTCCAGTATTTAAGAGACTTTTTTCATTATTATTTACCTCTAACTTTATGCAAAAGGAGAGAAATGATTTTCTGAATGTTAGTGGTTTTCCTCATGCACATTCATACTCATGCTTACTTTAACACTATTATTAAGACCCTGCATGACTGTTGACAGTAGTCGATGTGTTTTGTGAAGTTTATTTTTTCTAACTCAACCACATTCATTGTAGAACAGTCTTATTATCTTGGGATTTGCAGGGCAGGAGCAAACTTTCACAATCTTGCCATAGAATTATATCCACTCCTAGACTCTGTGCCACTGTTTAGTCCATAGGGACCCTGACTAACACATGCTTGTGATGAACCTCTATAGTCATGACTTCTTGCAACAGAATCTAGGAAGAAAGAAGTAAACAGCACCTTAAATGCCTGAGTGTGGTGCCAGAGATTGACAGGGATGGGTTTTGCCACGTAGGAAAATTTTTTTTTTTTTTTTTTGCAATTGACAAGGAAATTTAGTTATTTCTGAGATATAGATTTTAAAGTAATAACTAGAATTATGACTTATAACATTGTACCAGAACATATAAGATTTTTAGAAATTTTGTGTAATGTCTGAAACATTTATATTAACATATTTCCATACAAATAACCCAAAGAAAGTTTAGTATTAGTTGTTTTTGTTTGTTTGTTTGTTTGTTTATACTGCAGGTTCTTATTAGTCATCAATTTTATACACATCAGTGTATACATGTCAATCCCAATGGCCCAATTCAGCACACCACCATCCACACCCCACCACGGTTTTCCCCCCTTGGTGTCCATACGTTTGTTCTCTACATCTGTGTCTCAACTTCTGCCCTGCAAACCGGTTCATCTGTACCATTTTTCTAGGTTCCACATACATGCGTTGATATACGATATTTGTTTTTCTCTTTCTGACTTACTTCACTCTGTATGACACTCTCTAGATCCATCCACGTCTCAACAAATGACTCAATTTCGTTCCTTTTTATGGCTGAGTAATATTCCATTGTATATATGTACCACATCTTCTTTATCCATTCCTCTGTCAATGGGCATTTAGGTTGCTCCCATGACCTGGCTATTGTAAATAGTGCTGCAATGAACATTGGGGTGCATGTGTCTTTTTGAATTATGGTTTTCTCTGGGTATATGCCCAGGAGTGGGATTGCTGGATCATATGGTAATTCTATTTTTAGTTTTTTAAGGAACCACCATACTGTTCTCCATAGTGGCTATATCAATTTACATTCCCACCAACAGTGCAAGAGGGTTCCCTTTTCTCCGCACCCTCTCCAGCATTTGTTGTTTGTACATTTTCTGATGATGCCCATTCTAACTGGTGTGAGGTGATACCTCATTGTAGTTTTGATTTGCATTTCTCTAATAATTAGTGATGTTGAGCAGCTTTTCATGTGCTTCTTGGCCATCTGTATGTCTTCTTTGGAGAAATGTCTATTTAGGTCTTCTGCCTATTTTTTGATTGGGTTGTTTGTTTATTTTATATTGAGCTGCATGAGCTGTTTATATATTTTGGAGATTAATCCTATGTCCATTGATTCGTTTGCAAATATTTTCTCCCATTCTGAGGGTTGTCTTTTCGTCTTGTTTATGGTTTCCTTTGCTGTGCAAAAGCTTTGAAGTTTCATTAGGTCCCATTTGTTTATTTTTGTTTTTATTTCCGTTACTCTAGGAGGTGGATCAAAAAAGATCTTGCTGTGATTTATGTCAAAGAGTGTTCTTCCTATGTTTTCCTCTAAGAGTTTTATAGTGTCCCATCTTACATTTAGGTCTCGAATCCATTTTGAGTTTATTTTTGTGTATGGTGTTAGGGAGTGTTCTAATTTCATTCTTTTACATGTAGCTGTCCAGTTTTCCCAGCACCACTTATTGAAGAGACTGTCTTTTCTCCATTGTATATCCTTGCCTCCTTTGTCATAGATTAGTTGACCATAGGTGTGTGGGTGTATCTCTGGGCTTTCTATCCTGTTCCATTGATCTGTATTTCTGTTTTTGTGCCAGTACTATATTGTCTTGATTACTGTAGCTTTGTAGTATAGTCTGAAGTCAGGGAGTCTGATTCCTCCAGCTCCGTTGTTTTCCCTCAAGACTGCTTTGGCTATTCGGGGTCTTTTGTGTCTCCATACAAATTTTAAGATGATTTGTTCTAGTTCTGTAAAAAATGCCCTTGGAAATTTGATAGGGATTGCATTGAATCTATAGATTGCTTTGGGTAGTATAGTCATTTTCACAATATTGATTCTTCTAATCCAAGAACATGGTATATTTCTCCATCTGTTGGTATTATCTTTAATTTCTTTCATCAGTGTCTTATAGTTTTCTGCATACATGTCTTTTTTCTCCCTAGGTAGGTTTATTCCTAGGTATTTTACTCTGTTTGTTGCAATGGTAAATGGGAGTGTTTCCATAATTTCTCTTTCAGATTTTTCATCATTAGTGTATATACGAATGCAAGAGATTTCTGTGCATTAATTTTGTATCCTGCAACATTACCAAATTCATTGATTAGCTCTAGTAGTTTTCTGGTGGCATTTTTAGGATTCTCTATGTATAGTGTCATGTCATCTGCAAACAGTGACAGTTTTACTTCTTCTTTTCCAATTTGTATTTCTTTTATTTCTTTTTCTTCTCTGATTGCCATGGCTAGGACTTCCAAAACTATGTTGAATAATAGTGGTGAGAGTGAACATCCTTGTCTCGTTCCTGATCTTAGAGGAAATGCTTTCAGTTTTTCACCATTGAGAATGATGTTTGCTGTGGGTTTGTCGTATATGGCCTTTATTATGTTGAGGTAGGTTCCCTCTATGCCCACTTTCTGGAGAGTTTTTATCATAAATGGGTGTTAAATTTTGTCAAAAGCTTTTTCTGCATCTATTGAGATGATCATATGGTTTTTATTCTTCAATCTGTTAATATGGTGTATCACATTGATTGATTTGCGTATATTGAAGAATCCTTGCATCCCTGGGATAAATCCCACTTGATCGTGGTGTATGATCCTTTTAATGTGTTGTTGGATTCTGTTTGCTAGTATTTTGTTGAGGATTTTTGCATCTATGTTCATCAGTGATATTGGTCTGTAATTTTCTTTTGTTGTAGTATCTTTGTCTGGTTTTGGTATCAGGGTAATGGTGGCCTCATAGAATGAGTTTGGGAGTGTTCCTTCCTCTGCAATTTTTTGGAAGAGTTTGAGAAGGATGGGTGTTAGCTGTTTTCTAAATGTTTGATAGAATTCACCTGTGAAGCCATCTGGTCCTGGACTTTTGTTTGTTGGAAGATTTTTAATCACAGTTTCAATTTCATTACTTGTGATTGGTCTGTTCATATTTTCTGTTTCTTCCTGGTTCAGTCTTGGGAGGTTATACCTTTCTAAGAATTTGTCCGTTTCTTCCAGGTTGTCCATTTTATTGGCATAGAGTTGCCTGTAGTAGTCTCTTAGGATGCTTTGTATTTCTGCAGTGTCTGTTGTAACTTCTCCCTTTTCATTTCTAATTTTATTGATTTGAGTCCTCTCCCTCTTTTTCTTGACGAGTGTGGCTAATGGTTTATCAATTTTGTTTATCTTCTCAAAGAAGCAGCTTTTAGTTTTATTGATCTTTGCTATTGTTTTCTTTGTTTCTATTTCAGTTATTTCTGCTCTGATGTTTATGATTTCTTTCCTTTTGCTAACTTTGGGTTTTGTTTGTTCTTCTTTCTCTAGTTTCCTTAGGTGTAAGGTTAGATTGTTTACTTGAGATTTTTCTTGTTTCTTGAGGTAGGCTTGTATAGCTCTAAACTTCCCTCTTAGAACTGCTTTTGCTGCATCCCATAGGTTTTGGATCGTCGTGTTTTCATTGTCATTTGTCTCTAGGTATTTTTTGATTTCCTCTTTGATTTCTTCAGTGACCTCTTGGTTACTTAGTAACGTATTGTTTAGCCTTCATGTGTTTGTGTTTTTTACGTTTTTTTCCCTGTAATTCATTTCTAATCTCATAGCGTTGTGGTAAGAAAAGATGCTTGGTATGATTTCAATTTTCTTAAATTTACTGAGGCTTGATTTGTGACCCAAGATGTGATCTATCCTGGAGAATGTTCCGTGCGCACTTGAGAAGAACGTGTAATCTGCTGTTTTTGGATGGAATGTCCTATAAATATCAATTAAATCAATCTGGTCTATTGTGTCATTTAAAGCTTCTGTTTCCTTATTTATTTTCATTTTGGATGATCTGTCCATTGGTGTAAGTGAGGTGTTAAAGTCCCCCACTATTATTGTGTTATTGTCGATTTCCTGTTTTATACCTGTTAGCAGTTGCCTTGTGTATTGAGGTGCTCCTATGTTGGGTGCATATCTATTTATAATTGTTATATCTTCTTCTTGGATTGATCCCTTGATCATTATGTAGTGTCCTTCCTTGTTTCTTGTAATATTCTTTATTTTAAAGTCTATTTTATCTGATATGAGTATAGCTACTCCAGCTTTCTTTTGATTTCCATTTGCATGGAATATCTTTTTCCATCCCCTCACTTTCAGTCTGTATGTGTCCCTAGGTCTGAAGTGGGTCTCTTGTAGGCAGCATATATATGGGTCTTATTTTTGTATCCATTCAACAAGCCTGTGTTTTTTGGTGGGAGCATTTTATCCATTCACGTTTAAGGTAATTATCGATATGTATGTTCCTATTACCATTTTCTTAATTGTTTTGGATTTGTTTTTGTAGGTCCTTTTCTTCTCTTGTGTTTCCCACTTAGAGAAGTTCCTTTACCATTTGTTGTAGAGCTGGTTTGGTGGTGCTGAATTCTCTTAGCTTTTGCTTGTCTGTAAAGCTTTTGATTTCTCCATCGAATCTGAATGAGATCCTTGCCGGGTAGAGTAATCTTGGTTGTAGGTTCTTCCCTTTCATCACTTTAAGTATATCATGCCACTCCCTTCTGGCTCGTAGAGTTTCTGCTGAGAAATCAGCAGTTAACCTTATGGAAGTTCCCTTGTATGTTATTTGTCATTTTTCCCTTGCTGCTTTCAATGATTTTTCTTTGTCTTTAATTTTTGCCAATTTGATTACTATGTGTCTTGGCGTGTTTCTCCTTGTGTTTCTCCTGTATGGGACTCGCTGCGCTTCCTGGACTTGGGTGGCTATTTCCTTTCCCATGTTAGGGAAGTTTTCGACTATAATCTCTTCACATATTTTCTCGGGTCCTTTCTCTCTCTCTTCTCCTTCTGGAACCCCAGTAATGCGAATGTTGTTGTGTTTAATGTTGTCCCAGAGGTCTCTTAGGCTTCTTCATTTCTTTTCATTCTTTTTTCTTTAGTCTGTTCCGCAGCAGTGAATGCCACCATTCTGTCTTCCAGGTCACTTATCCGTTCTTCTGCCTCAGTTATTCTGCTATTGATTCCTTCTAGTGTAGTTTTCATTTCAGTTACTGTATTTTTCATCTCTGTTTGTTTGTTCTTTAATTCTTCTAGGTATTTGTTAAACATTTCTTGCATCTTCTCGATGTTTGCCTCCATTCTTTTTCCGAGGTCTTGGATCATCTTCACTATCATTATTCTGAATTCTTTTTCTGGAAGGTTGCCTATCTCCACTTCATTTAGTTGTTTTTCTGGGTTTTATCTTGTTCCTTCATCTGGTATATAGCCCTCTACCTTTTCATCTTGTCTATCTTTCTGTGAATGTGGTTTTTGTTCTACAGGCTGCAGGATTGTAGTTCTTCTTGCTTCTGCTGTCTCCCCGCTGGTGGATGAGGCTATCTAAGAGGCTTGTGTAAGTTTCCTGATGGGAGGGACTGGTGGTGGGTAGAGCTGACTGTTGCTCTGGTGGGCAGAGCTCAGTAAAACTTTAATCTGCTTGAGTGTTGATGGGTGGGGCTGGGTTCCCTCCCTGTTGTTTGTTTTGCCTGAGGCAACCCAACACTGGAGCCTACCTGGGCTCTTTGGTGAGGCTAATGACAGACTCTGGGAGGGCTCATGCCAAGGAGTACTTCCCAGAACTTCTGCTGCCAGTGTCCTTGTCCCCACTGTGAAACAGAGCCACCCCTCGCCTCTGCAGGAGACCCTCCAACACTAGCAGGTAGGTCTGGTTCAGTCTCCCCTGGGGTCACTGCTCCTTCCCCTGGGTCCTGAAGCACACACTACTTTGTGTGTGCCCTCCAAGAGTGGAGTCTCTGTTTCCCCCAGTCCTGTCGAAGTCCTGCAATCAGTTCCCACTAGCCTTCAAAGTCTGATTCTCTAGGAATTCCTCCTCCCATTGCCGACCCCCAATGGGAAGCCTGACGTGGGGCTTAGAACATTCACTCCAGAGGGTGGACTTCTGTGGTATAAGTGTTCTCCAGTCTGTGAGTCACCCACCCACCAGTTATGGGATTTGATTTTACTGTGATTGCGCCCCTCCTACCGTGTCTTTGTGGCTTCTCCTTTGTCTTTGGATGTGGGGTATCTTTTTTGGTGAGTTCCAGTGTCTTCCTGTCGATGACTGTCCAGCAGCTAGTTGTGATTCTGGTGTTCTCGCAAGAGGGAGTGAGAGCATGTCCTTCTACTCCGCCATCTTGGTTCCTGGTCCGTAGGAAAATTTTTGTAATCTCAGTGATTTGGTACAAAATAAAGAATATGTTTACACATCTTGATGTCCCTATCACTAAACATGCTTGAGTGACCTCTAAAGATATTTGAGAAATATACCACAATACTTTGTTCTAGTTAGATCTATTTACTGGATAAAGCAAAGCCTGTCTGTTTTAGTGGGGCCCTGAGCAAAGACTTTCTAGCTGTTCCAAGGTACAGGACAAGTGACTTTGTCAACTGGCCCTGATAAAACAGCACATGCTGTGTTGCTTGAGTTGTCAAAGGCAGATGAGGATGTTCTATCAAGCCTGTTGTAAACCATGAAAGAAGAATCATGGAGGAAGATCCAAGACTTTGGGGGCAAAGTTATGCCTGCTTTACCAACTATTTTCTTCTTGAGAAGAACCTGTAGATCAATTCACAGTGACTGAATTTCTGGCCCAGGAAACCTTGGGAATACCTGACCCTAGCCACTATCATAAACTGGATACATCTGTTGCACCTAGCCATAAAGTCTGGTATACACAGAAGCTCTTAAATATCAAGTGAAAAGATACATGGACAGCAGTGAGCCTGAGCAAGTTCTAAAGGCATAAGTAATTTGCATAAGTAGCTAACTCATACTTCCAGAGTGCCTTACTCCTACCAAATTACTACTTCTTCAAACCACATCTGTGGCCTGATGGGGAATTCCCTATGACAAATTAAGTAGGGGGGAAAAAAAAGCTCAATTTGGAATTATAGAGAACTCTGCCTTATAGCAAAAATGAACTCCTACAACATTAGGAACCCAGCAGGAACCTTTAAGATAAGTGAGAAATGGAATCCTTCCACCAAGAGGGATTCAAGTAAGGTTGAAACAGTGTTGATCACTGGCTCCTAGAAAAATTCTTTCCCCTTAACTTCTCTGATATTATTCTCTTTCTGTCTTCCTCTCAGATTTCTAGTCAGCCCTTCTCTGTCCCTTTTCAAGACCAATCTTCCTCTGTATATAATTAATATTGAGTTTATCACGTTTAGTTATATACTCTCTTTTCTTTCCATGCTACATTCACACTAGGCAATTTTACATGGCTTCAATTGTTATACATACCTCAATGAGTCCTTCATTTCCATCTCTAGCCTAGGACTCTAAGCTTTAGATCTACATACTTTTTTTAATTGTGGCAAAATATACATGACATAAAATTTACTATTTTGACTATTTTAAAGTGTATAATGTAGTAGCACTAAGTACATTCACATTGTTATGCATCCATCACCACTATCCATCTTCCAAACTTCTTCATCTTCCCAAACTGAAATTCCATACTCATTAAACAATAACTCCCATTACTCTCTTCCTTCAATGCCTGGCAACCACCGTTTTCCTTCCTGTCTCTTTGAATTCGCCTATTCTAGGTACTTCATATAAGTAGAATCATACAATATTTGTTTCTTTGCATCTGTCTTATTTCACTTAGTATAATATTTTCAAAGTTCATCCATGTTGTAGCATGCATTAGAATTTCATTCATTTTTAAGGTTGAATAATATTGCATACATATACCACATTTTGTTTATCCGTTTACCCATTGACAGACATTTGTGTTGTTTCCGTCTTTTAGCTGTTGTGAAAAATGCTCCTATGAACATTGGTGTTCAAATATCTGTTTGATGTCTCTGCTTTCAGTTCTTTAGTGTATATACACAGGAGTGGAATGGCTGGATCATACAGTAATTCTATGTTTAATTTTTTGGGGAACTACCATACCATATACTTTTGATACATTTCCCTTTACATTTGAATGTGACATAGACTCTTCAAAATAAATAAAATAAAATAAAATGTTTTGTCTTTTCCCCAAATATTGTCCTTCATTAGTGTTCCGTTGGAGAATGGCACTGCCAACCATGCAGGTATATAAACCAGAAAATAAGAAGTCACCCTTAATATAATCTTCTTCCTCACCTTTCATATCATTGTCTTGTCAGTTTTAACTCTGAAATATTTCTTGAATCCACTTATTTATTTCTATCCTTATCAGCATTTCTGTAGAAAGAATTCTCATTATCATTTTGATTACTGCAATAGCCTTCCTACTGGTTTACTCACATCCATTCTTACCTGACCTCCTTACAAATACTGCTCTACAATACAGTCTGAAAGTTCATATCGTAATCATGTCACCCATCTGCTGAAAAATATTCAGTGGTTTAATATTGTTAGAATAAAGAGCATAATTCTTAATATGGCTGGCAAAGCCCTGCATGATCTGGCCTCCACTTCCTAAGCTTCATCTCTCACAAAGCCTGCCTCTTTCTCTGATCTCCCATCATTCTGAGCTTCCTTGGGTTTTTAATGGATCTCCTACCTGGGTTATATGGTTAATGATACTCACTCTAACTAGGAACCTACCCTCTATTCCTCATCATCACCACATGGAAGCTTTCCTTCACCTCTAAGATCAAGTTAAACTCCCTCTCATAGGCTTTCATTAATGCATTTCTCTTTTTCCTAACATCTTACCATAGAAGTATTCCCGAATTTTATTTGTTTAGGTTTTTTATTAAAATCTGTCTTACCCAATAAAACATAAGTCTCAGGAGGTCATCACCACGTCTATTTTTTCAAACCTCTGTATATCTGACAGATAGAACAGTTCCTAACAGAGTAAACCCTCAGTGCTTGTGGGATAAAAATATGAATCGATTTATGTCTCTATGGAATCACCAGAATTCAAGCTCCTTTCTCTGATAAGGGTCTGGCATTGCCTTATTCATGTTGGTATCCCCAGCATCTAATATATTTAGGGATCAATCATGTTTACTGAACTGAACACCCTGATTCCAAGTTCAACAGAGCTTTAAAAATTAGCCATAACCATACCCTTGTCCACAGTTATGTTTCTAACCCTCTCTTTAAGAAAATCCTATAAACTATGTCCCCTTTCCTTTGCAGGGTGATTGGCTCACTCTTTCGTTTTCCCAAAGGAAAGGGACATTTTGTTTAGGCCAGGAAATTAAGACAAGCAGAAAAAAAAAAGTCTGGGGAGAGTTGAGAAAGAGAGGGAGTCTAGGCAAACTTGCCCCAGGGTGAATGCAAACTATTTCTAATTGCCTCAATTTGTTGAAATGGAGAAAAATGCATTAACAAAATTAATAGATGAATGCTGAATGCCAAGAACTACACTGATGTCCTCTAGTTAAGAAAACACGTCTGCAACAGCAGCTACAGTTGGAGTCATTGCCTCATTAAGGTTATGGTAATCTACTGTCCTTCTCCAAGTCCCATAAACATTCTGTGCTGACCAAAATGAAGTGTTGACAATTCCCACTCCTGCTTCTTTTGATTCATTCATGGTGGTTCCAGTCTTTGCCATTCCCCCAGGGATGTTTTATTCACTACTTTGGCAAGGAATAGAAGATTCAAAGATTCTCCTTGAAACTTCCTAAGGTAACAAAGCACCCACGTTAAGATCCTGTTATTTTATATGTAGGTGTGCATTTATGCATACATGCACACATACACAAATATTTATATATACTTATATATCAGACCATACAGACTTAAATTGAAACTTCCTTTTTTAATCAGAGCACAAAAATTCCTACTTCAGACTACAGTGACATTTGTGTCTTCAAAAATTAGTGTTAATCAGTACCTTTCACAAGTGTACCTGCAATATTTAGATTTCACTTTCTCAGCATTTAGTGACTCGGGTTAATCAGTATAAGTCACTTTGGGAAGCCTAGAAAGAGATACAGAGTACTTACTCACTTTTGGTGTTACAAGAGTGACCTCAGTGGTATCGCAGATTCCTCTGGGCTTGGGAACTGACTCAAGATTGGAAATGAAGTGATAAACTGTGACTCTCTTTCATGTTGCCTTAAGGCAGGGCTAAAGTTTTGTTTCATTTTGTGCTGCATTTGATTATGCAAATTAAGTCAGACTTAAGGTATCTTATGATTAATTAGGCGTAGCCAGAGATCTTTGCAAGTCAGGGCATCCTTTGACAGCTGATGACCATTCTTCCTCTGTTGCCTGTTGTGTTAAGTGTGTCCACTTTGTTTTTGGAGGTTAACTCCATTCTGCAACCTTTTTTTTAAAAAATAAATTTATTTATTTATTTATGGCCACATTGGGTCTTTGTTGCTGCGCTCGGGCTTTCTCTAGTTGCGGCGAACAGGGGCTACTCTTGGTTGAGGTGTGCAAGCTTCTCATTGCAGTGGCTTCTCTTGTTGCAGAGCATGGGCTCTAGGCACGCGGACTTCAGTAGTTGTGGCATGCAGGCTCAGTAGTTGTGGCGCACGGGCTTAGTTGCTCCGTGGCATGTGGGATCTTCCCAGACCAGGGCTCGAACCCATGTCCTCTGCATTGGCAGGCGGATTCTTAACCACTGTGCCACCAGGGAAGTCCCTCTGCAACCTTTTGATCCCATAGAGATTGGGAAGCCAATTAAATTGCATTTCATCCTACCAGCGTTCCCGGCCTAAAGCCAATAAAGCACTCTTTAAATATTTGTGTGTAGTCATCACCTATGTCTTCCTCAGGACCTTGGTGAAGCAAGACTCTGGGTTTGAGAGTGAATTTGTGGGACACATGGTGTGAGTACCACAGAGCATTCCTATTCCTCAAAGGATTTGACTGCCTTCTACACTATATCATTGTCATTTAAAGTGTTTAACATAATAACATCCAAGTTTGCATTAGCCAACCAGAAAACTATTAATGCTTCAACCATTCGCCCAGCTAGCACATTGGATGCATAACCTCTATGAATTAATACATGTAAAATAATCAGTCTGATCTAAAGGTGTATTATGCCTTCCTTGGTTTAGTCTTTTCACAATTTATTTGCATGATTATTTACCAGATTTGTTGATGTTTTTAATAAACACCCTAGAATATTTTTGCTTGAATGCTTCTTTTCACTATTTTTACTTTATACCTCACTGCATCCCCTTACCAGACCATGTTGAATTTGAATGTTGGTACCCAGGCAGCAACAGTAAGGGGTAAAAGGAATTTGTTAGTGTCCTCCGCCAAGAGACAGGGAACTACTTCCCACGGCAAAAGTTACACAGTGGGATTTTGGAGAGTGTTTTGGATATTTCAAGATCTTGTATGTCTTCTAAATCTTACCATTACATTTAGTAAAATATTACTGTTTTTCAGATCAAGGTCTTAGATTTTACACTTTGAGACTTTGACTTTAAATGGCAAAATATATATATATAGTACTTGGAACAAGAAAGAATCACATGGAATATTCACAAAGGCAATTCCATGTTTGTCTTCTTCAGTACCTATAAACCTGCTTGTTGCAGGTGATCCTTTTACCACTGTTTGTTTAAAAGAGCAGGCCCCTTGATTTCGCAGCTCTTTAGAAGCATAAAGCCCTATGGTTACTCCAAGTCAAAAACAAACCTTCAATTCTGTAATTGAAAGCAGCCAGTCCAGAATACTGTTCAGTCCTTCCATGTCAGTTTGTAGACAAATCTTTCACCTTTCTACAGCCTAGCGTCTCTACTCCTCCCTCAGCCTCCATAAACTCTGCCCATGTCAAAGCATTGGGAGAGATGAACAGTAGGCAAATAGGGAAGCTCTTTCCTGACTGGCATTATTGCATGATGGCTGCAGACTCTCTGAACCTGAACATGAGGAAATCACTGTGTGTACTTTTATCAGTTCTTCAGAGGAGCTACTGCTGGGCTCTCTATCTTTCCTTTGGCAGAGGTAATACATTCTATTACTCCAGCTTCTATTCCCTACCTTAGGCCCTAGTTTTCTAGTATTCCACTCTTTCTAATTTTGTCTAAGGAGAGAAAGCCCATATAATTAATATTTTTGACTAACATGACTTACATTCTTCCTGGAAATAGACAGGGAGGGCAAAATGAATAAAATAAATACCATCTATTAAAAATGATAAATGCTTGGGAATGTGATGTTACCTAAACATACAAACATATACACCCAAATACATATATTGTTTACTTTCATTAATCTCTTACATAATGATACATTTGCATTAGAATTTTACAGAAAATTAAATTGTTAAACTAAGGCACAAAGAAGTTAACTTGCCAAATGTCATACGACATATTAAGTGGAAAAGTATGTCTGACTGAATGTCCATGCTTTTAACTGTTATGTTATCCTAATTCACTAAAAAAATAAGTGAGTTGATTCTAACAATCATCCATGTTTGGAAAAGTATGGAAATCTGTGAGTTAGGATGGGTGATTCAGCATGTGGTTTCCAGGTGCAGGCTGCCTGGTTTGATATTTAAAGTCTTCTACCTTTTAGTTTTACAATCTTGGGCAAGAAATTTAAACACTGTGCCTGAGCTACCTTATCTAAGAAATAGGAATACACAAAGAGGAGTATTATACCTCTTGAAGGGTTGTTATGAAAAATAAATGGGTTAATTACATGTGAAGCATTTAGAAAAATGCTTGGCATATAGTAATGATGTAATACATATAAAGTGGCTCAAAAATATTTGGCATATAGAAAGGACTCATTAAAATTAATTATTATTATTATCATTATTATGATTGCTAATATTACTCCTACTCTCAAGTCTTATCTAAAGTTGAGGTTGATCTTTGGATTCTTTAGAACTTTCAAGAAAATAAATTATAGTCATATAAATATAACTAATACATATGAGAATAATTCCTAGCTGCCTTGCTTTAGGAGTGGCATGTGTACGTATGTGACTGTGTGTCTGTGGCAGAGAAGATGTAGTTACCCAAAACTTCTCAGGAGCTTGTGGGGACTCTGATAGGCCTCAATTATATATTTAAGTCAAGATGTCCTGAGGAGAAATTTCATCTCTCTTCAATCTAAAATAGTATAGAAGCAGTTGCTAGCTTCGTAACTAATTCAAATAATATGCAGAGACTTTTTTTCTTATCGCTCCAACTGGAAATCCAAATTTGACACATGAAAAGGCAACGTGAGAGATTTTGAGGAAATAACCATGCATTACACTTTATCTGAAATTGAGGGATTTTATTTATCAAGTATAAAGGTTTACCCTGTAGTTGTCTTGGCCTCAAGACTTCAGACTGCATTAGTCAGAAATAACTTTTTGCTAACCGCGTTTATTCCTGCTATAGGTGAAGGCCATTTTCTCAAAGTGATTAACTGGCAGTAGTACTGAATCCATTTATCCATCCTAGGCTCCTCTATTGTAATGCACTGCAATAGTCTCCCTTCTCTGTGAAGCTACAAATAGGCAGTAGCTGTGAAAACTTGAATTTGAAGTTTCTTAAAAATGAAAGTCTTAGACCTAATGAAACTGCTCCAATATAATGTTGGGAATGTTTGAGAAAATGTAGTGTTCTTCATCTTCTTGAGTGGTTTGCTTGGCAGATGTTCTATTTTAACTGATCACAAGCCAGGAAATATGATGTGAATGTCACTGAATAATTAATTAGGATAGGCTAGAAACTCTAGCCAATGCAGCGTTCAAAAATGATTACCCAAATAACCCAGGACCTATGCTTTGCAATACCTCAGTTCCATGACTACCTGCTGAACTGCACAAATTAGAGCTCTCAAAGAATATTTCACACCTAATAATATTAACAGATTATTTCATAGCAATTCAACCAAAAGCAAATACTCTATTTGACATGGAATCTTTATACGTGTTGAACTTATTTTGATATAATGCTTCAGCCTGCTGTTGTCTAGGTCATGTCATCCTAACATTGCATACATAATTTCGTTTTCCTTTAGGGAGTTACTTTCATTCTGAAGATTTCAGTCCTATATTAAGGTAGACTGTTTATGAACTTAATTTAAACTTCCTTTAGTATAGTATGTAAAATTCAATACTTCACATACTTCATTCTGGGTTCATTGTTCTAAAAATTGACATGCTTTGAGATTTCGGTGAACTCAATTCATGACTTATTTTGAAAATGATGCTCCCTAAATATATTAATACTACTGAGTGATTGTATATTTCAGTTAGAATTATTTCAGTTGAAAGTGACAGAAAACAGCCAAAATTAGCCTTAGCAAATAGGAACGTGCAGTCTCAAAATGCAAAGACCAGGTATGGCTTTTCAAGAACTCAGGAATATTTCTGGGCCTTGGAGTTCTGCGTGGATATCATTGAAAGCAGGTTCTCACCCAACGGAAACTATTTTCAAGGGAAGAGGGAATAGATGCTGGAGAGATAAAAAGTGTTCACTATGTTTAGAAACGGATTCTTTTTTGCGTATTCAGGAGTGTTACCCTTTTATGGCTGCAAATTTGGAATATGGGAGAGATGAGAGGCCTAAACTCTGAAGCATCCTAGAAATTCCTCATAGACCATTCTTACTAAAGACTCATGCAGTGTTACTTAAGATTTAGTAAGTAAATGGAAAACTCAATAGCAGTGTTTGAGGCAGGATGAGGATGACTTAGGTGAAAAAATAAGAGTTGTCAGTAAAAATAGAAGGTTTTTATTTTTTAACAGTTACAAGATTATAGTGAGGTACTCAGAAGTAACCAAATAATAGAGTTTGCCCTGTTATTGTGGTAGACACAAATTAGTATACCACCTGTGTTAGTTTGTCAGGTGGCCATGTCTGAGATTATGACAACATAGCAGAATCCTCTGGATTTGTGACTAAGAGCATGACCCTCATTGAGCCAATCTCAGAACCTCATACCACGCTCTCCCCGGTGTATTTGACCTAAAGGATGGGCACATGATCCAGGCTGGGCCATGTGGATTCCTTCCCTTGATACTCTTCAAACTGGCGCTGCAAAAGATAAACCAATCCTTTCAGTACCAGTCACAGCACTAAAATACTGTAAGCTCAGAAGAGCCTGCAGCAACATACTACTTCATGTGCAGATATTGTTTTGAGAGAATAATTTGCCACATGGAGACAAGCAGAGATGAGAGATGAAAGGGAAAGCCCCGAGGCATTTCATTTGCTTATTCCAGTGCTCTCAGGCCAGCCTCCAACTCTACCCTCCCCAGATATTGCAGCCAACAAAGACCACTTAAGAGTTTCAGTTGTGTGCTACTAACTTGAAATCAAAGTCCTGACTAAACCAAGCAATTTAGAAACAATCTAAATGGGAAGATCTAAAAAAGAGGGGATATATGTATATGTATAGCTGAGTCACTTTGCTGTATAGTAGAAACTAACACATTGTAAAGCAACTATACTCCAATAAAAATTTTTAAAAAATAGAAACAATCTAAAATATTAGGGAAGATTTTAAGAAGCATTAGACAAACAAAAAACAGAATAAAACTCAGGAAGTATGGTAGCAACAAAGGAAACAAAAATTTTAAAACCACTATGAAACAAAGATGGAAGAGTTATGGAATTGAGACTACAGAAACTTGCTTCTGGGTTTCTTTTTAGAAATATTGGGTAGGTGATTTAGACTAAGCAACCCTGGGTAATTAAATAATCATTCTCCAAGAAAAAATAAACAGTAAAGTGAATGAAGCTCTTCTTTGAAAGAGACTTTAACACAGAGTCACCGATAACTTTGGGGATGGGAAGGGCCAAGACCAGGGATAACTTGTTAACAGAAAACATCTGTAGGTAAGCAAAGTTACATTAAAGAGTAACTGTAGATGTTTCCTGTCATTAATTTGGCAAACACATGAATATTTTTCCATTATTGTTTGACAGTGTCACCTTTTTCTGATCGAGTGAGGCAACACAAATATTATTTTAAAAAATAAGCATTTCTTTGATGATCTTGTTTTGTATAACTGGGAAGGGAAGCCTATTCTGTGTTCTGCTCATATCCTATTGAGCGCCCTTTACTATTTGTGTGCACTTGGCTTCCCAGTAAGCTTTCATTCCTATCTACCAGCACTTGGGTTGTCTGAAAACTCCCCTCAGGCTGGAGAACTGATTTACCTGAACAGAGAGAGCCAGAAGTTGCTGGTAATTTATAATCCCCAAGGTGCAGTGCTTAAGTACTGAAGGCTGGTCAGCTTGTTGCAGGGGTATAAATACTCCAGCTTCTTTGCCCTCTGGTTGAGACAACTCTAGGTGTGATCTACGCTGTGTCCAGAGAACGGTGACTTTGACATTAATTCAAAGTTACCCTCGGTGGGACTTTACTTGATATATTCACTTTATTTTTTTTCGGCCCTTTGTTTTTCCCTATCCCACTTCTTTATATTCACCGACCTTTTTCTTTTTTCATTATTTATTTGTTTGTTTTTCAACTCAAAAGACTTCCTAATAAGCCACTTTCATGCAAATCCTCGTCTTTTTGGAAAACCTGCTTTTGGAAGACCAAACTGAGAACAGGATGTATCCTATTGGATGACAATATTTTAGCTGGCAGGACATATCCAGGATTGTTCTAGTATTTTGTCACTTATGATAGTATTTCTTGGAGGTTATTTGTTCCGAATAAGGATATTTTTTCCTCATGTCCAGTAATCCCGTGATATTTATATTGGTAAAAATGCAATGACTGATTACATGGGTGGGGACCTTTTTCTCTGCTTGGGAAGGAGCCTTACTGACTGGAACCACTTCTTTATCTTGAAAGCTCTCAGAGCCACAGCTGTCACCTTAAGAAGGAACACTCCAGGCTGATAAAATATGCCTTGCAAATCCATTATTTTTAGTGAAAGAACATCATGGTTTCTATCAATTCAGTTTATAAATTTGAGCACTGATTCATGCCATAGAAGCCTGTATCTTTTATATGTAAAATAACCAAACAGGAATATTTGAAATGATAAATTAATAGGTTTGGAAATGATTATTTAAGAAAAGAATTCCTGGGAATTCTCTTTCATAACATAAAATGCTCACAGAATAATAAAAATGATTACTTTTTAAGTATTTTGAAAAGCAAATATTCTCCTTCATAATCTCCATTGTTATTCAGTATTTTTAAAATCAAACCGTAACTCCAAACAACTACTTACTAGCAAAATATTTGAGTCTGTCAGAATTTGATTTGTTCAGGCTGAACTAGACTTTGTGACTTGCATTTTGTCTTTGCTCTCGTGCTGCACATACGCTATCTAGTACTGTGTCCTTCTCTGCCTGACTCTCCTTGATATTATAAAACAGACCTTTGAAACTACTGTTGGGCTTATTTTTTTCCTAGAAATAATCTTAGTTTCTGCTTCCTTTTTGCTTAGTACATTTGTTTGTTTATTTATTTATTTTGAGGTTACAAAAACAGATGGTTTACACATTCACTCACTGAAACTTATGTACATCTTAACCTAGTTGTTGCTTACCAGATAAGGATTATTTTACTTAGTCCTAATAATCAAATCATTAAAAAACAAAATAACCAAGCAACTACTCACAGAACAAAAATCACTAGATCAATGTCTGTGCTTGTCAAATGATAGTTATAACATTTTTTATCAGTTGCCTCGTATCTTTCCTTTAACTCCCCTCCTCTTCCCACCACCCCTCATCATGGACCTTTTCATCATAGATGCTGGTTATTCAACATGTAGTCCTTGGATCAGCAGTACCTGAAAGTATCATCAGGAAGCTGATTAGAAATTCAGAATGTTTGGCCCTCCCCAGACTTACTGAATCAAGATCTGCATTTTAACAGGATTCTTCAGTAGGTTCATGTGTACATTAAAGTTTGAGAAGCATTAGAGTAGAGGACCAGCTATAGTGTTAACTGTTGAAACCAATTAGCCCTTTTCATCTCCTGTGTGGGTGTTGTGTTACAATTAAAAGAAATAGCGTTGGACTTGTATTCTTTTTAAAATGGCATTAGTTTAAGGCATAAATATACTATAGAGATAAAAGATGGTACATGCTGAAAATCATTTTGCTACAAATTGTGTAGGATTTTTGCCTTACATCATAGAAGCATAGAAAACAAAATTATCTTATAAACCAGAATTCAAAAAAAAAATTATAATCTTTCAATTGCCTACATAGCATATTCCACAAAATAGTACTGAAAAACAAATATGCTGTGTTACCGGCAAGGTTTGTCTGTGTTAGAAAGATCTAAATTATTTAGACTATCTTGACACTTTTACACTGTAGAATATTTTCCATCTAAGCAGAAATATGATATCTGTTAACTGGATAGATATGACCTAAAATCATGTAAGCTGTTTACTTGTAAGGTTAAGTAGCTACTTCTTTTACTATTTTATAAAGTAATCATTGTCTCTTAAAGCAACCAAATGTATTCAAATACAATGCTGGTCTTTCCAGAAGAAAGAGTCGTAAAATAACTTCCAGTTTTCTCTGAGGCTTCTTATTAAATACTGTATTTGTTCTTATTGTCTAAAATGTTAGTGGCTTTACATAGGTTGCATATATCTTAAGAGAAGATTAGTTCCTATTTTTAGTGAATGAATAGTTTTGTAAACATTCACAATTTTAATATTTGTTTTGAAAGGACACATTGAGTCAAATCACAATAAAATATAAAATTATTAATGAAAGTGAATATCACTAATTTTTACTATTTATTTAATTAGTTTGAACACACAATGCACGAGTTTTTTTTTTTCTTAATAGTACATATTTTCAGAGAATCCCTACATTTAATGAGTTTTTGTTGTTCTTGTTGTTGCTATATTTGCTTTCATTGCACTACTTCCACCCTATGGTATACCCCTGTGATCTATTGGTAGATTGCCATTATCTGCTGTAATTTATCCTATTCTGTGTCCTGAAGCTTGAGGTGACCAGAATTATTTTCATCTGCCATTTGCTAATATTCCTTCAACAAATATTTGAAATATTTGAATGCCTTTTACATGGAGAATGTACATTTGATATTGTGATTGCAATAGTAAGTAAAACATAGTCTCTACCTACAACAACTCATACTGTAATTGGAGATGAAGGACAAGAAAAAATTTAATTGTTATTGGATACTAGACTCCTTGGATCATCACAGGCAAATACGGAAGTATTACTAACCCTTTCGAGTCAGGTCCCAACAAGGGTACCCCTGCCCGATGTCGGTCTCACCAGTAGACAGAGACCGAGTTCAGTTCAGAAGCAAAGGAAAATTTTATCCTTTGATCAAAGAAAAGAGACCTGCGAGCTACATGCTCTCCTTGACAGGCGGTGGGCGGGGCTGCTTTATAGGGATCTCATCAGCGGGGCGGGAGCGGAGCTCTCGCTGGGCAGGCGCAGCCGCAGGTGTGCGGCTCAGGCTCCAGCTGGCAAGCGTCTCTGAACCTGGCCCGACACCGCCGCCGCCATCTTGAAGCGCAGTGTCTGGCGTGCTGAGCTGAGGTGTCTGGGCATTGGTTCCCCCCGGGAACTCTAACCCGACGTGTTAGATGCAAGGCCTCTGTACACAGCCCCCTACAGGCAAGTAAAACTAGACTAAGGTTACACCTTATCACCTAGATTCCATCTTATTTTTCCCGGAGACCCCAGTGGACTATGAGGGTGACACACCCCTCCTCTGCCTTTTGTCCTCATTCTCGAGGGGCGCTGAGGGGCGCTGGCCTGGTCCATCTTGTGTAACCTTCCTGCTGAGTGTGGGCATCATCCTAACCGCGGGTGGAGGAGCAGAACTTCTCCCAGCTGCTCTTAGTTCTGTTAGCTTGGCCCCAGGCCTTGGCCCTACCTGTTCCTATCCGTTTGCGACCACCATTTGTCTAACCTTTTGGAGACAAAGGACAGCAGACAATTTAAGATACACGGTCCAAATATCAGCAAGAGAACAATGGTTATTAAGGGGCCCAGGAAAGGTAGAAACCGGCGGCGCTGGGGAGGGCTTGTTTTACCCCACTCCACATTTGTTCGGCCGGATGAGGCTGGCTGCCTTCTGTCTGCCAAGTTGCTGTTTCCAGTAGCCTGTCTGCACTTTCTTCAGTCAGGCCACTTGCATTGAAATAAAAGCAACATGACATATTGCCCAGGGCACAGACCCCTCCCTGGTCAGCTAACAGATCCTAAAATGTCTACTGCTTGGCAAGGCATATAGGATTATTTCTTTTTTGCCATTTTTCAGAAAAGAAGTTTTAGGTCACAGAGAGGTTCAAAAGAGTAGTCGGGGCTGGGGGGCAGGGGGTCCGTTGTCTCCGGTTGTTTCTCTGGAGGTTGGGAATTAAGGGCCTCTTCACTGGAGTGCGATGTCCCCACGGAGTGCTCCCTGCAACTTCAGGGCAGAATGGATGGTTAGGATCACCGAGTGGGGTCCGTTCCCGTTAGGAGTGAGCTGATCTTTCGGGTTTTTAGATTTAACTTTAATTTATCCCTTGGGGCTAACTGCATGTGGAGCAGGGCAATTGGAAACAATCCAATTTTCTTGAGTTTAGTGCTTCTATCCACCCAGAAAACTTGTCTACTAGCACCAAGAGATATCTGAAATTGCTCAGTACTCTCCGCATGACAGTGAAATCAATCTGCAAACCTTCTCTAGGATATGTCCCTCTGGTTTGAATGGCTGAATCTGGGAGGGCCAGGGCAGGGGCCTGAAGTAATTGTTTTTTCACTTCTTGAAAGGCCCCTTCACATTCTGAATTCCATTCCAAAGGATCATCATCCGTTTCTTTTAACTTTTCATATAGTGGCCTAGCTATTAGACCATAGTTACGGATCCAGATGTGGAAAAACTCGGCCATTCCCAGGAAACCCCTAAGCTGTTTCTAGGTTTAGGTGGGGTGAGGCTGCAAATGGCTTCTTTCCTTTCCTGGGGTGGACTTCTCTGACCTTCTGTGAGAGTGAAGCCTAGATAGGTCATCCTGGTTTGTGATATTTGAGCCTTTTTCTTGGACACCTAATATCCTTTATCGGCTAGGTGGTTCAGAGTAGCTACAGTATTTCTGTCAGAGGATTCCTTAGTAGGGCTGGTGATCAGAATGTTGTCGACATACTGGAGGAGGGTTCCCTCCTCCAGATGTAGACCTTTTAGGTGTTTAGCTAAGTTTTCTCCAAAGATGGCGGTGGAATTTTTGAACCTTTGGTGCAGGACTGTCCAAGGGCCTTTCTGTGTGTTTGGATCCTGCCACTCAAAAGCAAACATTTTCTTCCCTGATACTCCCATAATTTTACAACTCTTGTGACTGAGTTTGCCTAATCTGGTGTTCAGAATTGAGTAAGTGGCACTGGTGTTGACTAAGGATTCAACAGCCTTTCCCCCTATGTCCAATGTCAGTCGGGCTCCTCAGGGATCAATTGAAGTGCCAGTTTAGGAGCCCCCTGGCCCCCGTCATTCTTTATCTATTTGGACAATCTGCCTTCGACAGTAGTGGCCAGGATCTGCCATTTCCATCCCCCTTTGGGCATTCTCTCTTCCATCGTCCCTCTTGTTTACATATGGTGCACTGATTGGGCCCTAGTTTCCTTGGCTTGCTTGCCATCTCTCAGTGGGGGCCTGAGGTCACTCACCAGAGTCAAGAGTCTCCATGGGCAGTTAGTCCAGATTCTTGTGCTGGCCAGTTGACATTGGACGGCAACAGCCAGTAGGTGGGTCTCTGGGCCTTTTTATCCTCTGACTTTTCCTCCTCTATATTTCAGTTATTAAACACCCAGTAGGCAGCCTTAACCAGGCAAAAGGTAGGGGTATCTGGTTCTATTTCCAGTTTCTGAAGTTTATGCCTAATGTCGGGGGCACTTTGGGAAATGAAATAGGACCTCAGGATTGCCTTCCCTTCCAATGACTCACGGTTGGTGATAGTATAGATTTGGAGGCATCCCCTTGAGGCTCTAGGAATGCAGAAGGGTTTTCTGTTGGCTCCTGATTGATTTCCTTTATCTTATTCCACTTGACAGGTTTCTTTCCTGCTGCCTGGATTCCCTTTAGGATCATATTTTTATAATGGCTCAGCCTCTGTCTTACACCCGCTTCCCCTTTGTCTCGGTGGTCCCAGTTGGGTTCGTTATCTGGGACTACTTGACTCCCCGGTCTGAAAATAGCATGACCTGCACTGTTTCTCTTCTCTTTGTCTGCTTCGTCTCAGGCTTTAGAAAATGTCATATATGTATATATATACATATATACTGAATATATGTATATGTATTTGTTCAGAGCGGTTACCTCTAGGTGGTAATATTGAGAAAAAAATTTAAAAAGTATCCATATTTCATTTTATGTGTATATATATATATTCTTCCTGACAATAGACTAATCTTTTTTATGTTTTGATATTTTATAAAAGCCATTTTACTTTATTTTCAGCCATAGAGTTCCTTATAAAATTATTTATACACCTGCTTCCCTACAGAGGCAAATATTGAAACATGTTTAATTAACTTTCTCTCTTTCTCTCCCCCCTCCTCTCCCTCTCTCATTTCTTCACTTTTGGCACCTCTCTTTGGCCTATCATGATAATAGTCAAAATCCCCAGAATGGGTCATAAAACCTAGCTCCAAGTGTCTTAAATATTTCTTGCAATTGATTTTGGAGTTACCAAAATTTGGAAATATTCATTCATTCTATTTCTGGTATAATCAAAACATTTCCATGACTGGTCTTAATTGCAATTTTATTTTCCCACCTTATCTTAGCTAGAAAACACCTTTGCCAATTTTATTACAGTGTAATAAAAACTGAGTCTCATGTAAGTTTCCAGACATCCCAGGAGGTGGTTTTTTACACAAAACTTACACAGTATTTCTGTGACTCTCTTGCCACACCATAAATGAAACATTTCTCACTGATATTGTCCTCTATTATATGAGAAGTGGTTATTAATATTTCTCTAAATCTAGGACATAGATTTTTTTTCAATGTTAATTGGCTGGTCAGCGAAACTTGGTCATTCTACTTTCCCAGAAGTGAAGCACTTTTAAATCTCTTTTTATTATTCTCATTCTAATTTAATGTATCTAAATATTTTCCTGAATTTTAGTACTAATATGAATTTCAATAATTATTAATCACCTACAGCAAGATAGCATAATACCAGGAACATTGGGAAAACACAGATAAATAGAAAAAAAAATTGTATTAGTTGAAACTGATTATTGCTTCATTCTAGGACATAGCCTCATTAATATCTCTTCTAGCAGCCTTCCCTGCATGGCTACTCCCTCATATGGAGAAACAATCCAACTTACTGGCTCTAAGTCAGTTATCCTTAAACTAGATTTCAGGATGCTCACAAACACCTGCCATTTTACTAATGTTATAAACAAAGTCAAATGCACATTTTATCTGGTAAAATATGTTTTCAACAGATTCTCTAAAGCAGTGCTTCTTAAACCTGAACACATTAGGAGTATCTAAGGAATTTTTAGAAATTACCTATGCCAGCAACTCATCCCAGACCAAATAAATTGTGATCTCTGGAGATGCTCTAATGGTTCAGATTCAGAAAAATCTTAAAGATGCCATTCTAGATGATGGAGTCCATATTAATGGTGAGCCATGATATACTAGGTATGCAAAACCCTGCCAACACAGGGTCTTATCTCCCCAAGTACTCCATTCCAAAAGTTGTGATTGGCAGCAAAATATGAATTTCCTCTTCTTATGTATGCTAAAATCCATCCTAAAGGAGAAGACTTGAGAAGGTTGGAGGTGGGGTGTGTATTTGTGTGTGTGTGTGTCTGTATGAATTCACCTGACCAGATGCTGCAGTAGCATGATTTCTGTCTCAGATATTGACTCTCCTATTTCAGCAACTTGATTTGTAATTGACCTTTAGAGAGAGAGGGGCTACAGGCTGAAGGGCGAGGATGATCCTTCTACTTGTGCATTGAATACATAAGAGCTTCAACTCAGTGAGGACCCCAGAGAATGCTATGTCCTTTGGGTACTCAGAAATGCTGTGACATCAGGTACAAGAGATAGCAAGATAGGGTTCAGTATCAACATTTCCCGGAGGATTGAGTGGCAGCTTCAGCCCGCTGGGGAAGAGTTGATTCTCAAGTGCTGTTGCAGGCCATGAGCATCAGTGAAAAGGTCTGAGGTTGAGAAATGGAAGAGGGCTTCTCATGAGCACATTTGAGACCCTCACTGGGGACATCCAAATGTAACATGGAAAGATCTAGCAGGAAGGGACTGAAATTCTGCCTCAGCAGGTGGGGGCCAGAATGATTAAGTTCTGAGTTAATAATAGGATTCCATTTAACTCATTAGTTAATACAGGTTGGGGAAATTCGGCTATAAATAAATGTTTTAATTTCCTCCTCTAAACAACTTTAGGACATTGGTAGATTCTTATCCCCATTTTTATGGATAAAAACAAAACTGACCTTTGCAGTGTTAAATAACTTGACTGAGGTCATTCAACTATTAAGAACCCAGTTTTGTTTCAAGTCCAGTGGTGTAAAAGCTCATAATACTGCATTGTTCAAAAATAATAATCGAATATTTATCATATACCATGCACTTTCCTCAGAATAAACACACACATAAATGCTCTCAGCTTCCTAGCTTCCAGTCTGCTCTTAATGAGATTCTGAAATGTTTTTGGTATGCAGTAAAGGAAGTAGACAAAGTGTGAGATTCAGTACAACTATTAATCTTGAATAACATAATAGTGTCTAAGACAAGGGTTCTATATATTAAATATTTCAAAAGCTACACATAGACATTCATTTCAATATTTTAGTATTCCAATTTCTATGAATGCTAATCTTACTCCCATATAAAATCTGTCTCTGTGTATGGCTTAACCCTTGGGAGAAATCTTGCGACATGGAGGTTGGATTTATGTCAGAGTCCATCTTATTTAATTTTGCCCTACTGTTTTCATGTTTATTCCAGCAAATTAAGCTCTTTTAACAATTTGTGGTATTTACTAAGCCACGCCTTATACAATGAGGAACAGTATGAAAACAATATGGAATTATCACTGAGTCCTGTGGTATATGCTGACTTTTTTGATTCAACTAAACCTCTTCAGGTTTCTGAAAACAACTGTTCGACAACAAATGAAAATATGAAAAATCAAGAAACCAGTGCAAATATAAACATATTCTAAAACCATTTTGCTATTGATTGCCAAGAAGACAATTAGAAAATACTTTAATTATGAGTGTACTTACATTTCTACTGGCAGTGGAACAATTACTTTCCATTCAATAAAGTTCTCTGCCATTATTATAGCCATTTGTGGTTTTTGATGAATGATATTTGAATCTATAAAACTGTTTGTTTGGTGCACATTTTTTATAAAATAAAATCAGTTATAATTTTTATATGTAGTGTTTGTTGTCAAAGAAGAAGGTCTTTCTTGTTCTAAGGAATAATCATTGATCACAAAAGAACCATAAATGAAAGTTTAATTTATTAATATGCCTGTGGTTCTTCCCTACTGAGGACATTATCCTTATTCTGTCTCATGTATAAATAAATTTTAAGAATGAGGTGACTTAGAAATGAATAGTATTATCCCAGTAGAATTTTTGTTATGCTCTATCCTTACTCATTATCATTATATTGATGACCAAACATTATGTCCCATATCTTTATAATCTCTGAATTAAATATAGAAATATTCTTTGAAACCAGGTAGGATGGAACATTTGAGAAAAACTGCATAGTGTTTAAGAATTGCTTAGATGTCAATCATTGCTTTATCACTTGCTGGCAGTATGGTCCTAAACAAGTTACTTAACCTCTCTGAATCTCAATTTCTTGTTTGTAAAATAATGATGGCAATAATACACGGGACTACACTGAAGAATCAATGAAATGATATATATAGCATGCTAACAAAGGAGCCTGGGCCATAGTGTGTGTAGTAGATTGCATTATTGGTTTAAAATTTTCACCCCTCCTTTTGTCATGTGACTTTTCAGTCTTTTCCACTAAAGAGATAATGTATATTTTCCTGATGCTTGGCTTTGACTAATAGAATAAAGAGGTAGTGAGTGTTCTGGATCTTATCCTAAGCCTTGAAGCCTCATATATTCTGTCTGAACCCTTGTGCCTCTGCTAACACCATGAGTAGAATATTACCTGGTTGGCCTATAGGTCTAAGGATGATTGAAAAATGGAACAGTCACCCCAAACAACTCATAGATCTGCAGTGCGAAGTAGGGCCACCCTGGCTGCCACAGAACAGAAATTTGAACGGAAATGTCAAACTGAGGCTCCTCCCAGATGAGCCAAACCCCAGGCAACCCACAGGCACATACGCGGTAATAGTTTATTGCTTTAAGCCACTGATTTTAGAGGCAGTTTTTTAATGCAGCAAAAATTGACTGATACAGTATGTGATCAATATAGATTAGCTATTGCTGTGGTTATTATTTACTATCATTTGAAATAGAAGCCCAATAAAAATAAATAAAGCAAAGCAGTATGATAATCAGTAAGGTACAGAACTCTGTTTTCTAAACCTGAGGTTGTCTTTAAAGAGATACTATTTTATCTACTCCTGTTTATTTCTGAAACCACTGTTGGCAGACAGCACCTTCTTCAGGAAAAGGAAATGCAAATGCTTGGGAGAGTTTTGTCTAATCTGCCACTTCTCCAAGCAAAATAGAATCCTATAATAAACAATCTTGTGATCAAAGATGTATAAATGTAATGCCGATGCTACAAATACATCACACATGCAAACCTCAAATACATATCTCCCTCCTACATACTCTTCCACAAATATTCTGCTCTACCTCATGGAAGGAATTGCATCATTTCTTCCGGAAGCCTCAAGCTGTGACTCTCTGCAGAAGCCAAGGCAGAAACATCCATTTGAGCTGTGACAAAGGGTGGGGTCAGGAGACAGAGGTTTATACAAGAAATTAAAGGGCAGAGCAGGGAGAAGAATTGAAGGCAAAGGCACTTAACTATCCGAACTTTTAACTGCTCACAAATTTGAAGCTTTTAAAAGCATATAAAAATAGAATGCCCTTCAGCTGGATGCAGTGTATGACTTGGATGCCTCCTTTTTGGGGTGCATACTGCATAGATATTTAGCCTGTAAGCTCGAGTAGTTTGTGGTTTATGGTGTAAAGGAAGACTGCGTGATCAAATCTGGTTTAAAATACAAAAAATATATATATATATATACTGTAATCCTGCACTGATCTGACTAGATATTCTAAGAAATGGGGAATAATCTTGTAGTAAGGAATGAAATAATAATAATAATAATGATAATAATAAACTGGTTTTTAAAAACTGTCCACCATTAAGTTAAATTGTGAATTCCAGAGGGAAATTGCTGTTTGTTTCTATATATTGCTTTGCCCTTCAACTCAGCTGTTGGCTCTGCATTAATATTCAGGCAGCATCAGTGCCAGTCCTGGTGATTCACTGAGGTATTATGAATATGCAAATGAGCAAGAGCTTTTTATGTCTACGGTTTGTCTCTCTTAGATGTCTGAAGGAATAATTGGAGCCAATCGGCTGCTGATAACTTGTATATAGATAACTATTGCTCTGGAACCTAAAACCATTTCTTAATTATTCTTATACCAGCCCAGAGGTTTGATTTCAATCAGTCTCTTGGAAATAGAACTCCCAGTATTCTCTTAAATTGATTAACTTAGAGGTTAAAGTGTCATATTATTTTAACTTCTTAGATTATAATGATAGCATTTTGAAGTGAGCAGTATACAGAATGGAATTTGTATTAGTCACTCACTTTCTATTTTTCCTTAGGTCTTTATTAGTTTTCCCTGGTTAAAAAGCAGGGGTGCAGGAGTTGGTAGAGTGTTCTGAGTAGATGAATCCTAGAGCTTCTGAAGTGTAGAGATAGAATAGACAGAAAGGAGGTTGTAGGAGAGAGAAAAAATAATTTATCATATTCAGCAGTAATTAATGTTTGGCCTTAAAATCACATTAATGTTATCTTAATGATAAGAATTAAGGAAAAAGAATAAACCTTCACATTTCTGTATAATTCCTTTTAACGCAGACAAATAAGAATAACTTTTACCAAGAAAAATCAAAGTATATAATAAGTGAACTAAGTAAATTTTAATATACATTTTGGTGGCTCATATTACCTCTTGATTAGGGATTTTGTAATGCAGTTAATAATTTTAATTTAGTTCTCAATCAGTGTGGCACAGCTAAAAGAACTGTAAGATGATATATAATATTTCTATTATTGTGCCCTACGATTGGCTCAAACATTTGTGGTCATTTTCTTTTGATGTTCTAGCACTGTCTCATTTCTATGAAGATATAACCTTTAAATTGCCACAGCTTGCTGAATGTATACAGAGAACTAGTTTATGAAATAACCAGCATTCTGCTAACATTTAGCCACTTTGATTTAATTGAGAAATTATTTCAGCTACAGAAAATAGTCTTTAAAATAATATTATATAGTTAGGTGATTCCTCTCTACCTAGAAAAAGGAGTTTTCTGTTTTTTATTAAAGGGCAAGTACTGGATAGTTCAACTCGGTTATGTTCTGGTTTTCTTGTTGTTATTGCTTACACTGCTTTTTGTGTTCATTTGTTTTTTCAACCTCAGTTTGAAACAACAAAGGTTTATTTCTTGTACATGCTAATGTACCACTCAGGTTGGTAGAGGAGCTATGTTAATTGTAGGTAGTTAGAGACCTAGGCTGACGGGGTCTCGCAATTCACATGTGCTCCCCTGCTTGTCATGTCAGAGGAGGAGCAGTCCTGGAGGGTCTTGCGCCAGCACTTAAATGCTCAAGCCCTGAAGTGACATGTGTCATTCTGCCTATGACTCATTGACTGAAATAGTCACATGGCCACACCTACTTTCAAAGGGTGAAGAGGGAAATAGAATGCTCTCATGTGCCCCAAAGAAAAGGAGAAAAGGAATATTTATGCACATTAATAATTTCAGCACCATAATATAGCATCCCTGCATTCTCAGTAGAAAGGCCAAATCATTTAAAAAGTCGTTTCAAATTAAAGAATAAACCCCCATAAGACTCCCACGAATATTCAATAATTGCTAAAATCTGAGGTGTATTATTTTACTTTCTGGAAGAAAAAATGTGTGTGTGTGTGTGTGTGTATCTGTATTTTATTATTGTATGCCCCATGACTGACTAAAAAATCCTATACATGCAAAATATATGAATGTTATACATATATATATTTGGAGCTGAATTGAGTTAGGCTAGACATAAAGGTGCTCAGCAGGAAAATCTATTACAAAGAGAATCTAAAATGTCAATGAAAGTGTAAAAAATTGGAGAAAATATATTTTCCAGAACTCCTCTTTGGAAATATACTGAGTACAATTATAGGGCATATTTTATTTTAGCATCACTTGGGTGAGATAGCTATAAGGGGACAGCAGGCTTTTCTTTCATCTTCCTTCATTTAATATCCTTATTTTTTCCAGCTTTATTGAGGAATGACTGATAAATAAAAATTATATATATTTAAGGGGTACAATGTAATGTTTTGATATACATTGTGAAATGATTACCACAATGAAGCTAAGTAACATATCCATCACTTCATATAGTTATCATTTTTTTCTGTAGTGAGAACACTTAACATCTACTCGATTGGCAAATTTCAAGTATACAATATATTATTATTAACTGCAGTCACCGTACTATACATACTATATATTAGGTCTCTAGGACTTATTCATCTTACAACTGAGAGTTTGTGCCCTTTGATTAATATCTCCCCTTTTCCCCAGCTCCTCAGCCTCTGGTAATCACCATTCTACTCTGTTACGAGTTCAACATTTTTTTTTTAGATTCCACATATAAGTGAGATTATGTCATACAGTATTTCTCTTTCTGTGTTTGACTTATTTCATTTAGCATAACGTTCCCTGGTTCATCCATATTGTCCCAAATGGCAGGATTTCCTTCTTTTTAAAGGCTACATAATATTCCATTGTATATATATGCCACATTTTCTTTACCCATTCATCTCTTGACAGACTCTTAGTTTGTTTCCATATCTTGGCTGTTGTGACTAATGCTGCTATGAACATGAGAGTGCACATATCACTGCAGATAGTGATTTTCTTTCCCTTGAATGTATTCTCAGAAGTGGGATTGCTTGATCATATGGTAGTTCTATTTTTAATTTTTTGAGGAACCTTCATACAGTTTTCCATAATTGCTGTATCAATTTACATTCCCACTAATAGTATACAAGGGTTCATTTTTGTCAACATCCTGTAAGGGACTTTTAAAAGTAACAACAGAGGATTGCTGTATTATTCATTGGTTGTAGTCTCTTAGTAAACAATGATCTGACTGATGCTAGTGAGTGCAGCAGGGTAATTTACAGGCAGGGGTTTGTTTGTTGTTTTTTTTTTGGCAAGCAGATTTGCCCTTCTTCTGACCCTTGCACACAACAATAAACTTGTCCTCCAAATAAAAATTGAACAAATATTAAAAGAGTAGTGGTTTGAATAAGCCAAATTGTCAGGGCTGTGACAGAGACATATATTGCCCATTAACCTCCAGAACATGACTTCACTGATTAGACTCTCTAAATAGCAGCTACCTCCTCCCTCACCACTCCATTCAGTGTATCCCATCAAATATCATGCAGCTGGTCCCAGAGGGGAATATTACTGTTAAGTCAACAATATTGTGAATTAATGCATTAGGTCTACATTAAAAATATAACTATAGGGCTTCCCTGTGGTGCAGTGGTTGAAAATCCGCCTGCCAACGCAGGGGACACGGGTTCGAGCCCTGGTCCGGGAAGATCCCACATGCCACGGAGCAGCTAAGCCCGTGTGCCACAACTACTGAGCCTGCACTCTAGAGCCTGCAAGCCAAAACTACTGAGCCCGGGTGCCCTAGAGTCCACGTGCCACAACTACTGAGTCTGCGTGCTGCAAATACTGAAGCCCACACGCCTAGAGCCCGTGCTCCGCAACAAGAGAAGCCACAGCAATGAGAAGCCTGCGCACCGCAACAAAGAGTAGCCCCCTCTGGCCACAACTAGAGAAAGCCTGCGTGCAGCAATGCCAAAAATAAATAAATAAAATAAATAAATTTATTTAAAAGAAAATATAGGGCTTCCCTGGTGGCGCAGTGGTTGAGAATCTGCCTGCTAATGCAGGGGACACGGGTTCGAGCCCTGGTCTGGGAAGATCCCACATGCCACGGAGCAGCTGGGCCCGTGAGCCACAACTGCTGAGCCTGCGCGTCTGGAGCCTGTGCCCCGCAACGGGAGGGGCCGCGATAGTGAAAGGCCCGCGCACCGCGATGAAGAGCGGTCCCCGCACCGCGATGAAAGAGTGGCCCCCGCTTGCCGCAACTAGAGAAAGCCCTCGCACGAACCGAAGACCCAGCACAGCCAAAAATAAATAAATAAATAAATAAATAAAGTAGCTATAAAATTAAAAACAAAACAAAACAAAAAAAAAGACCTTTTCAAAAATATTCTTGAAAAAAAAAAAGAAAATATAACTATATAAAAAGCAAAAAAGAGTTGCTATAAAAGAGCTTACTTTTTCTGCCTTTATTCCTTCTTATTTTCCATTTCTTAGGAACTGACTTCATAAGAATAGTAAAAAAAAATTTAATGATAATTGTAATTTGCTTAAAAATAATTTCGCATAGACAGTTTATGCATCCTAACCAGGAATCTCCACTCCAGGGACAGTCAGATATCACTTTTTCAAAGAGAATATCCTCCCCACTCCAGAGGCAGTGATTACAAACAGATTAGCTATCTTTGTCTTTGATCATATCCAGATATTTTGCTAATCACCATATTTCATGTCAGAAATGGGTTTTCATTGGTTAAATTAGTGGCAAGCTTATTAATTGGCATGGCACCTGTTATAAATGGATGGTAATTAGTGAAACTAAAAGCTTTCATTTTATATGAATTGGCTAAAATAGTATAAAGATGCTCCCCACCCTTGAATAAACAGGACATAAAAATCCAGCAAGGTTTGCAGCTTCTACTGTTAGGGATGTTGCCAAAGACTAGGTCTGTAAACTATCATGTATCCTGCCTTTGGTTTAGAAGGATTTTGGTTGCTTAATGATGACCATAAGAGTAACTGTGTCCTACTTCTGGGATATTGTCCAGTGTTGAGCCAATATTTCTTGTAAGGGGGTTGGGTCAAACTCCTAGAATGACAGACAGCTGAGACTTCATCAAGCTTACAGAATAAGCTGTAATATGAACCATTTTTGCCTCTTTGCTAATAAATGTTTCTAGAGCTTGTTCTGAGACTTGATTTCATAATAACCTGGTTACACCGTTTAAGGGAAGTAGCTAGCCCTTATTCATATAAAATATTTTGTTGGCTACTCTTTATTAAAAGTAAAACAAAAAACTCCCTGAGTTTTGCATGTTCAATTTTCTTAGGGTCATCCCCAACAGAATTAAATATTAATTAGTGGTATCTCCAGTTTTGCTACTCGACATTAGTAGATTCCTTGTAATAGAATGATCTTTAAAAAAAATATTGCTTTTGTACAATTTACATTGACTACATAACTTTCATAACTGCTAATCACCATCCTTATATCAGAACCTGAGCTTCCATTAAAAAAATCAAAGTAAATCAACAAGTTATATCAGAAATAGCATTATTTTAGATGATGAGATTATATACTATTTCATTTTTATTATATAAACCAAATTTATCTTCTGAAAGATCATTTTACATGCAAGAAGCCATTGATTTGGGGTTTTTAATAAATGTTATACAAATAACAAGTGAATAAAGCTTGCAAATAATAATTTAAAATGGCAAAATCTTAGTTAACTAGAGAATGTTAATAGATAACATTCTCCATCCAATGTACCGTATTTAAAAAGCAAGAGACAGACCTGAAATTTTATGCCTGTTAATTGATAGCTCCTCATCTTCCCCTCCCCCTAGCCCCAGGTAACAACCATTCCAGTCTTTGATTTTATGAATCTAAAATTTATAAATTTATTGAATAAATTTATTAAAACCATCTAAATTTATGGTTTAGATGCTTCATATAAGTGGAATCCTGCAGTTACTTATCTTTCTGTGTTTGGCTGATTTCACTTAGCACCTATAGTCAACAATAATGTATTGTACACTTAAAATTTGTTAAGAGGAGTTTTTTAAAAAGCAAGAAACAAAAACTAATTATTCTGCTCCAAACTATCCCCAGTTAGACCAAGGATCAATTTAACAAGCTACTGTCTGAATAAGTTAATGTTTTCCCAAAGAACCCATGCATCTATTGTGTGGGTCTATCTATTTAAAGCATACATACATATATGGACACAGGGGATACTGTAATGAAAAAGACTGGATCTTGCCCTTAAAGAATTTCTAATCCAGCCAGATACTAGTAGATAACTATTAATCATTATACAGAACAGTCAAAACTATATGAGAGACAGTACTGTCTAGAACAAGGTTCCAGTTTTAGTTTTGGTATTTATTAACTGGAAAGCTTTAGGTAAAGTATTTCACCTCACTGAGACTCAGTTTCTTCATTTGTAAAAATGAGAACATAATGCCTGTCCTACAGAGTTCTCATGTTGTCATGAGAATTAAATACACTAATGCTTTTAAAATGCTTACCTGAATGCCTGGTATACTTTACAGTAATCTCTTAAGCAGTTTTATGTATTGATTCAATGGATTGAGCAATTGTCCTCAATACCTCCATAAAACATTACTGGCAGATACTCTCGACACCCTGAATGCTCATGGCTACAAGTCTACTGTCTATTACACCCTCAAGTGTTGCCCCCATCAATTGAGTTATTTGCTTATCAAAGAGTCAGTCATACTTTATCCCCTCAAGTTTGTTGTGTCATTTTTACTTGTTTTAATTGTATAATTTAATTCAATATGAACAAAACAAACAAAAATTTCAAGTGCTGAAATAGATTTTTGTCTATAAAAACTGTCAGATTCTTTTGCTAACACTTGATAAATGTGAGCTACTAAAATATGTGGAAGAGATACTTGTAAAAGATTGGAAAAATCATATTCTAGAAATATTTTTTATACAAAGTGCTTCTTAAGTGTCTTTGGGTTTCGACCTTATTAATTAAAAAATTAGCTAAAACTAGAATGTGTAGATGATGCATATGACTGTGGAACTTACATTCGCAAAATCAAACAGTCTTGGCACTACATAAAAAAAGTGATAAATAAAATTTACCACTTAATTTTAAGTTAAAATGAAGAGTTGTAAATTAAAATATATTGATATTTACATTAAATGAACATTTTAAAGTATATATACATATATAGATACACATATACCTATAAATATACATATATATAGTTTTATTTATTTAGTTTGTTTGTTGTTATTGTTGTTATTTCTTCCGTATTGTACTTTTTTGATTAACTGACCAGTGACTCATTTCTGGCTGCTTCAGAGAAAAGTGTTTCTAGTTGTAAGCAAAAAATCAATGGTGGGTATGAGTGTACAAAGGCTAGTTTTGTCTAGGGTGAAGGTTAGGGAATTGTTATTCCTGAAGAATCTGACAAATGTAAGCACCGTATATATTTGTATTATGAGCATTAACTTAAAAACATAGCTATCAAGTAGCTTAACCAGAATATTAATTAGATGTTTCAATGTTAAAAATTGCTTTTTTCCACTAAGAAATATTTTATTAGGATTGTTTTTATAAGATGTTAAGATTATTTGTGTTTGTTAATTCTAGTTAAACTTCTTTTGTATAGTATTAATTATATACTTATATATAATTATATGTACAATATAATTATATAATATGTAATACAATTTAGATAATTTCTTCCTGTAGCATTTTGCACGGTTGTATTTTTTATCTATATCTATTTTATTCAATAAAATTTTTTTGGAGATGGGGACAGTGCCTCAGCATTTTTGTGCTCATCACATTGTCACTCTGTGTTTGGGTCGAAATATGTAATCAGTACATTCTTCTAGGAACAAATGAATATCTGGAAATTACTGCTTTCCGTCTACTAAAATGAAGATTGACCCTTTTAAATTTTATTTCCAGACTACTCTAAAAAATAAATCATGTTATTTATATGTAAACCCAGAGGAGACATAAGTCTCTTAGAATGTGGCTAAATTCTTTGAATAATGCATGATTACTTTGCTTCGTAGACTAATGTATCAATGAATTGATCTCACTCTGCAGAAATGTTACCTAAGATTTTTTAAATATTTTTCTTCCAATTTTTAGGAATAAAAATGTATTAGGGTGCACATTTACTAGCAGATGCTGAAAAAATCCTCATTCATAAATATTTAGATCTTCATTTGATGAGAAAAATATAAGATTACAGTATATGTCACAGTCTTTCCCACCTAAGTGTGTAACTGTATTCATGAATTATTCCTATTGCAGATGTAATGTCTTTCAAAGTAGTTTATTACAGCAATGTATTTCCCCTAGGAGGAGTGTTTATAAATATATGAATCAAGGTGATACATTTTGTGTTATTTCTTGCCTTCTTCCTGGATTTGCTTCCATGACTTACAAAATATTTTACAACAAAATGAGCCAATAGGAATTGCCATATTGAAGTAGACAAAGGATTCAGTTATCCTGGCAACTATTATATGAATGTGTTTTTTGTTATTCTTAAAACTAGAGAAATGCGTATTTGCAACAAAATTATTTCTAAATGATTAGCTTCTCTCCCAAATAATCTAAAATTAAAGCCTATCTGTTTAGAATTCTTCAGATTATGGTCATCTAGAAAAATTTTACATCCTAAGTTAAACATATGCTCAGTCTGCATGCCAGCTTAGTTGTGTCTCTGTTTTCTGACATTAGAGATATGTATACAATTTATATCACTGTCACTTCAGAGTAACTTTGATCAATTTAGATGAACAAAACTAAAGTTCTAAAAAAAGTTGTAAGCAATTTGAAAATCTTTTGTCCCTGTGTTTTCTTTTAACCTTTAAATCGGATGAGATTTTTGTCCTTGATTTTGTTTCTTTTACCCAAGGTTTCAATGGTTCTATTTTTTGAATCACTTTGCTCTGAAATAATTATAGTATGCTAGGTCCTCATTATTCCATATAACTACATATTCTATCCTCATCCCTGCTGATGCATGACTGAGTGGTGGAATAATGCAATGCTCTCAGGTTGTTGAAATTGACAAAATGGCCTAGCAACTAACTGGTGGATCTTAGAAGCTGATACCTGTTTCTCTTTTTGATTCATTTGCACATGACTGGACAGATCTAATCAAGTTTCTTTGCCTTGAAACTTCAGTTTCTACAGGTCCATGAGGGCAGGGACTTCATCTCTTTTGTTCACAACCGTATATCCAGAGCTCAATAAGTGCCTAGCATATAGTAGGCACTCAATAAATATTATTGAGAGAATTAATAAAATGAATTGTAGTAATTAGGTAATTAGTGAATCAATGAATCTATGCTTACATTACATAGCTAGATTGCAAAACCAACTTAAAAGTGTTGGGCTTCCCTGGTGGCACAGTGGTTGAGAATCTGCCTGCCAATGCAGGAGACACGGGTTTGAGCCCTGGTCTGGGAAGATCCCACATGCCGCGCAGCAACTAGGCCCCGTGAGCCACAATTACTGAGCCTGCGCGTCTGGAGCCTGTGCTCCGCAACAAGAGAGGCCACGATAATGAGAGGCCCGCGCACCGCGATGAAGAGTGGCTCCCACATGCTGCAACTAGAGAAAGCCCTCGCACAGAAACGAAGACCCAACACAGCCATAAATAAATACATAAATAAATAAATAAATAAATAAATAAAAAGTGTTCATATATCAAAATGGTTAGACTCAGGAGATTCAGAGTCATGCTGTGTGATCTCATGTAAGTTATTTAGTCTGAGTATTCTTTCTTATTTGTAAAGGCAAATAATTATAATATCATAAAGATTAAATGGGATAATACATATTCAGTGGTTATGTCTGTCACATCATAATCACTCAATACATAAAGTTATTATTTTTATTATGGACAGGAATTTAACTTGGGAATTCACTCTCAGAAACTAGTATTAGAACAGGGCATTTTATAAACTTCATCTAACTGTTAAAAAATATTAGACATTAAAGAGCAAAGCATTTGGTAAGGATTATGAAGGGGCTTGGAAATAGGAGAAAAGAAAAAATAGGAGCTAATAGACATTTTAATTTTTAAAAAAGTATCCAACACTACTGTCAAAATTAGTTTCTTAGAAAACCGTACTTCTAGGATTTCTGAAATTAAAATAACTATCTGACATTAAAATGTCTACTTTTAGTCCTAATATTCACGTTATTTGTATCAGGAAAATACTTATGGTGATTCTAGACATCTGAATATATAGGGATAAGAATCTTCCAATATTCCTAATTTTCTTACCTCAATCTAAAAGCAGTCCTGCAGTTCTCAGGCAGGGTTAACAAATAGGTTTCAAACCATTTCCAGGCTAATCAGAGCAGTTGACAGTGACCACTCAGAGTACTAAATTGATCCTAAAACTGCAGTTTCATTCTCAGGGTTTCCTGGAGACACACTTGCCATGTCCATGCCATTTTGCTCAAAGAAAGTGGGCCTCAATTCCTGGTTGCATATTAGAGTCATATGGGAAAGTTTTAACAAATATCATTGCCTAGACTCTACCCTAAACCAATCCAGTCAGATTCTCTGGGGTTGAGGCCCGGGTATCAGTACGTTTTAAACTTTGCCAAATGATGTTAATGTATAGCCGTGTTTGAGAGCCTTGGTTCCCATATGAGCTGATATACTAACCCATCTGCCACCCAGTAAATCTTATTTTTATTCTATCTTCAAGTCAAATATGCATGAAATACTAAACTAGCTCTAATAGAAACATTTTAATTTGTAGATCCTGACCAATTCTAGGTTAACATAAATCTTACCTAGGATCATTATTATACCACTGAGTTGTGCTTTGTCCATATTTTTCTACCTGTATATCATTAATGATCCTAAAATGCAGGTGTGTGTGAGGATGGGGCTGTGGGAAAGGATATGGTAACTGTCTTGAATACCCGAGACCCATAACAACAGTACTGTGTCCAATCAACTGAGAAGGAGTTTGTAAAAATTATAACTCCAATCATTGTGCAATTCTAAACTCCTCTTTTAGAAAAGTTTGTGTATTTTTGTCCATGATCTAAATATCCTAATAACTGAATGCAATTCTAAAAGTGTATCACAGATAAGTTTTAAAACTATACCTGATTAACTGGGAAATACTACTACTGGCCTTTGAAATCGGTTCTTCTAAAATACAGATTATGCCACGTCAAGATATTATCTGAGATTACATTACTCTGTCTTCTTCCTGACTCTGTTGCTTTGCAGAGGTATCATTATCCTGAATTTAGTGCTTATAATAATGTTTTTCATTTTCTTATTCCCATATTTATATATCCCTAAACAATATAGAATATTATTTTGTATATTTTTATGTTGTTTTTCCCAAATGTGATAATCATCTTCAGAAAGTTCTCAGTCATTTTTATTTCTTTAAACATTTTACACATACTTATTTTATCATCTTTATCTGATAATTTTAATATCTCAATTTCTTGGTCATCAAAATCTGTCCTTTTCTTCCCTCCTCACTTTTGCTTATTCGGAGCTTCAATTCAGGGAATTTTATATAAGGACAGCTGGTGAGTCCTTTTTTGAGGTTACCTTCTTCCAGAAAGGCGATGCATTTTACCTGTGTGAGGTGGCCCAAGTTACTACCAACTCAGAATGTCTTTAATTTTGTGGCATGAAGTTTTACAGACTATGTGGGTACCAAAAATAGGAACTCATAAGCGAGGGCAGGAATGAAGTTGTGAAATCTCTGTGAAACCATTTTAAAATTTCCTTCCCAGAACCCAAGCCTAGATAGGTAATTTTACTTGTCATTGGCCCTTGACAAGAGGTTGTTTTTTTTGTCTAATTCATCCTTTCACTGAAGGTGAAGATCTTGGCTTGGTCTGGGGTTTTTCTTGTTCCACCTTTGCCTGTTCCCTGTTCCACTCCTTGCTAGGAGCAAAGGACTTGTCTCCCTCTCCTTCAACCAGCTATGGAGGTGCAAGTGTCTTGGATACTGAAAAAGGCACAGAATTTCCCAAATACAAAGAGCGTAGTTTCAGCTTCATTAAATCATTTGATTCGTAGCTTCCTCTTCATTTCTGTATGGCTCCTGATGATTTCCCTTAGCTTCCTGAAAGCTCAGCTATGTAATTAAATACTGGTTGGTCATGTTTATCCGGCATATCTAGGTGATTTGTAACAGGCAGTTTTTCAGAGGAGTTAGCCTGCCTTATCACTGAAAGCAGATGTGTCCTGTATTACTAAAAGAATTGATGATGAAGCTTCTGGTAACGAAGTGTATCATCCACTTCTTACCTCATCTATTCATTCACTTGACAAATACTAACTGAATGTCTCCTCTGTGTCTCACTCTCCTGTACCCTGGGGATAAAGTGGTCATCAAAAACTGTTGCTACTGTCAAGGAGCTTACATTCTAGTGGGAGAAACAAATGACAAATGTGTGTGTGTATGTGTACATCTCACAAATATAAGGTATATACTATACAGACACACATATATAAGAACATATCATATTCCCAGATAGCTCTCAAAGAAAAGCAGATTCTTGGGTCAGCATGTGATGAGTGATATTTTAGATATAGTGAAGGTTTCTCAGAGGAGGAGACACTGATCAGGTGTCAGGTAGAAAAGTAGTGAGGTATCTTAGCAGATGGACAGGGGTTGTATGAATGCTCCGGACAGAGACAACGTTATTAAGTACAAAGACCTAAGAATGGGAGTTGAAATGTTTTTATGGAATTAAAAACTCAGGAGAATATAATCCTTTTAGAGAAAGAAGAATTTTTGGAACACTAAATCGGTCAGTTGGTCATTGAGGAGCTAGAGATTTCCTAATCAGTTTATTCATAGTCAAATCAGTCGTTCAGCCAAATAAAAAAATATTGAGTGCTTCATATATTAGGTGTTGCATGAGACACAAAAGTTAAACAGCAGTAACTCAATGTGCACTCACAGTTTAATAGGGAAAGTAAGGAATAACCTCATGGAAAGTAATACAGTCATGAGAAGTATTTTAATTACTGTCATCTTATTGCTTCCAGAAAAATAACATAGAACATCATGTCATACTCTTTTCAATTTATTAATAATTTTAATAGCTTTAAAATTGTAACTATATTATATGTATATGTAAGCACTAATATTATATGTATTTTTACAAAACTGTTAAAATTTACCAAAAGTTACTTGGATTCTTTCCAGTTTCTCTTGGTTTCTCGTCTCTCCAGCACCAGCTCAGATTACCTTGACCTTTTCCTCAAAGCAAAAGAGAAAACAAAAATAAGAATAGCCCTTTTAAAAACAAACAAACAACAAACTTAAAAATACCTTTAAAATAGTTGTTTTGAAAAAAAGGGGAAAGAGTACAATTTCCCACAAAAATCGTGTTGAGAGCTAGCAGCACAATTGTTAATAATGCCTAGATGTCTTGCCTTAATAAGGTTCTGGATCCTTACAGCCCTTTCTTCTAGTACATAATACAGATATCTCCCACTTAACATCAGTAATACATTCCTGAAATGAAAAGTTCTAAGCAGAAATGCTAAGTTGGAGCTGATTTCCCATTGTTTGAAATGGGAAATATATTTCTCATCACACATGTGTAGAGCAATGATCTCTGAAAGAAAGGAAACAAATGAAGTGAGTCCTATGATCACTCAGTGTAATACCTAGAGAGAGTTTTCAGACCAGAACACAGGGTGGTGAAAGTCAGGGTGAGCCCAGCAGTGTCCCTGAGTTGAAGAGATGGACTTGGGAATTTGGGAACATCAGGGTAAGGAGTTCACAGGGCAGAGTAAAGGAGAAGAGAGAGTTGCAGTGAGAGAAAGCTCTGAAGATCTGCAGAAGGACCAACCCCCCCTCCACTGAGTCTTCATCTGAGTATCAGAACTTTCACGTGAGGAAGCTACCTGAAGCCAAGGGACAAATAACCTGAAAGAAGCAGGCAGAAAAATCTCCAGGCTTAAGTGAAACAGAAATTATTGGTGTTCTCACCAGCCTGAGTAGAAAAATTATAATATGCGAGGTATCAGGTAGACTATTCAGAAGGATATTGGCTCACTTAAGGGGCAAGATGAGACCTAGACCAAAGGCTTCTCTGGTCCTGCTTAACAAAGCTTAAAAGCAAGTTTAAAAGGATCAAACCCCAAGGAAAAAAAATGAAGAAAACTTCACCAAGACTCATCATAATCAAATTGCTTAAAACCAGTGACAAAGAGGGGGGAACACATTTTGCAGAAAGAAACAAATATAAGAATTATAGGAGACTATTGTTTTGGAAACAGTATGAATCAGGAGACAGTGGAACAGTATCTTTAAAGTACTGAAAGAAAATAACATCAACCTTGAATGATATAGCCAGTAAAAATATATTTCAGTAATAAAAGTGAAATATTTATTCAAACATACAAAAAGCAAAATCATCACTAGCCAACATGCAATTTTATTTGTATTTATTTATTTTAAAACACACATTTCTCTAACAGATGTATCTATTTTTTTTTTGAAAGGAATTGACTATGAGGAGGGAAAATATGTGGCAGAGAGGTAAGGAATAGAACATATATACAAATGTAAGTTGTTTTATTAATTGTTTTAGAACCACAACAAATTAGTACAGAGAATGCCTTGTATAAAACAACACAAAAAATGTTCAAAGATTGAGGTGTTGCCTTAGGCAAGGCTGAAGATTTAAGTCTGGTGTTTGGAATTTAGGCCGTAGTCCTTGTTTTTGGATGTATCACTGGGTGTGTGGGACAGTCTGTGCTTTTAACCAGATTTGAACAGAAGAATGTCCACTTGGCCCAGGTAGAAGTAGATGAGGTATTTGGTTTAATGTGTCATGTAATTACTGAAGTTCTTCCCCACGATTCAGTGCCAGGTGGGATTGTGCTTCTTTTCAAACTCCTTCTTAATATAGGCTGCTATATCCGTCTCTATGTTATATTTCTCCAGTGCCTGAGTAGCACAGTCCACCAAGTCCTGTTGCATTTCCTCTGACATAACAGCATTTTCGATCACAGCATTTTGGTCGCAGTGAAGTAGGGGCAGGCTGACTGCATCCAGTCTGCTGGGGAAGGGGCTGGCCAGACATACAATTTTAAAGGAAGATCTTTGGGTAAAAGGAAATGATACCACATAAAAATCTGTATCTATACAAAAGACCAAATAACACCAGAATTCGGGAATATGTGAGTAAATACAAAATGGTGTTTTCTTATGTTCTAAATTACACTAAAAGATAATTGAATGCTTAAATAAAAAATAATAACAATGTATTGTGGTATTTACAACGATGTAAAAATAAACTATGACAATAACACAGGGGCCAGGAGAAAGTAAATAAATTGTACTATTTAAAGGTTCTTCTACTATAGGTGAAGTGATATATTACTTGAGAGTAGAGTGTTATAAGTTATCTATACTAGAAACACCAAAGCAAAATTTCACCAAAGAAAGTATATGGATTGCGAATATGCACATGAATAGATACTAACATCATTAATCATTAGGGAAGCTTAAAGCGACAATGAAATACCACCATATACTTATTTGAGTGGCTTAACTTAAAAAATAATAATAAACTGACAATTTTAAATGCTGGCAAAGATGTGGAGAAACTGGAATTCTCATGTATCACTGTGGAAATGCAAAATGGTACAGCCACGTTGGAAAACAGTTTGGCAGTTTCTTATAAAGTTCAACATACACTTGCCACATGACGTAGAAACTTCACTCTTAGATATTTACCTAAGTGAAATGATTATATTTCCAGAAACTTTACTCATAATGCCAAAATTTGGAAATGATGAAATGTCCTTCAGCTGATGAATGGATAGACAGTGTGGTGTGTGCATACAATGGGATACTACTCAGCAATACAAATGAATGAAATACTGATATTTGTAAGAACACAGATAAATGTCAAATGCATGTTGGCAAGTGAAAGAAACCAGACCCCAAAATCTACACACTATATTGATCCATTTGTATAACATTCTGGGAAAGGTAAAACTCTAGGGACAGAAACTGATGGGTGATTGCCAGTGCCTGGGGGTGTGGGAGGTAATGAATCCAAAAGAACAGAAAACAATCAAACAAAAAAATCGAAGCCCAAGAATTCCTATCTTGAACCCAGGCTTGCTCAGTTCCAAAGCTCCTGTGCTCTTGATAATAATCCTGTGATGGATAACATGTTCTAGGTTAATTAAAGGGAGAGAAGTATGAGAGTGCCTACTCATTACGCATATGAGTACTTCTCATACTCATTAACTCATATTCTAAAACACCACTATTCTTGTATTACTTGCTTGGTTCTCCAAGTGTGCTGCCCAGAGCAACAACGTCAGCAGCACCTGGGAACTTGTTAGAAATAACAAATTCTCAGGCTCTATTCCCAGACCTACTGATTCAGAAACTCTGTGGGTGGGGGTGGATTCAGTAATCTGTGTTTTAACCAGCTCTCCAGATGATTCTGATGTGCACTAAAGCTTGAGAACTACAGAACTACATTAACTCATTAGTTCTCATTACTTCAAACAATAAATGCATATTAGTTGAGTTACTTTCAGTTAATCTGCTTTGGAACACTACTCATCTGTGAAGTCCCTTATGAAATACCAGCTTTGTGAAACCTCCCATTCCTCCCTGCCCCTCCGCAATACATTGTTTATACCTTTATTAAACATGCATTTCCTTTCACCTTGTATTATATTTCATTGCTGACATGTCTATAACCTTCACTAGAATGCCAGTTCCATGGGGCATGGATTCTCATATTTCAGGACTTATGAAACTCATTGCCAGTATAAGTTGAGTAAGGGCAAATCCAGCTGGTCATAAAGGTTAAAATAATTGGGAAGTATCAGTTTCCAAGGTACATAAAGTTTCAGACTTGGTTCAAGTAAATCATTTACATTCAGTAGTCATCACCTTTTCAGACTCATAGAAATGAGGGTGGGGGTATGGCAGCCATGAAAATGTTGCTCACAAATCTCCTACTGTGGGGCATAATTGATCAATAGCCTCAGCTGTTGAGCTCTGAATCCATCACAGCACTTCCCACAGGTTGCTTCTAGCCAATGATGGTGTGCAGCAGGGATACTAGAGTAGGGGTATTCCTGCAAGGTATAGGACTTCTCTAACGAGCAACTTTGGCTCAAGGACTCCCCATCAACCATACTGAAACTTTCTTAAAACTGTACTGCAGTCTAAGACTTTTCCTACCCAACCTTCCTTCCATCTGTCTTCCACAGGGGTCCAAATTGCATAGTGGTCTGATGGCTCCCCAAACTTCTTTCAGTACCCTCCCCTCTTTCCATAGCCATTTCTCCCAATAAATCTCTGCCTTATTTAATCCTGTCTTAGTGTCTGCTTCTCCCAGAATCTGAACCAACATTGGGGATATCATGTCTAGTTTGAGTTCCATGAGTAGTTTTGTTTCACATAAGCAATTGTTTTGTTTTGTTTTGTTTTAAAGATATACTTTTTAAAAAAATTTATTTATTTATATTTATTTTATTATTATTTTTTTTGGCTGTGTTGGGTCTTCGTTTCTGTGCGAGGGCTTTCTCTAGTTGCGGCAAGCGGGGGCCACTCTTCATCGTGGTGCGCGGGCCTCTCTTGCTGTGGAGCACAGGCTCCAGACGCGCAGGCTCAGTAATTGTGGCTCACGGGCCCAGTTGCTCCGCGGCATGTGGGATCTTCCCAGACCAGGGCTCGAACCCGTGTCCCCTGCATTGGCAGGCAGATTCCCAACCACTGCGCCACCAGGGAAGCCCAATTGTTTTGTTTTTAATGCGTGGACAATGTTACCTGGGTAAATGGCCACTTCCCCCTTGCAGATTGGCTAGTAGAAAGCTGAGAACACTAGGATGCCTCTATTTTTTGAGCTAATCATTTTTTCTTTAAAATTTGGGTACACTTGTAAATAAAAGTTTAAATTTTTAAAAATTTTGAATTGTATAGATTTTTTTAAGCTACATGAAATAATTTCTGAAAAAAAGCCAGGGTAAAAATAATCCAAGTAAGGGTCAAATAATAAGGGGTGGGGTCAGGATTGCCATGTTCAACCAGTCCCATATGCTATGTACTTCATGGCTTGAACTGGATGCTTATTGTGAATGGTGCCGCCTGTAGTTGTGTGTTGGTCCTGGGTGGTATGCTCAAAGATGGAAATAACATGCTAATGGAAAACCCAGATAGTGACATGGAGAGGTCCAGTCAAGCAGATAATTTGGGTAACAATATATAGCTGGGTAATAATAACCTTACTAGAATATCAGAAGTAGGGTTTCACTCCTCAAAGTTAAGCTATAGAGCTCTTTATATTCCTGGAATAGGGACCCCACAATGGAGAAAATTTAGAAGCCCTAAGTACTAATAAGAACTCTTTAGGGCAAAAGCAACAGATTAATTTGAAACAAACTGGCTTAAATCAAAAGGTTAATCCAATAAACCATGTAATCACACTGTACAAAAAACAACAACGACCAAAAAAACCACAGCCACAGCTTTAGGTAAGACTCTAACTTTGTCTTGTTAGGGAGGAAAAACTTTTCCTCTACTCTTTCAAGTTCTGAACCTGTGGCCCTTCGAATTAAACTAATAAAAGACAGATTAACAGGAGAAAAGGCACACAATTTTTATTAATATTTACATGCACAGGAGTTTAGAGAAAAGAAGTGAAACTCAAAGAAGTAGTTGGACTTGGGGGCTTATATAACTTTTAACAAAGGAAAGAGGGTTAGGCTTCAAGGGGTGATAAATTATGGGAAAGTAATTAAGAAATATGTGAGGGAAATAACGGAAGATAAAGGCTATTTTTGTAAGGTCTGTTTATGCAAACTCATCTTGGTGTCAACCCCAGTCTTTGATGATAAGAGTTCCTCTTGTCTTCCTGGTACTGGGGCTGGAAGAGGGAGCATTATCCTCAAAGGGAAATTCATACCCAGCTTTTAGGAAGATAAGGAAAGGGGAGAGAACTCTTCCTGTGTTTGTTGACTCTCAATTGCCTTCAGCTCAAAATAATCCTTATGCCAAAGTGACATATTTGGGGGCTGAATATTCTGATTGCCTTCAGTTTCAAACATTGTGAAAGGGACCTTGTAGAATGTACATTTGTCATTTGTCATTTTTGGCTGCTCAGAAAATGAAGAGCCTCTGTTTAATTTTACAGAAGTGGTTTTAGGTGCATTCAGCCCACCCAGTATAGCTGGTTTCTCTGTTTTGGTCAGTTCCTCGTCCTTAACCTTTGGACGAGTAAAGCTGCCAGCACCTCCTGGGGCTACATGCTTCCTCGTTCAGGTTCAGCAGGATACATGTCTGATTTTCCAGAGTCACATGAATGAATGAATGAATAAACACACTGTTTTTCTATTCTTATATTTTTGGATCCATTTGAGATAATTTACTAATAGCTAAATGTGAGTTATTAATTTAAAATATAATAGTAGTAGATTTTAGGTTATAATTAAAATGGAGTTAATAATGAATTATCATTATAAAATAAAATCTTTAAGGTCAGAGGAACATGTTGTTTCTAAACATGGAAAATGGACCAGATGAGTCCATTATAACTTAGATGAGTTATAAGGCCCCAGCTATCTAAAGTTACTCATTTCAGCGTTAGGGTTTTCATGCAACACAGTTCATTAGGAAAATAAAATATCTCAAACACCCTGTGTTTCTGTTGACATTAGTAGAAGTTGCTTGCATACATCAGGTGTTGACTATTGTCCAGAAGTACTGAAATAATACTTTAAAAGTGTTGCTTTCAATATGAAACATTGATGATTGAAGCATTTTATTTTTCCTGTGAGTGTTAAACATGGAAGTAGAACGGCCAGTGAATGAATGTTGAATTGGCAGGAAACAAAGTGTTATATTCTTGAATTCCTTTATGCTAAGGAAAAAATTACTTGAGTCTTCTGTGTCTCAGCTTTCTCATGTCTTAATAGAATCTATTTCATAGGGTTGGTTTAGAAGAAAACATTATATTCAGTACAGTGACTGGCATAGCTCCTGACGCTGATGAAAGATGACTATCAACACCACTTTTTAAGCGTGATACTTTAAAATTATCACGCATTCCTTGGTCAGGTATTAGGAACTAATCATTAGATGTTGATGGTTTCATTAAAAAGATAATTCAGATTGCTTGTTAAGTTATTCCAAAAATATGTATTGTGCTCTTTTGAATATTAAGCACTGTGCTAGATCCGGCAGATGACTGAGTAAAAATATCTGTCCTCAGTCAGCTCATGGTTTGGTCAGGAGGTAAAAATAATTTAAAATTAATGTTAAAAAAACAAACAAAAAACCCCTGAACTCCTAGATAGAGAGAACAGATTGGTCTCTGGTGGCTGCCAGAATGGGGGTGGGAGTCTGGCAAAATGGGTAAAAGTGGTCAAAAACTACAAACTTCCAGTTATAAAATAAATACGTCTGGGTATGTAATGTACAGCATGGTGACTATAGTTAACAACACAGTATTGCATATTTGAAAGTTGCCAAGGGGGTAGATCTTAAAAGTTCTCATCACAAGAAAAATAAATAAATTTGTAACCTTGTGGTGATGGATATTAAGTAGACTTATTGTGATCATTTCACAATATATACGTATATCAAATCATTATGTTGTATGCTTGAAAGTAATATGTTATATGTCAGTTACATTTCCACTTAAAAATCAGTGTTAAACAAAGATAATAAAATTATATACTGAACTCTGCTTAAGGGACCAGAGTGGTAACAAACTAGCAATGTCAATATATCTACTGTACTAATAATAAAAGCTAACATTCATTTACTGCTTATTATGAGACAGGTACTGTTCTAAGCTCTTTTTATATATTAACTTATTTAATCCTTACAACAACCTGATGAAATTGATGCCATTATTTTCCTTACTTTCCAGTTAAGGAAACTGAGGTACAGAAAGGTTAAATAACTTTCCTAAGGTTATTCAACTAGTACGAGGCAAGATAAACCAACCCCAGCCATCTGATTTCAGAGTCTGAGCCCTTAAGCTCAAGGTTGTAGTGCCACTCTGAGGCATCCAAGGTGCCTTTGCAGAGGAAGTAATATAATAACTGAAGCTGGAAGGATGTGCAGGATTGAGCCAGGCAGATTTGGGTGAAAGACACTTCGGTGAGAGGGAGTAGCATGTGTATTGGCAGATAGAACAGGTTATATCCAGGCTACTTACAAGTAATTTACTATGTCTGTGGCCCAGGTCAGTTATGAAGAAACCAGAGGTGGGGAGACTAGTTAGGAAGTTACAGTCCAGGTGAGAGATAATGAGGGACCAGGCTGTGTTGGTGCTAGGTGGAATGGAGTACCTGTTACGTGCTAAATTCTGTAGGGAATACAAAAATGAATGGGACATAACCTTGTCCTCAAAGGGTTTATACTTATATCGGAAGAGAGATGGTTCATACTAGACTGTAAATTTTACTGGAAACACAAGCTTTGACAACAAGATGAGAGGGAAAATTGACCTTCACAAGTAGAAAGAGAGAAAAAATGCTAATTTTAACATTGATAAGTATAGAATAAGTTTAAGGATAAAACGTGATTTCCATGACTACACAATCAGAAATAACCAGCTTTGAAGTAGTTGCCAGAAAAATATTCCAAGGATTATTTATGGGTTCAAAGTTAAATTTGTCAGTAATATAATTCTTTTAAGAAAGGAGGGATGAAAATGGGATGTGTACACTGCAGCAGAGGCTCTAAAAACAGCAAGCTTTCCTCCCACAGCTGTCAGCAGTGGTCAAGTGTTATGAGAATACTATGTCTGCTTTGGGGCTTTGAAATCAATATCAGTAACTTGGAGAGGGTACAGAATGTGATAAAGGGTTTAGGAAATAGGAGAACCAAACAAAGGATAAAGGTATTCTGACTATTCTGAACACACTGACCTGTGCAAGCATGCCAAGAGCAGCCCCACATCTAGAAAAGACACAGGCTCTATTTAAAAAGACATGGACTTAACATTTTAAAAGTTTCAGCTAGTTTAACTGGAAATCGCTTTGAATATATGTACTTCTTATATGCTCTGAAATTTCCTGGAAAATTAAATACAACATGCATTTTAATGAAGCGCCGTAAGTGTTAAAGACGGAAGGGGTTGGGCATCAAGGAAATTAGAATTTTCTTTAATATCATTATCTCAGCCCACTTGAACACATCTAGGATTTTATATCACCGTTAAAACACTTTGAAACAAATTAACATTTACTAAAGAAACTTTATGATTTCATTTAGAAAATTCTGACATGGCAAATTTCATGTTACACTAGCAATCAGATATATTTACTCATAAAAGTTTAATTCATTAAAATTATTCCATACATATACATTCATATATATATAAATCATAGACATATGATCTTGATTAATAAACGTTTGGTAATATATTTAGTATACTTTTGTAAAGTGCTTATTGTGTGTTAGGCAGTTTTCAAGGTATTTGGGATTCATCAGTGAACAAAACAGGCAAAATGTGCTGCCTTCCTAGAGTTTACATTCTACTGGAGTAAGGAAGATGGTGAAAAATAAATATAATAAATCAATAAATGTTCTAGTATGTTAAAGCTGATGAGTACTGTAGAAAAAGGAAACCGAAGCAGAAGAAGGTTAGGGAAATCAGGAGGGCTGGAGGTGCTGAGAACAAGGTGCAGAATTAAATAGAGTGGTCAGAGTAGCATCTTTGGGGAAGTGAGAATTGAGCAAAAGCTCGAGAGGAAGAGGACAGCCATGGGAAAGATAAATAATACTCTGGTGGAAGAATGTTCTAGGCAAAGGAAACAGCTAGTACAAAGGCCCTAAGAGAAGAGGGTGCCTTATGTGTTTGTGACAGCAAAGAAGCCGATGTGGCTGGGGCAGAGTGAATGGGGGAGAAAAATGAAGAGAAGATCAGAGAAATGGGGGATGCAGACCATGTAGGGCATCCTAGGCCATTGTAAACTTTGACTTTTGACTCTGAATAAAATGGAGTTACTCGAGGGTTTTGACTAGAGGAGTGACATGGTCTAACTTCTATTTTAAAATATCACTGGTGGACTTCCCTGGTGGTGCAGTGGTTAAGAATGCGCCTGCCAATGCAGGGGACACAGGTTCTAGCCCTGATCCGGAAGATCCCACATGCCGCAGAGCAACTAAGCCCATGCGCCACAGCTACTGAGCCTGCGCTCTAAAGCCCGTGAGCCACAACTACTGAGCCCGTGTGCCACAACTGCTGAAGCCCGTGCACCTAGAGCCAGTGCTCTGCAACAAGAGAAGCCACCGCAATGAGAAGCCGGCACACCTCAACAGAGTAGCCCTCGCTCACTGCAACTAGAGGAAGTCCGCGCAGCAACAAAGACCCAATTCAGCCAAAAATAAGTAAATAAATAAATAAATTTATTTAAAAAAAAAAAAAGAGAAGAGACTGTGGAAAATGAAATGGCATAAAACATCACTGGCCACAGTGTTGAGAAGAGAACGTAAGGAGGAAAGGATAAAAACAGAAGACCAGTTAGGAGATTGTACTGCAATAATCCAGGCAAGAGAGGATGGTTCCAAAGTTGTAGCAGTGGAGGTGGTGAAAAGCGGCTGAAATTGAATAAATGGAAAAAGCAATTTCTATATTTTAGTTTTGTTTTGTTTTCAGTTTTCCACTATAGATCTTAATGGAGTTTTCTGAGGTCTTCAAAATGCTGTCAGAAAATGTTTATTTAGTCCCTACTTTTTATCATAGTTTCATAGCAGACACTGAAAGATATGAAATAGGTAACAAATGCCTATCCTAGCCTTAGAAGTGTCTGCACTATAATTCTAAATAGTTTACTATCAATTTAGAGGATAGATGAATATGTGGGAAATTTGACTGTGACCCCACCAGGGATAATTTAGCCATTCTGACTGGTAGGAAGGAATCACCTTTTTAGCTCAATGCTCCAAAACTGTCCTTCTTGAAGTTATTCACTGTGAAAGGAAGACATCTTTCTATCAAGTTTGAAGAATAGCATTGGTCTGTGCTGCCTCAAAAATGTAATCGCTGGTTGCATGTGCTATTTAAATTTAAGTGAAAATTGTTTAAAATTAAATGAAAACTGAAATTTAGTTCCTCAGTCATAATAGCCACTTTTCAGGTACTTCATAGCCACATGTGGTCAGTGGTTACTGTATTGGAGAGAACAGATTTATAACTATTCCATCACCCCATAAAGTTCTATTGGGTAGCACTGCCTAGGTACTTTTAAGGAAAATTATATACCAGATGTTCCTGGTATCCCTCCTTCTAGATTCTATCAGTTTGGATAACTACAAAAAAAGGAATAGGAAAGAAAACACAAACTTTGTATCTCTTATGTATTCTAATGAAATACCACCCCTGTATTTTTCCCGTTTCTTTTGCATTTGTCTTTCATGGCTTTTTTCTTTTTCCTTTTTCCTTTTTCTTTTTTGTCTTGAATTTCTTGGTGCTATCTATTTTTTCCACTATCTAGAATTAGAAATCAATTGTTTTGTTTCAAATGTGAATTCCCCACCCCCAATTATAAGCTGCTACTTTATATAACAAAAGAATTGATTTCTGAAAGCACTATTCAGACATTAGCAAAACCAGCAATTGGAATTATCATTCAAATCAATGTCCCTTATGAGCATTAACAGGCAATGCTAAGACTTAGTCTTATTTTTAGACTTTTCCACATTCCTCTACTATATGAGTTTTAATCAGTCGTATATGATAGCAGGCATCTTTCTTTGCTTCTTACGTTTCAGCTTGCTTTCTTATCCTTTTTGTGCAGTGCTACTTATTTAGACTTCTTTCTAACTGAAGCGGCAAGTGTGGATTTATTCAACTTACACAATGATTTATTTTCTTGGGGAACAAAGAATAAATATTATATATTAAATTAATGATTCTAACATGAGCCTGCTTAGGTAATTCAGGTAATTTCTACTTACCATCTCCTCTTGGGGCCAGATTAATTTGAAGTAGGCTAGAAAGCTAGCCTTGGGATTTGATAATTTTCCTCTTCACTTAGGTCCACCTCCTCCCCCACTTTCCTGTGCTCTGCTCTGCTCTATATCACAGACCAAAGAGGAATGATTCCCCAGATCCCTGCCAAATTGGTTCTTTTGGGGCTTCACCAATGGCTGGGGACTGGAGGTAAGAAGCCAAGGTATGTCTTCCTCTCTCTCTTTCCTTCCTGAGGTATCCTTATCACTGTCCATAGTAACTCTGGTTGCAGCTCCCACAAGGCAGCGCTTTCCTCTGCAGTACCAGCTCCAACCTTGCAGCTCATTTTATGAGTTCAGCTCCTGCCAGGTGGGCACTCCACGTTTCCAGATTCTCCTTGGCAGCTAGCTGTGCTGCCCCTCAAACAGACCCTCCTCCAAGTTTCTAGCACCTGTAAAAGAACTCAGACCCTGGGCTCTGGTAACATCAGCTCCTGCTATAGTCCTTCCAGCGTAGTAATTGCAGCAGTTTTTTGTATTTGATCATCTCTGGGCTATCTGCCCTCTCCCTGTTGTTTTTTCAGCTCTCCTAACAATTTGAGACTAGCTTCTCATATAAAACTCCCTTTGTTGAACTTCGTGACATGCCTTCTCTTTTCCTAATTGTACTATGACTGATAAACCCCAATAGCATGGTATCTAAAAGTAGCAGGTAGGCACAAAAACAAATGATCTCAGGGTCAGAACTGTGCTTGAAATCCAAACATTCCAATTTCTGAGTGTGTCACTAAAGAACATATACACTTTGAGTTTCAATATCTTCACCTGTAAAGTTTGGAAAATAATTCCAATTCCATTTGTTGATCACAAATACTGAATGAGACTATTTAAGTGAGTGCTCTTAGAAAATATCTAGCAGGAGATACACAATGAATATTCAAATGATTGTAAAATGTTTTCATCCTTCATTTAGGAAACAACTTCACTGTTGTAACTTTAGCTCTTGGATCTTTATCTAATTAGCAGACCTCAAACAAGATTGATCTGAAAGGAAATTTAATCCTTTCAGATTCATATGTGTTTAAATCTGCATTACTATTTTTCTCAGAGGTTGTGTGAGGGGTATGTTCTTGCTATTTAAAAAGACTGACTAATTCATCAAAAAATAAATCATACTCAGGCTATTGTGCAGTCTTTTACACTAAAATATATATTCTAGGGTTCCTGAGTTTTTCTGTCCTTGAAGAGCAATGGGAGAAATCTGTCCACAATTTTATTAAACCCTCCTTTCCTATTGTCACCAAGACATCCATTTCTGGTAGCCCAAAACTAAGTGGTGTGAAATGTAAACAATATTATGAGCAAAATCTTCCAGCAATGAGCACAATTTGCAGACACCAGTCACTGAGGCCTACCTCTTGTCATTGGCAGATACATTTATAACTTCCTTGTTTCAGGCAAAAGTGTTCCCCTATAATTAGAGCAATTCCAAATATTAGAGGATTATGTTTTAACCAACTACTTTACATTTTAATCACATTTTATTGTGAACTATAATATATATTGAGGAAACTGTACAAAGCAGGCATTTACAACTCAATCCTTTCTCATATAATGAACTTCTGTTCAATGATCCTCAAGATCAAGGAATAAATAAAGCCATCAACCTAAAAACCTCATTCAGACTCTGTCATAATCACTTCAACTCTCTTCCAAAGAGAATCTGAATTTTATGGTAGTTATTTCCTGCTTTTCTTTATAGCTTTACCTCCTTAGAATGTGTCCTTAAACAGTATGATTTATGTGTACCTGATCTTTTACGTTACTTGGAGTAATGTAGAAGTGTTCTACATTTCTCTTCTCAGCATTATGTTTATGGGAAACATACATGTAGTTCTAATTCATCCATGTTTATCTTTCATAATATTTCATTGTTTGACATCATAATTTATCCATTTTACTTTTCAATGAGTTTGAGATTATTTTCAATTTGAGATATTACAAATAATGATGCTAAGCATATTTTTGTATATGTTGCTTGCTATATATGTGCCTACACTTCTTTTAGGTAGAGATGTGAGAGTAGAATTGCTGAATCATAGGGCAAGAATATCTTCAGTTTTGGTAGATAATATCAAACTGTATTTCAGAGTACTTTAAACAATTTATATTCTTATCAATACCTTAGTAGAATTCCCATTGCCTATATCCTTGACAGTATCGGGTATTTGTGTGTGTGTGTGTGTGTGTGTGTGTGTGTGTGTGTATGTGTGTGTGCACGCTCATGTGCATGTTTCTTAAATTTTAGTGGCATCTCATAATTTTAATTCTCACTCTGTTGATTACTAATGAACTCAGCATATTTTATATGTTTATCGACTACTTGGACATCCTTTTCTGGGGAAGGGAAGTTTAAAGAGCTGGCTCAGTTTTATCCCCTGTTTTACATTGGGTTGTCAGGCTTCTTCTTGTTGATTTTTAGTTCTTTATTTTTTCAGGAAGCCAGTTCTGTATCAGCCATATGTTTTAAAAGTGTCTTATACTGCTACAGCTCCTTTGCCATTCTCATGATGGCATATTTTGATAAACAACAGTGAAGTAAAAGGTTGACTAAATGAACTACATTAAAATTAGGAACTTTTATTGTCTCAAAAAAATTAATTGGTCAAAAATTCTCAACAAAATATTAGCAAATCAAATCCAACAACATATTAAAAGCATTATTCACCATGACCAAGTAGGATTCATCCCAGGAATGCAAGGGTGGTTCAACATAAGAAAATTAATCAGTGTAATTCATCACATTAATAGAACCGGGGGAAAAACACATGATCATCTCAACTGATGTAGAAAAGTCATTTGATAAAAATCCAACAGGCTTTCATGATAAAAACTCTGAGAAAAGTAGGACTAGAGGGAAAATTTCTTAACGTGATAAAGTTTATTTATGAAAAACCCATAGCTAACATCCATCATACTCAATGGTGAATAACTAAAAGCTTTCCCTCTAAGATCAGGAATGAGACATGGACTCCTGCTTTCACTGCTGCTAGTTAACATTTTTCTGGAAATTCTAGTCAGAGCTATTAGACAAGAAAAATAAGTAAAAGACTTCCAAACTGGAAAGAAAGAGGTAAAACTATCTCTATTTGCAGATTACATGATCCTATACTTAGAAAGTCTCAACGAATCCACAAGAAAACTACTAGAGCTAATAAATGAATTCAGCAAAGGTGTGGGGTACAGGAACAACACATGAAAATCAGCTTTGTTTCTATACACCAGCAGTGAGCAATCTGAAAAGGAAGTTATGGAAGCAGTTCTATTTACAGTAGCATCTAAGAGAATTAAATACTTAGGAATAAATATAACTAAGGAGGTGAAAGACCTGTACACTGAAAACTACAAAACATTGCTGAAACAAAATAAAGATCTAAATAAATGGAAAGATATCCCATGGTTACAGCTAGGAAGACCAGCATTATAAGATAATAATACTACCTAAAGCCATCTACAGATTACATGCATTTCTATCAAATTTCTAACAGCCTTTTTCACAGAAATGGAAAAGCTGAACCTCAAATCCATATGGAATTGCAAAGGGCACTGAATACCCAAAACAATCGTGAAAAAGAATGAAGTTGGAGCACTCACACTTCTCGACTTTGAAACTTACTACAAACCTACAGTAATTAAAACAATATGGTACTGGCCTAAGGGAAGATATATAGACCAATGGAAAAGATTAGATAGCCCAGAAGTAAGCCCTCATATATATGGTCAATTGATTTTTGACAAGGGTGCCAAAACCATGCAACAGAGAAAGGACAGTCATTACAAGAAATGGTGCTGGGAAAACTAGATATTCACATCCAAAAGAATGAAGTTGCACCTTTACCTTACACCATATACAAAAATTAACTGAAAATGAATCAAAAACATAAACAAGAGCTAAAACTACAGAAGGTCCCTGACGTAGAATTTTTTGATTTTACGATGTTATAAAAATGATACTCATTCAGTAGAAACTATACTTCCGATTTTGAATTTTGATCTTTTTCTGGGCTAGCAATATGTGGTACCATACATGTTGCTGGGTAGAAGCAACAAGCTGCAGCTACCAGTCAGCCACAACATCCTGAGGGTAAACAACCAATATACTTACAACCATTCTGTACCCATACAACCATTCTATTTTTTACTTTCAGTACAATATTCAATAAATTACATGAGATATTCAGTACTTTATTATAAAATAGCTTTTGTGTTAGATGATTTTGCCTAACGGTAGGCTAATGTAAGTGTTCTGGGCATGTTTAAGTTAGGCTAGGCTAAGCTATGATGTTCAGTAGGTTTAGGTGTATTAAATGTATTTTCAACTTACAGTATTTTCAATTTACAATGGTTTTATTGGGATATAACCCCATCATAAGTCGGAAAAGATCTGTATAAGATTCTTGTAAGAAAACATCAAGGAAAATCATGACATAGGATCTGTCTGTGATTCCATGAATTTGACACCAAAAGCACAGGCAACAAAAGAAAGATATATATATATATAGGACTTCATCAAAATTAAGAACTTTGTGCATCAAAGGACACTATCAAGAAAGTAAAAAGACAGCCTACAGAATGAAAAAAATTGTAAGTCATTCATTTCATAAGGGATTAATATCCAGACTATATAAAGAACTCCTACAACTCAAGAACAACAAAAATAAACAACCCAATTAAAAAATGGGGAAAAGACTTTAATAGACAGTTCTCTAAAGAAGATATACACATGCCCAATAAGTACACGAAAATATGCTCAACATCATTAGTCATTAGTGAAATATAAATCAAAACCACAATGAGATAACATGTCACACATACTAAAATGGCTATAATTTTTTTAATGGAAAATAACATCTGTTGGTGAGGATTTTGAGAAATTGAAACCCTAGTGCATTGACTGGTGGGAAAGTAAAATGGTGAAGCTGCTGTGGAAAACGGTTTGGCACTTCCTCAAAATATTAATCATAGAACTACCATATAACCCAGCAATTCCACTCCTAGGTATGCATCCAAATACTTTAAAGCACAGACAAAAACAGACATTTGTACACCAATGTTCATAGCAGCAGTTTTCACAATAGTCAAAAGGAGCAAACAACCCAAGTGTCCATCAACAGATGAGTGCATAAACAAAATATTGTATATAAAATGAAATATTATTCAGCCATTAAAAAGAATGAAATTTCTCTACAAATAACAAATGCTGGAGAGGGTATGGAGAAAAGGAAACCCTCCTACACTGTTGGTGGGAATGTAAATTGGTGCAGCCACTGTGGAAAACAGTATGGAGGGTCCTCAAAAAACTAAAAATAGAGTTGCCACATGATCCAGCAATCCCACTTTTGGATGTATATCTGGACAAAACTATAATTCAAAGATACATGCAGTCTTATGTTCATAGCAGCACTATTTACAATAGCCAAGACATGGTCGCAACCTAAATGTCCATTGACAGATGAATGGATAAAGAAGATGTGGTATATATATACAATGGGATACTACTCAGCCATAAAAAAGAATGAAATAATGTCATTTGCAGCAACATGGATGGACCTAGAGATTATCATACTAAGTGAAGTAAGAAAGAGAAGACAAATACCATATGACATCACTTATATGTGGAATCTAAAATATGACACAAATGAACTTATTTACGAAACAGAAACAGACTCACAGACATAGAGAACAGAGTTGTGGTTGCCAAGGGGGAGGGGTGGTGGGGGAGAAATGCATTGGGAGTTTGGGATTAACAGAGGCAAGCTATTATATATAGGATGGATAAACAACAAGGTCTTACTGTATAGCACAGGGAAGTATATTCAGTATCCTGTGATAAACTATAAGGTATATATATATATATATATATATATATATATATATATATATATAAAAAACTGAATCACTTTGCTGTACACCAGAAAGTAACACAACATTGTAAATCAACTATACTTCAATGAAAAATAAATTTTAAAAAAAGAATGAAATTTCGATATATGCTACAACATGGAGGTACCTTGGAAACATGGTGAGTGCAAGACTATTCACTTAGACCTATGTGTAGAGGTCTGCACCTCTGGTACTATGGTTATTCTTATTATGGCACCATTGTACAAAGACTGAGGAGGCTTAGGGCAGAGGCTGGCTGAACTCCACTGGTTGGGTCAACTTAACCACCTGGTTTTTCACTGTCTTTCTAGTGCTGGATGTCCCTTATGGGCATGAAAATGAGAAAAAGATCTGCCTACTTCATGACCACCCCAATAGATCCATTCATATGCTTATTTCTCAGACCTCCTTGACCATGATCTTCCATTTATGCTCCTTCCAGGCAGCTGTCCAACCAGCCAACATATTCAACACTGCACAGGATTCTACGCATATTCTAACCTCAGGCTGCTTATTCCTTCACATCAAGTTGACCAAATACACTGTTTAAAGCTATGTCCATTGGGAGGGTTTCCCCTCACCAATGTCTTTAAGGCCCACCCTGGAGTGAGGCTATAATGTAATGTAATAGTAGTAGCTAACTTTCAGCTTGCACCAACATATTGAGCCAACTCATCTGTGAACCAGGCCTATAGGGAATCGCCCATAATGCCATTAGACAAATCCTCAGAGCAGCAGCAGTAAGTATAAAATAGGTCTGTGCTACCTATCTGAGTACCTTTCTTGACTGTCCCAGGCCCATTTTGAATATATAATTTTATCATTTGATGAATTCCTGCTATGCCTTCTTCTGCAATTTTATGACTTGGTGGATCAGAAAATACCCAGTTTATGATAAGCAATTCTGGTCACATGGTCCCTTGATGCCCCATGGTTAGATATTCCCCTTCTACCAGGGCCCAGCAACATGCCAAGCGTTGCTTTTTGAATGGTGAATAGTTCTCTGCTGCAAATGGCATGTCCTTATTCCAGAATCCTAGGGGCCTGAACTGTGAATATATGTGGCATCTTTATACACGGGTGCCTCTAGCACCTTGGTATCTGCCATGTATGCCATGTATCATAGTCTGAACCTGTTCCAGAGCAGTCTCTTGCTTTGGGCCCTACTCAAAACTCGCAGTCTTCTAAGTCAGTAGATTAACGGATCAGAGTAGCATTCTCACATGAGTTATATTCCCCCTGTAGAGTCTGCAAAGACTTTTTTCTTAATGGTAAGATGTTCAAGGTGCAATAACATGTCTTAACCTTTAAGAGAATGTACTGGAATGTACCAGACCCCTGGACTCCTAAAAATTTAATAAAATGGCAGCCTCCTGAATCTTTGTAGAGTTTATTTTCTATCCTGTTGTACATGTGTCTTACCATAATATCCAGATTATTTGCCATTTCTTGCATCAACTTCTATTAACTTGATGTTATCTCCCACAATTTTATGACTTGGTGGATCAGACAGTACCTGGTAATGAAGAATCATTGTTGCCTCTATGATGAAAGGGGTTTGTAGTATTATCACCTTGGACCTGCGTTATGTTCTGCAGAATAGCCACATGATTGGAGTCTCTTGGAATTAAGTCGTGACAGAGAGCAGATGAATATATACTGCTCCAAGTGAAAGCGAATCAATTCTCCTCCTTCTTCTTGATGGAGTTAAAATGAATGTATCTGCTGTATCAGAAGCCACATGCAAAGTCCAGGGGCCATGTTGATCTGTACTGGTAAATATAGCATATTAGACAATATAACCAATAAAACTTTGATTAGGATTACTATTTCTTGAAGTTTACAGTAGTCCGATATCTGTCATATTATTGATACATCCATTTTTTTGCATGGAACAGGCTGATGACCCTGCTTCCTTTAATTATCTGAGCACGACTCTAATCTCTTCTTGTCCACTTGGGATGTGGTATTACTTTCGAATTGCAATTTTTTCTGGATGAGACCATTTCAGGCACTTAGACTTGACCTTTACTACCATCATGACTCTTAAAGTGAGTGTTCTGATAAGTACTGTGTTCACCCAATTTATTCACTCAGGGACTGGTAAAATAACCACAAAGCTGTTACATAGACCCACTGGATCCGCTGTGAAATGGTCTTGGGCCAGAATGCCATCTATGATCTGGCCTCTGTAGCCTCCACTCTAACAAGGGGGTCATGATGTTGTTTTTGAACTGTGTTATTGGTATAAGCTCATACACTGTATCCAACAGCCTTTGTTAGTTCTGAGTATTCTCCTTTCCTCAGTGTACATAAGGGTAAATGGCCATAGAAGTCTCCTTATGCAATACCTAGGAAAATAGCTACTGTATATACTTACTGCGATATGTCCTCCCCTTCGAACACTGGGCTCTGGGTCTAAAATCTGTCTCAGTTTTGGTAACTGGGCATTTTGCGTTGCAGCAGCTGACATCAGCCTTTTGCTCTCCTGATTTTGCCTTTTTGGGGGCAATCATTTAAGTGTTACTTTAGACGTTATACATTTTTTTAACCTTAAATGCTTCACAGTGTCTTTCCTAAGAAGAAGAGTCTTATTTTACCCAACTGTAGTACAATTATCGAACCACAAAATTTAATATTGATTCATTACTATTACCTAATCCAGAGTTCATATTCAAATTTCATCAACCTCCCTAATAATGTCCTTTATAGCTCATTTTTTTTTCTTTCCTAGTTCAAGATTCAAGATTTAAATCAGGGATCACATATTACATTTCATTTTCATGTCTCAGTTCCTCAGTGTTTTGTTTTTGTTTCTTTCATGGCTTTGGAATTTTTGAAGAGTACAGGCCAGTTATTTTGTAGAACGATCCTCATTTTAGAGTTGCCAAACTTTTCTTATGATTAGATTGATATTATACATCAATGTGATGGCAGAAACATCACAGAAGTGCTTTTGTGTCCTTCTCAGTACTTCATATCAAGAAGTACATGATTTCTGCTCATCCTGTCATTGGTGGTGATGTGAACATTGCTCATTTGGTTAAAGTGGTATCTGCAAGGTTTCCCACTGCTAAGATAACATTTTCCCCTTTGCAATAAGTAAATAATGTACGCAGATTCTTTGAGACTATGTAAATATACTTTTCCTCATCAAACTTTTACCCACTATTATTAATATCTGTGTTTGATTCTTGCTTGAATCAATTATTACTAAAATAATGATTTTCTAATTTGGTCATTCCTTCTACATTTACTAGTTGGCATTCTACTGTGAGGAAGAGCTTTCCCTCTCCTGTATTTTTTTCAATTATTATTCATATCATTAAGGACTCAGATTATTGTTTCATTCAGTGGTTTATATTCAGCTATTATTATTATTTTATTATTAATTTTGCTGCTTTAAAATTGTCCCGGATTTGGCCAGAGCAAGCCCTTTTGAACTCATTTATGTGTTCTTCAGACATATCTTTGTCATTCATTGTGGACTTCCTTCTTTCTATTACAACAAAATGTTCCTGGCTCATCTTGAACATTCCCTGACCCAGAGCTAGATTTGCCATTTTTCCAAGAAGTCCAAATTCTTCTAGTAGATAATGCTATTTAAAAACCAATATTTGGTCTCTAAATGTGCTCATTGTTACTTTGAGTGTCATTGCTTTTAGTTCCTCTCAGCTATCTATGTCTATATTTATATCTATACATATGTATTTATATGTATAGGTATATCTACATCTGTATCCACATCTATATTCACATCAGTTTTCACATACCTATACCTATACCAACATCTATATAATTATCTATATCTTTATCCATGTATTTAAACCATCAGTTCAAACTGTAATTCCATTTTCAGTTCAATACTACATGGTTCACCCTAGTCCTCTCCTTTACATATTTGTAACTCCCTTTTCCAGCAGTGATAAACATGGCTCTTATTATCTACAATATATTTACTGATTTGCTCGATTCTAGAATGTGCAGGATATAGTTTCAGAATTATACCACTGCAAAAATCAAACCTACTAACTAGAATTCAATTATTGTTTGAAATTAATAGTCAAAATACTATACTAAAAAGTTATGTAATTAATCTGAAACATGGGTTCATTTACTTCCATTTTGATTCTATTTTAGAGATTTCTCCACATCCTTGTTTATTTTATTTTGTTTAATTCATTTCTTTTCATTTTATATTTCCAGTACCTAAAATCTTGACATGGTTCTGAGAGTTAAAACTATACAAAAGGCATACTCAGATAAATTTTACTCACCTTCCACTTCTCCAACTCATCCATCACTTTCGTATCCCCTGCAGGTAATCAAATCTCAGTAGTTTCTGCTTTACTTTTTTCTTTTTCTTTTTCCAAAAATAAGGAGATACCTGTATACATGTCTATATTCCTATTTTCTCTTCCTAATGCACAAAAGGGAGCATGTGGTACATATTCTTTTGTATTTGTTTTTTCCCCCTGACAATATATCCTGGAAATCACTGTATATCAGTTTAAATATACCTTCCAATAAAGAACTCCACTGTGTGTATGTACCATAAATTATTTATTTAATCTTCTCTATATAGACACATCATTTCCAATGTTGTTGAATAAGAAACAAATGCTATAATGAAAAGACTTGTGCTTTTTTTCTTTTTCCTTTGCTTTTCTCTATCTCCTCCTTCTCCTCCTCCTGGCATTTTTGCAGTATACCCTCTGAATTAATTTCGGAAAGTGGTACTTCTGAGTCAAAGGGTAAAGACATAAGTACATTTGTTAAATTTTACCAAATTCCCTCCCGTAAAGATTGTATTATTCTGCATTCCTACTAGCAGTATATGAGAGTGCCTGTTTTCCACAGTCTTGCCAACAGAGGGTGCGGTCGAGCTCTCAAATTTTTGACAATGTGATCTGCAAGAAATTACCAGTGTGTGGTTTTAAATTACATTTTCCTCATTATATGCAAAATTTAGCATATTTTTAGAAGTTTAGGAACTTTTATGTCTCTTTAAAGTTGTTTGAAATATAAAATTGTTCATGTTTTCTTTCCTGTTTTGTCTATAATTTTTACTTTGGTGGTTGTTAGACTTCATCATTTAGATTTCTTTATTATAATATTAATAATTTATCTCTAACATATGCTGCAAATATTTTCTTTCAAATAGTAATTTTCCATTAACTTTGCCCATATTTCTTTCTTTCTTGCTATGAAATTTTTATTTAATTTTAAGCGATAGAATTTATCCTGTCTTTTATTGAGTCTGGACTTTGAGTCATAGCTGAGAAAGTTGGTTTTTCAGGAGTTTGGACAGGCTACTAGTGAATCCTTTTCTCAAAGAGTCTTTGTTGGAGAATGGAAGGGAAACAACCATTTTGTAGATGACATATGTTGTTGCTGATCTACTGACTCACTTCATTGGCAGGAAGCAGCATATAGGCCTGCAATCGCTCTACCTTCCTTGAATTTTCCACATTTTTTTCTAACTCGTGGGCCAGCGTGTGTTCATGGGTTTTCCAGCTTGTTTGTGATCTTCCCTCCCTGACTGCCTTCCCTGTGGCCTTCATGTTCTAGCATCAGATATGGAGACACAGACTTAAAAAGATTGTTAACACAGCTCCCACAATTGGGATAGCCAATTCCCTGTAATAAATCTGTCTATCTATCTATCTATCTATCGATCGATCGATCGATCTAATCTACTAGTTCTGCTTCTCTGGTTGAACCCTCACTGATTCAGAAATGGTTTCCATTGTAAATTATTTTGAAAAAATGTCACAAGACTTATTCCTGTTTGGAGATTCACAATAGATGTTATATTAAAGTCTCTAAGACAACCTAGAATAAAGAAAACTCATTCTTTTCATCACAGGATTGCCACACTATGTGACTTACTATCAAAACCACTTACCTAAAAGTGATTCATATCTCATAGAGCCAGTTTTCCAAATAAAATTTGTGTAGAAAAAAATATATATAATCAAAATGAGATGGGTTTAATCATAAAAGGGTTATTTTCAATCTTCCCCAACACTGAAACAAAATGGCCATAAATTTTGGATAGTCTTTCTTATTAATAAAAAAACAAAAAACAAAATAAAACTAAGCCTCTCTCTAAAGGTTTACCCCTTTTGGTCTATGATCAATAGAGCTGAAAAATGAATCACTATTAATTTGCCTCTCACTTTTCCATTAGTATTAGCTAAACCCACAGTAACCAAGAGTGCTGGGCCCTGAACGAATGTTCCAGTTGTTCTCTCTCCATAGATAACCAGCAAAGGGCAAGTGGGGGTTAAAATCAATTCCAAACTCTTCTAAACATCACTTGCTTCATGGGTCAGAGCTGCATCTTCCTGGAGTAAGGACCATCTTTTCTAATTAACACAAAAGCTCTGTGCTCCAAGATGCATGACTATGGGGATGTGCACACGTGGAGGCGTGTCTGTATCTAATCCCAACAAAGACGACATGTTTATTTGTCTCAAAAGTACCTAAAAAGTCAATGAAGGTTTTATTATTATTTCCATTTTGCTGGTAAGGAAATTGTGTTTCTGTGAGGATAAATATTCTGCAGCTAATAAACTAAGTCCAAGCTACATTTATTCTTTTCTAGCCTTTGGTTAATTCTTCTTGCTGACTGGAAATTAGAGGGACATGTGCCTGTCCAAACACCTAGAGCTAGTCTCTCATTGGTTCCCCCTCTTCCCGTTCATCCTCCGGACAAATTGCAAACTGTACGAAACAGGAGGTTAAAGGTGCTGATTCTCCAAGTGGGAAGACTGTTAGTAAAGCGGCTAGAATGGCGAACCTGAGCACCAGGAGATGAATAGATGAGGTGCGTTTTAGAAACCTTTCCCGATAATACGGTGTACCATCCTCTGGGTTTCCCATGCATGTTTTAGCTGTAGGAATATTTAATAGACTGTCTTCCTACACTACGTTGCCCCCATGCACTGCATTTCTTCATGTGTTACGTTTTTTAATTCTTTGTAATGTCTTTCTTTCTGGATATCCTCTTTAAAATCTAGATTATTATCCCACTGTGACAAATAGGAAATTAATGTCTTTTATTCTACTGTGTATTATTCAAATGCTCACTATATATGTGACATGTATGCCCTTCAAAGTTAATTCTGTAATTTTTTTTGTGTATCAATTTACATTCCCACCAACAGTGCAAGAGGGTTCCATTTTCTCCACACCCTCTCCAGCATTTATTGTTGTAGATTTTTTGATGACGGCCATTCTGACTGGTGTGAGGTGATACCTCATTGTAGTTCTGATTTGCATTTCTCTAATGATTAGTGATGTTGAGCATTCTTTCATGTGTTTGTTGGCAATCTGTATATCTTCTTTGGAGAAATGTCTATTTAGTTCTTCTGCCCATTTTTGGCTCATGCAGCTGGATATCAAAAAAACAAACAACTTAATTCTGTAATTTTATTTTAAAATCTACAAACAATAAATGCTGGAGAGGGTGTGGAGAAACGGGAACCCTCTTGCACTGTTGGTGGGAATGTAAATTCATACAGCCACTATGGAGAACAGTATGGAGGTTCCATAAAAAACTAACAATAGAACTACCATACGACCCAGCAATCCCACTCCTGGGCATATACCCTGAGAAAACCATAGTTCAAAAAGAGTCATGTACCACAGTGTTCATTGCAACACTATTTACAATAGCCAGGACATGGATGCAACCTAAGTGTCCATCGACAGATGAATGGATAAAGATGTGGCACATATATACAATGTAATATTACTCAGCCATAAAAAGAAATGAAATTGAGTTATTTGTAGTGAGGTGGATGGACCTAGAGTCTGTCATACAGAGTGAAGTAAGTCAGAAAGAGAAAAACAAATACCGTATGCTAACACATATATATGGAATCTAAAAAAAAAAATGGTTATGAAGAACCTAGGGGCAGGACAGGAATAAAGATGCAGACGTAGAGAATGGACTTGAGGACACGGGGAGGGGGAAGGGTAAGCTGGGACGAAGTGAGACAGTGGCATGGACGTATATACACTGCCAAATGTAAAACAGATAGCTAGTGGGAAGCAGCCGCATAGCACAGGGAGATCAGCTTGGTGTTTGTGTCCACCTGGGGGGGGGATAGGGAGGGTGGGAGAGAGAAGCAAGAGGGAGGGGACATGAGGATATATGTATATGTATAGCTGATTCACTTTGTTATAAAGCAGAAACTAGCACAACAATGTAAAACAATTATACTCCAATAAAGATGTTAAAAAAAAAGAATGCATTTCACATATTTTATTGAGTTTTCTCCGAGATACTGTGTTTTTCTAGCAGCTTTATAACTATCTGCAACCAATCATGGAGTAGAACGATGTACCTAAGCATCCTCTACGAAGCTTCTAAGCCATATGATATTACAACATAGAATACTGCAATATGTTAGAACTGTAAGTAACAGAAGTTGCACACAAAAATTGTTTTATTTTTGAAATAGTGTCTATATATTTTCACATTATTTAGTTAGCATTATACTTTTTAATAAACATCTCTTGATGTAATTATTTAGTTCTCTTGTGCCATAAAAAGTGACGATCCTTTTTTCTTCTAAGTCATGAAAAGGCAATGCTTTTTAAAAAAGACTCTAAGTATAAAATATTTAATAAATGAGCAGTTAACAACCGTGTGGACTAGTCACTAGATGGCAGACAACTGGATATTTGGGGGATATGAAAATATCAGTAGATGGTTTGCAATAGAAACAAATAGAAACTTGTAAAAAGGCATAATACTAATAAGAGGGGTAAAATAATGGAAGGTTCTTTTCCAACATGCTTTTATTTTCCCAAGTGTATCGTGATCCTGAGTAAGCAAATTAGTGAACCATGTCAATTGCTATATAAAAATGTTAAATCATGTGACTCAATTCACAGCTTTCAGAACTCCATGAAAGAAAATGTTTAACCTATGTTAGACAAAGCATCATGTGGTGCAGATATAAAACAGGATTTATTGGGAGAAAACTGAAAAGCAGAGAAATGTAGATCACACACGTTTCCCAGAACTCTCCCTATCCCACAGTGTAGGCTGGGCATAGGTCTGCACACATCATGTCGTACTAGACAGGAGGAACCTTCCTCCCAAATCTCTAAATAGTTATGTATTTATAATGAAGAGCAGGGGAAATCTATGTAACTAAGACACAGAGGAACTCTCTGGTCAGGGAAGTGGTCTTGTTAGAAATGGGAATTTTCTGAAGCCCTGTAACTGGTATTAGCCTGTCATTTTGATGAGCTAACTCAGACTACTGAGCCACTCTTCTAAGCTATTAAAGGAAGGAAAGAGATTAGCCACCAGAACCCTCCAGATTTGTTGCTCCTTATGTATTTAATCAGTGTAGCTTGAAATTTCCGTAAGATAGTTCCATGGATTACAAATAAAATGGTGTATCCATAATTGTAGTGTATAACTTTTTTTTTTCACATCTGTCAAGGATTTTTGTCTTCCTTCTAGAAGGAGAATGTATTTTTCCCCTTTGGGAAATACATTTCATGTAGTTTTCATAAGACTAATTCTGCCCCGACTTCTTCCTTCCGGGCAACAATGACTGGGCCAGTGCCGCAACATCAGGCATGTCCAATCAGTCTCCCCCTAGACAATTTCTCCCACAGCTATCATGGATAAAGATCCTCTTTTTGATGGCGATGTTAAGCTGTAGATTATGAATCCAGGGCTTCCAGCAGCAATTCCTTCCTTCGAACAGAAAGAATCAACATAACAAGATAGCAGTGGCAAGAGTGGAGGGAAAGAGGAAATAAGAAATAAGTGATGACGTTGTTTAAGCTTTGTATTCAGTTATGACCAAACCCAAGTCCATTTTCCTTTTGTATAGATATATAAATTTCCATATTGAATTTAATTAATTTCAGTTGAATTACCCTCATACCTGAATGAGCCATATCTGGAATAATAGTGAAAAAATATCTGCTACTTCCATTTTTGCCAGCAGAATTAATTATTCCAGTTCTCATAGAGGGTATGAGACCTATATTTCCAACTTTGAGGTAATTGATGTACTTTTAGTATACTAATATTATGACTGACGATATTGTGGAAGACAAAAAATGTACTTTCTAAGAGAGGATGATTCACTATATTACAACAGTTGAGGAGAATATCATTTTTAAAACTGGAAGAATTCTAATAATGCAATAATACCAGAAATAGAAGCAATAGTATCAACCACAGTATCTTCTATAGAAATTTCATATACCTTTTCATTTAAAAAATACTGTATAAAGTAAGAATTCAATCTTTTATGTCCCTAGAAAGGAAAAAGAATACTAGTAATGTATTCTGTTTACTTTTACAATATAGTCTAGCTGAAAATTCAAAACAATTTTCTTAGACAATTATGTTGCTCCTCTTTACTCCATAAATCTAAGATATATATTGAGATATATATTGTCTATCTGCATTATTATTCCTCTAGTTTTTAAATAAAAATATAAAAAGAATACTGCTAGACATGTGGGATATGAAGAAAAATGAAAGTTTCTAGTGCCATTTATTTTATTATTTATTTCTAAGTTCGTAAACTCTAAGAGGTTTTAATGACATTGTAGATCTCTGAATATTGCAGACTTACGTGAATTAGGATCTTAGATTTTAATATTCTATTCTGATCTATTTTTTTCAGTGATTCTATTCAGAGTTAATTAGAAAAAGCTTAAAAGTGGTAATGAACAAAAAGCTTTATTTTTATTAGAATTACACTGAAGAGTTAGCATATAGTGCAGATTTCTTTCATTACAAAGTTGGGGATCAGTGAATCTATTTCTTAGTCACTTTTTCAAATTAAAATTATATATTAATTGGATTGTGATCTACTATGAAATATTTTATTTCTGGGTTTAATCACAATGCAGAGAAAAATTTCAAAAATAGTTATCTTTTTGATAAATATTTCGATTTTGATTATATCGTTGGTAAAGTATATTGGCACATCAAAAGTTCAAAAATGTTCACATGGCACAGCCATTTTTTAACATTTAATATCATGTGGTAAACAATGTTTTTAAAATTATGTTGATTCATTATGTTCAACTGTGTTCTAGAGTTTTAAAAGTGTTCATTGGGAAAAAAAAAATTGGCCTTTTAGATGTAAACCAACCGAGAATAAGAAATCTTCAAAAAAAAAAACAAAACTGCAATGACTACAATAGAGATAAGTTGGATATCTGTTTGTTCTTTCATGCCCAGCATCTTTTCCCTTTTTAGGATAACAGTACTTCAGTTTCCTTTTTGGGGACACTATCTTTCTTCTCTCTCACACAGCAACTTTCCCCACCATTGACACCTCCAACATCGTGGGGTCCAGCAAACCATATAGCCCAAAAAGCACAGATGCTTGCACTATAGCTTAGACTTGCTGCAGAAAACTTCTTTTGCTCTGGGCCCCACTCAAAGCTGGCAGATTTTTGTGTCACCTAGTATATGGGTTGAAGCAGTACTAGGTATGGAATATGTTTCCTACAGAACCTGAAGAAGAGAAGCACTGCACTTCCCTTTTACTTTGGGGGATATGTCTTGGCACTGGATCTATAAAAATCATTTAGATATTATGGGCCTCTGAATCTTCCTCAGATTTATATCCCATCCCCTGGATTGTACATATCTTACCAAGGTGCCCACTGTGATAGTCACTTCTTTGTTATCCTGCCTGATCAACATATCATTGATGTAATGAATCAATGTGATATTCTGTGGGATATCCAGACAGTGTAGAGCTCTTTAGACGTTATTATAATAGAGAGAGCACTAGAGTTAACATAGCCCTGAGGCAAAACTGCTAATGAATTCATTTGTCTGTTCCACATGAGTTCAAACAGTTACTGATCTTCTTTTCTGATTAAAATAGAAAGAACACATTTTCCAAATCAATGGTCACATACCATGTACCTGAGGCTATATTAATCTACTCTAACAATAATACCATGTCCAACACAGCAGTTGCAATCAAGGCTACTACTTGTCGAAATCTACAATAGTCTACAGTCGTCCTCTTGGATCCATTCAGTTTCTGCAGGGTCCAGACTGGTGAATTAAACAGAAATAAAATAGGGGCCACCATCCTTGTAGCCTTTAGATCTTTAAAGGTAGCACTACTTTTCAGCATCCCCTCCAGATACACTGGTGTTTTTGATGTACTCTCTTGGCCAGAAAGGAGAGGCATTTTCAGAAGCTTCTATCTGGTTTTTCCTACTATGATAGCACTTTCCTCAAAAATGTGCTAAACTCAAACCATCAAAGTATGGAAAAATCCCATAAAAAGAAAGATATCATTACAAATAAATAATTGCAGCACTGTACACTGATTTTCCCATTAAATACTCTAAGCATCAAGGTGTATACCTTGTTAAAATAAACATTACATATAATGTTTATGTGTATACATATACATATATATGTGTGTTTGTATATAATTTCCTTTGCAGAACCGGAACTGGAGACTAAACCCATTATAACATTTGCTATGACACCAACTTTACACAAACAATATTGTGCACTCATTCAAGTAATTTCAGATCCCACATTCAGGCATATAAAAGTGTAGGTTCTTACGTATATTTTTCAAAAATTTCATCTTAAGAGTGAATATTTATTGTGCATGTGTTTTTTCTCTTATCTGATAATTTCAGAACACTTGGAGTAGTCTCATGAAACCTAGAGTCATTCAATGGAGAGTTTTGGATGGTGTGGTATGTGTGACATGAGACAGTTTTGGAATGCCTGGTCTATATTGTCTACCCAAACACTTTAATATATATGGCTTAACAATATTGCAAGCCTGATTTCATTTTAATGCTGCATTAGCTGGGTGAGCATGATTTATTGTGACAGAGTGTAAATTCAACTATTGAATCTTTAACAGTAAATAATGAACAGGGTTTGTAATAGAGAACAATAAAGCACTATGTTGATAGAGGCAGAATTGAAATGATGACAAAATATAGCAATCTACTATCAGACAACATAATTAAAGTTTAGCTGTGGGGTGCCTGAATTCTATTATTTTAAGGTGATTTGGGTGTGTGAGTGTGTAAGCTAGAAATGATTATTCTCTACTGGACAGCAGTGATTTGGCTTCTTATTATAAAAGAGTAGCTATATAAATTTTGTTTAAAAGCATTAGACATATGTATTAAGCTTTAGCACTAAAACCAAGAGTCATTTGGCAAGGAATCCAGTGACCTGAGAATGGAAATGTTGATGATGGACCATAAGCATTTGAGGGGCCTGCCAGGAGACATGCCTGGAAGACTGTTTTTTGCTTCACCTAAGCTTGCCCTGAACACATAGGAATTCATTTGGGTTATTTTATACCAGCTGTTTTCTAGCTGGCAAATGGGTTGTCATATAGCTAGAATCTGCAGAACAGTCCATTGTCACCAGGGGACCTAAAGGATATAAAACTGCTATGAGAATGACAATGCTAATTCCAGTGGTATTTCCCACAGCTATGCCTGCCTATCAGGAACATTGGGAGATCTGTAAAATCCTCCCTGGGGTCAGGTACTATCCTGTTTTTCGTAAGCATTTGTCTCTTCTCCATTAAATAAATTTACATTCTATAATTTGTGGCATTTTTTCACACCATTCTGAGAGTTTCAGCACAATATTTAGCCACTATTAATTTTTAGTTTCTTCATGGATAAAACAGAGATAAGAACCATGTGAAGAAAACAGGAAGTAATGGATGAGAGCCTTGACCATAGTTCTTCTGGCACATGGTAGAAGCACAATACCTGTTGAATATTCAGTGTCATTACTTCTTCTGATTAACAACTGTAACAATATAGGTATAGTAGTAACTTTTGGGATGTCAGCTCAGTTTAAGAGAATCCCCTTCCTCAACGGAGCATTGCCCCAACCCCTATATCTAGTTGTATGGGCAGCTGAAACACTGGTAACAGTGCATGATATCTTTCTGTGTACTATTGATTAGACCAGTATTGGACACGGGGCCTGACCTGAGTTAATCAGATTCTCCTAGGAATGTGAAATTGCCATGCAGTTAGGTTCTGTAAATGCTGGAACTGAGAGACTCATAAATCTTAGATGAGGAGACTTCTTCAGTCTTATTTGCAAAAAGTCACAAAGAAAATGATGTTCAGGATAATATGAATGAAGCAGATGGAGAAGCAGAAAGAATGGAATGGAAGAGGGTCACCCATATGCCTATAACTTTTTAAATTCCCTGTTCTGATTTTCCCTTAGGGGCTGACTCCCTCTGATTTTGGGATAAACCCCAGTATCCATCCTGTAAAGACATATTGTTGCATATTTTTTTAAAATTAATTTATTTTTGGCTGCATTGGGTCTTCGTTGCTGTGAGTGGGCTTTCTTTTTAGTTGCGGTGAGTGGGGGCTACTCTTCATTGCCGTGCGCCGGCCTCTCATTGCGGTGGCCTCTCTCGTCTTGGAGCACCGGCTCTAGGTGCGTGGGCTCTAGAGCGCAGGCTCAGTAGTTGTGGCGCACGGGCTTAGTTGCTCCGCGGCATGTGGAATCTTCCTGAACCAGGGCTCGAACCCGTGTCCCCTGCATTGGCAGGCGGATTCCTAACCACTGCGCCACCAGGGAAGCCCCTGTTGCATAATTTAACTGGAGTTATTCCCCATTATGTGCGTTCAAAAGAAATTTAAAGACAGAGAAAGACAAATACTGTATCTTTTCACTTATATGTGGAATCTAAAAAACAAAGCAAACAAACAAATATAACAAAACAGAAACAGACTCACAGATTCAGAGAACAAACTAGTGGTTGCCAGAGGAGATGGGGATTGGGGGATGAGAAAAATAGGGGAAGGTGATTAAGAGGTACAAACTTCCAGTTATAAAACAAATGTCACAAGGATATAAAGTACAGCACAGGGAATATAGTCAATAATATTATAATAACTTTGTATAGTGCATAATCTATAAACGTATCAAATCACTATGTTGTACACCTGAAATTCAGTCAATTATACTTCAATAAAAAATAAATTAAATGAATAAATTAAAATTTAAAATTTAAAAAATAAAGCAAAAAGTGAAACAATGTCTACCAGATTGTATATTTACAGCATTAATATTTAAAATTACTTCTATTTTACTTTATTACAATATGATATTAAGACCTACATGATCAGTATGTAAAAGACTTAAAACATTTTAGTAACATTACCTATTTAATTGGTTATATTTTATATCTAAGAAATTAGCAACTGCAGAAAAAATTGATTATTTAACTCTGAGACCAAAATAAAGTCTTTTACTTGAAATGTAAGTACAAAGTAAAATAGAATTGCTTCAAAATTATGTTAGCACTCTTGTTAAGAGACATATAGTTTTTCATATATTTACTAATGGTAAAATGTATAAAGTTTAAATTAAATCATTTTCTGTAACATACAACATATAAGCTATTTTTTCCTTAAAACAAAGAACTTCTTAGCCATATTAATTTGAGATAAATTATTTCTTCAATTCTAACACATTTGTCTGAATTGTCTCCATATTCTATCCATTATCTTGGTAAAGTTACTGAAGTATTTAAATGGTGATTAACACAAATCAAAGAGGAAACAAAAACTAAAAATAATTCAGTTAAAGCAATAAAGAAATAGGGCTCGAAAAAAAATACCAAAAATAATACAGTGAAAGAAATACTGGAATGGCTCTTCAAAAGAAAATTAAATTCAGTCTAGCAAAGAAAATCATGATTATTTGTGAAAATACCTGCAGAGGACGACTTGCACTGAGTTAACACCATGGTTCACATGCAGCAAGAGTGCTGGATCTTGCCTCTGTCATGGTAGGTTAGTATTCAAAGTGAAAACACTGTGAAGCCCAGTTGGAGATTAAATAATTCTCTGTTAAGTAATCATAGATCTTGTTGAAGAGACTCAGCCTATCTTAGAAGACTCTGAAAAATAATGACAACCACTGAGACCACTGAAGCTCTTTTCTAGAAAATAACAGAACAAATCTCAGAGGAAATTGTGTGTTCCATATAGGAAAGGATTCATGAAAAAAATTACTTCGCAGTAAGTCATTCTTCATTAATCCTTGTATCACTCAGGTCTCACAACACTGTATTTTCAGAATTATTGAAGTTTACTTTTATCCAGTACATAAAAACCAAATCCACATTATTTGTTTGCTATTCTGATGTAAGCTGTTCTGAACTGTTTAATTCTTCCTTTTTGCCTTTATAAACAGCATAGTAAGCGGGAGTATTTTGTCATAATTTAAAATACTTTCAGTTGTATTGATTTTACATTTCTCTGTATTTCAAGTTCCTAATGTCTTTTTTCCAGTTTTATTGAGGTATAATTGACATATAACATTGTATAAGTTTAAGGTGTACCACATAATGATTTGATATATGTATATATTGCAAATTTATTACCACAGTAACTTTAGTTAACATCTGTCATCTTCCATAATTACAAATTTTCTTTCTTGTAATGATAGCATTTAAGATCTACTCTCTCGCAACTTTCCAATATACAATACATATTGTTAACTGTAGTCATCATGCTGCACGTCATGTCCCCAGAACTTATTTAGCTTATAACTGGAAGTTTGTACCTTTTGACCACCTTCACCCAATTCCCCCACCCTCCACTCTCCCATCTGGCAATCACCAGTTGTTCTCTAGTTATATGAATTTCTTTTTTTTTTTAGATTCCATATATAACTGATATCATACAGTATTTGTCTTTCTCTATCTGACTTATTTCACTAAGCATAATGCCCTCAAGGCCCATCCGTGTTGTCGCAATCGGCAGGATTTCCTTCTTTTTCTGTGGCTGAATAACATTCCATTTTATATTTACCACATTTTCTTTATGCATTCATCAATGGACACTTAGGTTGTTTCCATGTGTTGGTTACTGTAAGTAATGCTGCAATGAACAACTCAATAGCAAAAAAACAAACAAACAAAAAAACCAAATAATCCAATTAAAAATTGGTAAAGGACCTGAATAGACATTTTGCCAAAGAAGATATTCAAATGGCCAATAGGGACATGAGAAGGTGCTCAATATCATTAATCATCAGAGAAATGTGAATCAAAACTACAATAAGGTATCACACCTCCCACCTGTTAGAATGGCTATTATTATAAAGACAAGGGATAACAAGTGCTGGAGAGGATGTGGAGAAAAGGGAACTCTTGTACACTGTTGGTGGGAATGTAAATAGGTACAGCCACTATGGAAAACAGTATGGAAGTTCCTCAAAAAATTAAAAATAGAATTACCAAATGATCCAGCAACTCTACTTCTGGGTATACATCCTAATCTCTTTTTTAATATATTTCTGGTCTCCATCCTAGATTTAATATTGCCAAATGACATAATTTTTTATACCTGTGTTCTTGCTGCTCAAAGTCCCTTCATTCTCTAATTTGATGTTTCTAATATACTATAGTTTGGGGAATCAGAAAACCAAATTACTGTAATTAGAATGTTGGGTATGATATGAATAAATGGACCCTCTTTCAGCATCCAAGAAGTTTTCTAGGGTTAAAGTGCATGAAAGCAGGTAAAGGGGCTATATCTTGACTTCTCAGAAAATTTTTAAATTTAATATTCTTATCGTTGCTTAATTAGGAGTAGTTTTCAAAGGAAAAAAATCACTAGGGAAATGATGTGCTAGTGGAGAAAATAATTTATCAAAATCTAGAGAAAAAATTCACACAACAACATTTGAACTTGGAAAAATATGTTACTGGGAATTGGAAATAGTGTATAGTTCTTATTTGTCAACATCTTAAAGAGTATCTTCTATACCATAATAATGCATGTAATAAATATGACCTCATTAAAGTTTTAGCACAACTAATGCTTCTGTATCTCTTCAAAAATAAGAGCATACTATCTCTTTGTCACTTTGTTTATATCAAGCCCATGCCTGCTTTTCTTCATCTGTTGCACAGAGAATTTTCCTCAAGGAACTCAGAAGGTAGTGCCAAATTAAGTCAGTGTCCATCAATCTTAATTCTACCAAATCTAAAGAGATTAGTAAAAGGTTTGGAAAATGCACCTTTGGAAAATGTTTGGAGGCCCCTGGGACTTCATCCAGTTTCAAGAGTTTGAGATAGATGTGTAACATTCTCTGAACTTAAGTCTCCCCTATCATCTCACTGTTTGCTTGTTTTCCTCAGAGCACTACTCCTCTAGTCTCTCATTCTTCAGTCTTGTTTAGCTCCATCAATGGTGAGAATTCAGGTTATGTCTCTCTTATTTAAAATGAGTTACAAGATTATTCAGTAAATATTCATTGTGAAACGTGCCTGCAAGAACCTAGTCCATTAGAACCCCTTGCTAATGCCCCATAGCAAGTGTCTTACTGTCCTCGTTATCTTGATCCGAATATACAAGGGCAGTGCTTTTGCCATTTTGGTAGATGTACAAGGATGAATTTAACCCACATATTCCAGCTCCAGTGAAGATCTTCCCATAAAGAGGGATATGCTTCAGTGTTTCCAAAATCTACAGGACTGCAAATCCCCAAATTTCAAAATACTAGTATAATATATAATATAACAAAATACTAGTACACTATATAAAATTATATATATATATATGACTTTAAGAAGAAAAATAAATAATTTTCAATCTCACGAAGCATTCACAAAGACTTCTTTAATTTAGTGGCCTCCATACAGCTAAAATTTTTCATCTAGGGCCAAATGGTCTCCTCTTTCAGTTACAAAATATCTTTTGCATATTGGTTGTATCCTATGAAACATAATATTCCAAGTCTGATGAACTCCAGTCATAATAATTTCCTTGCAAGAGGGGATGGTAAGAGTGAATAATGTGGTTTTAGCTCATTTCAGTGATTATGATACACTTATGTGCAATGAGATTTTGTAAAGTATGTACAAAATCCCAGACGAGAGCACCCCCAGATAGAACTCAGATAGAATCAGGTCCAGCTTCACAGCCATCTGACTCTAGACACCTTGACCCAATATGTATGTCTAATATAAACTTTCTTAATGGAAGCTGTGTATGAGTTTCCCATAATGCTTCACAAAAAAATTCTCCTAAAACTACTGGTTAAGCATTCTTTCTTCTTCCTAAATTTCCACACTCATCGAAGTTGCTAAGACAAACAACACAACCTCTTTACCTTAGAATCTACTCTTCAATGCTCTCCACTGAATTTGTTCACCATCAGACTGCTTTTTATTTATTCCTCCATTATCCACTATCTCGCAGAGGCATGTCCAGAATTTATGCCTCTGCTCACTAAGCATGTAATACCATGTGGAATGAATATTTGTGGAGGGACGCAAGGGAAGGTCCCTACACTCACTTTATCAGTTTCTCTTATAATTAATATCATGAGAAAATTGGTGAATAGAATTCTCCACTTTGTTGTACAAGTTAGAGACAAAGATTTTTGTTAAATGATTTTTCTTGTGTTTCTCAAATTATATCACATAGCATTTTTAATTCATTCATTCACAGTATTTTTACAGAGCTTCTGCAATGTGCATACCTTAATGCTAGTCACTGAAGAACACAGATATAATAAAGTGAAAGAGGTGATTGTGGTCTGCATCTTTCAGGAACATATTGCTGAGGTGAAGAAATAGTGCTGTCTTGAGTAAGGGCAACTGAAACTGGTAGTTCAGAATATGAACGTGACATAAAATCAAGAAACAGTCTGCTATTATAGTGTACACTTAGGAAGTTTTCTATTTGGCTAGCACCTTAATGCCCTAAACTGTGCAAATTATTATTATGCATTGAATTTCATTTCCAAATATAGAATGGAGGAACAGTCTACTATGCATGGAAGTTAAAGACACAAGGTTATGTTTTTTCTACCTTAAGAAAGAGCAGCCCCCCAAACCAATATCTTCATAGTTGATGTTATTGTGAGAGTGTGAAAAGCTGAGGGTAGAAAAAACTTGTTGGCTCTATGTGAATGTGAAGAGCAGCATGTTGTTTGAATCTCTGCTGGAAGGGTTCAGTGAAAGTGCTGTCAAATAGAAGATATCAGAGAATATCATAAAATATCACTGTGTATAGTTATTAAAAATTTAGCCAATTAATGAGAAATTGGAAAATATCAACCTTCCGTAGCTTTGTGGAAATGTGTAAATACCAATCAACACCTGCTTAGTTGTTTTTGTGTTATTGTATGAAAAATATTCGAGATAAATCTCCCAACATGCAACAAATATAACAAATAAATTCCAAATGGTCACCGAGTGCCTCTAAACTCTTACAGCCTTTAAAGCTATCTAACCCTCTAAGCCCTCAGCTGATAACAGCACACATTTCATATCCACTCATGACAAAATAAAAATGTGTACCTATGGCTATCAATGTTGATTGATATATAGTTGAAATGGTTGTGTTCCAGCACACTGTACTTCAGAAATACGCTTTATACATGTTGCAAGTCTGTGATATCACTTCTTGTTTTATGATTTCTGCTTCTGGCTCTATGAAAACTTCTTGGTTAAGTCTCCACTAAATGATGTATGATTGGTGTCTTTTTGCTTGAATGAAAGCCTCCAAATATATTTTGTGTGATTTTATATCATGTTGAACTTCATAATGCAGGCTACGAATAATTCACTTTGATTGCATAAAAAGCATCTAAAGGTGAATAACTAAAATGATGCATTTTAAATATGGTCCCTGGGCACTTTAAATTCCTAAGCTGTCTTTTAGGCCAAAAATAAAGTGTAAAGTCGTACACTAAGGTTTGAAAGGTTATCATCCAGATCTCAAAAATAAGGACAAAAGTGTGAAAGCAAAGCAGTTAAACAGGAGGTAACCACTCCAATAGAAAATGTACAAAATAATAAATGCAAGGTAATAAAAAATGCTAAAATTCACTAATGAGAACATAAAAATTGAAACAAAAAGGCTGTATTTCCCTTAAACCAAGAAGAAGGACTGCTGCCCTGGGCCCTGCAGAGTCTCAAGTATCACAAAACAAAACATTTCTTAGAGGACACCTAAGTGTCACTGTCACTTGTAATTTGGTTAGTACAAAAAAATACATTAAAATGTAATTACATTTTCAAAAGTATATCTAAAATTTTACCTGTTTTAAATAATTTTGAGTTTCATAAAGTGTGGGTTGTCTTTTACCCTGATAGATAATTTTGAATATATTAGGAGAAAAAATATTTTAAATCATAAGAAAATAATTTTAATTGTTTTATTCTTACATTTCCTAGCATTCATATTTTCAGTGAAAATATTTCAAATTATTTACACTTTGAATGCAATTACATCTTTCCATTTTGATCATTTAATATAACACAGATTATGTGAAAATTCAGTTATAACACAGCTAGTAATTTTGCTGATATAAAGGCAAGACTATATATTTTATAGAATAGATGTAAAAATAACTGATGAATTATTATGTTTTTATTACTCATCTAAACATCGCTAAACTTTCTACATGTAACAGTAATAATTACATTTTTATTATCTTTGTTATTTTGTGATTCTTAGTCATATGAAGTCCAGAGCTTAACACAAATTTTTTTGTATTTATATTTTTTAGATTTATTGAGGTAACACTGGTTTATAACATTATATAAGTTTCATGTATACAACATATATTTCTACTTCTGTGTATACTACAGCGTGCTCACCACCGAAAATTTAGTTTCCATCCATCACCATACGGTTGATATTGTGCCATGTGTGACAACGTGGGTGGACCTTGAGGATATTATGCTAAGTGAAATAAGTCAGACCCATACTGCATGATTTCCCTCATATGTTTTGTATCTTTTTGAAGTTAAGAGAACAGCATAGGTTAGCAGTTCTTTTAGCTTGAATATTTAAAAATATTAGGACATATGGCATTAGTCCTCTATTTATACTCTTGCTCAGGGCTTCACAAATGATACGGGTGGGGCTGCAAAATGACAATATTTGTTTCCAGGAAAATGGCAAGATTATGGCATGCTTTTCAAAGAAACGGACAGTATCTTCCTGATGGCACTGTGGAAATACATAATTTGTATTTAAATATAATTAATCTGAAGAAAACTTTTCAAAACAGTTAAAGAACCTGAAAGGACATATGACAAATATTCACAATTATACTGTCAATTTTTACTTATGAAATTACTATCGTCTTTTATTTTCTGTATATTCCTTTATTATTTTCTGTATTTTCTGGATATTCTACAATAATCATTAAGGGTTTTATTAATATAATTAGAACATGATTCAAATATGCTTCTGTTGTATTACCAATATTTACATAAATCCAAGTATTTTAGTTTCTGTGACCCTAATGGTCTTTATTTATTTGAATAGTGCATTTCCTTAAGCAAGATAGTTAAAACAAAAACAATACTTTAAACAGTGGTTATATAAAATGTTTTGTTCTCCTTCCATTCATATTAACTGATCATAAAGAGTATTTGAACAAATTGAATGGAAAAACAACCTTAACTTTATGATTTCCTTTTCTTCTTTCCACTCCTCTCCTCTCTCTCCTTCTTCAATGTATACTAGGATGTCTTCAACAAATTGGTCACAAACCATTTCTTGACTTTCTTAGAATAAAATAAATACATATATATATACATATATATATATACATACATATATATGTGTGTGTGTAGATATATATATGTGTGTGTATATATATATATATATCTCACGTCTTTTTTGTGTTAATAGGAGTCTGATAAAGTAAAAGTACATGGAGAAATAAGGTGATTGATTTTGATTTTACAAATTTCTATGACACTTGAAATCATGTTACATGCTACAGACATATTTTCAAAGATGTTTCTTTAGCTTTAAGATTAGAAAATGTAAAGTTCACATTTCTTAGAAGCTTTCATTCTTAACCAAAAAGCTTTCAACATCACTCAAAACAAAAGATCAACATATGTAACCAACAGTGCAGAATTAAACTGAATATTTTTCATGCCTATGTAACCACAGGGCTTTTGTGATCAAATCTTTTGGTATTTTTATCCATGCCTTTCTTGGGTTATTTCTGTGCATAATTAAAAATAAATTGTTTAAACTAAGAAATAATAAAACTGGTTTTCTAATGATGGTGGTGATGATGATGCTTATACTGATATTTAGCATGGTAGTATGGAGGAGGAAATTGGAGGTGGTGTGGTAAAAGTAGTGTACATTTTTGGGTGGGATGATCGACTGTTAGTAACCAGAAGCCCAGTCAAGGCAGATAAGCACAGAATATATGAGTAAGGAGTTGGTGTTTATTTGGCATAGCTTCATGGATAATTAGAACTGGAAAGAAAAGTAGTCACCCGTCCTAACCATTTCATTTTATTTATACTGCTGGGTTTTTTTTTTTTTTACCATAAAATAAAAGAAATGTATGCGTAATATAGAAAATAAAGAAAATGATGGGCTCTAAAAAGGAAAGGAAAATTACACATAATTATATAATCTAAACTTATTATTGTTAATATTTCAATCTAGATTTTTTTCTCTCTGTATGTGTATGAGTGTTTTTTTAAAAGTAGGGCCAAAATGTATATATTTATACCTACATCTATCTATCTATATGTATATACTTGTGTATGTGTTTTTTTGGAAACCTGAGCTTTAATTAAATTCTTGTTGTGGACATTCTTCTAATGGACATTTTTACTATTCAACATTTCAGTTGTATGGGTGCACTTGGCCTAATATAAATGCTTGCAGCCAAAGGTGATGATTACTGAATAAAGAGCTCTACACAATTTACTATATGAAGTTAATAGGTCCTTGATACTGAAACCAGAAAAGAACAACATAAAAAATAATAAAAAATTATTGATGAAACTCCCTTTTATGATATGTATGCATATAAAAACATTAGTAACTAAAATTGATAACACTGTAAAAATCATGACCGAATAGGATTTATCTCAGAAAGGCAAAGAGAGTTCCATATTTAAAAACCTATCACTGTGATTCACTATATTAATACATGAAGCAGAAAGACCAAATAATCATTTTTTTTCTTTTTCTTTTTCTTTTTTTAGAGGTACTAAAGCCTTGGGTCAAGACCAAATAATCTTTTAATAGAAGAAAAGGAAACTTTTGATAACATTATCTCATGTATGTTAATGCACTTAGTAAACTAGAAACAAGGAAATTTCCTTAGACTGACAAAAAGGCATTCAAAAGATTAGAAAGGCAGTTAAAAGATTAGAGGCATTCTCACTAAACACATGGATAAGTTCAGATTGGTTCCATTACTGCTGGAATCCATCATTATTCTGGATGTCATATGTTAGATAATAAGAGGACAAATAAAAATCATTGTCTCCGTGTGTCAGATATTTGCCTATAAAAATTAAAGAAAACCAGTGGAGACATTATTAGAATGAACCAATTGCTTCAGTAGGTATGCTGTATTCAATATCAACTTTAAAAAATCAATACCATTACTTTATATCAAAAATAACCAAGTAGCATTTGTGGTAGGAAAATAAAACCCTTTACAAAAGTAATACATTTTAAAAATCCCCAGGAATTTTAACCTAAAATCTGTAACACTTTTTATATAGAAAATATGTAACATGTTTGAAGTGCATAAAAGAAGGCCTCAATAAATGGAAAAACAGGTTTCCTGGATAAAAAGGCACACTATTTTTAAAATGCCAATTCTCTCTTAATTTCTTCAAAATTCTATGTATGCCCAATGATAAACCCAGTAGAGTACTTAACGAACAGAGTAAGTTTATATGGGGGAGTAAAATTATGTGTTTAGCTATTTTTTTAGTAAAATAAGAACAAATAGAGAAATTCAACCTACAGATAGAAAGGTATTTATAAAGTGATACAAATTAAAATAATGTTTTGTTTCATAGACCATTTAAGGAGAATTATGAGTCAGGAAACATACCTATGCATATGTGGACACTTGGTATATGAGAGAGGTGGCATCACAAACATTGTAGAAAGCAAACACTATTCAATAAAGATGCTGGAAAATCTGGCTTTCCATTTGGGAATAAAAAGACATACATTCCAGGTGGATTAAAAAGATGTACATTCTAGGTAGAAAAAAGTTTTTAATAAGTATTTAAAACAGATGAAAAGAAATTAAAAATAAAACAGATGAAAAAATACAAGAACTCTTTTATAACCTCATATTAGGGAGGACTTTTTTTATTGAACAACACACACACATACAATCAAGTATATTTGAAAAAATAGATAAAATGTAGGTTATTATTGTAAAGATAAAAACTCGGACCTCTCTTCCAAACAGCAAATTCATGTATGAGTTCCCCTATCACACCTCTGCTCAAAACCCTCCAGTATTTCCTGTCTCTCACACAATAAAAGCTAGAGTAAAATGACCTTCTGGCCCTTTATTATATGGCTCCCTGGTACCTCTCTCACTTCATCTCCTACTGTTGTTCCCTTCACAGTATCCATTCCAGCCACGCTGGCATTAGATACATTTTCATCAGTGTCATTGCATTTCATGTCCTCTCTCTCCTCCTCTCACTGCCCTCTGCCCAGATACAATTCATTATATATATAATTATATATATAATTATATTATATATATAATTATATATATAATTATATTATATATATAATTCATTTTTCCTCATTCTTTCAGATATTTGACTTTTGTGACATTTGTCCTTCATTAGTTGCCTTTCTTGGCAACTCTATTTAAAATCCCTCTAGGCTATTGTGGATAATGCTGCAATGAACATGGGTATGCAGGTATCTCTTCAAGATACTGATTCCTATGGATAGATAACCAAGAGTGAGATTGCTGGATCATATGGTAATTCCATTTTAGATTTTTTGAGGAACCACTAAACTGTTCTCTATAATGACTGTATCATTTTACATTCCCACCACCTGTGTTTAAGGGATCCCTTTTCTCCACATCTTCGCCAACATTTGTTAGCTCTTGTCTTTTTGATTATAGCTATACTAACACATTTTTGACTAGAGACGTATTATGGCCACAGGTGTTAGTTTCTGCAAAAATCCCCCAGTCAATAATGTGCTAACAGGGCTGGGAGGAGGGGGAAATGGGGTGATGTAGATCAAAGGGTACAAATTATCAGTTATAGGAAGTATAAGCTCTGAAGATTAATGCACAGGATGGTGACTATAGTTTAAAATACCATATTAGACACTTAGAAGTCACTCACAGTAGATCTTAAGCTTTCCCATGGCACAGAAACAGTTAACTGTGTTAATTATGCGAGGTGATGGATGTGTTAATTATCTTGATCTTTGTAATCATTCTACAGTGTATATGCATATCAAATCATCACATTTTACACCTTAAATATATACAATTATATTTGTCAGTTATTCCTCAATAAAGTTAAAAAATAAATAATTAAATCCCTCCAAATCTCCTTATCACTTGCTGTATCCTTTCTATAGCAATTATCGCAATGACTTTTTATATCTTTTATTTTTTTGTATTTTTATTTTCTCTATCCAAACCTCCCCCAGACCGCCGCTAGAGTATAAGCTTCATGAGAGCAGATGTTTTATGATGTTTATTTCCATGTCTCTAGTACCAAAGACAGAGCCTGACAGTGACTCAGTATATTTTTTAAATGAATGAATAAACAAGTATCACTGGGGATATCAGGAGAGAAGTGGGCAGGACATGAATGGATAGAACGATTTCTATAAATTGATTGTCTTATTACATTCAAAAATAGACAAAGTGAATATAAGAAATTGTAATTAGTGGTTAATTTTGTATGGTAAGAAAACGGACTTTTTGTACTTTCTTATACTTTTACAATTTATAAAAATGAAAAATGACTCAAAAAATGAGATAAAAATCATTACTGGATACCAAGGATATGCACACACTTGAGATTCTTAATCCATATTGACACTCAGCAAATGCAGCAACCTTTACTTCCATCTGGTGCCAGCATTTCTTGCAGACCTATCTTTAAACCAGACCTACATATTTTTCCTCTTCTGTTGTCTAGTCATAAGGAATTTTCCATGACACCATTCTCCATATTGGTTAAGAGTAGGGTAGCAGGATGCTAACGCACATATATGGAATCTAAAAAGACAATACTGATGAACTTAGTGGCAGGGCAGGAATAAAGACGCAGACGTAGAGAACGGACTTGAGGACATGGGGGGCGGGGGAGGGGAAGCTGGGACGAAGTGAGAGAGTAGCATTGACATATATACACTACCAAAGGTAAAATGGATGGCTAGTGGGAAGCTGCTGCATAGCACAGGGAGATCAGCTCGGTGCTTTGTGACGACTTAGAGGGTGGTATAGGGAGGGTGGGAGGGAGGCTCAAGAAGGAGGGGATGGGGGATATATGTATACATATAGCTGATTCACTTTGTTGTACAGCAGAAACTAACACAGCGTTGTAAAGCAATTATACTCCAATAAAGATATTAAAAAAAAAAAAGAGTAAGGTAGCAAAAAGGCAGGCATGAGCAGTAGAAAAAAAATAAACCTCTCTCCTCTTGCACTGCAATTTCTTCCTGGTGGCTTTTATTAGCCAAACTCCACCAGAATGCAGGTAGCCCAGGTGATGAAGTCTGCAGGCATCAGCTTGACAGAGAGGGATGGAAATTTGTTGTGGTGGGGAGGGGGGAGGGGAGGGGGGTATCAGTGTGAATAACCATCACAAATTGAATCTGTTGAAATTTGGTGTTATATTGACTCAACTCTTAAAACTCTATCAATACAAAGTTAGACAGTACATATCTTAAATAGATAATATTATAATAATGTCATTTCTATATCTGTAGTTTGCATAAGTTTTCCTTTATTCAAAAATAACTGGCATGTGTGAGGAAGGGTGTGAATTTGAGAGTAAGGGGAGTGGAAAAAGAAAGGTTGTTTCACTGATTTCAATCAACTGCTGTCAAAGATACTTAGAAAATAATAAACAAATATCATGTTAAGTTTCCAGAGCACTCTAACCTGGATAGTTATCAGGTTAGAATCAGTGACTCATTAGGTTTCCCAAAGAGCAATGAACTTTCCATGATTGATGTTTCTCCCATGAGACAACATACTTCTTCATCATTTAGTTAAGTACCTGGTCGAAAATGCTTAGAACTTTTGGATTTCCATACACTCTAGAAGTGATTTTTAGAGCCCTGTAGTTTTTGCTGATGACAAATTATTTCCTGTAATTCTCACAATGCTAAATAAAATTAAATTAATTTTCTTGCAGGATAGTGTGAACAAATAAAACTCTGCACTCTTTCCTTTTGTGAACATTTATCTTGATTTATACTTTCTAGAAAGATTCTTTATGTTATAAACTGTTCCCTTTGAAGATAGTGTTTTCAGAACATGTTCCAGAGATACTTGCTTTAAATCTACTCATTGTCTTGATCTGATATCTATAGCGTGACATTTTTGTTTCATGCAAATTAATCTCTCATGCTATAGTTTATGAAATGCTGAGATGATCATATTTATTTTATAAAACTCAAACAAATTTTCAAGCAACTTTCATTTGGTAACTATTGCCTTGACATAACAGGAAAAGCCAGTTTCTAAAAAGAAGGAACTATAGATTATTTTATCTAATATTGCACATTAGAAAATAAATAACTTATTTTTATCAAGCACATTCTTCAGTATTCACACAATGTCTTCTTATCCATTTATTTTATTTTACCATATTTGAAACTTTATTCTGAAATATATGTATGTGTGTATATATATATAGAGAGAGAGAGAGAGAGAGAGAGAGAGAATGAAGAATGAAGAAGTAGAAATCAACGATTCATCATAAAGTCGATACTTTGTAAATACTGACATAGATCAAAAATACAACATTGCAGCGGTATAGAAGTCTCTCTTTTGCCACCTTCTTGTTACAACCATCCTGTCTCACAAAAACAACTATGCTCGTGTCATTTATAGTAATCGTCTGCTTACTTTCCTGCATAGTTTTACCACATAAGTAACCATTCTTAAATACTTAAGTTTAATTTTGTGTTTTCTTTTTAGAAAGATGTTATTGTAAGGGATCTTTGGTTTTACATTATATTTTTGAGATGTGTCTATGTTACTGCATGCAACTCTATCCATTTTCATTGCTGTATAGTTTTCTTTATAATAGTATATAAAAATTTTTTTTCACATGACTCTTGATTTGAAATTTGGGTTAGCTATAGTTTGCGTTTTATAAATAATGTTAAGACTATTCTTTTGCATGTCTCAGTGCACAGGAGGAACAAATTTAAGCACTGAGCAGTCCAAACCTCTAATTTAACAGATCTAGACACTAATTACTTATGTAGTTAAATAAGAAAGTCAAGGTTATTTTTTGAAATTTGCTATGTTTTAGAAGGAAATATTTTAACATCCAAAGTATACTGTTGTTTTTAGCCATTTTTGCCTTCCCTATTTCCCACATCTGCCAAATTTTCCTACTCCTTTACTCCTCTGCAGGGAGAATATTCTGTTTACTTTCCTTTGATTATATTTTGCAGAATTACTACAGTCATTGATAATATAATTGATAATTTGCATTAAATAATATTTACATTTTGAAGAAAATTAAGTACTTTTTATTTTCTTTACATGCAGGTAGATATCCTTCATTCCCAGCTTTGAGAAAGAGCCACATAAACATCTCATAATGCATGAGTGATATGCAATAATGTCAGAGGAGAGAACATTACTTTCTGACCTTCACATAAATTCTCCTATGCCCCATTGCTAGAGGGCTGAGAGCCCTTTAAACTTTGTGACCTACTAAGCATGGCTCTAAATGTCATTCTTATTCATAGCAACATTTAATGCTTTCCTGGATTTTGCTAAACTATTTACCACAATGATATATTGCAGAACTGAATTCCACAGCTTGATTGGGTGCTGCATAAAGAATTGTGCGGTTCATCAGTCTAAAGTGGAATGTGATTCCTTCTCATTGAGGGTCAGCTTGTTTCTATGGTATGAGAATGGGAAGAGAAAACACCTTATGTTTTCAGTAAAACATTCATTACTTTTATAGCTGTTTTTCCTTTTCATAGTTTACTTCTATTAGTAAGTAAATCACACTATAATGCCTTCCAGACATAATTTTTATATTTATTTTGGCCTTTTTACCCAGCATTAACATTTGGCCTGATTTTAATCGGTCATATTTTACATAATCTTCGGTATAAATTGACTACTGAGTGAAACTGCTGCTCAAAAGAAATCTAGAAGCACTGCAAGGAAAAGACGTCAGCATTATACAGTTAGGAATAAATCAGAATTGAAAATTCAGAATTTTTAAGTTCTGTTTATATGAATGTTTCGTATTGTCTTTTCTCTTCCTATATCTGATAGAAAATTAGAACATATTTTCTTCTACCTGTTTAATTACATTAAACATTTTATCTCATTTAAAACAAATATATATTCATCAACATTGAAATAAAGTCTTAGATAATATTTATCTTTTACATATGTGAAAATCAATGCAAATATGTTCATGTTAACTCTAAATCTAAATGGCCTCACCTTGAGTATTCTTTGCAAAGACATTTAGAGGTAGCACCTCTGCCCATGAAACTGTTTCAGGAGCACTTTTCTAATACCAACAGAAAAGGAATATAATTATTTTAGCTACCCACCAAAATTGTTTGCAACACTGTTATTCTTTGAATACTGAATTTAGGACCAGTGGTTTATGCACATCCTAAAAGACTTCTTATATATAAAGCCAAAAGAAAACAATTTTTTAAAGTATTGAAAATAGGAGACAAAATATAATTGATGAATAGTATCCACAGTAATATTGATACTCAAAAGAACAAAATGGCTGTAAGAATTTTGTGAAAATAAATAAACTTAAATAATTAATTTTTGCACATAAGTTTAGATGATATCAAGAGCTTATTACTTTGTACATGTGTTTCTTGTGGGATTCTTTTCATATATTAATTCAGACATGCTTGCCTTAATCTTTCTTATCATAGACTATTCTATGACAGTTAAATCTAGAAGGCTGCTAGGTGAACTTTTTATAGCAAACATATTGCTTTTCATCCATTAAACAATGTAATTGCTTAAACAAATCAAATGTTTATATATTAATAATCATATCAAATCTCTAACCCCTCCAGACTACAATGATATAGTAATTTAACAAGAATTTTTGTTCCTCTACAAGCCTGTCAGATCTAGGTTTTAATTATCTTCTTACCACCTCTAGGCCTTTTCATATTCACACAGTATGTAAATTAATGTAGTCTCTCATTTTGAAAGAGTTAAGGGATAATACTATCCTAGAATATTTCTGTCTTACCTTTATTAACCAGATATCTGCCTTCCTGTAGAATGTAATTCAAAAAGAAAATACAGAAACTTATTAATAATTCAAGAGTAAGATGAGTAGGAAAAAAATCCTTGCTCTCAACAAAACAAACACTAACAATCCTTAGGGTCATCAAAGTATAACTGAGGGAAAATTAGTTTAAAAAAAGTTTTTTTACAAACTTCCAAAGTGAAAGTAATTCTGTCTTCATTTAAATAGATTTCTTTGTCAACAAACATTTTTTAAGGACCTACGATATGTTAGGCACTGAACTAAAAAGACAAAGCTCCTATCTTTGTCTGATTACATCTTACATGCTAACGGAGAGACAAAGAAAATAAATAATTAAACATATGTAATATATCAGGTAGTAGTAAGTGTTGTATAGAAAATGAAATGAGGTAATGGATGTAGTGAATGAGGGAGAAATTCTAGGGAAATAGTAAAAGCCTTCTCTTCCTACATGAAAGTTGAGCAGCAATCTGTAGCAAGGGAGTGAATCATGGATATCTGTGGGAAGAACATCAGAGATTGTTAAAGCTGATTCCAAGGTTTCGAGTCTGATCAATTAAAATGATGGAATTACCACTAACTGATTTAAGAAAGACTGAACAAGAAGAGCATTGGCAAAAATCAGGAGTTTGGATTTAGGCACATTAACTTTTAAAGTGCCTCTTAGACATCCCAAGGGAAATATCACTTAGCTTGATATGAGACTAGAATTCTAGTGAGAGATCTATTATTAGATTATAAATTTGGTAGCTATCAACATATAGATGGTATTTGAAGCCATAAGTCTTGATGTGATAATGAGGGACTGGGTAAAGGAGCAGAGAGGAGGTCCAAAGGCCGAGCCCTGTAGCTTTCCAGTTGGTGGAATCTAGAAGAGGAGGAGGATATAGCAAGAGAAACTGAAAAAGAGCACTTATGTGATCAGAAGAAAACCAAGAAAACGTGTTGTCCTGGAAGCCAAGTGAAGAAAATGTTTGAACTAAGAGAGAGTGAACAATTGTGTCAGATGCTGTTAACTAGTCAGTACAATAAAGATTGTGAATTGACCATTGGAACTGGCAAAGTAGAAGCCATGACAGAATGTCACTAAAGCTATTTTGTTTTTTTAGTCGCTTGGGTAAAAGATTGATTAGAGTGAATTCGAGAAAGGACAAGAGGAAATGAGACAGTGTATAAATAGCTTTTTTTGAGTGTTTTAATGTAGAGAGGGGCAAAGAAATGGAGAAGAAGCTGTAGAAGGATATGAAGTTGAAGGAGTTTTGTTTGAGGTAGGAGATAGTACAGCCTCTTCATGTGCTGATGAGAAGTATCCATGAGAGAGGGAAACTCAAGAAAGAGGAAAGAGAGTTATGTCTTTGAGTAGGCAAGAGAGAATGGGATCTGGTTCATAAGTGTAAGGGTTAGCCTTGGATAGCATCAGTAACCATTCTTTGAGAGCAGTAGGAGGGAAGGGAAAGGATATAGATCCAGATGAAAGTAGAGTGGTTAGATCGGTAAATGTGGTGGTAAGAGTGGAATCTTTTATCAGTTATATTTTATTTCATCAGGAAATAAGAAAGGTCATGATCTGAAAGTAAAAAAGAGAAGGAAATATTCATACCTTGTGAAAAGAGAAGAAATAGTTATCCAAGAAAGGAGAACAAATGCATTAGGGAAATAGGGTATAATTCCCTTTGGACTCATGCATTTATAATGAGATCCTGTTAGCACCTTTATGTGTTTTTGTATTCAGGTTTAGCTACTTAGGTGCAGATGTGAAATAGGCAGAGAATTATATTTAGCTATGGTTGGGGTTTTGTCAGGCAAGTAAAATGAAGAAAGAGGGGACAAGGAAACTGAAAGTGTATGTGAGGGCAGCTAGGCTGGGTAAGGCTGACGGTCATGATTGAAGGGTTAAGAAATAGGGAAAACACGAAGGTCATTTGATTGATGGTCTCATGGAGTTGTATAATTCTGGAGGTCAGGTTATAAGATGGAGGGAATGGGAAAGAAAAGAGGCAGTGATCAAAATGGATGCATGGAAATTAGATTATTCAGTGAGTACAGATATGTTATATCACCTATCAGAGAGAGAGCACAAGAGTGCAGATTGACTTCTTTTTTTTAACATCTTTATTGGAGTATAATTGCTTTACAATGGTGTGTTAGTTTCTGCTTTATAACAGAGTGAATCAGCTATACATATACATATATCCCCATATTCTTGACTTAGTATTTGAGCCAGGAGATGGCTGGGTCATGGTTCAGCATTGGATTCATTGGTACAAAGACCTCTGGTTTCAGGTACCACAAAACTCCATGAGACTGTGCAAATTCTTTCTGCTTTTCAGTCCTGCCTTTTTTGTCATTTTCTAAGAAAAACGGGTGTAGGGGAGAATTGTTAGGCTGAGTGAATTATCATTGTATTTGTGAGTCTTTTAGAATTCATTTTGTTTTTCTGCTAACACCTTGATCAATAGCTTGATAGCCAAACCCAGCATTTGCCCTCAAGCAGCATCCTTAGCTTACTGTTACCTGAAGAAGGGCTCCTTTCTCTGGAAATGACCTCGTTTAAGCTTTGGTGCCTCTACTCTTTGATAGTCCTTTAGAAATGTACGGGTTCTATTTTATCTGGATTTATCTTGATGAACTATGGGAGCAAAGATATTCTTCATCATTTTACATCCTATACAGAATGGAATTCACTATCCATGTTTTCAACTTCTTGATGCATGTTCCACTATAATCAGAATATTTTAAGATGAGCTTAATCAATTCCTGGTTGAAGAAAACCAAAGAAATCTTTTCCTTAATCTTCTAAATGATCATGATCACATTTCCCCTGGACCTCCATCCATAGTGTTCAGTATATTTGGAGGTACATATCACATTCTGCCTCACTGTTACCCCTCTTGTATTATTCCATGTAGAGAATCCTCACAATTTGGTCTTCAATGATCCACTTTTTGTATCTAGAACTGCTCATCACCTCATCTCTTAGTGTACCTGATACAGTGTTTTGCCCATGATAATCAGATTTCTAGATTCTTCATCATCATGTTTTTCATCTGAATGTGTTCATGTTTATTTAAAGTTCTGCAATCTGGCATCTACAGCTGGAAAAATCCTTCCATATTCAAGAACCATGCAGTCATATTTCATCTCTTTGCCTGGTCACTCCACTTTATGATGTCTAACTTTCATAAGTTTAAACTGCAATGAGAGATTTTGGTTTGGTTTCATATTGAGCTTCTAGTCAAATAAAACACTTGGGTCATCTTCATGTGGAAAAGAAAGCAGTTTACTCTAGCCATCCCCCTTTCTGTTCTGGGGTGATAAGCAAGATGAACAAAAAGTCAAGATTTTATCCCCATTGTAATTTACTTTGTTTTTACAAATCATAATTACAGTCTATGGTGTCCTATTAATTATTATGAATTTTCATCTAATATATTACATATTTACCCACAGTTTTAAAATGGAAAATTTTTAAAGCATATTTTATACGCTTTATTTTGAGACTTCAATCTTTCTCCCTCATTTGTCTATCCCTTTAGCACAAATAAACAAAGAAAATATTTTAAAATGCTATCTTTGTTCATCATGTTTGTACATCTCATAAAAGTGTGATTGATTAGAAAGGTTATAGGTCTGCTCTGGTCCTTTTAAAAATTGAAGACTATTAATATCCCTTCATAAAATATTGCATAAGCAAGCACAATCATTAAGCACATGTGTTATACACTCACAGACCAGGAACTAAGTGGACATAACTGCTTGCCATGTAATCATTGTCATTGAAGTCAGAAGTCAGTTATACAATAAGAAGTAAATACATAGTCTAGTTTATCATTGTAATCTGGTATGGCATATCATTTTAGTCATAATTGTGAGTGCTTTGCATCTGACTTTGAAATAGGCCTAAATATTTAAATTAAAAATACCTGCTCACTTACAACTTTGGATCAAGTGACCAAATGGAAATACAAATTAAATTTTAGGTTTGATGAGCAAAGCAAATAAACTTGACTATTTAGAAATTGTTAGCAACTACTAATAGTAACTGGTAATTAGACTTTCTCATTTTCTTTACAAAGAGATTTTGAATATCTCATTAAGTTGCAAGATACATTTCAAAATTTTCCTCCCAAACATAATTTTAGTTGGCTTAGAAGCTTATTTATTGATAAAGTTAAACCAGTATCTAATCAAAGAATATGCTCAGTTGTTAGCCATTAATATGTATGTATATACATATATATGCATATATATTCTTACTATTTTTTCAATATTCTGAATAGGTTAAATTCAAGAATACATTGAAATTTAAAGACAAGCTATGAAATGACTGATACAATTAGTAGTGTCTTATCTATATGAGTTTTATTTTCTTCAGACTATGTAACAGAAATAAAACTCAGAAATAAAGGTAAATTATGAAGTTAAAATGGCAAACTGACTGCAGTTGTCAGTCATTATGCCATTTTTTAAGTTATATTCATCAAAACAACCCTTACTGTCTGACTTTGTAATAATAAAATATTATTGATGTGAACTTATAAGATGCATTGGTATTTTTTAAAATGATTTGTTTTAAACATTGTGGATAAGCATGTGATTTCATTACAATAAAATAAATTTGAAACTATTTCTTCTCTACTTCCCCTCTTCCTTTTGACAAGTCTAGGCCCTCATAGCTTGTTATTTTGAATGCACTTTGTTTATTATACAATTTTAATTATTTTAAGATCAATTTAATTTTAAGTTATTTCTCATGTGCTGTAATGTCTATGTCAAGCTGAGCACTGAACAAATATTAAGATTCAATACATTTTTTATGAATAAATGATAAAACCAGATTACTCTTTTTTTATCTTTAACAATTATTATTAAACCACTAACATTTTCCTGTAGGCAATGTGCATATAAGTCTGCATCGTGAAGTTCATGACTTGAGTTATGTTGATTGATATTTTCTCCCCATTTAAACTATTGCCTTCTTGAGGACAGGGAACATATTAGCATTTCAGTCAGATGCAGTTGAAGGGACACTAATCTAAATGTTTCAAGACCAAGACACTAGCTTTAACTTCACTACAGTATGATACTTAAAGAGTTTCTTAATTTCTCTGAGCCTTAATTTATTTTTTTTTAGCCTATCAAAAGAGAAATATAATATGTGCTCTGCTTTCTTGATATAGATAATGCAATGACTGAATAAAATAATACATATAAAAGAACTTTTCTATCTCTTAGGTGTCATGAAAAGAGATGTTGTTTAGTTATTGTTATGTTTTCAATTGCAGTTTCTAAAAAGAAAGAGGAAAGGACAGAGAGATACAGAGAAGAAACAACTTATTCTCTTATTTTTACAAAATTAAAGAGTATCATAATCCTTTAAATCACTACTCTAAACCAGTCTCCTAAATGGAGAAAAGGAGGGTAATGCGGAGGTTGAAAATGTGGGAGTATTTTTGTTGTCACGATATCTGAAAAGTGCTGCTGTATTTATTGGGGTGGGTGGCTGGGAGGCTAAACTTTTTGCAGCCTGCAGGATAGTACCACACAAAAGAATTTTCTTGCTCAAAATGCCAATGGCTGTAACAAGAAAATATTTTTGAAACACATTTTTTCATATTTGATTTAAATAAGTTGAATCATATACCAGTACCTGTATTTTTAAATTCCAGATCAAGAAATCAGCATTTATAATAAACCAAACATAGTCTTAGTGATATGCTTATGTGATAAAATACTTTATGAAAAATCTAACATAACCTATTAAATTATATATGTATATAATGCTAAAACTTTTATAAGTATTTCTTAATTAATTATTGATGGTATTATATAGCCCTAATTTTATAATTTGAATTATGTCTATTTCACCTTAATCTTTGGTATATACTATAGGAATATTTTAACATCAATGTAATATAAAGTTCTGGAGCAAAATATACTTTGTTTGAAGTGAAGCTTGGTGCCTAAAAAGAGAAAAATAATTAAGATTTCTGATATTATTTTGTCCCAAGCAATTGTAAAACTTTCTCTAAAATTAAGAAAGAAAATGGGACTTCCCTGGCGGTGCAGTGGTTAAGAATCCACCTGCCAATGCAGGGGACACAGGTTTGAGCCCTGGTCCAGGAAGATCCCACATGCTGCGGAGTAACTAAGCCCGTGCGCCACAACTACTGAGCCTGCGCCCTAGAGCCGCGAGCCACAACTACTGAGCCCACGTGACACAACTACTGAAGCCCGCGCACCTAGAGCCTGTGTTCCACAACAAGAGAATCCACCGCAATGAGAAGCCCGCACACCGCAAGGAAGAGTAGCCCCCGCTCACCGCAACTAGAGAAAGCCCATGTGCAGCAACGAAGACCCAACAGAGCCAAAAATTAAAAAAATAATAAATAAAATAAGTAAATTTAAAAAAAAGAAACAAGAGTATTTTCCCCTCATTATTACTTGAGGCAATTTTTTTCTCCTTTTATTTATTTTTATTTATTTTTATTTATTTAAAATTTTTAACATCTTTATTGGAGTATAATTGCTTTACAATGTTGTGTTAGTTTCTGCTTTATAACAAAGTGAATCAGCTATACGTATACATATATCCCCATTTCTCCTCCCTCTTGCGTCTCCCTCCCACACTCGCTATCCCACCCCTCTAGGTGGACACAAAGCACCGAGCTGATCTCCCTGTGCTATGTGGCTGCTTCCCACTAGCTAGCTATTTTACATTTGGTAGTGTATATATGTCCATGCCACTCTCTCACTTCGTCCCAGCTTACCCTTCCCACTCCCCGTGTCCTCAAGTCCATTCTCTACGTCTGCATCTTTATTCCTGTCCTGCCCCTAGGTTCTTCAGAATAGAAGGATGAATCCAGTGGCTTGTTTTCACACTGGAAGGATGTCTTTGCAAGTAGAAATTGATCTCCGCCCGCCCCCCCAAGTTAAAAAGTGCCTTCCATGGCTAACTGTTGAAATCAATGCATTCATTATATACCATCAAATTGTTCACCATCCTTTGCATTTGGACAGAACAAGATGTCTGCCACATAACTTTGCAGGGATGGTGCTCAGGTTTGTGATTCCTCAGATATAAATTGTCTTTAATCCTCCTTTTTGCCATTAATGTGAGTCCTCCCCATGCCGTAGCAAGATCCATACACACCACTTTATCAAACTCCCTATTGTTTGGAGACAATATATTTTGAAATTTTGTAGGTAAAGTTGTAGTTTCTTCCTAATAAAATTTCGATAATAACACCTTACAGTTTCCACTACTTTTAGGAAAGAAAGCCACTAGATTAATTAGTTTTCTTCTTGGATTCCAGTAATGGCTTATGGGTTTTTTTTATCAATTGCTTTTGAGACAGATATTTTTTTTTTTTTCATTTACCTGATATTTACTTTCAAGGAAAGTACTGCTCATTTCCATGCAATTCATACCTACTTATAGTGATTCAATCCAGAAATTTAAGGGGTGGAATATAAAATATTAAAGGAATATTAGTAATGGTAGAATATGGTAATGTCATCATTTAGGAGTAACTTTGCTTAGCTTGGCCCTTATGTGCTCTGCAGGTTTGATTTAATTGTAAAGGGGGAATGAATAAAAATCATAAGCTTTTTGAATGAATATGAGTGGTTTATTCTTTTATTATGGGACATCTTGATTAAAATACTTTTATTTGTCTCAACTCTAACATTACAAGTTTAATTTTTTGAAAGATTTGCAAAATCAATCTTCTTCCCTCTGTTGCTTTTTTATGTGCAAATTATGAGAAGATAAAATTCAAATGAAATGTTTCCAGACATAGGGACTTGGTCATTTCCTCTTTGTATTTGGTAAACTGACCTTTCATTTTTTGGTCATTTCCTCTTTTGTATTTGGTAAACTGACCTTTCATTTTTCCTTACAGGATACAAAATTTCCAGGAAAATATACAACAATATACAATTAAAAAGTTATTACGCTGATTAAATATAGTATGTATTAAATACATTGATTTAATTTAGAATAATACTCATTTCACCATATCCATTGTTGTGCCTACATTGCACATGTTTGCCACATCTATTCTCCAAATTGTTTCTTGCAATGCATTTGCCTTATTTATTCCTTCTCAGCTCTTTAAAATCCCCCATATCCAAGAAACAGTTTCTGTTGACAGCCCATTCATGGCCAGATAAACAACTTTTTATTATGATATATAACCTCTTTGTGGACATTTTCTTAAAACCATGTCCACTCTACAGCATTGCAAGTTCTGCAGCTGATAAATGGAATTTCCTTAGTATATTCAATGCACAGTGAAGGAACCAACCAAAATCTTTGATCTGGTAATTTTATTTTCTAGTCCTGAGTACACCACCAAATGAGTAATCCTGAGATTTTACTTGTCCTGATTGAGGTCACTTCCCTTGTTTCTAAATTGTGGGAATTAGCCATTGTGGTCCCAGCTTGTTTACTTACTATCCTGAGTATGATTTTGTTTTCTTTTGCTGTTTATTCTTTTTTTATTATTGAAAATTAGAGACATACACAAAGGTAGAAAACAATAAGCCACCTCCAGCCAACAACACAGAAAACACTAAAATAGTTAAAGCGTCCTGTGTGCCTTTCCTCAAACACTTACCCTCCTTGTTCACCAGAAGATACACATTCTTGAATTGCATGTTTTTCTTCTTGCATGTATTGATATATATATTCTTAGTATATGCATATATATTCCAAAATAGTATATTGTATTATTTAATTACTTTCATATTTCAATATTTATATACAGTATGAAACCTCCTGCTACCTTTTTTGTTCACTCAAATTTTTAACTTTAAGATTCCTATATAAATGATAGATAGTTCACTCCTTTGATATATATATAACTCAATTGTGTAAATATACAATGATTTATTTATCTTCTCTCATGTTGATGGACTTACAGGTTATTTTGAATTTTTTCATTATTATAAACAATGCTGAAATAAGACATTCTTGGATATGATGGTTTGTGGTTCATAGCCTTTGAATTACCTCTTCATAACTTCTCCCTCTTTTCTATTGGAAATTTGATCTTTTACTTATTGATTAATAGAAGTCAGCAATTTATAGGTTCTAATTTTTATTCAGTGATATATTTTGAAGAATTTTTTTTTCTAGTCTGAGCCTTGTCCTATAATGTTGTTAATGTCATCATCATTTCTTCATATTAAAAATTTTTAAAGTGGTTAAATTAATCAGTCTCTCATTTTATGTTCTTAGAATTTTGTGTCACTTTTTTAAGAAATCATTTTCTACCTTAAAATAAGCCATTCTCCTAAGGTTCAGAAGTTTTAAGATTTTGCTGCTTCTTGTACTTAAGCCTTTAATCTACGTGAAATTAAGTTTTATGTGTAGCATGAAATGCATCTCACATGCTGTAAGACAGTGATATAATTTTCATTGTCCCATGTGAATAATCAATTGCCTTGGCAACACTTATTCAATAATTTTTCCATTTATGATCTTCATGTCCATATATGTCTACCCCTGTGTCAATTATATAGTGTTATAAATGCTTTGGGTTTCTTAATTTTCTTGCTATCTTATATGGGTATTCACATACTCATAGTTTTTAATCCATAAATTTATGCTGACTACTCTTGATCTTTGCACTTCCATAAGGATTTTGCAGTTAGCTTGATAATTGAAAAAGGATTTTAGAATTTTTTTGGAATTGCATTGAATTTAACAAATATTTTGAAGAGAAATGTAATCTTTCATATACTCAATATTCTCATCAATGAACATGGTATATCTCTCCATTTATTCTTATGTAACTTTTGTCTTTCAATAATCCTTTGTAAATTTTTTAAAAGTTCGCATATATGTTTACTTTTGAGATTTATTCTTAGGCACCTTATTTTTTTTTTTTTTAATAAATTTATCTATTTATTTTTGGCTGTGTTGGGTCTTCGTTTCTGTGTGAGGGCCTTCTCCAGTTGCGGCAAGCGGGGGCCACTCTCCATCGCGGTGTGGGAGCCACTCTTCATCGCGGTGCGCGGGCCTCTCACTGTCGCGGCCTCTCTTGTTGCGGAGCACAGGCTCCAGACGCGCAGGCTCAGTAGTTGTGGCTCATGGGCCCAGTTGCTCCGCAGCATGTGGGATCCTCCCAGACCAGGGCTCGAGCCCATGTCCCCTGCACCGGCAGGCAGACTCTCAACCACTGCGCCACCAGGGAAGCCCAGGCACCTTATTTTTTGTTGTTGCCATTTAAATAGTGTTTTCTATTACATTTTCAGCCTGCTTATTTTTGGCCTATATTGAGTTTTAGTATATTGATTTGCATCTAGCAAAATTGCTGAACATTCTTACTAGGTATACTAGTTTGTTTTAAATTGTATATGTAATCAGTAATATCACTTTGAAATAAGAACAATTTTGTGTCTTCATTTCTCTTTTTTAATACTTCCCACTTTTTTCTTCTACTATTGAATTCTCTAGGAGGTCCAGCACAATGTGTAAAAGTAATGATATAATCCTATAACTATAATCCGTGTGTATTTGACCAAGTTTAATAGGAATATTTCTTGAATTTTATAATTAAGTTTGATCATTATGTAGGCTTTTGGTGCATAATTTTTCTTGATTTATGGATATTTTATTCTATTCCTGGATTATATGAATTTTTATCTTTAATGAATATGGAATCATTTCTTCTGGATTTATTTTGATAATCATATTTTTCTTATTTAATTTGCTAATATAGAGAATTACATTATTAGATTTTCTGATATTACTATTTCTCCCTAACACTATAATGACAATTTTATGAATTCAGAGGGGCACAAGGAAGAGAAGAAACTCATTAAAGGCTTCATTATCAGGCAGGTCATTGCTGTGGGCAAACTACACCCGACCCCACTGAGGAATTCAGAGAGACCAGCATAGAACAAGCCTCAAAGTTATCCCAACCAAGGAGCAAGGGAGTTATCCCAACCAAGGGGAAAGGGCGTTGTAGTATTTAGCCTCAATTTCCATCTGTCATTGGCTGAGGGTAGCTCCCATTGCAATTAAATCCCTGGCATATGATCCACATGACCCACACACAGGCCTCAAGTGGATAGTTGTAGGTGTTTTCTCTGAGCAGGATCATTGTTTTTCAGCTGCAGGGAATGATGGTCACTTTAAATCAGGGTTTCTCAACCTTAGAAGTATTGACACTTTGTGCTGGATAATTCTTTGTTGTAGAGTGCTATCCTGTGCACTGTAGGATGTGTAGCAGCATCCCTAACTTTTCTTACTTCAGTGCATTGAAGGCAGTTAACAGCAATCAACCAATTTCATGAGATGTATGATTACCACTGTCTTCATAGCTTTCAAATGCAAGTACTAGAGCTGCTACATAATCAAATATATACTCTTTGCCCTATACCTTCTCAAATCTCCACATATACGATTTTTTGCATTATGAGGCTAAAGCACTCCAAGGATTATCACTACTCCACTTACTACTAGCAGTATGGTCCTTGTTACTATCTAACCAGTAATTGATCCAATTTCAGAATTCATTCTTAGAGTCTGCTTCTTAAAACCACTGTCATGTCCAACTATCTTAGTTTGGGTTTCCCCAGCTTTAGATTCTGAGATAAGAATTTGAGTGAAAGTAGTTTCTGTGGAAGGTGATCCCAGAACCTGGAAACCCTAGTAGGGGAATGAAAAAGTGAGACAGGGAAGACAATGAACCAGTAAATTATTTATTATGGAGCAGCTAACTCATGAATTATCTTGTGCTCAATCCATCTGGGTAACTAGGCCCCACAGTTAACTGCTCAAGGTTAAAGGAGGCTGTGGTGTTTATCCTCTAACTCCCACTGTCCTAGGCGAATGGGAGACATTAACTCTCTGGCACTCCAGGCCTGCCCCATTCACAGGCTGAGAGAAAGCCCTCAATGGAGAGCTACGGATGCTTCATTCAGGAATGTACTGAAAGGGTGAGTGCAAAATGGACATGGGCAAGGCACTGACAGCATCGGCTACTCTCCTCCACTGTCACTGGACCTCTGTTTCTAATGCACAAATCTGATCATGTCATAGCTCTGATTAAAAAATGTTAAATGCTTCCCAAAGTCTTTTAAGAAAAATAAATCCAAATACTAAAATAAAGTGAAGCATAGGAGACTCTTTAAAATCATTTCCAAAAACCTAATAAGATATATTCTAGATATGTGCTTTTTCTCTTTGCTATTCACTTTATTGTGTGACTTTTTATTTAGCTTTATTTTCTATTTTTATTACCTAGCAAACTTAAGTTCTTTTCAATGGAGAGAGTTAGAGAAGAACTCCATATAACGAGACTAATACAAGATGTGCTATTTTCTGTCAGAGATTTTGTAGGTCCAATAGACACCCTACCCTCTTATCTAATGATCACAAGTGATCTGTGTGTATAATTCAAAAAATTAGAATTTTTCAGGAGTCTCAAATATACTATATTCAAATACAGATCTATACTCAAATACAGATCTAATTTTTGATGTATCTTATTTCTTTTCTATAAATTATTTCAATAAAATCATTCTCAGTTTGTATAAATGGGAATCATTGCTTTCAGTTCCTCAGAAGCTGGGGGTGGGGTGGGATGGGGAGTATATTCAATGAACTCCTCTTCCCACCCTCACTTACTTCCTCAAATCAGTTTATATGCCTTGGTGTGTGAGTTGCTCTTTTAGGTGGCTCAAAATAGTACTTCTCCTAATGCCTTTTTCTACTGGTAATAGGCACTATTGAAGTTGCTTTGACGATGAGGTTGTTTCTCAGATTCTCCCATAGCACATAAAGTCCTGCTAGCTAGTTATATGATTAAGGATGCTGAGACCAGGCTTGATGAGTGGGGAAATGAGTAGACCTCATATTGTCAAGATTCATTCACTGTCTTGTTTTGTGGGGCTAAGAGTTTCAAACTACTTCTTACTTTCATCTGTGGTTTTGACCACAGTGAAAAATCAACATACTTAAGTCCCTTTGGGGAAGTTACTTTGTCAACCGACTAATGAGCTTCTTGTTATATATTCTTTTGCATATTACTTCAATTTTGGATTTCTGAATGGAAGTTTTCCAATAATATTGTGCACTCGAATAACGTGAAAATATTCCAAATCATTTACATTTTCTTTTATGTCTAAATTTTTAAAACTACGGCATTTCAATTTATATTTGGTAGGGTACAAATGAATTGAATTGAAAGTATAGGAGAGAAATATACCAAAAGTGATACTAAATGTTTAGGATGGAGAATGTATTGGAAACCACCCCATGGGCCTCCTAATTCTTTTCTTCAAAAGCCAACACAAACATTCACTTTTATGATTTTCTCTTTATTGTTGCTCTATTACAAACCACAGCACCTTGCATTTTACCTCTTATATTTGCTGTAAAATAAAATCAATATACACAGTAAAAAGGAACTTCTTGTATGGTTCTCTTATTGACAATTTTCTAAGGATTTTACAAGTGTATACCATCTATTTCTTTAAATGTAACTATATATCTCAATATAAGAAAGCATGTGGAAGATAGGTTATTATTAAAAATCCTTCATAAATATTTTGGTAATAGTATATTGAAAAATGCTTTTGTCTTTTCTTTTGGAAAGACATTGTTAAAGACTTAATTCAGGGTTTTATGTTGTGGAAATAAATACATGTTTGAGTCTACATAATATAATTATGTTTTGGAAAGAAATTTAAAAATAAAAAAATACTTGAGATATAACACTTAAACATGAGGATAAAAATGATCTTTTTTTTTTTTAATTTTATTTACTTATTTATTTATTTTTGGCTGTGTTGGGTCTTCGTTTCTGTGCGAGGGCTTTCTCTAGTTACGGCAAGTGGGGGCCACTCTTCATCACGGTGCGCGGGCCTCTCACTATCGCGGCCTCTCTTGTTGCGGAGCACAGGCTCCAAGACGCGCAGGCTCAGTAATTGTGGCTCACGGGCCTAGTTGCTCCGCGGCATGTGGGATCTTCCCAGACCAGGGCTCGAACCCGTGTCCCCCTGCATTGACAGGCAGATTCTCAACCACTGCGCCACCAGGGAAGCCCCAAAATGATCTTTTTAAAAGTGCTAAGAATATGTAATGGCAAGTTTGAATGTTATGGCCTGGAAAGAGCAATTAAAAGATGGACAGGCCATCACTGTGTTATGGTTAAATTGTTTGAAAACAAACTCCCCATGGTCTACAGAAATCTATTTTGTTCCTGATTATTAAAATTCTCTCAGTCAGCAACCAAACATTTAAAACTTGATTTTTTTCAGCCCTCTCTCTTTAGCAGCAAGAGAAGAGCTGGAGTGTGGGAATAAAACTTCAAATAATACTAATACCCCCATCTTCATGGGACAGTGTGGAGGTGAACAGAGTGTTCCAGGCTGAGGGACAGCATCTGCAAAGGCCTAAGGAGAAGGGAAAACATGGCTTATTTGAGCAACTGAAGCTATCATGATGATGTATGTTTGTGGATGAGCACTGAAAGAAAATGAGACTAAATAGTAAGCATACATGAGATCATGAGAGGCTTTGCATGCCGTATGAAGAGGTTTAAAATTTATCTTAAAGGTAACAGGAAACTAATAAATATGTACAGCTTTTTTATGTTAATTAAACTTCAATAAAGTAGTTTTAAAAAAAAGAATAGGGAATGTTGAAAGAACACAGTAGCCAACCTTAAAGAGCTCCTAATAGTTAAAGTTGGAATATTTTGTGCAAGAAAAAGAAAAAGAAAAAAGAAAAAAAGATAGTATTGGATTTAAACCCATAGAATAAAATGAATATACATAAGTCCATCCATATAGATATAAATAAATCACCAAATAAATAGAGAAGAAGGAATTGCTGTTTATGAGAGCAGAATTCCAACTGATACATGTAGAAAGAAAGAGGGAAATAGAAAATTCACTATTAAGCACACACCATGGTAACAATTAATGTAGATCAGATCCACTGATGGATACTAAAAATAGTGAAAGTTTGACGAGAAACACAATTTGTGTAGTCTCAAATTATCTCCTCAAAAACTATTAATTAACCACACAGAGAGATAGTAACTTTACAGTGGAAATACCTGAAAACGACTACCTTAACCAAATAACCATGAGTAACATAACCAATAATAAGGCATGGTGACAAAATGAAGCCCTTGAGATGACACACAAAGAAGGGCACAAGATTATGTCTGTGGTATTCTTGCCAAAAATGTATGACCTCATTCAAATCATAACAAAACCTCAGACAAACCCAAACTGAGGGCCATATGCAAAGTAACCAGTACATATCAATAGTACCAAGATCATAAAAGACAAAGACTCAGGAACTATCAGAGATTGGAGGAGACTAAGGACACACAACAACTAAATACAATGTGGAATAGGACATTGGATCCTGGAACAGAAAAATGGGAATTAGTGGAAAAATTGGTGAAATTTGAATAAGATTTATAGTTCAATGAATGGTATTGCACCAATATTAATGTATTGATTTTAATTATTGTTACATAAAATGTTAACTTTAGGAGAAGCTGGATGAGGGATATATGGGAATTCTCTTTACTGTTTTTACAAATTTTTTGTAAGTATATAATTAGCTCAACATTAACAATTTAAAAAATATAATTGACTCTTCATGGTAGGAAAGGAAGCAGAGATGACCATTGCCTGAAACATAGTGACCTCAATAAATAATTGTGAAATGTATGAATAAATAAAATAATGAAAGACAGTTTACCTAAATCCCAAAGTTCTACCTCAGGTGAGCAGTGACCAAAATTCTGTAATAAAAGTGATCTGTTTCCTAATCATTTATTTCAGAACAGAAAATCTTAAGTCAAACATCAAATTTAAAAATGTATTAAATCTGAAGTTGTTAGTTCTCTTAGAACAAGCAAAGTACATAGAACAAATGGAACAGCAGCTTTTATGTTGGAGAAAGACAATACCATTTTATCAAGTAGGCCTCAAACAGAAAAACCACAACAAAAACCAGAATGAACAAATAGAGGGAGCTGTGATATGTTTAATCCCTGAGATAAGATAAATTAGAAAAAGTAATTTTAATACCTGTACTTAAATAGTTCATGGGAACACAGATATTGAGATCCAAAAATAAGTGCAAGTGCCAACCTAAAACACCCAGTAGAAAGAAAAGAAACTGAGAATTTTGACATCTATTGTGTTTTATTAGCACAATGAGAAGAAGGAAAATAAGAATAATAAAAAAAAACCCGAAAAGGACATTTAAGACCTCAAGTGAAGGCTGCTTATGGAGCTCTGAAATTATGACTATATTGAACTGAGCTTCCCAGTGTGTCTGCCACACGCCTTATGTGGTTATTTTGCACTTGAAATCTAGCTAGTCCAAACTCAGTCATGTTGTAAGTGTAAAATGTATACTATATGTTGAAGATCTACTATGAAGGAAAGAATGCGAATTATCTTATGAAATTTTTATATTGAGTACATGTGGAATGATAATATTCTAGAGATATTGGGTTAATAAAATTAGTAATTAATTTTACATAATTTTTTACTTTTTGAAATGTGACTAGGAAATTTTAAATTACTTTTGTGGTGCACATTTTATTTATGCTTGCATTATATTTCTATTGGATAGCACTTATGCAGAAGATGAAAGAAGCTGAGTAGGGAAGCAGTATTTTCAGCAGCATTGAGCCTTATCAGTAAAACTCTAGCATTTCTTTCTAATATTTATTTAATATTTATTCTTACATTCATACTTCCTTTTAAATTCCAACTGGCACCACCTTTTCACTTCAGAACTGAAGTATTCATCAGCTATCTATTAAGCCCTTAATTTCAAGAGGCAATGTTCTGGAGGAATATGATGAAGCTGTTGCTGAAATGTCTGATTCTGTAGCCTGCCAATCCTTCAGGGCATGAGGAGACTTGACTTCTAGAGCCAGATCTCATGTGGCGTATTTAAATTCATCTCTTTCAGTGTCCAGCACAGAATTATGTTTCAATGTCTCTTAAAAGTTTCTGTCACTTTTGCTAGGCTAGCCCAGTTTCTGGGGGGTACAGAACAACAGGTACTCAAGGGAAGAAATAACTTTATTCCTTTTCGTCTTTATACCCTATCTGCCTTTCTGTTCTCAAATCCTAATGAGACAGAGAAGCTACCCATCTCAAAGGCTCTCTTTTATTTTTCTCCATTAAAATCCAGACCACAGGCAGTCCTGATTAATCAACTCTCTTTTGTTGCTTTTCACTTGACACTGCCTGGCTTGACACTTCACTTGACACTGTCCTTCCATGACAAGGGCCTTATAAGCAAAATAAATTTAAACTTAACAGTTCATACTTAACACATCTCATTTGAGTCCTATATTAGTTATTATCAGATTCTGTGGGCTCATTACTCTTGTACTCTGATCTAAATCATTGAGGATCCAAAAGAGCTTTTATTAATATGGATTATAACTATCTATAGTTATCATTTAGAAATTAAAATGGAGAAATTTTAAAAACACTTATCAATTGATATAAAATGACAATAATAAACCTCTTAAATTTTTACAACCCTTTCATGAAAAAGAATATCTATATTTTTAAAACAAAAATTAGTGACAAGAGTGTTTTTGAAAATCTCTAAGTCTGGCTTAATAGAAGACAATGGGCCTATCATATCTGCTTCTGCATTTAAGCTGCTGCAACGTTTAGTTTGGGCTGATGCATATGAATAAAATCTGGCTTCATACAAGTATAAAGTTTGAAAAGGGAGGAGTATTTTAATAGTCTTTTCAAATAATTATATGTATACTTCTTCAACACTACACCCAAATAGGCAAGTGGCAGTTTCTTAAAGGTTAGATGTGATGTGAAATTTGAAACCATTATCAATGCTCTTTTTGTTCTTTGCTACATTATAATCTTGCATGTTAGAGCTTTTGACCTCACAGTCTCCCTTTAAAGAGTATCATGGATTCCACAGACCATACTTAGAGAACTGCTTTCCTGGACATCCTCAGTTCCTTTCTCCCTGAATGACACCCCTTTTATGCCTAGGTATTCAATGTAAAGGACATTTCCCTCAGTATAGACATAGCATAGAAAGATCTTGGTCAAAAGCAGACATTTTTTTATCATATCACTTCTCCCATAAAAATCTTCCTTCTCAAAGCAGTAGGTCTCCTGGTGACCCTTTTGAAAATTTATTTATGTCAGAGAATCATTTCTATGACATAGATCAAGGAGTGGAATGAGTAAGTTGTCAACATTATAAATATTAGTGTAAGTGTTCAATGAATAATTACTAAATATGCAAATTTGATTTCACACATTTGTAGTTTTCACGAACTAATTCCCTATCTCTTGATTATAGATGTTAGCAAGTGAAAATATTGACTTAATTAGGTTTCCTGGTATGAAAAATAGTGAGTTAAAAATTCAGGCATTCACAAGAAATTCAAGTACAAGAGGATTTTACTTACTGATGAATTTTAATAAAGTTAGATGACCATAACTTACTTATACATAAGTCCCTTCCCATACCTAGAATTGATTTATAGGTAGTCTTCTATCAAAATGAGTTCATTCATAAATGAACTCCTTTAATGACATCATGAATCTCTAATTTATGAATTTACTCTTATCTATTGTGTACCTTTAATATTGACATATAAATCTTGCTTTTAATTATTTTACTGTTTTATAATTATGCAGTAATCCTAACATTTACGAGTTAGCGTTTTTTATCCACATTTTCTAGGGGATGGAGGAGTACAGATCCAACACTTTCTTCTATCTGGCCGTGGTGCCAGGCCTGACTCTTGTGAATTTTTTCTTTGATTTGGCAAAGATTTATGTATGCATGGTCCACTCTGACCCTGCTATGAGTTGGCCATACCAAGAGACACATCTGCTTTGGGCTATCATATTTGAGCCATTCTGTTAACTCCCTCACCAGGCTTTTCTAATTGTAGTTGGCTTCCTTTGGCTTTTTTCCACAGGTAGAGAATGTGCTGGTCTGGCTGACCTGACTCTCCAATCAAGTTGACAGTTGTGTTTCTTATTGTAAATTAATAGATCAGCATTCAGGTTTACTCCGAAATATCCTGGGAGTTGCTAAGCGTGGGCCAACATCCCTAAGTGGGATCAACACTAAAGCACTGAAAACATTGAGTTTCTAGACCTGAATCACAATAAATGCATTAAGGAATTTCCACTGGGTGAGAGCCCTTAGCAGCCAGTTCTCTCTGTTAATACACTTACATGTCAGAATGTCGTTTATTACTTTTCACATATGTTTGACATAATATCCAGAAGTGAGATATAATAGATGGCTTGAGTTCACTCTTATGTAGAAAAAAATCACTATTTCCTTATAATGGATAGTGTTTTTCTTTAGATAAAGCTGCTTTGAATAGGCTTAATGTATCTTCAATATAACAAGGAAGCAGACTTAATTGCTATTCCCCAGGAAGGATTTCAAAAAAACTCATACTCAATGCATTATGATTTTTTTAAAGTTTTTTTCTTTCTGTATTATTGCACTGGCTGACTTGAGATAAATTTTAAAATTTTGTCTTGAGAAACCTGCAGTAATTATTTGTGCTGAGGCAAAATATAGTCAGGTTTTCTAGAAGTGGGGATAATCCAAGAAGTAAATAGGAGATATTTCCTTTTTCAAACCATCACCACTAAAGACTTAGTATTAATACTAGATAGCATTTTGCAGTGCACAAATGCTTGTAACAAATATAGTGCCAGATTTCTCTTAATACAGCCTGACAGATGAAGAGAGCAGATATTATTTCCATTCTAGAGGTAAGGAAACAGAGGCCCAGAGTAGTTCCATCACTTTTCCAAGTTCACATAGCTAGTAAGATCCAGGTGGAACTGTGTCTATGTTTATGAAGAAGCCACAGAACAACAATTCAAATATGTTATAAATTGCTGCTACGTTGTAATGAGTTAAAATAATGTATAATCAAATTACTCTTACCGTACATACTTTGATTTATTAATGGAGAAGTATTAGGTGAATTGTCACTAGAATCTTGTTTTTTCTTGTTTTGCTGGATGTGTGGCAATTTTGTGTACTGTTTCATCTAGATCTCCCAGAATTCCTTCCAACAAAGTGGGGATGCTTTGTTGCTTCATCAGAATGGGTACATTAAGGCACAATCAAATGCTTTGGATGCATAAAGCATGCAACTTTCTGAACACTACTAGGAGATGGTAATAATACTACATAATATTACAGGTTCTTCCCCTGTCCCCCTACACACACCAACAGGAATTCAGATTAATTCCTTTCCACATGATCCCTATCAAAACAGGGGAGAAAGTATGGTACATTTATAATGGCTTACACTGTGTTATCAAATAAGTTTCTAACTGGAAAGAATTTCTGCTTTGACAAGCATCAGTGGAAACTAGATCCTTCCCTTACAACATTGTGTGACTGATGAGTGGAAGAATTTCCCACAGCCCAGCTCCTGGTTCAAGACATTTCAAACCTTGTTTCTTCTCCCCTATCCACAAACTTTCAATCCTAAGCTCCTTAGAGCATGTTCATATCACAGTACTACTTCTGGTCCTGCATATCCCTGTCACAGCTGCACTGGGTCAGACAGAATGGGGAACTAGAGGAGTTTTCCTGGAAGCCATTGCTATATGGATGGCTAGAAATAACTTTTCTTGAACATGGCTAAAAATCACATAAATATATCCCAAAGTAAATCTTTCCCAACTCACCTTCACCCTAGTCATATCCCCAAAGTTTTTTGGCCATACTATTGGAATTGACAGAAGGAAAATGTGACAGAAGACATGTCACAATGGAAAGAAACTGACTACAAAAAATAATCTTAATTTGCAAATTTTACAAAGCACATGATTGTATGGACACATTGTTCAAGGCCCTTGAAAAAGTCACCAGCAAGTGCAGGGCCTTGAAGTTAGAGACTCCTCAGCCCCATGGAAAATCTGCTTCTGCCAGGTGCCCATATCTGTCCTTCCTGCACTGTCAATGTGTAATATGAATATGACTATATTTTTCAGTCTATCTTATATTTCCCCTTGACCTAAAAGTTTCTTTATACCAATGTATTGGCTCTTCAAGTCCACAGAATCCAATAATTAATTAATCATAAGGTTTAATATACATGCATTCTGAAACATACATGTTTCAGAAATCAGGCATGGCTGGATATCCTTAGGCTGGGAGGGCTCTCTCTAAGCTTCAGAGCCCTCCCAGCCTAAGGATATCCAGCCATACCAGATTTCTGAAACACAGTGATTAGTGTCTGTTCCAAATGTGTTTCCCTCAGTCCAATGCATCGCCTGCATGTTGCATTTTAAAAGTTCAGGAGTGAGTGAAAATCTATTCCACTACTTCAGAAAAGCCCAAAGGTTGCCTAACTTTCAACCAGCCTCCAGTCTCTGTCACCAACATTCAACTGAACTGTCCTTGCTGAATTTTCTGGTTTCCAGATGAGCAGGCCCTGAGCATACTTCTGCACAATCTCAGTCATCTGTTTATTCACCACGGGTCTAAGTGTAACACACTGTAAATGTCTTTGGCTTGACTTTCTGGACTGGCTTGCTTTGGTGCCTCTGACTATGAAAGATTGGCTTCAAACATGTTCCTCAGGCAGGGTATCATTGCTCCCGTTATACCAGAAATACCTCTGAGTAGCCAGAGGCCATCATAAGAGAATGGATTAAAATACTGAGAAATTCATGTCAATTGCCCCAGCCACACTAACTGTTGGTGTGTGTGTAGATTTGTTTTTGTGTATATATGTGATTTCTTAAATATCTCTTACTTTCACACCTTAAGAGATGGGGAAAGAGTGCAGATGTCAACCATGCTTTTGGCAGAAAAGTGAAAATCTTGTACTGGTGACTGCTGATAGTGAAAGTGTGTTGGTAGCTATATTGACATACCCTGAAGTATTTTTAAAAAATAGTTGGATCCATAGGAACTAAATCTTTTGATTTCCTGACCTTAGACAAGTGAACCAATAGGAAATAAGCCCCTACTTCTGATGTAGTAGCAGTGAAAGGAGACAGGTCACTGAAGAGCAATCCCAGTGGAGGAAGATTATTTTAGGAGGATTGAGTCCTGTTCACTGACTAGAAGTACTGCAGTGTGTAATCCGCTTGTTCAGATCAAGCTTTGAGACTTCCAAAAGTTTTCAGAAAATGTAACCCAAGTGGGAGCTCTAAGTCGACAAGCCATGGGAAAAGAGAATAACATGTACACAGCACCCTCAATAAATAGATCTGTTCCAAGACCCTGACATTTAGGACTCAGTATTCATGGTCCTTATGGATAGACTAAGGAATACTGGGATATACTGCAGTTTTGCCCCTCTCCTTCCTGTACACATGTAACCACATTCTCCATCACATTACTATAACTTTATTCCTGTAACAAAACTAAATTAGCAATCATTCTTCCATGTAAAAGTAGAAGACACAACACTTACCTTTTGACTTAGAACAGGTTGGAATTGAGCTTATATTAATCCCATGATGATAGATAAGTTACATTTTATCTCCACGTGGTCTCTTGCAGCAGGGTGGTCGTACTTCTCACATGGAAGCTCAGGGCTCCAAGCTGAAAATAGCAGAAACAGCCATAAAGTGATAAAATTGCCTATTTAGCATTTTGGTCTTTCCCAGCGTTCCAGGAGAAGCTAACTGTGGTGGCCAAGAAACCTAGAAATCTAAGTCCTTGGAGAAAAACTTGTTTATATGATAACTATCGAACCCTCTACATTAACCTCAGAGGTCACAGCCACAACCACATCCTCTTAGCTGGAGTACTTAAAGATACTTACATGGTAAGGGGATATTGAGGGACATACAGAAAAGGTGGCAATATGGAGAAAGGAAATTGTGTTTCTTTCCTGATCTGATTGTCTATTGTTACATAACAAATCATTACAAAACTAGTGACTTGCTAGAACAATTTATTATTATCTCTTAAAATATTATAGGTCAAGAAGTGAGGCAGGTCTTGGCTTCTCGGGGCTTCAAGAGGATAGAAGTGGTAGCTGCTAGTCCTCCGAAAGGTTAGGACTGAATGTTTGTGTCCCCCCAAAATTCATATGTTGAAGCCACAATCCCCAAAGTAAAGATATTTGTAAGTGGGACTTTGAGGAAGTAGTTAGGGTTAGATTAGGTCATAAAGGTGGAGTCCTTATGATGAAATTAATACCCTTAAAAAGAGGAAGAGACACAAGAGTTTTCTCTGTCCCTGCCATGTGAGAACACAGTGAAAAGGTGGCTGTCTACAAGCCAGGAGGAGGGTCCTACCCAAGAACTGAATCTGCTGACACCTTGATTTTAGACTTCCCAGACTTTAGAACTGGGAAACAAATTGAGAAACAAAATGTTTGTTGTTTAAGCCACCCTGGGCATAATATTACTTCTTCCATATTCTGATGGTCAAAGTAGTTACAGGCCAGCCCAGATTTAAGGGGAGGAAATATAGACTCAACTTCTCCTTGGAAGTACAACCAAAAAATTTGTGTTCATCTTTAATTTACCACACCTCTCTTTGGTAGAGATTGCTGAAGCCCTAAAGTTAGCCCTAGCACTTGGAGTCATGATGTCAGAACCCTTCACAAAGTCAGAATTCTTAAGGATGGCACTCTCACCAAAGACTTCAGAGCTCTAGCACTGATTATAAAAGCCTTAGGTATACCCTGATTAAACATGAACTGCACCAGACCCAAGCAGCTATACACAAAGGCATTGTTCTATTCGTCCTGAGGGGAGTTGAACTTTGGTAGAGGAAAGTGTTTAATTATGCAGCTTTTTCCTGGGAACCTTTGGAGGCAAAGTTTAAATCTTCCCATTTATAAAAATATGTGGGAGAAACTATAAAGGATTCAGGGAAGATCAACTGAAAAGATTAAAGGATAGGAAATTACTTCTCTGAACAAAAATGAAGGAGTTCAGGCTATTGAGCCATAACAAAGGAAACTATCCAAGCTTAATCGATGTCTTGAAGTGTAGGAGAGGATATCCTCAGAAGGAAATTAAGCAGTTGCTCTGCTTAGAAAATGCTACAGCGAGAGGAAATGACCTAACAAAATAGATGAAACAGGAGTAGGATCTTTCTTTCTATGAGAGAATCAAAGAGCTTGAAGGCAGATGTTTTAAAAGTAAAAGAGGCTTTACTGGTTTTTGGAATTAATGTATTATTATTGAACTCTGCTGCTTTAAATTAATGGGAAAAATAAACTAAGTAACAAGATGAAAGAGGAGGGAGGAAAATCATACAAATGTGAAGTGGCCCCTGACATTAGGTTGCTGACAGTCTATTTGGGAAGACAACAAGTGTGTGTTAAATGAATAATTAAAGGTAAGAGAGAAAATTTATAGACATAGATGAGCCCCCACCTGGGAAGAGTGGTCCTGATTGGCCTGCCCCAGGCCCATATTTATTTTACCCCTGTGGAATATTCATTCTGTCTTCCTTTTGGTTGCTTCAGAGGCTTCCCTTGCCTTTCACTGTAGGAAGATTTATGGAAAGGGGAAAAGGGGAGAGACTTTCTCTTGAATTCTTTACAAATGCTCTCCATTAATTCACCGCACTGCAAAACACCCATGGGCGAAACAGGAACTGCAGGGGGGAGGGGTTGTCAGTCATTCTAGCAGTTACGGAAAGAATTGAGGAAATAGAATTCATATTTTATGGCAAGAAGAGAAAAACTTAAACAAAATTTTTCTTTGCCTGTTTGGGCCTCCTCCCTCCCCTTTAGTATTATTTAGTTTGTATTGTGCATCTGCATTAACCAGACCTCCTTAGCAGATAACCTTCCTTCTTAATCTTGTAAGGGGCCACAGTGACCCACAGCCCAGTACTCACTTTGTACATGTAGATCTGGATTGTGTAAACCATCAATAATACGTCATTTAGCATGTAACCCTTTCTCTCAAAAACTTACATAACTGTGCTTTGACCTGTAATGGGCGGAACAGTCCTCAGAGCTTACTGAAAGACAATCTCCCAGGTTATAATCCTTAGGTTGGCTGGAATAAAATTTTCCATTTCTTTCTTAGATTGACTATTGATTAATTTTTCCATCAACAGAATCAATAGAAAGAAATAGGGATAGAAAAAGCCAATATGTATCCCTCCTCCCAACCTAAATTGGTTGCATCTTCACAAACCAAGGAGCTTCAAACCTCTCCTCAATCAATAGCAATCTTTTCTCACTCTTAGCACACCCTAGCTCACATCCTGTTTCTCACTTTTTAGATCACAGAAGTGTCAACCTACTTTTCCGTTACTTCTATCTTAGCCCCTCCCCTATGGGATACCCTTGAATCACCACCCAAAAACTTGTGGTAGGGAAATCATAACATTTTTAGAGGTAGGGAAGAGAACAAAGCAGATTCTCTGTTTCTACTACCAAGCTTCTTGAGGTGCAGTAGGAGGTATGATGGAAGGGGAAGTTCTTTACCAGGTTTCCCACAGAAATAACAAAAGCTACACGTTATTTAGTGGTTTCTGTGTACAAAGAGCTTTATATATAATTAAGATTGTGAACCATAAGAAAATTGCCAATTTTGTAGGTTCCCAAAAGTTGAATCTTGAAAATTTTCATATGGTTCAACCTACAAATATTATATAATGCTTTAATCCTTATACTAACTCTCAGAAGAGGATATTATTAACTTTTTGTACTTAATACATTTAACAAAACTGAGGCCATGAGAGTTTAAATAACATGATGAATATCACACAGATAGTAAGAAAAGGAGCCACCATATTATCTGAATTTTATTCCATTCCCAAACCCCATCTACTATCCCCATTATACCCTGTGTTCCGTTGATACCCATTGATATTTTAAGTCAAGTATGTTTTATTTTGCATACTTTTGTAAAAGCTTCCTCCTATCTTAAGCATAATTTCTATACTATTTTTAAATTAGAAAATCTTACTAGAGTTAAACATTTATTTTATTTTATTTATTTATTTTTAACATCTTTATTGGAGTATAATTGCTTTACAATGGTGTGTTAGCTTCTGCTTTATAACAAAGTGAATCAGCTATACATATACATATATCCCCATATCTCTTCCCTCTTGCGTCTCCCTCCCTACCACCCTCCCTATCCCACCCCCCCAGGCGGTCACAAAGCACCGAGCTGATCTCCCTGTGCTATGCGGCTGCTTCCCACTAGCTATCTATTTTACGTTTGGTAGTGTATATATGTCCATGCCACTCTCTCACTTTGTCCCAGCTTACCCTTCCCCCTCCCCATGTCCTCAAGTCCATTCTCTAGTAGGTCTGCGTCTTTATTCCTGTCCTGCCCCTAGGTTCTTCATAACCATTTTTTCTCTTTTTTTTTAGATTCCATATATATGTATTACCATATGGTATTTTTTTCTCTTTCTGACTTACTTCACTCTGTATGACAGACTCTAGGTCCATCCACCTCACTACAAATAACTCAATTTCGTTTCTTTTTATGGCTGAGCAATATTGCATTGTATACATGTACCACATCTTCTTTATCCATTCATCTGTTGATGGACACTTAGGTTGCTTCCATGTCCTGGTTATTGTAAATAGAGCTGCAATGAACATTGTGGTACATGACTCTTTTTGAATTATGGTTTTCTCAGGGTATATGCCTAGTAGTGGGATTGCTGGGTCGTATGGTAGTTCAATTTTTAGTATTTTAAGAAACCTCCATACTGTTCTCCATAGTGGCTGTATCAATTTACATTCCCACCAACAGTGCAAGAGGGTTCCCTTTTCTCCACACCTCTCCAGCATTTATTATTTGTAGATTTTCTGACGATGGCCATTCTGACTGGTGTGAGGTGATACCTCATTGTAGTTTTGATTTGCATTTCTCTAATGATTAATGACGTTGAGCATTCTTTCATGTGTTTGATGGCTATCTGTATATCTTCTTTGGAGAAATGTCTATCTAGGTCTTCTGCCCATTTTTGGATTGGGTTGTTTGTTTTTTTGATATTGAGCTGCATGAGCTCCTTGTAAATTTTGGAGATTAATCCTTTGTCACTTGCTTCATTTGCAAATATTTTCTCCCATTCTGAGGGTAGCCTTTTCGTCTTGTTTATGGTTTCCTTTGCTGTGCAAAAGCTTTTAAGTTTCATTAGGTCCCATTTGTTTATTTTTGTTTTTACTTCCATTTCTCTAGGAGGTGGGTCAAAAAGGATCTTGCTGTGATTTATGTCATAGAGTGTTCTGCCTATGTTTTCCTCTAAGAGTTTTACAGTGTGTGGCCTTACATTTAGGTCTCGAATCCATTTTGAGTTTATTTTTGTGTATGGTGTTAGGGAGTGTTCTAATTTCATTCTTTTACATGTAGCTGTCCAGCTTTCCCAGCACCACTTATTGAAGAGGCTGTCTTTTCTCCATTATATATTCTTGCCTCCTTTATCAAAAATAAGGTGACCATATGTGCATGGGTATATCTCTGGGCTTTCTATCCTGTTGCATTGATCTATATTTCTGTTTTTGTGCCAGTACCAGACTGTCTTGATTACTGTAGCTTTGTAGTATAGTCTGAAGTCAGGGAGCCTGATTCCTCCAGCTCCATTTTTCTTTCTCAAGATTGCTTTGGCTATTCAGGGTCTTTTGTGTTTCCATACAAATTGTGAAATTGTTTGTTCTAGTTCTGTGAAAAATGCCATTGGCAATTTGATAGGGATTGCATTGAATCTGTAGATTGCTTTGGGTAGTTAGTATAGTCATTTTCACAATGTTGATTCTTCCAATCCAAGAATATGGTATATCTCTCTGTTTGTATCTGTTTGTATCATCTTTAATTTCTTTCATTAGTGTCTTATAGTTTTCTGCATACAGGTATTTTGTCTCCTTAGGTAGGTTTATTCCTAGGTATTTTATTCTTTTGTTGCAATGGTAAATGGGAGTGTTTCCTTAATTTTTCTTTCAGATTTTTCATCATTAGTGTATAGGAATGCAAGAGATTTCTGTGCATTAATTTGGTATCCTGCTACTTTACCAGATTCATTGATTAGCTCTAGTAGTTTTCTGGTGGCATCTTTAGGATTCTCTATGTATAGTATCATGTCATCTGCAAACAGTGACAGCTTTACTTCTTCTTTTCTGATTTGGATTCCTTTTATTTCTTTTTCCTCTCTGATTGCTGTAGCTAAAACTTCAAAAACTATGTTGAGTAACAGTGGTGAGACTGGGTAACCTTGTCTTCTCCCGGATCTTAGTGGAAAAGGTTTCAGTTTTTCACCATTGAGAACAATGTTGGCTGTGGGTTTGTCATATATGGCCTTTATTATGTTGAGGAAAGTTCCCTCTATGCCTACTTTCTGGAGGGTTTTTATCATAAATGGGTGTTGAATTTTGTCAAAAGCTTTTTCCGCATCTATTGAAATGATCATATGGTTTTTATCCTTCAATTTGTTAATATGGTGTATCACATTGATTGATTTGCATATATTAAAGAATCCTTGCATTCCTGGAATAAACCCCACTTGATCATACTGTATGATCCTTTTAATGTGCTGTTGGAGTCTGTTTGCTAGTATTTTGTTGAGCATTTTTGCATCTATGTTCATCAGTGATATTGGCCTGTAGTTTTCTTTCTTTGTGACATCTTTGTCTGGTTTTGGTATCAGGGTGATGGTGGCCTCATAGAATGAGTTTGGGAGTGTTCCTCCCTCTGCTATATTTTGGAAGAGTTTGAGAAGGATAGGTGTTAGCTGTTCTCTAAATGTTTGATAGAATTAGCCAGTGAAACCGTCTGGTCCTGGGCTTTTGTTTGTTGGAAGATTTTTAATCACAGTCTCAATTTCAGTGTTTGTGATTGATCTGTTTATATTTTCTATTTCTTCCTGGTTCAGTCTCAGAAGGTTGTGCTTTTCTAAGAATTTGTCCATTTCTTCCAGGTTGTCCATTTTATTGGCATATAGTTGCTTGTACTAATCTCTCATGATCCTTTGTATTTCTGCAGTGTCAGTTGTTACTTCTCCTTTTTCATTTCTAATTATATTGATTTGAGTCTTCTCCCTTTTTTTCTTGATGAGTCTGGCTAATGGTTTATCAATATTTTTTATCTTCTCAAAGAAATAGCTTTTAGATTTATTGATCTTTGCTATTGTTTCCTTCATTTCTTTTTCATTTATTTCTGATCTGATCTTTATGATTTCTTTCCTTCTGCTAACTTTGGGGTTTTTTTGTTCTTCTTTCTCTAATTGCTTTAGGTGTAAGGTTAGGTTGTTTATTTGAGATGTTTCTTGTTTCTTAAGGTAGGATTGTATTGCTATAAACTTCCCTCTTAGAATTGCTTTTGCTGCATCCCATAGGTTTTGGGTCATCGTCGTGTTTTCATTGTCATTTGTTTCTAGGTATTTTTTGATTTCCTCTTTGATTTCTTCAGTGATCTCTTGGTTATTTAGTAGTGTATTGTTTAGCCTCCATGTGTTTGTATTTCTTACAGATTTTTTCCTGTAATGGATATCTAGTCTCATAGTGTTGTGGTCGGAAAAGATACTTGATACGATTTCAATGTTCTTAAATTTATGAAGGCTTGATTTGTGACCCAAGATATGATGTATCCTGGAGAATGTTCCATGGGCACCTGAGAAGAAAGTGTATTCTGTTTTTTTTGGATGGAATGTCCTATAAATATCAATTAAATCCATCTTGTTTAATGTGTCCTTTAAAGCTTGTGTTTCCTTATTTATTTTCATTTGGGATGATCTGTCCATTGGTGAACGTGGGGCGTTGATGTCCCCTACTATGATTGTGTTACTGTCAATTTCCCCTTTTATGGCCATTAACATTTGCCTTAGGTATTGAGGTGCTCCTATGTTGGGTGCGTAAATATTTACAATTGTTATATCTTCTTCTTGGATTGATCCCTTGATCATTACGTAGTGTCCTTCTTTGTCTCTTGTAATAGTCTTTATTTTAAAGTCTATTTTGTCTGATATGAGAATTGCTACTCAGCTTTCTTTTGATTTCCATTTGCATGGAATATCTTTTTACACCCCCCCACTTTCAGTCTGTATGTGTCCCTAGGTCTGAAGTGGGTCTCTTGTAGACAGAATATATACGGGTTTTGTTTTTGTATCCATTCAGCCAGTCTATGTCTTTATGTCTTTTGGTGGGAGCATTTAATCCATTTACATTTAAGGTAATTATCGATATGTATGTTCCTATTACCATTTTCTTAATTGTTTTCGGTTTGGTATTGTAGGTCTTTTCCTTCTTTTGTGTCTCCTGCCTAGAGAAGTTCCTTTAGCATTTGTTGTCAAGCTGGTTTGGTGGTGCTTCATTCTCTTAGCTTTGGCTTGTCTGTAAACGTTTTAATTTCTCCGTCGAATCTTGCTGGGTAGAGTAATCTTGGTTGTAGGTTTTTCCCTTTCATCACTTTAAATATGTCCTGCCACTCCCTTCTGGCTTGCAGAGTTTCTGCTGAAAGATCAGCAGTTAACCTTATGGGGATTCCCTTGTATGTTATTTGTTGTTTTTCCCTTGCTGCTTTTACTATTTTTCTTTGTATTTAATTTTTGATAGTTTGATTAATAGGTGTCTTGTGTTTCTCCTTGGATTTATCCTGTATGGACTCTCTGTGCTTCCTGGACTTAATTATTTCCTTTCCCATATTAGGGAAGTTTTCAACTATAATCTCTTCAAATATTTTCTCAGTCCCTCTCTTTTTCTCTTCTTCTTCTGGCACCCCTATAATTTGAATGTTGGTGCATTTAATGTTGTCCCAGAGGTCTCTGAGACTGTTCTCAATTCTTTTCATTCTTTTTTCTTTATTCTGCTGTGCAGTAGCTATTTCCACTATTTTATATTCCAGGTCACTTATCCGTTCTTCTGCCTCAGTTATTCTGCTATTGATTCCTTCTAGAGAATTTTTAATTTCATGTATTGTGTTGTTCATCATTGTTTGTTTGCTCTTTAGTTCTTCTAGGTCCTTGTTAAACGTTTCTTGTATTTTCTCCATTCTATTTCCAAGATTTTGGATCATCTTTACTATCATTACTCTGAATCTTTTTTAGGCAGACTGCCTATTTGCTCTTCATTTGTTTCATCTGGTGGGTTTTTACTTTGCTCCTTCATCTTCTGTGTGTTTCTCTGTCTTCTCATTTTGCTTAACTTACTGTGTTTGGGGTCTCCTTTTCGCAGGCTGCAGGTTCTTAGTTCCTGTTGTTTTTGGTGTCTGCCCCCAGTGGCTAAGGTTGGTTCAGTGGGTTGTGTAGGCTTCCTGGTGGAGGGGACTTGTGCCTGTGTTCTGGTGGATGAGGCTGGATCTTTTCTTTCTGGTGGGCAGGTCCATGTCTGGTGGTGTGTTCTGGGGTGTCTGTGACCTTATGATTTTAGGCAGCCTTTCTGCTAGTGGGTGGGGTTGTGTTCTTATCTTGCTAGTTGTTTGGCATGGGGCGTCCAGCACTGTAGCTTGCTGATCGTTGAGTGGAGCTGGGTCTTGGCGTTGAGATGGAGATCTCTGAGAGATTTTCGCCATTTGATATTACGTGGAGTTGGGAGGTCTCTGGTGGACCAATGTCCTGAACTCGGCTCTCCCACCTCAGAGGCTCACGCCTGACACCCAGCCAGAGCACCAATACCCTGTTATCCAGCTGGCTGAGAATAAAAGGGAGAAAAAAAGAAAGAAAGGAAGAATAAATAAATAAAAGTTATTAAAATAAAAATAATTATTAAAAATAAAAAAATTAAAAAGTAACTTAAAAAAAAGAAGGATCAAAAGAAGAGAGCAACCAAAACAAAAAACAAATCCACAAATGATAACAAGTGCTAAAAACTATACTAAAAAAAAATACAAGAAAAAAGGGACTGACAGAACCCTATGAGAAATGGTAAAAGCAAAGCTATAGAGACAAAATCACACAGAGAAGCATACACATACACACTCACAAAAAGAGAAAAAGGAAAAAAATATATATATCGTTGCTCCCAAAGTCCATCTTCTCAATTTGGGATGATTCGTTTTCTATTCAGGTATTCCACAGATGCAGGTACATCAAGTTGATTGTGGAGCTTTAATCCGCTGCTCCTGAGGCTGCTGGGAGAGATTTCCCTTTCTCTTCTTTGTTTGCACAGCTGCTGGGGTTCAGCTTTGGATTTAGTCCCGCCTCTGCATGTAGGTCGCCTGAGGGCATCTGTTCTTCGCTCACACAGGACGGGGTTAAAGGAGCAGCTGACTCAGGGGCTGTGGCTCACTCAGGCCGGGGGGAGGGAGGGGTACGGAGTGCGGGGCACGGAGTGTGGGGCGAGCCTGCAGCGGCAGAGGCCAGAGTGACGTTGCACAAGCCAGAGGCACGCCTTGCGTTCTCCTGGGTAAGTTGTCCCTGGATCACGGGACCCTGGCAGTGGCGGGCTGCACAGGCTCCCGGGAGGGGCGGTGTGGAGAGTGAGCTGTGCTTGCATAGAGGCTTCTTGGTGGCGGCAGCAGCAGCCTTAGCGTCTCATGCCCGTCTCTGGGGTCCGTGCTGATAGCCGCGTCTCGCGCCCGTCTCTGGAGCTCCTTTAAGCGGCGCTCTGAATCCCCTCTCCTCGCGCACCAGGAAAAAAGAGGCAAGAAAAAGTCTCTTGCCTCTTCGGCAGCTCCAGACCTTTTCCCGGACTCCCCCCCGGCTAGCCGTGGCGCACTAGCCCCCTTCAGGCCGTGTTCACGCAGCCCCCAGTCCTCTCCCTGGGATCTGACCGAAGCCCGAGCATTAGCTCCCAGCCCCGCCCGCCCCGGCGGGGGAGCAGACAAGCCTCTCGGGCTGGTGAGTGCTGCTCTGCGCCAAGCCTCTGTGCGGGAATCTCTCCGCTTTGCCCTCCGCACCCCTGTGGCTGCACTCTCCTCCGTGGCTCCGAAGCTTCCCCCCTCCGCCACCCGCCCGCGAAGGGGCTTCCTAGTGTGTGGAAAGCTTCCCTCCTTCACAGCTCCCTCCCACTGGTGCAGGTCCCGTCCCTATTCTTTTGTCTCTGTTTTTTCTTTCTTCTTTTGCCCTACCCAGGTATGTGGGGTTTCTTGCCTTTTGGGAGGTCTGAGGTCTTCTGCCAGCGTTCAGTAGGTGTTCTGTAGGAGTTGTTCCACACGTAGATGTATTTCTGATGTATTTGTGGGGAGGAAGGTGATCTCCACGTCTTAGTCTTCCGCCATCTTGAAGATCTCCCCAAACATTTAGATTCTAAACAGTCTTTGTGAATATAACCTCCTGAAGTTAGACACTCCGTCATACAAGGAAGTATATGGATCCTGACAAATGATCTCAAACAATAACAAAGTCAATGAAAGACAGAAAAAATATTGGCCACAGATACTGAAAACTTAAGATTCCTGCCTGATCTGGGTTATATAATTATATAATAAAGAGGCATCCTGTCTGCTGAGACTCAGATTAAGTTATCCATCAGTTTATTAGGTCAAAATGGTGTCTGTATGTGGCTGAGCTCTGGCATTCAGAAAGATGGGAGAAAGATCTAAGCTACAGGCAATAGAAACAGGCTTCAAAGAGATCTGAGAGCAGGCAATGAACAGGGGCCCATACAGATATATCTAGTTCTTAATACAAAAGAAAACGTCATTGGGGTTAGTGGTGGTAAGGAAGTGGTTTTAACTGTATGCAGTATGTAGAAGTCCAATTCGATATAATTTCATTAGGATGAGGCAATGTCCTCTTCATCTTTGAATCCCTAACATAGTGGCTTGTTCATAATGGGTGCTTAATACACGGATGATGAATTGAACTGGTTTCTAAGCTACAAACTCTTCATGACAGCAGAGGTTAAAAATTAGCTACCGAAAGGGTCCTTCCTTTCCGTTTGGCGGCAGCCAGCAGGTGAGCCGAGACGGCCGCTTACAAGAACATCCAGGAGCTATGGAGGAAGAAGCAGTCGGACGTGATGCGCTTTCTGCTCAGGGTGCGCTGCTGGCAGTACTGCCGGCTCTCAGCGCTGCATGGCCCCCCGCCCCACCCGGCCCGACAAGATGCGCAGGCTGGGCTACAAGGCCAAGCAAGGTTATGTCATATATCGGATTCGTGTGCGCCACAGTGGCTGCAAACGCCCAGTTCCTAAGGGCGCCACCTACAGCACGCCTGTCAACCATGGTGTCAACCAGCTCAAGTTTGCTCGAAGCCTTCAGTCTGTTGCCAAGGAGCGAGCTGGACGCCACTGTGGGGCCCTGAGGGTCCTGAATTCTTACTCGGTTGGTGAAGATTCTACGTACAGATTTTTTGAGGTTATCCTCATCGATCCATTCCATAAAGTTATCAGAAGAAACCCTGACACCCAGTGGATCACCAAACCAGTCCACAAGCACAGGGAGATGTGGGGGCTGACGTCTGCAGGCAGGAAGAGCCGCGGCCTTGGCAAGGGCCACAAGTTCCACCACAGGATCCGCGGTTCTCACCGCACAGCCTGGAGAAGGCGCAATACTCTCCAGCTCCACCGCTACCGCTAATTTAAGTAATGTTTGTAAAATTCTTACCTAATAAACAGTTTAGGACATCCATGTCTGCTTAAAAGTGTTTTTTAATCTGTCTGTTAAAACTAGCTGTCTGCAGATTGTTTCATTGAATGCATTGTCAAATTCTGAAAGTTAAAGTGGAATAATGTTTCAAGACTTTAAGTGATGGTGTATCTTGTTTCTAATAAGGGAAATGCTTTTGTTTTTGCTTTATTAGGGAGTTGATATGTCCGTATTTAAAATGCTGTTTGGTACAATAGGTGTAAAATTCTGTAAAAGAGGAGTGCAGAAACTAGCCATGTAGATTTGTTGGTGCATGTGATGAAACCTACAGCTTTATTGGGGTGATGCAATGCTCTGCTGGTTTACTCTAAAATGGCTGTTTTATGGAGTTTGGCAAGGACAAACTTTAAATTAGGTTTTCCTTGGAAATGTGAAGGATGTCATGATCCTTTATCATGATCATATGCAGAAAAATAAAGTTGACCAAGGCCCACAGTTTTAAACTTAATCTACTATTCCATATATGTAACTGCTGCTTCCAAAAGGCGAAAAGTAAAGGAATACCACCATTTTTTATGAGAATTGAATAAACCTGTTGCAAGATGTTTCTCTTACAAATTGAAACAAATCCTGGTTAACCTAATAAATTGCCTTGGCCTCCATGGTACCACTGAAGTCCACATAAAAGATGGGAGCTCCTGGTTCAATCCCATGACTCTGTGATCTGTAGAATACTTAACTTCATGCAAAATAGTCATGGTATTTACACTAGTGTATATTGAAACTGATGGAAATTGAACATTAGGTAAATGAGAAGGGAGTTTTTAACCCTAAGGTTTGTAAGCTACTGATGCTAGGATTGGGAAATTGGTGTTCATCAGGTACCTTTCAAGTGTGGGAGGATAGAAAAGGCTTGGATCAAAATTTTAAATGTTTTATTTGTAGTATTAGTTTGTGACCATTATGAAATCTAAGCCACCTTGGGGAAAATAGGGTTGGTTTTATTTAAAAGTAACATTGCTAAGTCTAATCAGTGTTATCTTGGGTCAAGCCACTTTATCCATTGCCATAAGGCTACTAAGAAGAGTCATGTAGCTGGTGTCAATACAAGTTCAATTGGTTTCCGGAAAAAAAAAAAAAAAAATTAACTACCCTGTGCGTACATTTTAGGTTCCAGAGTCTTGGTAAGATGTGAGAGAGAAGGGAAAAGAATTAGGAACTGAGTGCCAACTAGTTCCTGTACCTGATCCTTGCTCCACATGCCTCTTAATTGGATAAAAATATCATGAGGACAAAAAAATAGAAAATCTAGCTTCTAGCTGTTGTAACTGAGTTTCAGTTTAAGTTATAGTTCTGACTAAAGAGAATAGTTTGTAGTGCCAGCACTCAGAAAGAATGACTTATTTAGATAATACAGTATTTTAAATTATTTATTTAAAGGCAAGACTTTGATTCATGTCATGCTTTAAGGCCAAGTTATGGTTCTCAAAAATTTTGCCACGGACAGAGGTAAACCAGATCAGCTAAAAGCTTTGAAGCTTGATTTGAAGAAAAGAGATTTATGGAAAGAAAATCTTCTATATCTGAAAAAAAAATGAGCAAGATTATTAAATTATTTTAGGGAGTTTAATGCTCTTTCTTATGACATAAACCTTAGTTTCAAAGAACTCCTTCTAAGTTATATCTGGTTTCATATATATATGCCTCACATATATGATGGTTGTTCATTAAAATAAACATGTTTTGGTAAATAAAGCAGGTTTTTTTCCCCATAACCAGATATATATTCCTGAGCTCTCTAGATGTCCTATTAATAGAAGAGATGTAAATCAGTAGTTTCTGCTGCCAAGGTTGTCATCTAGTGCTAGAACAAACAAACACAGAGACATGATGACAGGGGAAAAGAATGAAGGACTGATAATTTGACAGTATCTCAATATCTCATATAATACAGATCCAATTTATTCCTATACTTATTTTTCTTAAGAGAGTAATTATTTCAATTTAAGTTGTAGCCCACATTTTATCTCAACTCAGAGGCAGAAAAAAGAATAGGAAGTCATAAGATTTCACTTAACAAGAATCACCTCTCTTCAGGAATTTGCCAGGACTGAAAAGGATTTTAAAGAAAGTATGTCACCAAATTACTAGCAGTTGAGTTGTATGGACAGACAACTGTGTTCCCACAGAGGAAATTTACCATTCTGTTCTTTAGCAACTATTTTGTTTGGGCCTTTTAGGATGAGAAGTAATCCTGTGATTCTGGTAGCTGAGATGGGCCCATCGACCCATTTCTAGTCTATCTCTTATTTACTGTGATAAATTCTATACAGGAGAAGAAAAATCAAATAAACTCCCAGGTGTCTTGATATAGCATAGAAGCCCATGTTGTGTGTGTGTGTGTGTGTGTGTCTCAGTGTGTGTATGTGTGTGTGTGTGCATTTCAGTTGGGATAAGAACTTACCACTCTTTCTCATGCTAAAAATTCACTTTCATTTGCCTTTCATTTCAACTCACTGGAATTCACAATTTTCAGGCAACATACAGACACATCGAAGTTAAAGTGTTGAAAACATAGACCAGTGTAAAATACTTAGAATAAGGGACAGATACTGGACCCTCTTTAGTTAAATAAATATACAAGTTATTAAAATACAGAAGCCATTAGAGCATATCAAATGAAATGTCTACTTGTTGAGAAAAAAATAAAATACATATTGTACGAGAAAGTCATTGCCTAGAAAGCAATATATAAATGTGTATTAAAAGTATTTTTCCTTGTTATTCACCTCTATATAAGCATATTTGAAACTACTTTGTATTAAGTATAAATGGGTAGTGTACCTGCCACTTAAGGTAGGAATTCCAATACGATTTGCCTTTTATAAGTACATTTGTTTCTCTGTAACAAAATGGCCTAAATTGATTTAGGTTCTTCAAAGTGCATATTGTATTACATTTTATTTCAGTCAATTCTACACCCAAGAGTGAATGTCCAAAACATGAAAGTTCAGTGCATTTGCAATATAACAGTTGAATATCGAAAGAGTCATGTTCTAATATCAAAAGGTCAAATTATAGAAAAGCCTAGAAAAATGTGAGAAATGTGTCTATGGTTCTCTCTTAAGGCTAGTGGAACTTTGGGTAAAATTTTACCTTTTATTTTATAATAAACTTCTTTGGCATGAAATTAAGTGCCTGTTGCAGACAAGAGTTTTCAAATGAGAGAAAATCATTTTGAGCAATATCTAAATTTAAGAAGAAAGAATGTTAAGCAATAAAAACTACCAGAGTAGTGTGTGTGTGTGTGTGTGTGTGTGTATACATATATATATAAAGAGAGTGACTTTTTGATTTTTTTCATTCAAGACCAAGTAACTCTCTCAGGCTATGCAATTTTATGTGTGTCATCAAGAGAAAACCAGTTTGTACTTCTATTTCTACAGAATGATAAATAGGCAGCAAAATATAAATATATGCAAATAAGTAAATAACTGAAAAGAGGAAATTAACCCCTGCATATGATATCTGTCAACACTTCATATTCATCCCTTAATTATTTGATGTTTGAAGATTATTCAACATGAGCAAAAGCTACTTAATAGTATATAACAATTATTAGGAAGGCCTCTAAGTTGTATCCAAGTACAACATACGTGGTAGACATGGTGATGCGATACCCAGATCACTATGGAAGGAAAAGATTTGTTGTCCAGCTTTTGGGAGGGAAGTCAGCAGACAGCCTCCAGCTGTCCGCTCCTTCTGGTTTTACCTCATCTGCAGAGATTGGCCTTACTTGAGGTACACCCTTCTGAGGGCAGCCCACATCTGGTAGGGTAGCTGGGTCAGACAAGGATATAAAGACCTGACCATTTTGGCCTCAAACAAGACACTATGATGAGCAAGTGTTGTTCCAGAACTCTCCACCAGGTTAGCCAGGTCTGTCAGGGTTGCATTTCACTTTGACTTCATCCTCTGACAATCCTCCTTCCTCTATCTCCCTTTACAAATGTTGATTCCTAATAAAATAGCTTATACCACAAACTCTTTCTCACATCTGCTTCTGGAAAATTCAATCAGCAAGAGTTGGCACCAGGAGTGATTTGAGAAAGCAGGCAATAAGATGGTGTTTTGGAGCTAGATCACTCACCACCCAAACTTCTATGAAGACTCCTGGTGGCAAGTACAGCATGGTTTAAAGGTTTAAATTGAAGGTTTAAATTGTTAAAACCTTCACTGCTGGTGAGTTAGTAGTGTGTACCAATGGGAGGGAATGCCCTAGAAGGTGCAATGTACCTGGTATGTGATAATTATGAAGAAAATATTAGATAAAAGGATAAAGAAGCACAAAAAATGTGCTCAACATCATTATTCATTAGGGAAATAAAAATCAACCCACAATGAGGTACCACTTCATATCCAGTTAGGATGGCTATAATGAAAAATACAGACAATAATAAGTATTGATATGGATGTGGAGAAACTGGAACCCTCATATTTTGCTGATGGAATGAAAAGTGGCCCAGTCTCATTAGAAAACAGTTCCTCAAAAATTTAGTCATAGAGTTACTATTGATATATGACCCTGAAATCCCATTCCTAGGTATATTCCTAAGGAAAGGAAACAATATGTCTACACAAAAACTTGTACAGAAATGTTCATAGCATCATTACTGATATAGCCAAAAGTGGAACCAACCTAAATATCCATCAACTGATGAATGAATAAATAAAATGTGATGTGTTCATACAATTAAATATTATTCAAGAATAAAAAGAAATTAAGTACTGATACATGGTACCACGAATGAACCTTGAAAAAATATTATACTAAATGAAAGAGGCCAGTCACTTAAAACCACATATTGTATTATTTCATTTATATCAAATGTCTAGAATAGGCAAATTTATAGAGATACAAAGTTAGTTAATGGTTCTTAGGGCTGGGAGTAGAAGGTAGGGTGGTGAGATGATTGCTAATGGGCGTGGTTTTCTTTCAGGGGTACAAAAATATTATAAAGTTAAATCATGGTGATGGTTGTACAACACTGTAAATATACTAAACAATATTGAATGTAGACTTTATAAATGGATGAATGATATGGTATGTGAATTATATCTCAATAAAGTTGTTAAAAGATTAAACCCACTCTGATCTGGGAATGCAGGGGTTTCTCTCATGGACAAAAAAAAGATAATGGGATTGGATAGCTATAGCTAAGTGCCACTGTCCCAGTACAAAATGATAACAAGCAGCTAAGGGAGAATAGCAGACAATTGAAAGCCAAGTGTGAAAGTCCACGAACATCTTTGGTAGCATAAAGAAGCAAGAGATGGCTAGAATATAGAGGCCTTGGAAAAACACACAAGTTCACAAGAAATAGGAGATAAACCTTGCAAAGATGCAGAGCCAATGACAGCCTTAAAATTTTAGAAGTCCTCTAGTCAGGGCATGCTGAGACATTCCCTCCGATGTAAAAGGCAAGCAGGTCTCTTCAGGTTCTAAAAGCAGCACATTCCACACTTAGGAATACTGCTCCCACCCAAATATTGTGTAGCATGAAAGGCTGCCGGCTTTGAACAGGAAACAGAGAATAAGAGGGCTCTGCAGCAGTTCAGTACCGCAGTGCAAGCAGCCTTTCTGCTTAGGCCATAAGATTTGGCAGATGCTATCATGTTGGAAATATCAACAATGGGAAAAGATGTTGTGTGGAAATTGTGGCAAGCCCTAGTAACAGAATCACAATACAAGATCCTGGCGGTTCTGAAACAAAGCATTGCCATCAGCAACAAATAATTATATTCCTTTGGAAAAACAACTTCTGGTGGAGATGGAATGATTGCCCGTAGGACACCAAGTCACCATATGGCCAGAGCTGTTCATCATGAGTTAGAACCTGTGAGAGTCACCAAATCATAAGGTTGGATAAATCCAGCAAAAATCAAATGTAAGATGGCAATGGTACATCCAGTATCGAGCATGAAAAGGAGTAGTGGCCAGAAGTAAGCTGCATGACAGGTAACCCAGCCCCCCATCACTGTCAGCATCACTCTCAGCTCACTCCTATGGCTACATGGGAGAAGGCTATATCATCATCTGAAGGAGGAGAAAAAAGCCCAAGAATGGTTTACACATTGTTTGGCTTAGCATGTGGCCACAAGTTGAAAAGTGGGTGGTAGTTGAATTACCACCTCACACAGTAATGACCTTGAGAGACAGTGGTAAAGAAAATCTTCCCAGTGAACAGAGCTTAAGGCAGTTCACCTAGTCATACCTTTTGTGTAAAAAGAGGAGTATCCCAAGTTCAAAGTATATACAGACTCATGGACAGTGGCAAATAGTCTGGCCAGCTTGTCAGGGGCCTGGAAGGAAAAAGAGTGGAAGGTTAGGAAAAAGAAGTTCTAAGGTAGAGGCATATGGAGGTACCTACAAGAATGGGCATGAAGTGTAAATAGAAGGTCTTTGTATCACTGTAACACTCAAAAGTAATCATCCGCCATGGTAGAGGCACTAAACAGCAAAGTAGACAGTGACCTACCCAGCCAGTTATGTTGGCTAGCCCTTGTCATCAGCCATCCTCTAATAAACATCTTGTCTCCAAACTCTGTGGCAGCAACTGCTCCTGCAGAATTAAACTTGGGACAACAAATTTAATAGCAATAGCAATTTTTATTCAGATTCAGACACATGTGGTAGTAATGCACACCATTATATTCCTTTCAATTGGTGAAATACTCTCCTAGAACATGAAAATGTCACTATTACTTAGTCTAAATTCACTCTTAAAGGCATTTTAAATAATTACGATATTACCAAAGGTAAACATTCAATTTTCACATTTTTACTGTCTTTGAAATACCATGAAGGACATTAAAAATTGTTTGATAACAAGATAATCTAACCAAAAATACCTATAATATTTTGACCATTCAAGTTGAGGGAAGTAGCTTTGGTACAGAAAAAGTTATGTTTGACTTTTTTGACTGCTTTTATTCTTTTTTACACCTTTGAATTGGATACTTAAAATATTTCAAAATCACTTGCACAATTCATACAGAAGGATTTACGTTTCAATTTCTTGACTCAGTTTTTTTCTATACTACTAATTTGAATACTTGATAATATTTCAAAGCCATTTACCAAGTGAAAAATAACATTAAATTAATATATTTATGTGTTATTTAGGTCGGAGTATTTCCAGAGGTAAGACAAAATTAATAGTGGTGTTTAAATTCTCCATATTCCTTTTCTCACCAAAGTTCATCATGCACTCCCTTTAAAGGATTCATTTGGCAGATGAAAAGCACAGATGACCTGTCCCAAAGCACATACCTAATAGTTGCATCTGGAGCTGATGTTATTTTCCTGGATGCATTAGCATTCAGCTGTGTGATAAATATCAACTGCCTGGGATTTCTAAGCTTTGTAAACTTGCTTGGGTGATTTTGCACTTCTAGGCTTCAACTGTTTATCATTTTCTTACGGCACCTCAGTCAGAATTCTTCCTCTAAGTAAAATTTTATGATAGAGAAGGGGATGTTTCATCATATCACAGCCTGCATTTTCAACTTTTCTGCATGAGTGAGAATGACAATTTGAAAATAAGCCACAAACAACTAGACTATTTTTCAGAATCAGGAATGGTGGTGGCATAATAACCAAACATTTGTATCAATAATCAGATATGAAGTTTGCAAAGTTAGTCATTTACCATTATTTATTAATATAAAAATAAACTAGCTTGCATTTATATTGCACATTGTGCTTAACAAAATGCTGTACATACATCATATCAATTGATCCTCAGAAACAACATGTGATCTTTGTGGGTTTTTAGTGCCTGTTTTATAGAAGGAAGTACTGGGACCCAGAGAAACTATAATTAAAACAGGGGAATTTAATATAAATAACTATTAAGCTATGATAAAAGAATAATTATAAGATGTAAGAGAACTCTATATGGTGCCCTGTGGCTGAGGAGACAGTACCCAAGGAGATACCAACTTGGAAGGAGACCTTCTTCCCCAGGGCAAGCATGCAGATTTCATTGGAGAAGGTGGAGTTGCAGCTCATTGGATGCCAAAAATTTTGCTGGTTTCTCTAGGCGGAGCTAGGTCCATAGTCACTGATCAAGCAAACAAGCAACATAAGGTGGGTGGGTGAATGGGTGTGCAGAAAAAAGTGTGGGCATCAGTGCTAAAGAAAGGCTGGGACCATATGATATTAGTGTTGGGAGGGCCGCGGGAGGTGATCAACAGGCAAAGCCAGAGCTGTAAGGTCGCCAAGGGACTGCATGTTCTTCACACCTGGCTGGGGCAGAATACCACCTGAGGTCCTCAAACTCACACCTCTGACTAGTGGCATAGCCTCAGGAATCAGCAGAAATTTCTTTCTCCTGCAATGTCGCGACAGCGACCTCTAGTGAGAAAGCTTAACATCGTGTTCACCACAAAGAAGAAATGCTTAAAGAATTCTGTCCGTTATTGCAGAGTAGGTATTGAAGGGTGAATCTAGAGCTGATAAATAATAAATTAATACAGTCATGACCTTGGGTGAGGCAGCTTTTTTGGCAGAGGGTAGCTCTTGGAGAGGGACTTGAATGTCTCTATGACACTTCCAGCCCCTGGGGAAATGAATGCCTCTGTTTTGAAGAGGAAATCTGACTGGCTCACCACAGTAACCATTACAACCATTAATCTATAAATCAGTGCTAAGAAGCTGTCTGAACCGTGATATATATATATATCCCCTTTAAGATAAGTTAACAGGCTTTTAATTTTAATTATTTCCCTCAGTGTTGTTTTCTCAAGCCTTCTTTTATTCACCAGAGTTGCCATTAAAATCTTTGTCCTGAATATGGAATGTATTAAAATTTAATAATAATAATGATAATTATCAAATCAAATATTGTTTGCCCTGGCAATCCCTAAATTTCGTAATAAGCTTTCACCAAGATTTCCTTCCTTAAAGTTGTCCTTCTTACAGAAAGCTTGGTATAGCTACTGTGCTGCTAGAGACCATTATTTTCAACTGACTGGCATGAATGGCAGTTAGCCAAATACCATGAAGATATTTTCAAGACGCTTGTGATCAATAATCTTTTTTTCATGAGCTGAAAAAGGAATCACTGCCTATGCCTTGTGTATTATAAGTGCCCTGTTTCATCTATTTTTCAGATTAAGAAGAATTTTTTCCAAAAAAGCATGATTGTTTCAGAATTTGAAGGGGATAAAATAGAGGGATATTTCTCTTATATACTAATTAATGCAATTTCCACTAAATGATGCTGCCTCCCACTGGTTCTATAATAAAAATAATTATCTGTGTTCACTCCTGCAACTTCTTCTGCAGTCACCCAGAGGATTAAGGATGCATTCCACACTGCAAACATGGAGTTACAGCCTTGCATTTTGCTTCTGTTCTGGATCTCTTTTGGTGTAGGCACATATATAGTATATTTATTTCTCTCTTTTATTTGTATAAGTCCTCTTCTTTGGCTAAAACGCTTAATGCTTACACACCACTTTGAAGAAAGAGTCCAAATATCTAGGCATAATAATAAAGACTCTCTTTAGTTATGGTAACTTTTCCAGTTTTAGCTCCTCAGGAAATACTTTTCATTTCAGTGCCTGGTAGACCTGAATATTCTCTCACTCCTTTAGGCCTCTATACAAGTTATTGCTTCTGTTCTGAATGACTTCCTCCACCTGAAATATTCATACACATATTCACTGATCAGCTTCATTACTAGGTCCTTTATGAAGTCTGCCAATCTCCCCTTACCTACTCCTTACTCCCCTCTATTCCCATGGCATTTAAAAACCATCTCGGTTATAGCATTCCTCATGCCTTTTTGTATACTTGGCTGTCTCCCCTACTAATTTCTAATCTCTTTGAACACAGGGTGCAACATATTCTATTGTTGTCCAGATTGCCTCTACCAAGCCAGGCACACAGCTGTGGTGTTGGTATTAACTTTCATTACTCTTCACTGGAAGACTGCTCTTGGCTAACTGGAGCCATCACACCTGAAGACACTAGGAGGTTATAGCCCCCCTTCCAGCAGCTCTAACAAATGACTTACTGATATTAGGATGTAATAGCCTACCCCCGCTACCCTGTCTGTAGACTGGCAAACCCCTGTGTTGAGATTCATACTCCTCATGGGATCAAGCTGAGGCTAAACTTCTCATGAAACCATGTCTTTGCCTGGGTTCTTCATCTCACATATTCTGCTTTCGTCTCTCCTTAAAATTTTTCTCCTGAGATCACTCCCTCAACAAGTCTTCTTGCTGAAGAATCTCCCTTCCTAATATGCTGACACACAGGGATTTTCATCTGCAAATATTTGTAAACCTGGGCCTAACCTAGTGCTGTTAAGGCATAGCACACTCAAGAAGTTTGCTTAGTAGAAGGAATTGAGTAATTAAGTATATTTGATTACTCCTGTCTTTCCTGCTTCATTGCCATGCTGCCTGGCTTCTCTCTCTAAATTCCTGGTCCTGAGAAGAGGGTGATGCCTCAATGGGCTCCTGGTAAATACTTAGTTTCAGTTGAAGTTACCAATCTTTGAGATGCCAAGCCATATTTTTGCTTCTTAGGTTTTGAATGAATGATTTTCTTAACTCCTTTTCTATCAGTTAGGCCCAGAGCTATCTGAGTTATGTGATCAATGTGTAAATCACACATAAGCAAACATTTTTAGGAAGTGCAGAAGAGTAAATAAACCATCACATTGTAAATGGCTTACATCAAAAGTCAACTTTGGTGGTCTTAAGGTTTTATCCAATCCACAGATAGGTTTTACTGGATTCATACAGTGTTTAAAAATTTTTAGACCTATTGCCAACACAAAATTCCAAATTCAAGATTTTTACTCACACATAAATTGAAAGATCTCTGATTATTTACCTTCAATCTTTATGAACAATCTTGTTCACCATAGTCCTGGTTACTCATTATTGTCTTACATCTAACCCACTTCTTCTTTTTTTTTTTTTTTTAATAATTAATTATTTACTTATTTTGGCTGCGCTGGGTCTTAGCTGTGGCACGCAGGATCTTCATTGCGGCCTGTGGACTTTTTAGTTGTGGCATGCAGACTCAGTTGCGGCACGCAGACTCTTAGTTGCGGCATGTGAACTCTCATTTGCGGCATGCATGCGGGATCTAGTTCCCTGACCAGGGATCAAACCCAGCCCCCTGCATTGGGAGCTCGGAGTCTTACCCACTGGACCACCAGGGAAGTCCCCAACCCACTCCTTTTTTAAGGGATTTCTTTGACTGCTTTAAATACTTTGGTTTGGGACCCCCTAAGAGGTACTTGGGAGCATATATACAAGGACCGTTTTCAATCCATTTCTGAATCCCTAGCGTTTAGCACAGTATCTGCCAATATAGGTGCTCTGTGTTTATTAAGTTTACTGTTTAAAGGGGAAGGGAAATATCTTTTGGAAAAAAACTGCTTTTCAACCCAAAGTAAGAGTCCTATAAAATACCCTTACTGCAGCAGAAAGAAGGCAACAGTAAAAAGGCAGGAGTAATTGAGAGATGTAACAGAGGAGAGGTGCTTGGTTTACAGTGGCAGTGGCGGTTCCAATATCATACAGATGAACACAACAGCAATTAGGAAGAGAAGTAGTAACAGTGACTGACCTAGTAGTACAGTTGATTAATTCTGTATTCAGGAAGAAAGATTTAAGGACTGAAATGAAAGCAACTGCAAGCAGAAGGACACTGACAAATTACCACAATTAACATTTCTGATAGCCTAAAGCAACTAGCACAGCATGATAAAATGTGGAACATAGCAGTTACAACAGGTGAGAGATACAGACCTCAATAGAAGATTGAGACGTCAATCTAGATAAAGACTCTATAATGCCTGCTGGCTAAGGCAGCACCCACATCCCATTAAGAAATAGAAAACAAAACCCCCCCAAAATGAATTAGTTCAGGCTTTACACCAGATATATATTGTATAATTTTTTGCACTTATTTATGACTAACTTTACTACTTAACTATATACATGTGTATACACACAGACATATGCACACATACAATAAGGATTCTCTCAGCAAAACTTTTAACCATTTTATTTTCAAATAAACATTGAAAGGATGAGCTTCAGACATTGTTAGGGAAATATAGTTAAAATACATGAACCCAAATGTATATAGCATTCAATAACCTGGTGTTAAATAGGATAGACTAGAAAGTACATCACTGACAAAAATGCACACTACTGTTACACTGACTGTCTCCCCTTCTAGTTTTTGTTCCTTATATTATGTTCCCTCTGCTTATACTGCATTCTTTTTCTGTTGTCCAGCCATCATTTGCCGTAGGTCACTCTTACTGCTTTTAAGTCATAGCCAAGGCAAAGTTGCTTATTTAGCTATCTATCAAATTCTGAAGCTCTTCTTTCAGAGAGAGAACCATGAGGTTCCTTTTAACCACACAGATACCAAATAAAGGTATAAATTAAATATGCTTGTAATTAAGGAGGAAGTTCATCAGTAGGAAGAATAGGCATGGGTAGTGTAGAAGTCATCAGTGCAGTTTGCTAAGCATTTCTATACTTTCAGGTACATGTTAGGATTACATTTCCCTGACACTGATTAAGTGTGGCATAGATTCATGGATTCATCTGGCCAATAAAATGTGAAATGGAAATGAAATATGCCTCTTCTGTGGCAGATTTAAGAAGCAAATTCTCTTCTCTCTGTCAAGACTATCATGGAAGAAGTTGAGAAGGTGCTTTAATCAGTCTGGGTTCCTGAGTGTTTACAATGGGCAGAGTCTTTAGTTCCCTGTGTCATATAGCATGAGTGAAAAAAAAAATTTTGTTGTCTTAAGTCACTGAGACTTGGGGTTTGTTTGTTATAACAGTATAACTTCACCCATTCTGCCTGACACAGCTAGTTAAGGTGCAAATAGCTGTGGTAGCAAAACTCTGCAGTGATGTACAGGCAATTAGAAAAAATTGTTTGATATCTCAGCTCAGAGTTTGACAAACATGTAAGCTACAGGTGACAAACATGTAAACTAGGGAGAAATCTGCACACAAATAGTATTGGTCCAGACAACCTAGGGCAATGAACTTCAAACTGTGCTGGGGTGATGATCTCTAGGGATTTCTCTGCATCTCATCAGAGATCACCTGAGGGGGTTGGGGGTGGAGGGAGTTATCTGTAGACTCTAATCAAACAAAGCATCTGTTTCTGAGATTATCTGAGATAATTTGTTTACAAATGGGGTTTCCAAATACTGCATTTGAGGAAGGGATCACATGGTGAAATAATATTGGGAAAACATTCTTTTTAGAATAATAGATAACATAAAATGTGGTCAGTGATATATATCAAATTTCTCACCAGTTGCTAACTATACCATGCTCATTCATACCTCAGCATCTTTGCATGTGTGAAACACACTTCCTCTCCTTGCCAATCTCTATCTCACAAACTGCTATGCACTCTTTAACATGCGCATAAAATGTTGCCTTCTCTGTAAAACCATCCCAGATGCACTTTTGGGAATGTGAGTGTTCAAGTGCACACACATACAGACTGACTAATCTATGCCATTCTTTCCAATCTCTTATCACATTATGGTGTTTGTAAATTGCTCTCCTTTACTAGATTATGAGAGGTTGACAGAGTCTAGAAAATATAAGTAGTTTGGAATGGCTAAAAGAATATTTAAACAATAAAACTTAGTTTAGTTTACTTAATTCGTTTTGCTGTACGGTTGTAAGCAAATTGTCTAACTTCAACTAAAACTTCCAAGTCTTTGCCATATTCTGTCTTAATCATTTAACATAAATTCCCATAGGCTATAAAATAATGTTGTCCAAATGATTTACTACCACAATTTCATAGTTGAATAATTTTTTCTATTTCTGTGCTTGAACTATAATTATAAAAGAGGATATACAACCCAGAATAACAAAAACTAAAGCCTTTGCTTATATTATTTCAGATACTCCTTACCTTTCCCTACTGACAGAAAGACCTCTAACCAATTCTCTTTACCTTTCTGTTTTGACTTTTATAAGTTTTTGCTCTTACTGTAAATTATTTTCTTTGTACATTCAGCAAAAACACACTTACTTTTCAAAATTTACCAACTACACAAACTGTCACACTGGATTCCATTTACAGACACCTCTACAGGTGAATAAAATGTTTAAATTTTGTAAATAACAATATTTTTAAAAGGACGATTTATTCGGGAAAGGGTGCAACAAATAACAGTAATTTTAATATGCACCTATCAAATGAGAAAGGCAAAAAAAGTTTGTATTTTTATTCCCAAGTACTTACAGGAAGGAAAGGCATGAGCAGACCCTCAACATTTTGTTTTCATTTCAGAACATAACAAAGGTATTATGGTCTGTATTCCTCCTTCCTCCTTAGAAGTGATTCCATCAGTGGGGTTTTTATATTCTACTATATAAAGAAAAATTAAAAAGTGTTAAGGTGCTATATTTTAACTCTTAGTTTCAAAAAGTAAATACTTATTCCAAAAGAACACCAGAAACCTACCTCACCTTCAAAATTGTCTTGGCCTAGGGCCAAACTTCAAGTACATTGGTCAAAGCAGAGAGTTTAAAAACACAACTAATTAATATATTGATTTATGCATTTATTGAGTTTGGTTTTTCTGAATAAATAGAATGTCAAATTAGTAAGAATTACAAAGCTGAATAAAAGTACATTTTTGGAGAAGGCACTGTTCTATTTGGGATCCTGTATTTATGGGGGAAGTGTTTTTGCAGATTTTCAATAACTGTTTAAATTATGATGATACTGGACATCAGTAATTACATTTGTCCCTCAAGGCAATGTAATTATTACTAATAACAACTTGCAGTGACTAAATTCTAAAAATTCAAAATACATTTTGTTTCTTTATTCTATACTTTAAGGGATAATACATATGACCGTGCTTTGATTTAATTATTTCAGTAAATATTTGTGGACATCTACTATACATCAAGTATGGTAAGTACTGGTAAATTAATGAGCAATAAGTCCTTTCTAACTTCAGGAGCTCGGTAAAGAAAGAGATAAATAAAAATCAGCAATTGGGTGATATTTGCGTTGTAGAAGTATGCACCAGGTCCAGTGGTGTCCCAGCAGAGTAGGAAGGAGTATAGTATAGCACTCCGGCAAAATCAAGTTATTCAAGATGGCTCTAGAAAAAATTTGAGGAAGACTGGGGGAGTGAGAGTAGGACAAAGAAGCGAAAGGAACCTTTGGGTAAGCAAAGGCCAGGGTATGAAGCCTTATCAAGGTGTTTGGAGGCTGTCCGATGGCCACTGGAGGGCTACTGAGGAATGTTAAGCAGAGGAGTGGTAAGTCATGATCACAGATGCTTTTTAAAGTGATCACACTAGTGGCAGTAATTGTCCCAATATATGATGGCAGTGGGATAGGGGTGATTTAATTTCTCTTTTTTCAGATTTTCTATACTGAATCTGTATGCTACTTAGTAATACTTGGTAATACAAATTTCTTTAAGTGGTAAAGAGGACTTACATTTAATTGTCTGCTTTTCCCATTAGAAAACAAACTTAACCAAAACCGAGCTACCTACATCTTGTTCACTGCTCTAGTCCCAGTGCTGAATATATAGAAAATAAATATTTGTTGAATGAATGAATGTCAGTTTGAATGGAGACAAGAGAGATTAGTGTGTTTTCAGTATATAACTTGGTGAATATGATTTAGGATGCTACCATGTTTTTGGTTGTGGTGACTGATGCAATTAGTAAGTATAGAAATGCAGAAGCAGCAGTTGGGTTTCAAGAGAAAAATAACATACAGCTTTGAACATTTTCTGAATGAGTTGCCTATGGGAAATTAGAATGAAGGCATACAGTAAGAAATTGGTTAAAGAAGTAAAGAATACAAGGAAAAATCTGGGCTTGAGATATAAATTTGGAACTCTAACTTCCAAAGTAGTGTAAGCCATAAAACTAGATGCTACTAGTTAGGGAATCTATAGACCAAAAAGACAAGAAACTCTAGGGAAAAGCAGTGTTTTCATAACAACCTGAAGACATGCATCTAACATCACAGAATTCAGTATCATGCAATTCAGGGAATAGGAGTTTTCAAGAGGAGTGGTGAGCAATGTCAAATAAAATGGCACTCAAATAAAATGAGGGCATGAAAGAAAATTTTGACCTTGGCATTTTCTTTTCTTTCCTTTTCTTTTTGTTGTATAATTTCAGGCTTAGAGCAAAAATAGTGTAAAGCTCTCCCAAATGTTATATTTTTACCACATTGGTTTTGTTATTCTCTGCTTATCCGTAAGCCTGTATCTATATATGTGTGTATCTATATATCTACATACAGTTGACCCTTGAACAATGTGGGGGTTAATCTGCATATAATTTATAGTTTCTCCACATTCCCAGATTCAACCAACCACAGACAATTTAGTATTACAATATTTACTATTGAAAAATATCCACGTGTAAGTGGACCCTCACAATTCAAACCCACATTGTTCAAGGGTCAACTGTATTTTTTCTCAAACTTTGAGACATTTGAGAGTCAGTTGCAGTTATAATGCTTTTAAATACTTACAGTGTGTTTTCCCAAAAATAAAAACATTCTTTTACATAACTGTAGTACATTTATCACAGTCAAGATATTAACATTAATATGAAAAAAAAACTTTAAACAAATTATGCCAATTAACTCTTAGTGTCCATTACAGAAGATCAAATCTGGTGTGGAATCCAATCCAGGATTACAATATAATTGCTCTATCTCTGTTGGTTCGAAAACTTGGGAGGTTCCTGGGTAAAATCTGAAACTGGCCCCTATACATGGAGGGCAAGGAGAGACAGAAGAAAGAGACAACCACTCCAGATTGGTAGGTGGCAGGTTTAAGCAGCAAGGGCACTTGTCCGCAAGGCTTGTCTTAGGCACTGCAAGATGACTAGAACGCCATACCTGCCCACCAGAATCTTAAAAGTCTATATAGAGTCCTTAACAGGGTTCAGTCATGTATACTGTCCAGATGGTCTCAACAGCACATTGCTCTTTTAAGCTTACATCCTTGAAAATGGCTCCCACTGTGGAAACAGTGGGTGGAACATACATATTCCTAGGACAGGGGAGGGGGTGAGGGGCCTCCAATTGCCCGGGTTCAGCTTGTGGGTCAACTGGCAATCACATTCTCTTGATGACCTCCTCCAACGGTCTCAAAAATGTTGACAATTTTGAGGAGTATAAACCATATATTTTCCAGAATGCCCCTCAATTTGGCTAGTGTAAGTGCCTTCAAGTTGGTGCCTATGTCCTTTTGACATGTTCCTATCAATTCTCTAAGCAGTCCCTTACTTTATGGCACAGCAGAATGTTCCAAGCTCATCTTGTACCTTCCCGTTCCTAGCCTTGCAATCAGCCATTCAGTCAAGGAACCCTTGCTCCTTTTAGTGAACAATGGTATTTAAGAAGCAAGGTGTGGCCCTAGGTGTGCTCATTGCTACTACCTTAAATATACTTACTGTTAACCCAGTTCTCTAGAAGCTTATTGCTTCTGGGTTCTCTCAGTAGATATTATTAAGTCATATATCTGTGTATATATCTATTTATGTCTATATTTATCTATTAAATACATACCTACCTACCTGTCTATCCATCCATCCATGCAGCTATCCATCCACCTATATATACTTAAAACTATGAGTTTATAATTAAATTTCTAATTCCTTGATCAGGTTAGTGATCTAACATTATATGATAATGTGAGAGCTAGATTGGAAGCATTTTTAGCTAGTAGCTCATCCATTGTGATAAGAATTCCTTTTCCATATATTGTGCATAGAGAAATCTGGGTAGGCAATATCCATTGTCTTTCCCTACTACAGCTGAATGTACCAACCATAACTTTAAAATAAGCCTCCCATTATTGGTTCTGCACTTTTTGTGGACTTCAGGACCAAGGCCTATTCCCAAGCACATAGATGGAAAATATATGTGGACCCCTCAAATACTGTATGGCTTATCCTTGTCTTTGGCCTACACCCCTTGAGTAAGGCAATGTGAGTGTGGATATAATGGTTTCTATTCCTCAGTCCCTCTGCTGTTTTTGGCATTACGAAATCAAGGAAATGCATTTCTTTGGAGATTGTTTTTCATAAGTCTTTTGAAGTTTCTAGTGTTTTTTCTTTTTTTTTAAACATCTTTATTGGAGTATAATTGCTTTATCATGGTGTGTTAGTTTCTGCTTTATAACAAAGTGAATCAGCGATACATATACATATATACCCATATCTCCTCCCTCTTGCGTCTCCCTCCCACCCTCCCTATCCCACCCCTCTAGGTGGTCACAAAGCACCGAGCTGATCACCCTGTGCTATGCAGCTGCTTCCCACTAGCTATCTATTTTACATTTGGTAGTATATATAACTCCATGCCACTCTCTCACTTTGACCCAGCTTACCCTTCCCCCTCCCTGTGTCCTCAAGTCCATTCTCTACGTCTGCGTCTTTATTCCTGTCTTGCCCCTATGTTCTTCATAACCATTTTTTTCTTTAGATTCCATATATATATGTTAGCATATGTTATTTAATTTTCTCTTTCTGACATATTTCACTCTGTATGACAGTCTCTGTGTCCATCCATCTCACTACAAATAACTCAATTTCATTCCTTTTTATGGCTGAGTAATACCCCATTGTATATATGTGCCACATCTTCTTTATCCATTCATCTGTCGATGGACACTTGGGTTGCTTCCATGTCCTGGCTATTGTAAATAGAGCTGCAATGAACATTTTGGTACATGACTCTTTTTGAATTATCGTTTTCTCAGGGTATATGCCCAGTAGTGGGATTCCTAGGTCATATAGTAGTTCAATTTTTAGTTTTTTAAAGAACCTCCATACTGTTCTCCATAGTGGCTGTACCAATTTACATTCCCACCAACAGTGCAAAAGGGTTCCCTTTTCTCCACACTCTCTCCAGCATTTATAGTTTGTAGATTTTTTGATGATGGCCATTCTGACTAGTATGAAGTGATACCTCACTGTAGTTTTGATTTGCATTTCTCTAATGATTAATGATGTTGAGAATCCTTTCATGTGTTTGTTGGCAATCTGTATATCTTCTTTGGAAAAATGTCTATTTAGGTCTTCTGCCCATTTTTGGATTGGGTTGTTTGTTTTCTTGATATTGAGCTTCATGAGCTGCTTGTAAATTTTGGAGATTAATCCTTTGTCAGTTGCTTCGTTTGCAAATATTTTCTCCCATTCTGAGGGTTGTCTTTTCGTCTTGTTTATGGTTTCCTTTGCTGTACGAAAGCTTTTAAGTTTCATTAGGTCCCATATGTTTATTTTTATTTCCATTTCCCTAGGAGGTGGGTCAAAAAGGATCTTGCTGTGGTATATGTCATAGAGTGTTCTGCCTATGTTTTCCTCTAAGATTTTGATAGTGTCTGGCCTTACATTTAGGTCTTTAATCCATTTTGAGTTTATTTTTGTGTATGGTGTTAGGGAGTGTTCTAATTTCATTCCTTTACATGTAGCTGTCAGGTTTTCCCAGCACCACTTATTGGAGAGGCTTTCTTTTCTCCATTGTATATTCTTGCCTCCTTTATCAAAAATAAGGTGACCATATGTGCATTGGTTTATCTCTGGGCTTTCTATCCTGTTGCATTGATCTATATTTCTGTTTTTGTGCCAGTACCAGACTGTCTTGATTACTGTAGCTTTGTAGTATAGTCTGAAATCAGGGAGCTTGATTCCTCCAGCTCCGTTTTTCTTTCTCAAGATTGCTTTGGCTATTTGGGGTCCTTTGTGTTTCCATACAAATTGTGAAATTTTTTGTTCTCGTTCTGTGAACAATGCCATTGGTAGTTTCATAGGGATAGCATTGAACCTGTAGATTGCTTTGGAGGGTATAGTCATTTTCACAATGTTGCTTCTTCCAATCCAAGAACATGATATATCTCTCCATCTGTTTGTATCATCTTTAATTTCTTTCATCAGTGTCTTATAGTTTTCTACATACAGGTCTTTTGTCTCCTTAGGTAGGTTTATTCATAGGTATTTTATTCTCTTTGTTGCAGTGGTAAATGGGAGTGTTTCCTTAATTTCTCTTTCAGATTTTTCATCATTAGCATATAGGAATGCAAGAGATTTCTGTGCATTAATTTTGTATCCTGCTATTTTACCAAATTCATTGATTAGCTCTAGTAGTTTTCTGGTAACATCTTTAGGATTCTCTATGTATGGTATCATGTCATCTGCAAACAGTGACAGCTTTACTTCTTCTTTTCTGATTTGGATTCCTTTTATTTCTTTTTCTTTTCTGATTGCTGTGGCTAAAACTTCCAAAACTATGTTGAATGATAGTCGTGAGAGTGGACAACCTTGTCTTGTTCCTGATCTTAGAGGAAATGCTTTCAATTTTTCACCATTGAGAACAATGTTGGCTGTGGGTTTGTCATATATGGCCTTTATTATATTGAGGTAAGTTCCCTCTATGCCTGCTTTCTGGAGGGTTTTTTATCATAAATGGGTGTTGAATTTTGTCAAAAGCTTTTTCTGCATCTATTGAGATGATCATATGGTTTTTCTCCTTCTCTTTGTTAATATGGTTTATCACATTGATTGATTTGCATATATTAAGGAATCTTTGCATGGGAGCATTTAATCCATTTACATTTAAGGTAATTATCGATATGTATGTTCCTATTACCATTTTCTTAATTGTTTTCGGTTTGGTATTGTAGGTCTTTTCCTTCTTTTGTGTCTCCTGCCTAGAGAAGTTCCTTTAGCATTTGTTGTAAAACTGGTTTGGTGGTGCTTCATTCTCTTAGCTTTGGATTGTCTGTAAAGGTTTTAATTTCTCTGTTGAATCTGAATGAGATCCTTGCTGGGTAGAGTAATCTTGGTTGTAGGTTTTTCCCTTTCATCACTTTAAATATGTCCTGCCACTCCCTTCTGGCTTGCAGAGTTTCTGCTGAAAGATCAGCAGTTAACCTTATGGGGATTCCCTTGTATGTTATTTGTTGTTTTTCCCATGCTGCCTTTAATATTTTTCCTTGTATTTAATTTTTGATAGTTTGATTAATCTGTGTGTTGGCATGATTCTCCTTGGATTTATCCTGTATGGGACTCTCTGTGCTTCCTGGACTTGATTGACTATTTCCTTTCCCATGTTAGGGAAGTTTTCAACTATAATCTCTTCAAATATTTTCTCAGTCTCTTTCTTTTTCTCTTCTTCTTCTGGCACCCCTATAACTCGAATGTTGGTGCATTTAATGTTGTCCCAGAGGTCTCTAAGACTCTCCTCAATTCTTTTCCATCTTTTTTCTTTATTCTGCTCTGCAGTAGTTATTTCCACTCTTTTATCTTCCAGGTCACTTATCCGTTCTTCTGCCTCAGTTATTCTGCTATTGATTCCTTCTAGAGAATTTTTAGTTTCATGTATTGTGTTGTTCATCATTGTTTGTTTGCTCTTTAGTTCTTCTAGGCCCTTGTTAAAAGTTTCTTGTATTTTCTCATTCTATTTCCAAGAATTTGGATCATCTTTACTGTCATTACTCTGAATTCTTTTTCAGGTAGACTGCCTATATCCTCTTCATTTTTTTCGTCTGGTGTGTTTTTACCTTGCTCCTTCATATACTGTGTTTCTCTGTGTTCTCATTTTGCTTAACTTACTGTGTTTGGGGTCTTCTTTTCGCAGGCTGCAGGTTCATAGTTCTCGTTTTTGGTGTCTGACCCCAATAGCTAAGGTTAGTTCAGTGAGTTGTGTAGGCTTCCTGGTGGAGGGGACTGTTGCCTGTGTTCTGGTGGATGAGGCTTGACCTTGTCTTTCTGGTGGGCAGGACTGCCCCCGCTGGTGTGTTGTGGGGTGTCTGTGACCTTATTATGATTTTAGGCAGCCTCTCTGCTAATGGGTGGGGTGTGTTCCTATCTTGCTAGTTGTTTGGCATAGGGTGTCCAGCACTGTAGCTTGCTGGTCTTTGAGTGGAGCTGGGTGTTAGCATTGAGATGGAGATCTCTGGGAGAGCTTCCGCCATTTGATATTTCGTGGAGCTGGGAGATCTCTGGTGGACTAATGTCCTGAACTCGGCTCTCCAACCTCAGAGGCACAGGCCTGACACCCGACCAGAGCACCAAGACCCTGTCAGCCATACGGCTCAGAAGAAAAGGGAGAAAAAAAGAAAGAAGGAAAGAAAAAAGCAAAATAAAAAGATATAAAGTTATTAAAATAAAAAAATTTTTAAATTATTAAAAATTAAAAAAATTAAAAAGTAATAAAAAAAAGAAAGAAGAGAGCAACCAAACCAAAAAACAAATCCACCAATGATAACAAGCACTAAAAACTATATTACAAAAAAAAAAACAAACAGACACACAGAACCCTAGCACAAATGGTAAAAGCAAAGCTCTACAGACAAAATCACACAAAGAAGCATACACATACACACATTAAAAGAAAAAGGAAAAAAATGTATATATCTCTATATAAAAGAAAAAAGGAAGAGAGAAACCAAATCAATAAACAAATCTACCAATGATAATAAACTCTAAATACTAAACTAAGATAAACATAAAACCAGAAACCAGTCAGTCGCAGACAGCAAACCCCAAGTCTACAGTTGCTCCCAAAGTCTACCACCTCAATTTTGGGATGATTCGTTGTCTATTCAGGTATTCCACAGATGCAGGGTACATCAAGTTGATTGTGGAGATTTAATCCACTGCTCCTGATGCTGCTGGGAGAGATTTCCCTTTCTCTTCTTTGTTCACACAGCTCCTGGGGTTCACCTTTGGATTTGGACCCGCCTCTGCGTGTAGGTCACCTGAGGGCATCTGGTCTTCACTCAGACAAGACGGGGTTAAAGGAGTGGCTGATTAGGGGGCTCTGGCTCATTCAGGCTGGGGGGAGGGAGGGGTATGGAATGCAGGGCGAGCCTGCGGTGGCAGAGGCTGGCGTAACATTGCAACAGCCTGAGGCACACTGTGTGTTCTCCCGGGGAAGTTGTCCCTGGATCACAGGACCCTGGCAGTGGTGGGCTGCACAGGCTCCTGGGAGGGGAGGTGTGGAGAGTGACCTGTGCTTGCACACAGGCTTCTTGGTGGCTGCAGCAGCAGCCTTAGCATTTCATGCCCATCTCTGATGTCTGCGCTGATAGCCGCAGCTCGCGCCCGTCTCTGGAGCTCGTTTAGGCGGTGCTGTAAATTGCCTCTCTTTGCACACCCTGAAACAATGGTCTCTTGCCTCTTAGGCAGTTCCAGACTTTTTCCCGGACTCCATCCTGCCTGGCTGTGGCTCACTAGCCCCCTTCAGGCTGTGTTCACGCAGCCAACCCCAGTCCTCTCCCTGGGATCTGACCTCCGAAGCCCGAGCTTCAGCTCCCAGCCCCCGCCCACCCCAGCGGGTGAGCAGACAAGACTCTTGGGCTGGTGAGTGCTGGTCAGCAGCGATCCTCTGTGTGGGAATCTCTCAACTTTGCCCTCTGCATCCCTGTTGCTGCGCTCTCCTCCGTAGCTCCAAAGCTTCCCCCCCACCACTCCCCGTACCCACCAGGGAAGGGGCTTCCTAGTGTGTGGAAACTTTTCCCCCTTCACAGCTCCCTCCCAGGTGGGGCGGTCCCATCCCTATTCTTTTGTCTCTGTTTTTTCTTTTTCCTTTTGTCCTACCCAGGTACGTGGGGGTGTTTCTTGCCTTTTGGGAAGCCTGAGGTCTTCTGCCAGCATTCAGTAGGTGTTCCATAGGAGTTGACCCACTTGTAGATGTATTTCTGATATATTTGTGGGGAGGAAGGTGATCTCCACGTCTTACTCCTCTGCCATCTTGAAGGTCTCCCCAAGTTTCTAGTGTTTTGATGTTCCCTATTTTTATTGTTGATGTGTTAAAAAAAAAACCTTTTTCTGTATGGCCTTGATTATTTTAATGGGGTTCATTCAACATACTTCTTATGCACTTTCTTAGTCATTTTATCTAGGTTATGCTGCAGTAACAACCCACAAATCTTCATGATTTAACGTAACAAATTTTAGTTCTTGCTTATGTTATGTGGCCAATGTGGGTCATCTGGGGGTTTTGCTCATTGTACGCATTCAGCAAACCAGGTTGAAAGACTCTTCATTTCATCATAGCTCATCATAGCTCACCATAGCTCATCATAGCTCATCATCACCTCTAAGAAAATGTGCAGAATCATACACTTATTCTTAAGTATTTTGCCCAGAAGTGGCATATATCACTTCCACCTACATTTTGCTTGTAAAGCAAATTACATGGCCATACCTAAGTTCAATGAGGAAATAAAGTTTAACCCTACCATGTACCTGCAGGAAATATTTGATGAACTTCACAGATGACTACTACAATCTACCTTCTTTCCACATCACCAATTTCTCTCCATCCTACCGGCCAAATGGATTTATTTACTCTTTCCTTGAGGAACAATATATAAGTTCTATCTAGTCCAGTAAAACTTAAAGTCCAATTGATGATCAGTAATTTCTACTACAGCAGATGATGTGTAGTAGTCTACGTCAGGTTCTGATTTGTCTCCTCTTGATTTGAAAACTTATGGCCAAAGAGAAGGTTATCTGCCCCACACTTAACCAATATACACTGATGGAACAGGGGTAGGTTGTGTACAATAAATATTCCTATTTAAAACATAGAAGAATGGGAGGGTATGCAGTAATCACTTGTCTATTTCAGTTCTGAAATCTTATTGGGCAGATTATATAAAGAGCTTCTACACAATGGGTGCATAATATTCCTCTGTTAGGCTCCATTTCTGCTCCCTAAGCCACTGTTCTCCGGAGCCATTGGTTCTGCCCAAGAGATCCTTCCCTTTCTGTTCTCCTTTGCCTTAGAGAGTTGGGCATTGGAGAATATGTTCTCCCTATCCAATTTTTTTTTTTTTTAGTCTTCTTCTTATTCATATAAAGTTCAAGAACCAAGTGTGATTTTAAATCACAAACAGTTAGTGTTTTTTATTCTAGACTGTCTCAAGAACTTGGCCAGCTTCTTACTATTTGATTTCAGTAAGGTCCATGTGCCAACAGTCACACCCTCAGTTCTTTGATAAGCAAAACCTTTCCATTTGCTATTGTTCTTTGATGTTTTCCATTTTCATTGAGAAATAATTGACATATATCACTATAGAAGTTTTAAGGTGTACAGCATAATGGTCTGATTTACATATATTGTAATGTTCTTTGATTTTTAGACCCTGTGCTTATCCTTCTGGACTTAATTGCTGGTACCATGAGAATATGACATTATTCTTTTCCTAAGACATTTTGTTTGACTGAAAGGCGTTTCTTGGTACTGCAATCTTCATTGTGAGGCTCAGATATTTACTCTGAGGTAATCTGTTCCATTCCCATGTTTCAACAATTTGTGTGATGAGCAACTCTTGATTGGATCCTTTATGCAATTCTGAGTTTCAATCAGCCCTTTTTTGCTCAAAGCATTTCTTAAACATTTCTCTTACTGTTTGGGTTTGAGAATCACTTGCCTTTTTCAACCCTACAAGTCCTTAAATTTGAAGATTTTCTCTATGCTTTTTCATTCTTGCTTGCAAATCATCCAGTTATTTTGGGAGCTCACCTATGTCTTAGTAACACCACAACCAGCAGCAACCAACACTTACTACTAACATTTTTATTGTTTCTTTTCTTCCCATGGGGCTACAGATTCATTAGGCAACTGATCTAATTTTTTTGTCATTGGAGTTGAGAGTTTTACCAAATATTTTTCCATTGCATAATATGAATCTCCTTCCTTTCATTTTCCAGTAATTTCTTAGCTCTTTATTGCCTTGTACCTAAGCTATTTTAGGGGTTTTATTATAGGATCACCGTACTCTTTGGAAAACTTCACTGCCATTAGGATGGGCAAGATTATATTGCAGTAAAATACAACCCCTGCTCCAACTTAAAAAGAAAAAAAAAGTTATTTCTTGTACATGGTACATGTCAAATGTAAGTTGGCAGGGGGTCTTGGCTTACTATACCTCCGCAGGGAACCCAGCTAAGAGAAGCACCATCTGTACTCTCATGATCAGTTTAGCAGGGAAAAGATAAGGGGGCCTATCATGCACTTGCTCTTCAGGCTTCCTGACTGAAATGTTACATGTCACTGTCATATTTCACTGACCAAAACAAGTCACTTGAGCATGGGGCAGCAAAGTGGGCCTACCATGTGGCCAGAAATTGAGTAATGGGATACATTTGGTAGACAGCACTAGTGATTACCACACTTTCTTTTACTAATTAATTCATTTTTAAGAGAAGTCAAATCCTTGCATTTGTATTGACACACAGCCATGCATAGTACTAGTATACCTTACTGAATGATGCTCACTCAGTTCATTTAAAGGGGATGATTGGTTAAATGTAAATACTAGGTTGATAACAATGAAGCACTGCAGTTCAAAAACTGGAAAGGGAGAGAGTGTTGCTAAAAGATTCAAGAGCCATCTCCTGAAAAATAAATAATAATAATTGTTTAATAGGGTGATAATTTAATATTGCTAAGATGCAAAAGATTTTTCAATGGCCTTAAAATTAGAAACATTAAATGTACACATACATACATATATATACACATATATGCACATAATCACACACATATGTACATATATGCATACACATATATGTAAAGCAACATTTGATGAGAAACCTTGAGAGGAAGAATATTGTTGAAATATGTGTATTAAAAATTCAAAATACTGTGGTGTTTACTACCATCACAAAGAAAATAAATATAATTTGAGAGAAGTACATTCTGGTATATATGAGAGCATGGTAAAGAAATAATATTCTGAGGTGAATAATGAAGATGAGCAAAAGCTCTCAGTTATTTCTCAATCAATATATTAGTTGCTTCTTGTTGTAATAAATTAGAGTTCCACTCTTCATTATTTACTCAGAAGGAATAAAGACTCTTCTGAACCACAAACATTTAATAATACCAAGCACTGTAACATTAAATGATCAAACTTGTTATATCCTCCTATTATAGGGAATTATATATATTTTTCAATATTCTTTAAATAAATTAGTAGCCTTACACATACATATACACACTCATAGATAGCTAGTACATATGTATATATTATATATGAATTTATAAATATAATTTAGAGCCTCTTAAAGACTGTCTTGTGATACACATTTATTAAGATTTAAGAGCACCAGCTCTGGAACAAAACCGCCTAAGTTCAATTCTGATGCCACCATGTCTATCTGTGTGGTTATGCTCCTGTGCTTCAATTTCCATATCTGTGAATTTGGTATCATAATCATCTTTCATTTAGTTTGTGTGAGAAGCAATTGGGTCAATAAAATAAAGCACTTAAAATAATAACTATATCATAAGAAGTACTTAATATCTGTTAGCTAATATCAATATTTTTAATGCAAATGCTACAGGCAGTTTATGATTACCTTTCTTTTTAAACACTGCTTAAAATAACAGATGTCTTTAACAAATTCAATGCAAATGCAGTGCAAAGCCTTGTTCTTCTACATTGTTCACTTGATAAGGTCCGTGAATACACGAACAGGCTAGTAAGTGCAAACACTGGTCATGAATCTGTTGCTTATTTCATCATTGTTCATGTGGACATGTTAAGTTTATCTGCTTGCCAGATGTCAATGTTCAATGGATTCTGCTAAAAGAAGAAATAAAATGAAAAATGCTACAGACTATTCAAGCATATGGGCCAAATCCCTAGGTAGAGGACTTTGTGCAACTTCAATACTATGGCTCTACAAAATTTCTTGATATATATATAAATTCTATATAATTGTATAATAAAATATTATATGTAATTGCATCATATGTATACTATATATAATTATACTTATGCATATTATATGTATGAGATATAAGTACAATGTGTTTTAAATTATCTGGTCCAGTTTTATGGAGTCAGGTCAAAATCGGAAAATTATCTGCCATTTCCACACTTTCCTATCTACATATGTATTATAGTAAAGAGCACTATGGTAGAGTTGAAGGTAAACCAGAGATAGATAAAAAAAAAATTTTGTCCTAATCATATAAGATACAAAACTCATGTAATCAGGAACTTTATTCACCACCTACACCACTTCAAATGGCTCAATAACTTGAACGATAAACAATCAACAAGGTGCTCAGATGTGATAATTCATTAATTCAAACATAACTTCATGAGGGTAAAATTCTGTGACTCATCTTTGTTTTTTAATCTACTTAGACCATAATCAGACCAAGAAATCTTGTCATTTTGTCCCTCAAACCTAAATCTCTACAACACAGAGCAATAATCTAGAACATTTTTTCTTCTGAAATGGGATATAAATATATCTTGAACTAACTTAAAATATTTGTATATAAAAATGGGAAGGTGATTTTCAGGTTTAAAAAATGGACATAGGGTTAGATTGAGAATTTTGTGTGCTGACTCAGAAAGGCAGCTGTGATTTTACTTTGTATATATTTCAAACAGTTAAGAAGGAGGGCATGAAAAGCTAAACATGGTACCAGCCATGGGAATGTTTACTTAGAAAATATTTAAAATTTTTTCATTTCCTTGATCTGTTCTAAAGGAGGTAACATATTCCTTTAATTAGTTTTTATTTCATGCTGTCCTATAATTCTAAAGATTTATACAGAATAAGTTAAAAGATACAAATGTGTCTCTTCCAATGCTATGAATCAAATTAATGGCATTTCAAAATTTGTAACAACGAGTGATATCATAAGGATGCTGGAATAGGAAGCCCCAGATTCTCCTTCCTCCCACAGAGACACTATCCAACAACAATACATGGACCAGTTCCCTTTATAAGAAATCCAAGAATCATTTAAGAGGCTTCTGCATGACAGGTGAACACAAAACCAGCCACATCAAAGCTGTTAGGAAAATTTGTGGCACATTCTCACCATAGTCCCTTCCCCTGGCATAATGCCATGTGATCAGGACGAAACCTCCAGATCCCAGCTACTCCCTGGTGAGAGAAAGGGAAGATTGGATTTTATGTCCAATGATCTGACTTTTCATTGATGCTGCCTGAGGGACTGGTTTGTGTATAGCATGACTCAGGGCACTGACAGGACTCAGGATACTCTAGGTGTCTGAGAGTGGCTGAAAACAAGGGAGGTAGGCAACAAGCTGCTGCTTCAGAGAACCAATAGTACAGCAGAGAGACACCAGAGAGATAAAAGATTATGAGCTCCTCAAAAAAGAAACGAGCAAATCCCTCTAATTAGGAATCTACACACACAAGTCCAGAGAAAACACATACACAGAAAAGGTTAGAGAGATCCCCAGAATGTCTAGCACATTAAAAGAATCATACACCAGGGACTTCCGTGGTGACACAGTGGTTAAGAATCCACCTGCCAATGCAGGGGACACAGGTTCGAGCCCTGGTCTGGGAAGATCCCACATGGCACAGAGCTACTGAGCCCACATGACACAACTACTGAAGCCCGTGCACCTAGAGCCTGTGCCCCACAACAAAAGAAGCCACTGCAATGAGAAACCCGTGCACCGCAACGAAGAGTAGCCCCCGCTCGCCGCAACTAGAGAAAGCCCACGTGCAGCAACAAAGACCCAATGCAGCCAAAAATAAATAAATTAATTAATTAATTAAAAAAAAAATCATACACCATAATATGGTAGAACTTATCCCTAGGCTGAAAGGATGTTTCAGCATATGAAAATCATGTGATACACCGCATTAACAGAATGAAGGATAAAAATCGCATGATCACCTCAATAGATTCAGAAAAAGCATTTGACAAAACTCAACTCCCTTTCATGACAAAAACACTCAACAAACTAGGAATAGAAGGAAATTACTTCAACATAATAGAGGCTATATATGACATGCCCACAGCTAATATTATACTCAATGGTGAAAAACTGAATGATTTTCCTCTGAGATCAGGAACAAGGCAAGGACAACCACTCTCACCACTTCCACTCAACATAGTACTAGAAATCCTAGCCAGAGCAATTAGGCAAGAAAGTTAAATAAAAGACATCCAAATTGGAAAGGAAGTAGTAGAGTTATCTCTGCTTATAATTAACATGATCTTATATGTAGAAAACCCTAAAGATTCCATGAAAACTTATGGTTACCAGGGGGGAAGGGTGGGTAGAAAGGATAGATTGGGAGTTTGGGATTGACATATACACATTGATATATTTAAAATAGATAACCAACAAGGAACTACTGTATAGCACAGGGAACTCTGCTCAATATTCTGTAATAACCTAAATGTGAAAAGAACTTGAAAAAGAATAGATACATGTATATGTATAACTGAATCACTTTGCTGTACACCTGAAATTAACACAACATTGTTAATCAACTATAATCCAATGTAAAATAAAAATTAAAAAAAAAGATTCCATGAAAAAACTGTTAGAAATAATAAACAAGTTCAGTAAATTTGCAGGATAAAAAAGGAACATATAAAAAGCAATTGCTTTTCTATACACTAATAATGAACAATCTGAAAAGAAAATTAAGAAAATAATCATATTTTCAGTAGCATCATAAAGAATCAAATACTTAGGAATAAACTTAACCTAGGAAGCAGAAGACTTGTACATTGAAACTACAAAATGTGGCTGAAGTAAATTAAAGAAGACACAAATAAATGGAAAGGCATCCAATGTTCATGGATTGGAAGACTTAATATTGTTAAAATGTCAATACTACCCAAAGCAATCTATGGATTCAATGCAGTGTCTTTCAAGAGCCCAATGGCTTTTTTTTTTTTTTACAGAAATAGAAAGAACAATCGTAAAATTCATATGGAACCACCAAAGACCCCAAATAGCCAAAACAATGTTGAGAAAGAAGAACAAAGCTGAAGGCATCATACTTACTGATTTCAAAACATATTATAAAGCTACTGTAATCAAAACAGAACGGTACTGGCATAAAGACAGAGATATAGTCCAATGGAACAGAATTGAAAGCACAGAAATAAACCCACACACATATGGTCAATTGATCTTCTACAAGTGTGCTAAGAATATACAATGGGGAAAGGAAAGTGTCTTCAGAAAATGATCTTGGGAAAACTGGATATCCACATGCAAAAGAATGAAATTGGACCTTATGTCACAACATACACAAAAATAAACTCAAAATGGATTAAAGACTTAAATATAAGACCTGAAACTGTAAAACTCCTAAAAGAAAACATAGGGGAAAGCTTCATAACATTAGTCTTGGCAATGGTTTCTTGGATGTGATACCAAAAGCACAAGCAACAAAAGAAAAAATAGATAAGTGAGACTACATTAAACTCAAAAGCTACTGTACAACAAAGGAAATAACAGAGTAAACAGCAACCTACAGAGAAAATATTTCAAACTATGTATCTCCTCAGGTGTTAATATCCAAATTTTATAAGGAACTCCTACTACTCAACTGCAAAAAAACACAAACCCTCAATTAAAAAATGGGCAAAAGACCTGAGTAGATATTTCTCCACTGAAGACATACAAATGGCCAACAGGTATATTAAAAGGTGGTCAACATAAATAATCACCAGGGAAATGTAAATGAAAACAATCAGATATCACCTCACATCTGTTAGGATGGTATTATTTAAAAAAAAAGAAAAAAACAGAAAGCAAGAGTTGGTGAGGATGTGGAGAAATGAGAACCCTTGTACACTGCTGTTGGGAATGCAAAATGTTGCAGCCACAGTGGAAAACAACATGGAAGTTCCTAAAAAATTAATAATAGAACTGCCATATGACCCAGCAATATATAAAGAAAATATGGTAGCAACCTAAATGTCCATCAATAGATGAATGGATAAGAGGATGTGAGATCATATTTATATATATATATATATTCCCCCCACCACACACACACACCATGGACTATCACTCAGCCATTAAAAAAAAAAGAAGAAATCTTGCCATTTGTGACAACTTGGATGGCTCTAGAGGGTATTATGCTAAGTGAAATAAGTCAGATAAAGGCAAATATCATATGATTTCACTCATGTTGAACCTAAAAAACAAAAGAAACAAAACAAAGTGAAAACAGACTCAAAGATACAGAGAACAAATGGATGGTTACCAGAAGGGAGGGGGATGGGTGGGGGAAGTGAAACAGGTAAAGGGGATTAAGAGGAACAAACCTCTAGTTATAAAATAAACAAGCCACAGGGATGTAATATACAGCACAAGGAATATGGTTAATAATATTGTAATAACTTTGTATGGATACAGATGGTTGCTAGATTTAACAAGATGATCATTTCATAATGTATGCAGATGTCAGAGCACTATGTAGTACACCTGAAACTAACATAATATTGTATGTCAACTATAGAGAAATATAAAATGAATAAATACATACATACATAAATTTAAAAATATAGTGTACACATAAAATGAAATATTATTTAGCCATAAAAAGGAAGGCAATCCTGTTATATGCCACCACTTGAATGAACCTGGAGGACATTGTGATAAGTGAAATAAGCCAGTCACAGGAGAAAAATAAATATTGCATGATTCCACTTATATGAGGTAACTAAAATAGTCTAATTCATACAAGCAGATAGTAGAATGGTGATTGCTGGAGGGGAGGGGCAAATGAGGAGTTGCTGTTCAATGGGTATGAAGTTTCAGTCATGAAAGATTAAAAAGTTCTAGAAATCTGCTGTACAACACTGTGTTTATAGTTAACAATACTGTACTGTACCTTTAAAATTTGTGTAAGAAGGTAGATATCATGTTATGTGGTTTTTGCCACATTAAAAAAGTATAACAATCACTGAAAGAGCAATGAAATATTAAAAAATTAAACAAGAGCAAAAACAAAACACACACACACACACACACACAAATACACGCGAGGTTCTAAACAGCAGTGCTTCTGAAATATTTATTTGGAGAGGAGAAGCATTATTTGGCAAATTTGCATAAAACTTTCCCAAAGATATGGCACCTTTTCAGCAAAACAAGTCTTTCCAAAGAGATGTCCTGAAATCTGTTATCCTGCATATATTAATAGCAATATTATTTATTTCATTTAGAAAAAAAGGCAAATATGTTTACTTTATCTTGGCTTTTTTTCATTCCAATAAATATAGATGTATTTTCCAATTCTAAAATTTTACTCTTATCACAGGTTTTTCCTATGACAAGTAGTTTTGAAAAGTAGGAAATACATGTCTGGGTGTATGTCAAAAAGAAAATATTAGGTTTTAATTAACTATAATTATGAGATTAAAATAATTTTGGATTTATACATAACTTCATAGTTTATCTTGTGAATATATCTATAAAACTTCACCAAAAAACAATCTTTAACTCAAGCGTGAAATCATGAATTTCTATATTTCACTGTGTTCTCCATAGTTTTCTGTACAACTGTTCAAGTGTTCCTTCTTTTATCTTCTGTTGAAGTGTTTTATGGAGATTAAAGCTTAACTTCAGGACTTCAGGTTAAGCAACAGAGAATGAAATAGCTTGGAAGAGATAGAGATGTGTGAAAACATAAGCTGTTTCTACAGGCTTATGGCAAAGCAGGAGGATTGAAAATTGAAGCTGAATGTGGCGTCTTAACCAACACAGTATAGAGTTTTGCTTTATACATCCAAATCTCTTTTAGAAGATGTTTGTTTTTTGAGAGAGTTCTGGTGTCAGAGGAATTACTTGAAACTTAGAAATAAGGGAAAAATATAGATGGCATGTCTGTTCAATGTCACATGGTACTGAAGGCCATCCAAGGATTATGTAATGGAGTGTACTTAGTTCATTTTTAATCTTTTTAAAAATAAATTTATGTGTATGTGTGTGAATAAATTAGTTGAATAAAATTAAGTTTACAATTATTATTTTTGTATTTTCATGAAAGACTTAAATTTACTTGTTGGAAATTTATACCTACACTAGTGGTCATCAGAATAATATTGTCGAAATATTCATATGGAAATAAACTCTTGTTTTCTTTCCCCCAGAGAATTAATAACTTTATATTTCTCCTTAAAAAATCTATACATTCTTAAAAATACACATATTAGTCAGAAAGCATTCATACTTTGAGAATAAAATCTAATTGATTAAAATTCTTAGGAAGAGGGTAGTTTACAGTTCTTGTCATCCCTAGCTCTGAGTTCAGATATTTAGAAATAAATAGAGATAGGGATATATTCAGTTATTGACATGACTTGTCACTGCTTGACTATATCAAGATAAGAAGTATTTCTTTATTACATAACAGATATGCTATTATTATATGCAACTAACCACACCCTCACAAGGGCAGAAGTGGACCTTTCTATTTTACTAATGTTTTGGACTCTTTTTTATTTGAAGATAGGATAAATGATTCACTCTTTCAACTTAAAAGGCATTATACACAGGTGTACTTATTGAAAATAGAAGACACCTGATGAAAGATAAGATTCAAATAATTCATAGCTAAATAAACATTTACGATATTTGTAAAATGCACTAATATTATTTGACAGGAATCATTTAATTCTACACTTACCATTGAATAGATTAATTTTCTCTCCATCTCTTAAAATCTCTCAGTGTAATTCTAAATATAAATCTACTAAATATTGACTATTGGGATTTAATATTCATGCTCTACCTCTTTCATCTCTTCCCAAAATTAGACCTTGAAATCAGGTTGTCTCTTTCAAAAAATGTAATTAAGAAGGAGTTAAAAACAAACACTGAATGTATTAAATAAATTGAATTTTCTTTTGGAGAAGGAGAATAAAACGATCAGTTTGCTTGAACTGTTACATTTAAACAGTTGTGTTATTATCCTATAATAGAATTTCCAAAGTTAGTGTAACAAAATACATAATATAAAGAAATATTATCTAAAGGAAAAGAATGGTTTTTTTAAAAAACCGTTTTTATATAAATACATTAATTTTATATTTCATCTAATTTATCAATATTTTTATATATTCTACAGTTGACAATTTGGCTTTTTTTAAAGGTTGATTTATTATTTATTTTATTTTATTTATTTTTGGCTGCGTTGGGTCTTAGTTTTGGCACGCAGGATCTTCGTTAAGGCACGCGGGATCTTTTGTTGCAGTGTGCGGGCTTCTCTCTAGTTGTGGCGCACAAGCTCCAGGGCGCGTGGGCTCTGTAGTTTGCGGCACGCAGGCTCTCTAGTTGAGGCGCACGAGCTCAGTAGTTGTGGCACTCGGGCTTAGCTGCCCTGCGTCATGGGGGATCTTAGTTCCCCGAACAGGGATCGAACCCATATCCCCTGCATTGTAAGGCGGATTCTTCACCACTGGACCACCAGGGATGTCCCTACAGTTGACAATTTGGTTTTAAAAAGTTTGGTATTCCAATAAAAGTATCTAATTAAAACATCACAAAAAGGAAACATTCACAAAATTTTTTTGAAACCGTACTCATCTGCTTGCCTCACAGTTGGCAAATTGCTTTCACATTCGACATCTCTTTAATTTTTATCCCCACAAGCTATCTATTAGACAGTTTGGACAGGTAAAATTATCACATTTTTACATTTTGGATAAATTGGCTCAGGAACAGAATGTGTAAATGACTTATCCCAAGGTCACTGAGCAATCAAGTGGCAGAGCCAGAATTTACTCTCCAATTCAGATCACATATAGAGGGGCCTATAACACATAATTTATGTTTAGAAATGTTTTATTATCATAGCATGTTACCTTCTTAAAGAATTGGTAATTCATCTTTCCCCTAATACATTAGAGCATGCAGTTCTTCTATTTTATTCAACTTACTAAAAATATTTCATAAGTGATAACAGACTTTATATGGAGTCAAACTGTTCTATTCCACTTATGCTTGGAAATATGAACAGCTGTTTGAACGCACATGTGAAAAATTTCAATTTCTGTATAAGGGAGAATTCTGGTGATTCTAAGGATAAGAGAATTAAGTCACTTTACCTTTGCAAAGGGAAACTGCTCTGGGAATTATTTAAGGTGGTTAAATTACATAGCTTTCCCCCCCACAATCTGTCAACAATAAAGAGATTAAGACTTCATATGCAAGCTTTATCTTCAATGTGAAATGACAGTAATTGACATTTAAAAACTGTATGGTACAATATGCTACATGACACAGGCAGAAACTTGTGCAAGCTTTGGAGCCTAGCTCCTGCACATATTTGCTTCACTTGTCTATTACAAGATCTGGAGTGTTTTTAGTAGTTGAAACTTTTAAATATTGTCTATGAGAATGCAAAAGCATTACTTGAGATAATACTATAGAAAATCAAATTAAGGGCAGAGTACATATTACTTTTTACTTCTGGTCCTCCTTTAAAACTGAGTAGGTACTCCCAAAGTGTAACATTATATGAATCAGTTACCCTATTTGCATAATTTGCTTTTCAGTACGAAGTAACAGACCCTGACCCAGATTATCTCAAAGTGAATTGTAAGCAGGCCAAGAAAAAATTGAACAGATGTATGTCATTTTTCAAAATTAGGCTTTCTTTGACAATGATCATTCTTTTTTTTTTTTTAATAAATTTATTTATTTAGTTAGTTATTTTTGGCTGCATTGGGTCTTCGTTGCTGCGCACGGGCTTTCTCTAGTTGTGGCAAGTGGTGGCTTCTCTTTGTTGCGGAGCACGGGCTCTAGGCACGCGGGCTTCAGTTAGTTGTGGCACGCGGGCTCAGTAGTTGTGGCTCGTGGGCTCTAGAGCACAGGCTCAGTTATTGTGGCACATGGGCTTAGTTGCTCCGTGGCATGTGGAATCTTCCTGAACCAGGGCTCGAACCCGTGTCCCCTGCATTGGCAGGCGGATTCTTAACCACTGCACCACAGGGAAGTCCAACAATGATCATTCTTGATGTTCTAAGATAATAAGAATCAGTAGGAAGACTTTACCAGGCATTTTCTTACATAAGTATGTTTACAGTTTACATAGAAGCAGAGGGATGATTGACAAAAAGGATGAAAATCCTTTCTAATTTCATGAAAGGAGTTTGAGTATAAATACACACACACACACACACACACACACACACGCACACCAGTTGCTTGAAGTCTAAGAATATAATATATTCCTCTTTGCTAAGCATGTTAGAATATCTCCCATTTTTATCCTGTGTATAAGTTTGGACAATTTTCATGTCCATTCCCAGTTTCTATATATTGTATTTTTGAAGGCATAAAAAAGGTAATCATATTTTATAAAGGACAATCTGTCTGTTCAATTAATGCCCCATGCTAAATTTGAAATTTACATCCTACACACCAGTCTGGTTACAAAATAATTAATATGATTCAGATGTTTAATTAAGCATGACAAGGAGGCTTTAGTTTTAAGAGGGAAAAAATGAAAGAGTCGCCTTGGAAAAGCCTGGAGCATATTTTGCAGAGCATCTTGGAACAAACAGTTTTAACTAAAGACTTAGTTAGCCTATTCCTATGATGATTTCATTAACAAGTCAAAGTCTTCAGACCCATGAGGGCTATGACAGAGAATACTCTAGTAGCTAGATGTAGGACACATAGAATTTGGATTTTTTGATCAAGTTGTAATAAATATCTTTAATTAAGCAGGCTTTTCCTAGGGACTCTAGGAAAAGGATAGGAAAGGATAAAAGGTGCCTCATTATTTACTTTTGAACTATTGCTTCTTCAGTCTATGTTAATTGAAAGTATCTTTTATTTATAGATATTATTATGACTTCCATAAATAGTCAATACATACATTGTGCACATATTCACTTTCTTTGTGCTGTATTGTGTTCCACAAACTCTATTCATTAATCTTCAAAACTATAATTAAAGCCAAGCCTTAATTTTTCCCCTTCACTAACACATTTTGTTGTAAGCAAAAGAATGAAAGAGTTGAGCTTATTATGATGATTAATTTGATCTTCATGTCAGTGATAAGTTTACATTTGTCCTCACACAGAATGAAGAGAAGTCAGGGAACATTCACAGAAATGGTGTAAAAGCAAACTTAAATTTTCTAAAATACAGTAATCATTAGACAACCTGCAATTGCTTTTCTTTTTAAAATTTTGATTTACAAGAATATTTTATGTAGAGTTATAGTCTCTGTTAAGAAGTCAGGAAATGTCAAATTGACTGACAATGTTCTCATATACCAGATTTACAGCAATATCTATGCTCAGGTTTTTTAACAGGCAGCAGCTTTGTACAAATCCTTACAAATTAATCATGGATACCAAGTCAAGGGCTGAATCTCATTCAGAAATATTCAACTAAGGGAAGGAAGGTGAATACCATGATGGAGTTGGAGGGGAATGACACAGTGTCAGAATATCAGGGCTGGGGGAGATGTTTCAAATCTTAGAGTTTCTGAGTTTCTTATATGCTCTATGTCTTCACCTTGACTCTCTAAAAGCCAGTGAAAAGCCACTGTAGCTAATGGCAGAGTGCTCTATCTGCCATCTGATACCTAATAGAATAAAACCCCCAAAACGTAAACTATTATCCTATTGGAACAGCTATTCTTGGCATAAGAGTGGGTTTTGTGGCCATCCTCTATCTTCAAAGATGTCTAAGGATCTGAACCTAGTCCAGTCTTCCTTGCAATACTAACTCAAGGAATTTATGGGTGCATGTGAGATCCAAGAAAGTCCTCCTGACACTATGAATCAGACCAAGCACCTTTACTTCATTGTCAAGGTGGTTTATCACGTGATGTATAACTAGTTATTGATGAGACACAGTTGCACTGAGAATAGGAGCTACTTTTTTTTACCTTGAAGGAGCTACGTGGCTTGCAGGTAAAAAAGTTGCAGAGTGCTCATAGACACTGAATTTCCTGAACTGAAGTAGTCTGTGCCAATCCATTCTCATCTAGTGTGATCACACATGTTCTAAGGGTGAAGTGACTGAGACATTAGAAGTTGTGTTTACAAACCACAAGATCACCACAGTGTTGCTGTGTGTATGCTATGTTGCTGCCTGCCCAGTATCCCTTCTTAAAAAGAGTAAACTTGATGTTGGGTAAAGGGTACTATGTCTTATGAGCTTGATTGTCAATCCAAGCTTAGAGCACTCTCTCTGGTTGACCACATCTATTTCACTGTGCTTCCACTTCATGTTCAAAGTTTATCTCTGGCTTCCCTGTTACAGTATGATCCTAGTTTTTTTTTGTTTTTTTTCTACTTCTCTTACTGTATTTTTGGTTTTACTTCAAAAGCCTCTGCCCTTTCTTCTATCCCTTAAGTGTATAAATTTGGCACTGAGGTGGATGGATCAAAATTGTCAGACTTATTATATACATTTGGATTTGCATCCTAGCTCTGAAACTCAATGGCTGTTTTCTCCTGAGAAGATCAGTTAACTTCTTGGAGCTTCACTTTCTTATTGGTATTCTAGGTCTTCTATATCTCATAACATCATTTAAATTACAAAACACATATAAAGTTTTTTTTGAATGCGTAAATGGTTTCATGAATGAGAACAAACCCAGTAAATATATTGGGTTGGCCAAAAAGTTCACTCAGGTTTTTCCCGAATGAACTTTTTGGCAAACCCAATACTTATGTGAACTTATATGTTGCAAAAATTAAGAATGACTGTATTCAACCTTGGTGTCTTACAAAACCTGTGATGAAGGACCCCAGTATATGTTAAGGGCATATGCTGTGCCGTATATTTATGCAGATTATATCACACAAACCATCAATAAAGACACTAAATTCATTTTACATAAGAAAATCAGAAGCTCTGAGTGGTTTTGTTTTTGTTTTTGTTTTTTTTAGTAATCTACACATTATTAAATATAATTGCTAGGAATTAAGGACATTTGATCAACTTTATCAAGAGCATTGTATTAATACCATCATATTTAATCTTTAAAACAAGTCTACAAGACGAGTACTATTATCCCATTTCACAGATAAAAGAAATGGGTATTTAAAAGAATTAATAGCATGTAGCGAAGCAAGTATTGGAGTCTAAATTTGTCTGACTATCCTCCATGCTGTTCTCCATAGTGGCTGCATCAATTTACATTCCCACCAACAGTGCAAGAAGGTTCCCTTTTCTCCACACCCTCTCCAGCATTTATTGTTTGTAGATTTTTTGATGATGGCCATTCTGACTGGCATGAAGTGATACCTCACTGTAGTTTTGATTTGCATTTATCTAATAATTAGTGATATTGAACATCTTTTCATGTGCCTCTTGGCCATCTGTATGTCTTCTTTGGAGAAATGTCTATTTAGGTCTTCTGCCCATTTTTGGATTGGGTTGTTTGTTTTTTTGATATTGAGCTGCATGAGCTCCCTGTAAATTTTGGAGATTAATCCTTTGTCACTTGCTTCATTTGCAAATATTTTCTCCCATTCTGAGAGTTGTCTTCTCTTCTTGTTTATGGTTTCCTTTGCTGTGCAAAAGCTTTTAAGTTTTATTAGGTCCCATTTGTTTATTTTTGTTTTTATTTCCATTTCTCTAGGAGGTGGGTCAAAAAGGATCTTGCTGTGATTTATGTCATAGAGTGTTCTGCCTATGTTTTCCTCTAAGAGTTTGATAGTGTCTGGCCTTACATTTAGGTCTCTAATCCATTTTGAGTTTATTTTTGTGTATGGTGTTAGGGAGTGTTCTCATTTCATTCTTTTACATGTAGCTGTCCAGTTTTCCCAGCACCACTTATTGAAGAGGCTGTCTTTTCTCCATTGTATATTCTTGCCTCCTTTGTCATAGATTAGGTGACCATATAGTTTGCTTTGTTGGTGTAATATTTTATTCTCTCACCCTCTAGAGGGGGTACAATATCAATCAACTTGTGGATGACAGGAAAATATCTGGCTGATATTACAACCACCTTTTATATTAAAATAATTTATGATAGAGAATTTCATGACACCTGGGAACCCCTAAAATTAACATAAATTTCAGAGTGTTAAGATCAGGTGTAACAAAGGAAAAAAATATTCTGATTTAACGGGTAAGATTTTTAAATGCTTCTTTGAGAAATAAAGCTGTTCTTTTACTGGATTATATAAAGAAAACTCTGCTACAACACTGACCATAATCTCTTGAAACATATGACAATTAAAATATTGCAGGGAAAATAAGATAGTAGACAATTACATTACAGAAAGGAGTGAGATGACAGAAAGTATAATTTATTTGACTGGCATAGAAAAAGTTGAATGTTGTAAAAAAGCCAGGAATAGATGTTAAAAAAAAAAAAAAAAGACCTTATAAGACAAAGGAAAAAAATACTAATTGTTATGGGTTGAATTGTATCTCCCCAAAAGATTTGGTGAAGTTCTAACCCCAGGAACCTTTGAATGTGACCTTATTTGGAAATAGTCTTTGCAGATGTAATCAAGTTAAGATGAGGTCATTAGGGTGAGTCTTCATCCAATATGTACTTGCAAGAGGGAAATTTCAGACACGCACAGACAAGAGAATGCCGTCTGAAAACACAGACGCACAAGAGAAGAAAACTATTTGAAGAGAAAGGCAGAGATTGGGGTAATCCTGCCACAAGCTGAGGAACACCTGGGGCTACCAGCAGCTGGAAGTAAAAAGGAAGGGTCCTCCCCCAGAGGCTTCACGGGAAGTAAGGCCCTGCCAAAATCTTGATTTCACACTTCTAGCCTCCAGAACTTACAGAGAATAAATGTCTGTTGTTTTAAGCCACCAAGACTATGGTACTTCCTTACAGCTGTCCTAGGAAACTAATACACTATTTTTAAAATCTTCATTGAAAAAAAAAAAAAAAAGTCAAAAAAAAAACCCCAAACCCTCCATACTTATCTTTTCACAGGCCATAGAGTGTACAAAGTTGTTTTGGAGTGGAGAGATGTGTGAAACTCTCAATTTTCACTCTGTAAATATCTTACCATGGCTATGTTCTCATTCTTGACAAAGATTTGAAGTGTGAATGAAAGGTTTTTCACTGTTTTATAAATCTGTGATAACATGATTTTTCTTTGTCTTAGATGATAAACATGAATTTTTTCTTCATTTCTCTGTTTGTTCAAATCTTGACAAACCAAGAGCAAAAAAGATTGAGCCAACCTATATTTTCCTCTAAATTACCAAGATTATTTGAAGCTTTAGCCTCAGTTATTTGATAATTGCTTCAAGGTCACATTTCACTTTGATATGTGGTCCTGGCCAGAGCATGCCTCCAGAGTACTGCAGTTTAAAAAAGCATGATAACTTATTTGTATAAGTTATTTATTGCTATGTAACAAATTACCCCAAAAGTTAATGGCTTAAACCAACAACATTTTTTATCTCACAGTTACTGTGAGTCAGGTATCCAAACAGGATTTAACTGGGTCCTCTGACTTTAGGTTTCTCTCAAGGCTGCATTCCTCTACAGGCTCAACTGAGAAGAATCTGCTTCCTACTTTATTCATGTGGTTGTTGGCAGGATTCAGTTCCTTGTGGGCTATTGGATTGATGCCTTAAGTCCTCATGACCTATTAACTGGAGGCCTCCCTTGTTTCCTTGCCATATGGGCCTCTCTTTAGAGTATCTCACAACATGGAATCTTGTTTTATCATCAAGTGAAAGGGCAAGAGAGAGTATCAGCAAAAAAAAAAAAAAAAAAAGTTCCAGCATGATGGAAGGCACACACTTTTGTAACCTAATCACACAAGTGACATCCCATCACTTTTGCCATATTCTATTCATTAGAATAAAATATTCTAATAATTCTATTCATTAGAAGTCACTAGGTCCAACCTATCCTCAAAGGGAGGGGATTACACAAGGGTATGAATACCAGGAAACTAGGATCATTGGGTTCCATATTAGAAGCTATCTACCATATTATTATGGGGTCAAATGATAAATATGCCCACTACCATTAAATGATGATATATCTATTTATTGCAATAACAAGTAAATTATAATAAATAATTTCTCATAAGCTGAAATCAATAACTAGGTATAATAGTCTTATAAAAACACTTTGCAATCAATAATAAAGAAATTACATAAATTGTAATGAAAAAGTAAAAGAGAGTGGATCAGAATTGTAAGTTAGTATTTTGGAAAATTCATATATCAAAGCCAAATATTTAGCCAGCAGTTTTACATATTCTGTACTGGATAAGAAGCAAAAGCTTTGAAGTCCTATATCCATGGGTTCAAATCTAGAGTCTAACACTTACTAGTTGTGTGACTTTAGACAAGTTATTTAAACCTTCTGAGTTTCTACTTCATCTGTAAAGTGAGGGTACTAATGCCTGCATATCAGATATTTAAATCTGATCTTACATATAAGGTGTTTAACCTGAATAAATAATAACCATTTTTTTACTATTTTAGGATGATCATTTGCTCCGCAATGAGAGAGTTATAATCAGAACAGAAGGAGTGTTTCAATATCAGTTAGAATATAATTACTGATATCAAGAGTAACACTGGGCAGAGGTATAAGCTTCATTTATGGCAAGAAAACATACAAAACAATCAATGAACCAGTGAAAAACTCTGCACATAAATGGAAGCAAAATGTGCTCAAAGTACAAGGAATAAAGTTGGGGAACAGACAGAACATTCAGGTATAAAAAGACAGGATCATGAAATTTGGCAGTGATTCCTGGCAAAGATATCCTTCCACCCCAGGGATTGGTTTTATTGATACTCACATGTGTATGACACTTTTTGACCTATTCCTTCCTAAAGATTCAGCTTGAAATCTATGGCATATTGGTTGCCTCCATGAGTCAGTCCAATTCTTCATCTTCCTTGTATCCACTCCACTGGATTTCTTTCACTAGTAACCAGTGGGACATAGGGGATGCTGTAAACATTCTGAGTGATGAGACAGTGCCAGAGAAGGATATCTACCCACTTTCCTCTCATATGTGCCCTTCATTTGGTTTTCTATGGACTTATTGGCCCATGAACATAAGACTCTTCAAAAGAACAGTAAGTATATATGTCTTAATATTTGCCAAGCATTTTCATGAACAACACACACACACACACACACACACACACACACCCTACATATTATTTCTGACTTTATGAGTTATGATATCATTTGTATAGAAGAGAAATCTGAATTTGAAAAGTTAAAAGATATGCCTAAAATCATAGAGCTATGTAAATGGCAGATACTGGGTTTAAACGTAGGTCTTCTGACTCCAAAAGTGAATTTCCACTGTAATCCTTACTGCCAATAAAATGCTAGAATTAGCGTCAGATTAGATTGATCCAAATCATTTAAGCTAATGAAAGTTTTAAATGACTTTATGTTCATTTTCATTTTATTTATGTGTGTTTCCATGCTGAAAAAAATATTTCCACACAACACAATATTTCAACACAATGTAATGGATGTTGCACACTAATTATTGCGGCTCATCTGGTAAAGCCAGAAAACTCAGGTTCATAAGCACAATCATTAGGTCTGTTTCTTCATATGTAATATGATGATCAAGAAAATGCAATAATAAAATTCTACTTTGTCTCTGAATTTCTAAAACTCTTAAAAAGATAAAATTATATTTTTCAGTCTCTTTTCTAATACATTTAGTGTGTTCTTTTAGGTAAAGCCAGGAAAGAGTAGTTTATACATGTATATAATGCTATGTAATGGCAATATAAATAATCCACAAACACATATTTCCTGCGACTGAATAAATAAAGTGAGCTAGAATAGCTTAAAATGATTTTGAAAAAAAGAAGAAAGTTGGAAGAATCATACTACTCAATTTTAAGAATTGCTATATAGCTACATGTGATATTGACAGAGACACATAGATCAATGGGACAGAAGAGAGAACCAAAAAATAGACCCATACAAATATGTCCAACTGATTTTTCCCCAAAGTGTAAAAGCAATTCAGTGGAAGAAGGATAGTTTTTCCAACAAACAGTGAGTGAATAGACATCCTTAGGCAAAAAAAAAAAAAAAAGAAGAAGAAGAACCTCAACCTAAACCTCACATCTTATACAAAAATTAACACCAAATTTTTACAGACTTAAATATAAAACTATCAAAATTTTAGAGGAGAACACAGGGAAAAAAGTCATGACCTAGGGTTAGGCAAAGATTTCTTAAACATGACAATGAAAGCACAATCCATTAAAAAAAGATAACTTGGATGGACATGACCAAATTATTTTTTTCTTTTTGATTTGCAAAATACCCTGCTAAGAGGACTAAAAGACAAGCCACACACTGCTAAGAATATTTGAAAAATCACGTGTCTTTCAAAGGACTCATCAAGTATATAAATATATCAGATCAACACGTTGTACACCTCAAACTTACACAATGTTTTATGTCAGTTATATCTCTATAAAAGTGAAAATAAAAAATAAAAATAATATATAAAGAACTCTCTAAATATAACAGTAAGACAATGAACAATCCAATTAGAAAATGGGCAAAGGCTTGAATAGACACTCCACCAAATAAAATGTCTGGCATGGACTTTCCTGACTAATGAAGCAGAAGATGAAAAAGTTTTGGAAAATATTTGCTATGCTGATATGGGTACCAACTTTTTATTTCTCCTCTTTCTTCATATGCCTGCCTAGAAAATGTATGTAATGTTTGGAAATGCAGTATCCATCTTGAAATGAGAAAGACAAAACTCACTTGATCAGGATGGTGGACCAAGAAGATGTAAGAAAACTGACACCCTAATGATACTATTGAGTTACTCTCATCCTTTTCCCTATTTTTAGAGTTAAATTTCCTTTCTCTCTTGAATATTTTCCCATGGAAAAAATGTAGAAAATAAATACATTGGCAATGTGAGTTTTCTGTATTGTTTGAGAACATTCAATTCTGCTATAGAGGGCAAGAAAACAAATGGGATAGATGAAACTCATATAAAGTGTTAAGCATAGAGATAAGCTAAGCAAGTAGCTTATGAAATACAGGTGAAGCTCATAGGATTTGTTAAGAATCAATAATAAGTAAGCAAATATTTTGTAAGCCATAGGTAAACTTCATAAGATGTGTTAAATTTAGGTAGCAAGTGAATAACCAACTGAAGAGTCCAACTCCTGCTGTGCAACATGCCTATAGTTAAGAACACAATACTGTGCACTTAATTATTTGTTAAGAGAGTAGATCTCATGTTGTGCTCTTACCACAATAAAAAAAATGAAAAAGTAAAAATATAGAGACAGTAAAAAGATTAGTATTTGCTAGGGGTTTTAGAATGGGGAGAGTGATGATTAGGTAGGGGATTTTTAAGGCCATGAAACTATTCTGTATGACACTGAAGTGGTGGGTGAATAACAGTATGCATTTATCAAAATCCATGGATTTGTACAGCACGAAGTATGAACCCTAATGTAAACTATGGACTTTAGTTAAAATTTTTTTAAATATTGTGTCATCAATTGTATCCATTGTACTACACCAATGCAAGGTGTGCATTGCACACTTTGCACTACAGAAGTCTTCATTAAATAAAGGCAAAGACAAGAAACACACTGGAAGAATATTGGCAAATCACATAACAGGTAACGAAAGTGAGTCCAGTATATATAAAGATTATTTTCAACTGAAGAAGTAAGTGGAACACAAATAACCAATTTGTTTAAATGGGCCAAGATTTGAAGAGATATTTCACAAAGGCAGAAATATGAATGACCAAAAGCACATGAAATGATGCCCAAAACCATTAGTTAACATGAAATGCAAATTAAAATGAAAAGAGTAGAACACTTTTGCCCTGAAGAATTGCTGTAATAAAAAATTACAGGAAATAATAAGCATAGTCAAAATGTGGAGTCACAAAGGACCCTTATATATTGATGATGGGAATGTAAAATTTTGCAGCTACTTTGGAAAACAGTATAACAGTTTCTAATAATTATTTCTTTTTTTAAAAAATAAATTTATTTATTTTTGGCTGCGTTGGGTCTTCATTGCTGCACACGGGCTTTCTCTAGTTGCGGCGATCGGAGGCTACTCTTCGTTGCGGTGCGCGGGCTTCGCATTGCGGTTGCTTCTCTTGTTGTGAAGTGTGGGCTCTAGGTGCGCAGGCTTCAGTAGTTGTGGCACGCGGGCTCAGTAGTTGTGGCTCGAGGGCTCCAGAGAGCAGGCTCAGTAGTTGTGGCGCACAGGCTTAGGTGCTCCGTGGCATGTGGGATCTTCTTGGACCAGGGCTTGAACCCGTGTCCCCTGCATTGGCAGGTGGATTCTTAACCACTGTGCCACCAGGGAAGTCCCTCTAATAATTATTTCTGATAGGATACAGCAATAGTAGGATTAATAAACTACACAAAAGAAATGAAAACTTATATTCACCTAATAACATGGACACAAAAGTCGTAGCAGCATTATTCATAGCACCAAATAAATGAAAAGGAAAAAATGTCATTCAACTAGAAATTATATATAAAAAATTACATCCAAACAGTGGAATATAAATCCATGTTCACAGATTAGGAGATTCAATATTGTTAAAATGTCAGTAGAATCAGGTCTACAGATTCAAACCATCACTGTCAAAATCCCATTTGAATTTTTTGCATAAATTGACAAGTTAATGCTAAAATTAATATGGCAATGCAGAGGTCTGAGAAGAGTCTCAACAATCTTTAAAAAAGAACAACAAAGTGGGAAGACAAACACTTTCCAATTTCAAAATGTACCACAAGCCTATAGTAATCTAGAGAGTGTGGTACTAGCATTAGGATAGAAATATAGGCCAATGGAATGAATTCAGATCTATAAATAAACCCATATATGTTGATTCAGTTGAATTTCAACAACACTGTTAAGCCAATTTATTGCTGAATGGTGGTCTTTTCCAAATGTGATGCTAGGAAAATTGGATGTCCACGTGCAAAATGTGAATGCAGACCCTAAATTCATAACAAACAATCAACTCAAAAAGGATCATAAACTTAAATGTAAATGCCAAAATTTTTGGAAGAAAACATACTTGCATATCTTTGTTCCTCTGACATTTGCAATGATTGTTTATAAACGATACCAAAGCACACTAAAAAAGAGAAGAGAATATTTTGACTTCACCAAATTAAAAAACTTTGAGCTTCAAAAGTGAATATCAACAAAGTACTCAACCCCAGACTCTATGATTTCACATTGTCTATATAGCAAAATCAGTATATCCTAACCTCTAAAGTAAAATGCCATCAAAAGATCACTGTAACTAGTGTGAGGACAGTGATGTGAAAGAAAAGAACTTAGATGCTGAAGCCTTATACCCTGGATTCCAAAATGAGCTCTACCACTTACTAAGTCTCATGTTGGGCAAATAATTTAATATATCTAGGTCTCTATTTTCTCACAAAATTGAATAGGACCTATTTTTGTGAGAATCAAATAAGAAAAGTAAGAGAAAATACTCAGGAAGACTACAAATAACTCAATTAAATATGGACATTAATAGACCTTTCACTCAAAAAAGGTATACAAATGGGAAAGAACATGAAAAGATACTCAAGTCCATTAGTTATTTGGAAAATGCAAGTTAAAATACCAAGTAGATACCAATTCATACCCACTATAATGGTAATAATAAAACAACATGTTGTTGAGGATGTAGAGAAACTGGAAGCCTCACATATTGCTACTGGAAATATAAAATGTTACAATAACTTTGGAAAACTTTGCCTGATAATAAAATGTTAAACAACAAATGTTTAGTACAGGATTTTGCGGTTGAAAAATTAATTTCTATCCAAGTTAGAGACTTTTACCAGAAGTTTTATAGTATCTTTATTCGTAATAGCCAAATATCCAGAAAAGGAAAATCAAAGGAGACATAAAGTAGCATGAAAGAACCTGAAAAACATTAAGGTAAGTGAAAGAAGCCACTCAAAAATAGCAAGTATATAAACTGTCTAGAGAAGGAAAATATACAGTGAATTAGTGTTTGCTTGAAGCTGTGAGTGGAAATGAGAAGTGACTGGAAATAGGTCCAAGGTTTCTCTTTGCTATGGTAGCATCATTAAAAATTAGATTTTGGAGATTAATCCTTTGTCTGTTGTTTCATTTGCAAATATTTTCTCCCATTCTGAGGGTTGTCATTTTGTCTTGTTTATGGCTTCCTTTGCTGTACAAAAGCTAAAAAAAAAAAAAAAAAAAAAAAAATGGCAGTGATGAACCTAGTTGCAGGGCAGGAATAAAGGTGTAGACACAGAGAATGGACTTGAGGACACGGGGTCGGAGGGGGAAGCTGGGGTGAAGTGAGAAAAGCATCGACATATATACACGACTGAATGTAAAATAGATAGCTAGTGGGAAGCAGCCGCATAGCACAGGGAGATCAGCTCGGTGCTTTGCTGTGACGACCTACAGGGGTGGGATAGGGAGGATGGGAGGGAGGCTCAAGAGGGAGGGGATATGGGGACATATGTATGCATATGGCTGATTCACTTTGGTGTACAACTGAAACTAACACAGTATTGTGAAGCAACTATACTCCAATAAAAATCTATTAAAAAAAATTAGATTTTGGTGATGGTATACAACTTCTACATTTATTAAAATTCATTGAATTTTACACTTAACTACAGTGAATCTTATGCTATATAAATTATATCTCAATAAAATTTCTAAAATATCAATTCCATTTCTTTCTACCAGCAATGTAAAATCAGAAATAGCAATTGAGAAGACATTATCAGTGTCAATAGCATGAATCAGAAGAGAATAATTGATGTAAATAAATAAGTATAGTGAAACTTGTACACCGAAAACTACAAAACATTACTGGAAGAAATTAAAGATGATCAAAATAATTGGAGAGACATTCCATGTTAACGTATTCAAAGAGTCACTATTGTTAGATGTCAAGAAGCCTAGTAGATCTAAAGATTCAACCACATCGTTGCCAAAATATCACTCAGCTTTCTTGAAGAAATTGGCAAATTGAGGGTAAAGTTCATATGGCAATCTAAAGGACCCAGCATAGCCAAAATAATCTTGAAATTTAGAATGATTTAGAGAATTTAACCGATTACAAAACTTACTACAAATCCACAGTTATCTTAATAGTGTAGTAGTACCGACTTTAGAATAGACATGCAGATTAATGGAACAGAATTCAAAGTCACAGATAAGTCACAGCCTGAGGAAAATAAGTGCTAATCTTAGATAAGACAACTGTGTCCAGAATACATAAAGTACTCTTTCAACTCTAGAAGAACACAAATAACTCATCTAAATGTAGGCAAAAGATTTGAATAGAAATTTCATCCAAGAAGATATGTGAATGGACAAAAAGCACATGAAAGAAATGAGGTGGTGGATACATTAAAAAAAAAAATTAGGTTTTAGTAAAGTTTTCACAACTTAGTATATTTATGAAAAGTTGTTGAACTGTACCCTTAAAATTGGAGAATTTATGGCATATAAATTTTACCTCAATAAAGTTGTAAAATAATTGTGTTTCTGTACACTAGCAACCTGAAAATGAAATTGAGAAAACACTGAAATTTAGAGTTAGAAATTTCTTTGTTACAAAACTCATTCGTATGTGCTACTTTTATTTCCAATATTGGAATCACATTTCTGACTTGGTGTCTCCTTCATTCATTTATTGCTTTAAAAAAAAAATACCTAGAGTGGAACACAATACAATATTATTATTATAGCCTAGATTTTTTTTGAAGCCAAATTCCTATGACATTGAATAAAGAAAATGGAGGTTTTATATCAGTGTCAATACTTGCATTTTAATAGAATATATATTTTTAAACTGATATATTTTTTAAATTTTTTGTAATTGGGCACATACCCTATAGTGATTTCAAATATTAGGATGTGAGATAGTGCTTAGTACATGTATTTCTGATTAGCAGTAACATGATTCAGGATCCGTTGGTGTCACAAAATTATCATTTAACATTGTCTGGAATTATACATGTTAAGAGGTTAAGTTAAATTTAGGATCATTCAAAGATTAACCTGTAAAATGCTTTATTGATTCAATTTGTTTTATCAATGTGTTAATTTGTATGCTTAATCATACTATAGAATAATAAATATTTTTGGTTATTTTTACTTTATTCTTTGGATCCCAGATGATGATAAAACCACTACAGGTAGCTCTAATACAGAAGGATACTGAACTTCAACGCTAATCAATTTTTATATCAAAATCAACCTAAGAATGAAAGAATTTAGCTAAAGAAATCTGGCCCGTAGCATGCCCTTTTTGTGGCTGTGTTTTCTTCACCATCCCTCCTTCATTGTAGTTCACCAATAGCTAAGAGCCTTAAAATCGATTTTATTAGAATACGTGGAACTTTTGATTACAACATGCATGCCAAGAATTCAATACATTAACATATTAGCTCAAGAGTTTTATTTAGTAAAGCTCTTTACATAACTTTACCTTTTGAGTTCTAACCCCAAGACTGAGAATAGCTATGTCTATGTAATTTCATGAAAACACACACACACACACACACACACACACACACACACACACACAATATACTGTATTATCAACAGACTCGGTTTGTAAGGAAATTATATACTGTCTGATCATCTCCACTGCAGGTTCTGCATAGTCATTTTAATTTTTTTGTCAAATCGTGAAAATCCTTAGTGCTTATGACTTAAAACCTTGGAATAAACTCCCTCTTCTCAAAATCAGGTTATACCTGCATTTCCATTCTCTTTATAAAGAGATAACTCAAATGTCTTCTGATTTCCTTTTTACTGTGGATTTATTTTTTCATTGTTTTTGCATTTATGCCTTTGCTCATATTTTCTGACTTGGTGCCTTGTTTGAGTCTCTGCTGCTCTTTTTCTCCTTTCAATACACAGTTCAACAGCTTAAGATTTTTTAGAACAACTTAAGATTTTTTTAGAACTTTTATATATAATGCACACTCAGTAGTCTGTGTGTGTAATATAACAATATTTTTGCACAAAAGAAAAGGCACTTGGGCTTCCCTAGTGGTGCAGTGGGTAAGAATCCACCTGCCAATGCAGGGGACATGGGGTCGTGCTCTGGTCCAGGAAGATCCCACGTGCCGTGGAGCAACTAAGCCCATGAGCCACAACTACTGAGCCTGCGCTCTAGAGCCCGCAAGCCACAACTACTGAAGCCACGTGCCTAGAGCCCGTGCTCCACAAGAGAAGCCACTGCAATGAGAAGCCCATGCACCACAACAAAGGGTAGCCCCCACTCCCCGCAACTAGAGAAAGCCCGTGTGCAGCAGCAAAGACCCAACACAGCCAAAGATAAATAAATAAATAAATAAATAAATAAATCTATAAAAAAAAAATAAAGAAAAGGGACTTGTTTAAGACATACAAATAATTGGAAATGTTTTAAACAAATAAAGAGTAACTTATTTACACAGTATTCTCATTTAATTAGGTACTCATTGTTTCCAAATAAGACTAATCTGATTCTAACTCATTATCAATATCTATAAAGTATACAGGATATATTTTATTTGGCTTAAACATAAAATCACAAGTTGCTTTGCTTTTGTTTTTACAGTTATTATTATTGTAGTTTGGATGTATTATTCATGTGACATCACCTTGGGATGGGGAATTCCTACACTTCAGGGGTCACATTTTCTGATCTTTTCAAGTTAGTACAATAAATATTTCACAAGTTTTAATAGAAGAGGATTTGTGAAGCTCTGGAGAAGGATTTGAATTTAATCTGAAAATCACTATGAGGCCAAAAATAATTTTGAAAGGTTTGAATTTTCACTGATTACTATTCAATAGTTAAGACATTGTCAAGAGATGTATAAACACTATACAAACACTTTCGTATATCTATCAGCATTTTTTGTTTGTTTTGCTGTCCCTGAATAGACAAATAATGTTTAATAATCCTCCAACTCTATTTGAAATTGTTAATACTTGCTAATCGGCAGTGCTAAGATAATCAAATCCTTTGATACCATTACCAAAAAACAGTACTTAAAAGAATTTACCTAGAGGCCAACAATATACCAACAATATGTCTTTATCCTTGAAATAACATCGATTAGAAATGGCAAACACCAGAAATATCTACTTGAGATTCTTATACATTGATTTAAATTTTAACTCATTCACATTAATTTTCTTCATGCTAGAGTATTACACAACAGAGCATCTAAATCCATGGAGGTCACAGATCCTTTCCTCCACAACCCCTATGCATTTTCCTGCTTGACTGAGGTCAATTTGTTTGAAGCAGAGAATCACTTTTTGGTGGAGGTAGTCTGGACAGATGGCATCTCAAAACTTTAAAAAATGGCATACAAGTGGGAGTGGGAAATGGAGAGGGAAGGGAGCCTGTTATTACTTGCAGCTAGTCACATCTTTGCTTCAACACCCAAACCTCAGCTGTGCACAATAACATTCTCCTTCATGCTTTAAACCTAAGTAAGCCCAAGTAGACAAAAGTGGAAATAAGTCTATTCAAATCTAGATAAAGACTTGATTTTTATATTAAATGACATAATTTGATGTGCTATAACTTAATACCAAAGTATGTCTAAAATGGTTTTATTATAATCTTATGCAAATTAAGCCATTCAATTTATCTGGTTTTCTTCCCCATCACCAATTACACAGTATTTTACAAAAAGTTAAATAACTTTATGCATTTACTGCTTCAAAAATCACCTTTTCATCATGTCTTGTATTAATAGATGGTGAACCTTCCAAGTCCATCTTGCATGTCTTTGTGAAAAAGAGTGCATATTGTCTTGCCCTATGCATAGAGATGGTTGAATGGTTTATTCTCTTCTGTTTGAGGTAGAACACTATCTCATTGATATGATTTTGCATTACTCTCATAAATTTTTAACAAAATTGATATGATAAACTGATACAAAATGTTTAAACATTTAAGTAAAGGTGTTTGGGTCAATGCAGTGTTGTTTTAAATTCACTCTGAAAAAGCAGCTGCCAGATTACAGATGATAGCTACTTGAAGTTTTACGTTATGACTGATTTAATAAAACCACACATAGAATGAAGACACCAAAACACACACATACAGACAAACAAAACCAAGACAATTTGAAATTACTCTTTTCGGTATAGGGGGCTTGCTTGAAACATAAATTAGATGCTATTGTAAATGTAGAGTGGTAATCTCAAAATAACAGATTATGTGATCTTGACAGATGCCTTTCTTGACAGGAAAAAAAAAAGTTTAGAATGTTAATGAGGTGAAACTGACATGTGAATTAATCTAATAACTTGCAGTCAGGAGAAGCTGTCCTCCATATTTTCTCCACAAGTTCTTCCCACTAATACTCTACAAAACCCTAAAATAAGATAGTTCATTTATTGTAAAATACCCTCAGATTTTTTTAAAAGAGAGTTTTCTCAAAGTACCAAGAATAACTATATGAAAAAATCAGATTTTTCCTCCTAGTATTGTTAAACTTGTCGAATGTCTCTAGTGACTTGACTCAAACAGATGTCCACATTTTCATTCCATATACTTTGAAAATATTACAATATCATATCTAAACGTGAGTTTTGAAGAAAGACTAAAGATAAGAGGAAGCTATGTCAAGAACTTTAAATGAGTAAAAGTAATTAGCTCTTTTTCATGGAACCTAAAGGAAATCATATTTTCTGAACTCTGAAGTTTGAAATTAGCATTTGATCTATTGACTTACCTCTGAAATGTAGAAAATATTTGGCATTCTATTTTTCCCTCATACCCAAATCTTCAGATAGGGCCACATTATCACCACAAACTAAGATAGTTATTGCATTTCTAAAACTCACTTAATTTGCCATGTGATTAACAATGTTAGTCTGGGAGGGAAAAACAGTGGGTGTCATTTAGAAAAACATATTTCTAATTTCCAAAACTTTATTAAGTATCTAGTACATGTCATGGGATGGGGAAGTAGAAACACTAAAATGAATAATATATGCTTAGAAAAAACTAAGCTTTCCAAGCTAAGTTATTTAAGATATTTCAGAATGGAAATGCTTATCTTACCAAGATAGCAATTAAAATGTCCATCTAACCTATAATATGTCCAGATCAACTCTTGGCTAGCTGACCACCCAACAGGGCAAAAGTAAATAAATCCAGTTAAGGGGATTATTAATGGTAAATCCAATACTGCCATCTTAACAAATAGACTTTTCTATTATGTTTCCAAAGACATTCAAATTCAACAGATCCAAAATGAGCTTGTATTATCTTCCTTCTCAAATCCATTCTTTCTCTAATTTTTCTAACCCACTAAATGGCATCATCATTCACATTTTTGCCAAGGAGAATCAATTTTGTCACTTCCCTTACCTCATCTGATTTACCCTTTTATCTAAAGATTCACAAGTACTTTGAATAGCTTTAGGATTTTATCCAACATTGCCCAAGCTCGAATCACTTTTTACTACAATAACCTTTTATCTGTTGCACCAGCATCTACTTATACTCCCTCCTAATTTAGTCTCCACATATTAAAACTTTAAACACACATTTAAAAACACACACATATTTAAAAATACACACGTCACCCCATTGCTCAAAACCACTTTCTTGAAAACCCATGAAAGGTTTCCCATTCCTCTCATGACAAAGACTAAAACTCTTAACGGTGACTAAAGTCCTGTAAAAGTTAGTATTTTATATACTTCATCTCATGCCATGCTCCACACTGCTTTCCAAACTCCAACAACACTGACCTTCAAGTTTTGGAAAATTATAAGCACATACTCTGCCTGGAATGTTCTCCTATCTGTCTTGCCTGATTTTGACTTAGTTAATACATATTCATAATTCATACTTCAGCTCAAATCTAACATCGTCAAGCCTTCCTGACACATCTCTCCCCTAACCGGGTTGAGTGCTCCCTTGTAGCAATCGGGGACCAGATAGAAAACAGAACCCACCCCAGGTAGGTAGGTCAATAGAGGGAGTTTAGTATAGGAGCCAAGTTATGAAGGTGTTAGATGAGCTGAAAGAACAAACAGAAGATGAGACACCCATGGATTCACAGTCGCAGGAAGTTGCCATCATGACTAGAGCCCTGGGGTAAAGTCTAAGGAAGTAATAGTGTTACCAGATGTCAGGGGTTTGAACCACCAGTACTTGAACCACAGAGGTAGAAGCTGCCCAGTTGGAGCTACAGCCAAGGAGGAAACAGAACTCTTTATGATTAGTATCTGGTGTACTGCAAAAGTTTAAGCTCCTTAGGAGAGGAATCACAGATGTCTTTTTTTTTTAAGACTAAATAGTACGTGTTTTATTTTATTTATTTTTTTATTGGAGTATCGTTGCTTTACAGTGTTGTGTTAGTTTCTGCTGTACAATGAAGTGAATCAGCTATATGTATACATATATCCCCTCCCTGTTGGACCTCCCTCTCACCCCCCGTTGTAACTCTGCCTAGAATGGTCCACGATAAATGTGTTGAATAGAATAAGAATCATTTAATTGATCAACTAACTCTTGTGATATTTTAACCACTATAACAAAATTAATCTGGTGGTGTATTCCAGGTATTCTAAACATATTTGGGAACCAGGGCCCCTCTTTGGTAACTTATGAAAGTCATGAACCCTTTCACTAGAAAAACGCACATAAACATTAACAGTTTACAGTGATTTTTTGGAGAGGGGGCTCATAGACAGGCTACAGCCCATCCAGGAATTTCTTGTACTTCTAATCTAGAAGCAATAAGATCCTCTCCAGGTGGGTGTGGAATTGCATGGGTGTATTTTTGTTTTCCCAGTATCTGGGACCCACTACTGCCATTTAGTGAGAGAGGAACAGGTAATATAAACTTCTCGCAGAGAAAAAATTTCTCACGCAATATTTCTGTAATAACCTATCATGAATCTCAGGACGTCAGATTAAAATTATACTGGAGAGGAAAATTACTTGTCCATCAAATTCAAAATAATGTTTCTTCTTTCTCTGGTGACAACGAAATTCACCATGAAAACAGCCTGGTTTAAAAATGGCTTCTGGGGGGACTTCCCTGGTGGCGCAGTGGTTAAGAATCCGCCTGCCAATGCAGGGAACATGAGTTTGATCCCTGGTCTGGGAAGATCCCACATGCCACGGAGCAAAAAACCTGCGAGCCACAACTACTGAGCCCACGTGCCACAACTACTGAAGCCCATGCACCCTAGAGGCCGTGCTCCTCAACTACTGAGCCCGCGTGCTGCAACTACTGAAGTCCATGCGCCTAGAACCTGTGCTCTGCAACAAGAGAAGACCCCACTCACCGCAACTAGAGAAAGCCCACATGCGCAACAAAGACCCAATGCAGACAAAAAAAAAAACGGCTTCTGGGACTACATACATGTTTCATATTTACAAATGTTTAATTTACATAACAGCTGTCACTGAGCTTTGATAAATTTACACACAATAGAAATGTAAATATATAAAATGCAGTATAGTAGTGAATTTTGGGGGGGATTTTGTTAATTACCTAATTCTCCATAGCAAATTATCCCCAAACTTAGTGTTTAAAACAACACACATTTATTATCTCACGGGACCTGTAGGTCAGGAATCCAGGTGCAGTTTACATGGGTCCTCTGGCTCAGGGACTACAAGGCTGTAATCAAAGTGTTGGACAGGGCTATGATCTCATGTGAAAGCTCTACCAGGGAAGGATCTACTTTCAAGTTTACTTACGTGATTGCTACCAGGATGCAGTTCCTCGAGGGTTGTTGGACAGAGGGCTTCAGTTTCTTGCTGGCTGTTGGTCAGAGGCTACCTTCAGTTCCTGCCACATAAGCCTCTTCGTATGGCATCTTGTTTCATCAGAGCAAGCAAGAGAGAAAAGCCGAGAGAGTGCCAGATTGAGAGTAAGCAAGACAGAAGTCACAGTCTTTTATAGTTTCATTTTGAAATTGATGTCCCCTCACTTTTGCCACATTCTATTTGTTAGAAGCAAGCCACTAGGTTGAGCCCATACACAAATGAAGGAGGGTTACACAAAGGCATAAGTACCAGGAGGTAGGATCATTGGGAGTCATCATATTGATAAAAGGCTCTGTACCATAGGGATGAAGCCATAAAGGCAAAAGGAAATAAGTTTCTTGAAAAAATTTAAGTTATATTTGAGCTGCTAAACAGTCAATTCTTATATTCCTAGTTTTTTTTTTTTAACAATTGAATTTCCTCTTCATCAAAAGACAAATACATAAATACTATCTAAGATTTCTCTCCATTCTCACTCTAGTAACTCTCACCTCTGTATCTGAGCATTGTTTTAATGGCACATTTAAAAAGAAGAGATTATGTTTTAAATGTTAAGATAAAATAAACTTGAAAAGTTATTACAGAATAGTTTGACTATCTTACTCCTGGGAGTGATAATATAATTTTACTTTTGAGAAGACCTTTACAACTCATTAGCTTATGAATTATGTATCCTTCATGCAAAGAAAGGAAATGTAATCCTAACTCTTTATAGGTGAGACACCCTATATTTATTTCTCTTAAAACTAAGTAGAGATGCCTTCAGATATTTCATTACTCTTAGAGAATTAAATGGCTTAGCAAAAGTCAACTTTCTCTTCTCAGTAGGCAAATTAAAAAAGCACTTATTAATCCAGGAATCCACTCTCCAACTTGTATATACTTTAATAACAAGAAGAGGAAATTTACATTTTCAAAATGATCTTTAATTTTGTACGTCCTCCATAATTAAAACTGCTACTGTGCAAAAAAGGAGTGAGCGCTAATACTTTATTTTAATTCAAAATGTCTGCCTTACCTGGAAGTATAGGGTTAACAATACTTAAAGCTCTGTATGTAACTGAGAAAGAAATTCATTTGCTGGATATCAAGTCTAAAAATATCCATCCCCAAAATAAGAGAATGGCAAAGCAGAATTGGACACATGAGACTAAAGATTCATTGAAAATCATGGTTGAGAGTGAACTCAATTAAATCAATGGGGCCATTGCAACCAGGCCATATATCTCTACTTGGTGAGCTAACAATCCACATTCTAGGCATTTTTCTAAAAATAACTGAAAGATTTATAATATAAGGCTTACTTGAAGTTTAAAATGTGGGGCATTTTTTAGGCTTGTTAGTTGTCTTTGAATGATTTTACATAGTCTAATTTGACGTTGCTTTTTACTAAAAGCCCATTGAGCCCCCTTCCCCATATACTGTATACCCTGAAATATAGTGTCTGTAGGTTTTGATGGCAAAATGGGTTTGGGGAACTTCTCGAATAAGGGTTTGAGGAGGAGCACTGGGTTGGCAGAAGAATACTGAGCAAATGCCTGCACAGGAAAAGGTCAGAATAAAGTCCAAGAGAGACAGCTACACACACACAAAGAGAGAGAGAGAGAGAGAGAGAGAGAGAGAGAGAGCAATTGAGAGAGAAAGAAGCATTGAAAATAGGCTTATTTTTTTTTTCCAGTTTTGCCTGGAATCATTTCTATTCACTCCTTGTCAGAACAAGGAAGTCCAAATTCCAGACTTCCCCAGACCAATTACCATGCTATTTTCAATCTACTCAAAGAAAGCAGGAGGTTATGTCCTACATACCATTCTTGCAACTTTTCAGGAAAGGAAAAGTAGAAGAGCTGGGAAGACAAATCTAGTTCTTGTTCACTGTTACTTCTAGGAATTTAAGGGTGAGAAAAGAACACAGGCTGTATCATCCTTGTTTCAATGAGTTGCCTACTATCCCTTTGTCCTAGGTGGTAATTGCTGGCAGAGGAAGAAAGAGAAGGACTGCAATTCTCAACTTTGCCTTTCACAACCTATGAAGCACATAAGTTTACCTGTTGATATGGTGATAGACCTTGGCCAGAATTAAACAGGAATTAACCTAAAAAAGGAAGAAAAGCAATGCTACAAGAAGAGAAGAGAGAGGCACAGGAGGTAAAATTAATCTCACTTACCAATTTTGCAGTAGTTCTTTTTTACTATGCATTGACACCTCTTTCTTTAGCCTTGAGAGTTACCTTGAGCTTTTCTGATGGAACAGCTCTATGCCATGAAAATAATCAGTTCATCATTTCTAAAGTCCCTCCAAACACTCTTTGCAGAGCATCACTGTGTCACATCCACGTAAATAGAAGAAAAAAAGAAAAAGATTAAATAATCATTTTATCATACCACAGCCCTATTGTTATATTGTCTTATAAGTACCTCAACCTCAGTTTGTCCAAACTAAACTAAACTTTCCCTCCTAAACCTACCCTTGTTTCTAACTAAAAGACATCACCATCCACCAAGTTGGCAATTGTTTTTTATTGTGTCTCCACTTGCCCTGATTGCCTTCATTCTAATCGGAAGTTCTGTTAATTAAAACCTTTAAGTGTCTCTTGAATTTATCAATTTCTCCTTACCCTCACTGCTAAAACTGTAGTTCAACCATGTCTCACTAGATTTCTGCAACATTCTTTATTAAGATGCCTTGCTTGCTTTCCTTCTCCATTCTCCATACAATTCTAATACAGATAAGATACTGCCATGTTCATCCTTTCAAGTTTACTTAGTTTACATGATTTTTATGACCTAGTACTTACTTTCCTTTACAGCTGTGGTCCCTTTTCCTCCTGCCCCCTTGCCACCCTCCCACACACACATCCATAATTCCAATTACACTACAAGATACAACTTAAGCATTATTTTCTCTGGGAAGACTTTCCTGATATGTCTATGTTGTCTTGTGTGCCCTATAAGGTATTTACATTACAGGTGTTTAACTGTCTCCCTTTCAAGGCTGAAGATTCAAGAGAGACTAAGGATGAGCATTCTTCTTAGCATTTACCTTTGAGTCATCAGCAAATTTCCTGGCTCATATTAGGCACTCAATACTGGATACTTGAAATAACTTCCTTTACTGGTCACAAATATCAGTTCCAATTTATTTTATTTATTTATTTATTTATTTTATTTTTTTAAAATATATGTATTTATTTTATTTTATTTATTTTTGGCTGCGTTGGGTCTTCGTTGCTGTGCGCGGGTTTTTGTCTAGTTGCAGAGAGCGGGGGCTACTCTTCGTTGCAGTGCACGGGTTTCTCATTGTGGTGGCTTCTCTTGTTGCGGAGCACAGGCTCTAGAGCGTAGGCTTCAGTAGTTGTGGCTTGCGGGCTCTAGAGCGCAGGCTCAGTAGTTGTGGCGCAAGGGCTTAGTTGCCTCACAGCATGTGGGATCTTCCTGGACCAGGGCTCCAACCCATGTCCCCTGCATTGGCAGGCAGATTCTTAACCACTGTGCCACCAGGGAAGCCCTCAGTTCCAATTTTAAATGTCTAATCATTGATAGTGTGTTGGTTTGCATTTAAACACTACCACAATTAATTTTGTTAGTTGAGCATGAAATTCATTCTCTGGTATTTTCAGCTCTTGTATGCCAAAACTTAGAGGCCCACATATTTAAAATTTTATTTCCCAGGTCCAGTCTCAAAAGAGAAGTCTCATTATTATTCTAATCACGTCACAAAGAAAACTGAGGCAAAAAGAGGAGTTTTGTGACTTACCCAAGTGACACACTGACAATCCAAAATAAATCCAGGAGTAATCCTCTGAATATTCTGAGTCCAATGTGATTGCTTAGCTCCTGAGTGTGCTCTTTAACATTCATGGGGGAAAATGTAGTTTTCAAAACTGTTACACCCTTGAAGATGAATGTTATTTCTGTTTATAAGAGATAGGTAACTATCTTCAAATATAAAATGGCTTTAGATCGGAAACATCTAGCAAAGTTTAGAAATTTTTAAAAGTGAATTGGTAACTAAAGAAAATATACGGGAGTTAGGAAACGACTTTGGTGATCAAAATATCATTGTAGGAAATTTTACAACTCAGGGTAGGGTACTTACCCCTGAGGAAAGTGGGTGTCCTGATCCTAGCGTTCTCAGCAATTTAAAGTCCTTTTAAGTAATAACCCATGAAAAGGTTGAGACTGCACAGATTGACTCTGCTCTGGACTCAAGCTGTAAATGAAACCAAGCAACTTGACCTATTTTCGCAAGAAAACTAATTAACAGCAAGGGTATTGAGAAAGGGCAGGATTACCTGGAGCACCGTGGGCTCCTGGGGACGACCCCTCTGGGGACAGCACTCACCAACTCATTCCCAATGCCCTTAGACCAGCTCCTCCTCCAAAGCTTCCCAGGCAGGGAGCCAATCTTCCGGTCCCTTTCTCTGAGGTTTTCCTTTGCTGCCTTCATCTAAGGAATGTGGGGAGAGCGACTTCCTGTCTCTAATGCAGTTTTCTCAGATCTCTAAACAGCTTACCCTTTTGTTATACAGGGACACATCCAAGCCTTGATAAATTTGCGTTTAACACCTAGGCACTCGGCTAAGAACAACAAAAAGCCTTCAGTTTCTTGGACCCATTCCCTTTAAAAGGGAGTGAAGTGTGTTAAAGAACACTTTTTTTTTTTAATTGATTGATTGATTGATTGATTGCTATGTTGGGTCTTCGTTTCTGTGCTAGGGCTTTCTCTAATTGCGGCGAGTGGGGGCCACTCCTCATCGCGGTGCGCGGGCCTCTCACCATCGCGGCCTCTCTTGTTGCGGAGCACAGGCTCCAGACGCGCAGGCTCAGTAGTTGTGGTTCACGGGCCCAGTTGCTCCGCGGCATGTGGGATCTTCCCAGACCAGGGCTCGAACCCGTGTCCCCTGCATTGGCAGGCAGACTCTCAACCACTGCGCCACCAGGGAAGCCCCAAAGAACACTTTTTGTTGTTGTTCAGGTATAAGATTTGTAAATGAACCAATATGTTTAAATAATAACTTCGCCAGGCACCGGTTTAAGTATTTTATATCTGTTACTTCTTTTAATCCCATAACAACCAAATGAGGTAGGTAACGGTTTCACTTTAGAGATGCAGAAATTGAGGCCCAGACATAGTAAGTATCTCGTCTATGTCACATGACCTGGCAGAGCCTCAGTTTCAGCTTGAGGTATCTATTTTTGTGCTTGAGCTCTTAACCACCAGGTCTGCTTCCTCAGACTTACAGACTGGATACATGTGCATATATGGGTGAAATATAAATATGGATGCAGATGTAGATATAGATGAATATAGCTATAGTCACTATATCTATATTTATCTTTTGAATATAAAATAAATAGTAAATTACATCATTGTACTTTTTTCAGTGTGCTCCTTTATTTTCTCTGTGCATTTTCTTTTTTTTTTTTTTTAATTTAATTTAATTAATTTATTTATTTATGGCTGTGTTGGGTCTTCGTTTCTGTGCGAGGGCTTTCTCTAGTTGTGGCAAGCGGGGGCCACTCTTCATCGCGGTGCACGGGCCTCTCATTATCGTGGCCTCTCTTGTTGCGGAGCACAGGCTCCAGACGCGCAGGCTCAGTAGTTGTGGCTCACGGGCCTAGTTGCTCCGCAGCATGTGGGATCTTCCCAGACCAGGGCTCGAACCCGTGTCCCCTGCATTGGCAGGCAGACTCTCAACCACTGCGCCACCAGGGAAGCCCTCTCTGTGCATTTTCTTCTTTCAGTGCCTTGTTTCACTAACTGGGTTTCTTCCTTTCTTTCCCTGAACTGTTTTCTGCGTGGGGATAATTGCTTCTTGTACCGTAAGCAACTGACACTTCCCTGAAATAACTGAAAAGACCTGAGGGACAGATTTATAGTCAGAAGCCTTAGGTGTTAAAATACCCTTGGGACTCCAATTGAACCTGAACATTAGAGCCCTAGGGAATGGATATGCCTTATCATTTTTCTTTGCTTTCCTTTGCTGATTATTCTTAGTAAATGGCAAAGACTCCTGTAAGTATGTGCCCAGAACAACTTCAAGAATATTGCAAAAACAGAGGGCATATTCCTCCTCTCGTTTTTCCATTGTTGAGTTAAAGTGAAGCACAGGCTTATATTCCCAAAGGCTATATAAGTACAGACAACATGGAGATTAGATAATTAGGCATGTATAGTTTTAGAATAATGGAAGATTTGTTTAAAGATATTTAGAATTGCTCTGCATTAGAATGATATTTCTCTTTGAGATATACAACTAGAGTTAGTTGTTGTGAAGAGAGAAAATGCAACCCCCCAAAAGTCAAATTAGCAGTCTGTTACAAAAGAGATCATAAATGCCATGGTAAGGTCAGGTATGTGTGGCCTGAAGAAGACTGGCACTTACCTTCAGATGAAAGAAAGTAATTCAGCATATGTGAACCCTCGTTCTTGCCTCTGCCACTGAACAGAGAATAGTAGAATAGTAAGAAATTAAAATAAGAAGGCTTATTTGAGAGAAAAGGCAAGAAAGTGTCCAGCTGGTACAAGCTGAATGATATTAGAAGATATTATATATGAAAGTTATCTCTCTGCCTGGAGGTCTTTAAAATGAAAGCGAAAAGAATAGCTGCTCAGACTAATACAGCCATTTAAGCAATCCAATTCTAGCTGTCAAAGGCATGTGTTTGTGTGGGAGAGAGGAGAAAGGTATCAGTTAGATAATCTCAAATAGAAAATTTTAAAAGGGGCTCTCCATATACAACTGCATTAAAAGAGATGTAGCTGGAGAAATTAATGGCAGGCTCCATAATATAATTAGTACAAAGAATGAGCCTATTGAATAAGGAAAAAGACAAATGGCTATAAAACCTATGTTTACAAAGATCTTTTAAGAGTCCACAGTAGAAAGAAATACAGAAAGAAAAAAGAAAGACATATGGAAAGAAAAAAAGTGCAAGAAGAAAAAGGGGCAAGATATTGCTGAAGGGGAAACTAGCGTTTCTATTGGAGCTTAACACAATTAGAGGCATGAGAAAAAAGGAGAATTAAATTCAAAGTTAGTTTATCTCTCTTTAAAGCAAAAATAGTAAATAGGATAAGAATGTTTCTATTTGGGGGGGGAAAATACTTTAAGTGAGAGGTATGACCAAGTAGAAGCACTAGATATCTAACTGTTCTCTGTGCTTTCCATTAAAGAGAAAAAGAAGGGGGTGAGGGATAGGAAGGGCAATATAGAGACACAAATTTGCTTGTCCCAAAATGCTTAGGATTCTAACTTGGTGATTGTGTACCATAGATATAAAACATAGCTTCAGTATCTATTTAAAGAAAAGGAAAAAAGAATGGTGACTTGCTGTGTAGCAAAGAGCTTAAGTGCACAGATTCTTGAGTCTGACTACTGGGGTTCAAGTCAAAACTCTGAGTTTACTTACTTACTATGAAACCTCATTGTCCTTATGCAGAAGGAAGTTTAGGAAAGAACTTGAAAATATTTGGTTAATGAAACCAGATATTAAAGTAACAGATTTTAATAGAATAAAGAGGGACTTAAATTCTTTTTATAATGAAATATTTCCACCTAGAATTGAACACCGTTCAATATAGTAGAGATAGAGATAGGTAGATGGATGGATGGATGGATAGATAGATAGATGGAGATTTATATGTGAATAATATATAAATAGATAATATAAATAAATCTCTATCTTTCTACTCACCATCCATCTCTTGCTGCAGGTACAACTATCTATTTATAGTTGAGAGATAAAGCAAGTCTAGAGACTGAGTACAAGGCATCCGTGATCTTGAAGAAATTACTTATTTTTGATGTACCCTGATTTCTGTATCAGTAAAGTGAAACTAATAATGATATCTACTATATGAGGAGTAAGTGAGAGCACCTATGGAGTACTTAGAATGGTATCTGCCACACAGCAAACATTAGCAATTGTTAAGGACTGGTTAATGAACGAATCTTAATTCTGTGTGTCTGCTATGTACCAGGCTCTGTTCTAGACCCTGGGAACATGGCAGTGAACATCACAGACATTTTTGCCCTCATTTTAGGGTAGTCAGTGTTACTGTTAAAGTTATGAATGTTATTCTTGTTTTGAGAGTCTGTTTGTTTTAAGATGGAAAACACTTGAACACATTTAATTGAAGGGGGAAAAGAAATTACTCCTAGGCATAGTTTAAATATTGAAATCACAGAATAATTTATGGCATAAGAGGTTTCAGGAAGACAGAAAAGGGCATGATATGTAAAGTACAGGTTAAGAGGTTATTCTTTTTTTTTTTTTCATAACTCTCCCAACTTTATTACAAGGATGTCATAAAATATTTTGAGATATACAAAAAAGTGTAAACTATAATACAATGAACACTCACATATCCAACTCCCAGTTTAAGGATTCAAGCATTAGCAAATGCAGCTGAAGCTCTTAATTCCCTCCCTAATTATAACCCCTTCCCAATCCCCACTATTCTGAATCTGGTGTTTTATCATCACCAAGCATTTAAAAAATACTTTTATTATATACGTATGTACCCCTCAAAACAAGTAGCACTGTTCAGTGTGTTTTTACACTTTAAGTCAGTGGTATCATACTTGGTTTTTTCCTTGCCTTTTTTGCTCAAAATTGTTGATATTTATCCCCTTTGATGCTGGAGCTCACTGATTATCTGTGTGCCATTCCATCACTATTCTGCATTTGTTCTCCTGATGAAGTACATTTCACGTTGTTTCTACCCCTCCCCCACCTCACTATCACTTTTACTAACAAAGCTGCTGGGAACATTCTTTTTTTTTTTTTTTTTTAACATCTTTATTGGAGTATAATTGCTTTACAATGGTGTGTTAGTTTCTGCTTTATAACAAAGTGAATCAACTATACATATACATATATCCCCATATCCCCTCCCTCTTGCGTCTCCCTCCCACCCTCCCTATCCCACCCCTCTAGGTGGTCACAAAGCACCGAGCTGATCTCCCTGTGCTATTCGGCTGCTTCCCACTAGCTATCTATTTTGCATTTGCTGGGAACATTCTTGCATACCCTCCTTGGATTCATTATACCTTAAACTACAAAATATGCACATGCATGGAAAACCAAGGCTTTCAGATACAGTTCCTACATAAAGTCATTATTTTCAGAGTGATTTACCATCACTCATATTTGATCCTTTATAATGGCCCCAAGGTGGATATTTTATAAGAAGATGCAATCCACAAAGGGATAGATTGATTTAAAAATCAGAATTATGGAACTTTTGAAAAGCCCTGCAAAGTACCAAGGAGTCATCTAATCGAACACCTTCATTTTATAGACGAGGAAAGTGATTCCAGGACGGGGAAGGGGCCTCCCCAGTGGTGAGCACTGGGCTTCAGAGTGGATCCTATGCTGGTCTCCACCATGATGGACATACGTGTGAAATAAATATAATATAAATAAATCCCTTGCTTTTTCTTCTGTTCACTAAGACCCACTAAACAATGCACCATGAGATGTGGACCACTCGTAAGTCCTTCCTGGCTGAATTATGACTGTGCTTCCCTTGGTCAATTCAAACCACATTCTTAATTTTTCAAAAGTCAATTTCACCCTAGCTTTGCTGGAGTCGAAGCAAACATCAGAAGATAAAATAGATTTTCTAATCAAACACAAGAATAATTGGATTTGCAAAGGGAAATAAAATCATAAAGGAAAAGAAATTAGGACATAAATATTTTTGGAAGAATTTTTCAGAGCAAGAGTGAGTTATTACAGTTGGGAAACTATGGGTTTCCTTGGAGAAGAGTGAATTTTAAAAGCTGCCTGTCATTTGATGAGATTCCGTAAGAATTCCCTCTTTGACTAAACTTTAGTCAGGCTCCTTTGAGTCCATCCTCTCCTCAACAAGGCCTCATCCTCAGCTGCAGTCTCTGTCCCACTGGGCCCAGCTCAGCAAGTATTCCCATGCCCTTCGTACCTAACCAATTCCCCTTAGTAATCTTGCATCCACTGACCCATCCCTGTCCACTGACTACACCTCCCCAGCTGCCCCTGTTGTATTCAGCGTGGAGGTCAATCTCTCTCCCCTATTGCAATAGTCTTGGGTAAACTCTTCCTTGCCCGTTTGATTTCTGTCTGGTGCAATTTTTCTTGGACAGATTCACGTCGCGATGCCAGAATGTCACTGGGTCCCAGAGTACAAGCTGCCCATAATTAGGAGGACCGTGTCTTGGTTAACCTGAAAAGGTTTTAATTTCTCCGTCAAACCTGAATGAGATCCTTGCTGGGTAGAGTAATCTTGGTTGTAGGTTTTTCCCTTTCATCACTTTAAATATGTCCTGCCACTCCCTTCTGGCTTGCAGAGTTTCTGCTGACAGATCAGCTGTTAACCTTATGGGGATTCCCTTGTATGTTATTTGTTGCTTTCCCTTGCTGCTTTTAATATTTTTTTTATTTAATTTTTGATAGTTTGATTAATATGTGTCTTGGTGTGTTTCTCCTTGGATTTATCCTTTATGGGACTCTCTGTGCTTTCTGGACTTGATTGACTATTTCCTTTCCCATATTAGGGAAGTTTTCAACTATAATCTCTTCAAATCTTTCCTCTGACCCTTTCTTTTTCTCTTCTTCTTCTGTGACCTCTATAATTTGAATGTTGGTGTGTTTAATGTTGTCCCAGCGATCTCCGAGACTGTCCTCAATTCTTTTCATTCTTTTTTCTCTATTCTGCTCTGCAGTAGTTATTTCCACTATTTTATCTTCCAGGTCAGTTATCCGTTCTTCTGCCTCAGTTATTCTGCTATTGATCCCTTCTAGAGAATTTTTAATTTCATTTATTGTGTTGTTCATCATTGTTTGTTTGCTCTTTAGTTCTTCTAGGTCCTTGTTAAACGTTTCTTGTATTTTCTCCATTCTATTTCCAAGATTTTGGATCATCTTTACTATCATTACTCTGAATTTTTTTCCAGGTAGACTGCCTATTTCCTCTTCAATTGTTTGGTCTGGTGGGTTTTTACCTTGCTCCTTTATCTGCTGCATATTTCTCTGTATTCCCATTTTGCTTACCTTACTGTGTTTGGGGTCTCCTTTTCACAGGCTGCAGGTTCGTAGTTCCCATTGTTTTTGGTGTCTGCCACCACTGGGTAAGGTTGGTTCAGTGGGTGGTGTAGGCTTCCTGGTGGAGGGGACTGGTGCCTGTGTTCTGGTGGGTGGGGCTGGAGCTTGTCTTTCTGGTGGGCAGGGCTGCGTCCAGCGGTGTGTTTTAGGGTGTCTGTGAACTTAGTATGATTTTAGGCAGCCTGTCTGCTAATGGGTGGGGTTGTGTTCCTGTCTTGCTAGTTGTTTGGCATGGGGTGTCCAACACTGGAGCTTGCTGGCCATTGGGTGGAGCTCGGTGTTAGTGTTGAGGCGGAGATCTCTGGGAGAGCTCTCGCCAATTGACATTACGTGGGGCTGGGAGGTCTCTGGTGGACCAATGTCCTGAACTCGGCTCTCCCACCTCAGAGGCTCAGGCCTGACACCCGGCCGGAGCACCAAGACCCTGTCAGCCACACGGCAGATGAGTGGTTTATTACCGAGGATCTTAAAGCACAGGAGCCAACAGCCAGATGAAGAGATTCATAGGGTGAGGTCGAGAACAAAGAAACTTCAGTCCTCTTGGAGTTTGGAGCCCAGCACGGTGGCACGTGGAGACATTCTGCTTCACCAACCTGGAAGCTCTCTGAAACCCCTACTTTTGGATTTTAATGATGACTTCACTACACAGCATGGTTGATTAAATCCCTGGGCACTGGTGATTAATTCAACCTCCAGAACCTCTTGGTTAACCTGAGATGGTCCCAGTGCCTGCCTGACACAGAAGCACTATCACCAATGGTGCCCATTCCATTGTCAAAAGGGTCCTGGTTTAGACAATAAATTATATGGCCACCCACATGTGATGTGAAATTTACTGGCTAAACTGTCACTGAGGACCTTAATGACAAGAGGACCTGTTGGACTTAAAAACGGTGTTACAGCAACTACAAAGGACACAAGAGAGCAGACTCTTTAAATGAGAACATTCCTTTTTAGTCCTGACTCCCTAGGCATAGCTACATTTGATTTTATGTCCCAAATTAAAATGTTTCTCCATAAATAAAAAATGATTTTTGTCACTTCGTATTTCAAACATGTTCATCCATTGCCTTTATTATACCTCTCCCTTGATGACTATAGATGGGTTTATCACAGTACACTTTACAAGACATGCATTCCAGAGTGAGAGGGAGGGAGGGAGGGAGGAGACAGAGCCTGGGAAAGCCAGTGAGGCACAGGCCTTAGGAAAAACAGCAGACATAAGGGAAGCACTACCTCGTTCTCCGCTGAGTATTATTAAAGGACTGAAATGAATTTGCACAACAATAACTGAGGCTGACACCTGCTCTTGACAGGTGGGAGCAGATCAAAATTGAGCTGTGCTTTTACTGCTGTGGACAGAGGACCAGGCAGGAGGGAATCCCCTACCGCCTCCCACCTGGAAACGCTGCGTTTCTTGTCTTCTTTCCTAACACCAAAGGAGGAGACCCCTCATTAAGGTGAGGTTTGTGAGAAATTTTGAGCAATGGTTTTTGTGTTGTTTTTTTTTTTTGCTTTTTAAAAATTTTTTATTGAAGTATAAATTCTTTTATTGATTTACAATATTGTGTTAGTTTCAAGTGTACCGCTAAGTTATTCAGATATATATATATATAATATATATATACATTTTTCAGATTCTTTTCCATTATAGGTTGTTATAAGATATTGAATATAGTTCCCTATCTTATACAGTAAATCTTTGTTGTTTATTTTATATATTGTGGTGTATATCTGTTAATCCCATACCCCTAATTTATCCTTCCCTCCCCCCTTTCCCCTTTGGTAACCATATGTTTGTTTTCTATGTCTGTGAATCTGTTTTTGTTTTGAAAATAAGTTCATTAATTTCATTTTTTTAGATTCCACATATAGGTGATATCATATGATTTTGTATTTGTCTGGCTTACTTCACTTAGTATGATAATCTCTAGGTCCATCCATGTTGCTGCAAATGGCAATATTTCATTCTTTTTTATGTCTGTGTAATATACCATTGTATGTATGTGTGTGTATGTATATGTATGTATGTGTGTATATATATATATATATACACACACACACACACACACACACACACACACATATATATACACCACATCTTCTTAATCCATTTGTCTCTCAGTGGACACTTAGGTTGCTCCCATGTCTTGACTGTTATGAATAGTGCTGCTATGAACATTGGGGTACATGTATCTTTTGAATTAGAGTTTTTGTCTTTCCAAAGATATGCTGAGGAGTGGGATGGCTGGATCATATGGTAGCTCTATTTTTAGTTTTTTGGTTTTTTGTTTTTTTTGTTACTCACATCACTCTGTTATTGGTCAAATCAGTCATACAATCAACTGGGTCATTCCATCATTGGATGACTTAAATAATATATATATATTTCTTATACAGCAGGTTCTTATTAGTCATACATTTTATACATATTAGTGTATACATGTCAATCCCAATCACGCAATTCATCACACCACCACCCCCACCACCCCACCGCTTTCCCTGCTTGGTGTCCATACGTTTGTTCTCTACATCTGTGTCTCAATTTCTGCCCTGCTAACTGGTTCATCTGTAGCATTTTTCTAGGTTCCACATATATGCGTTAATATACAATACTTGTTTTTCTCTTTCTGACTTACTTCACTCTGTATGACAGTCTCTAGATCCATCCACGTCTCAACAAATGACCCAATTTCGTTCCTTTTTATGGCTGAGTAATATTCCATTGTATATATGTACCACATCTTCTTTATCCATTCCTCTGTCAGTGGGCATTTAGGTTGCTTCCATGACCTGGCTATTGTAAATAGTGCTGCAATGAACATTGGGGTGCATGTGTCTTTTTGAATTATGGTTTTCTCTGGGTATATGCCCAGGAGTGGGATTGCTGGATCATATGGTAATTCTATTTTTAGATTTTTAAGGAACCTCCATGCTGTTCCCCATAGTGGCTGTATCAATTTACCTTCCCACCAACAGTGCAAGAGGGTTCCCTTTTCTCCACACCCTCTCCAGCATTTGTTGTTTGTAGATTTTCTGATGATGTTCATTCTAACTGGTGTGAGGTGATACCTCATTGTAGTTTTGATTTGCATTTCTCTAATAATTAGTGATATTGAGCAGCTTTTCATGTGCTTCTTGGCCATCTGTATGTCTTCTTTGGAGAAATGTCTATTTAGGTCTTCTGCCCATTTTTGGATTGGGTTGTTTGCTTTTTTGATATGGAGCTGCATGACCTGTTTATATATTTTGGAGATTAATCCTTTGTCCGTTGATTCATTTGCAAATATTTTCTCCCATTCTGAGGGTTGACTTTTCGTCTTGTTTATGGTTTCCTTTGCTGTGCAAAAGCTTTGAAGTTTCATGAGGTCCCATTTGTTTATTTTAATTTTTATTTCCATTACTGTAGGAAGTGGATCAAAAAAGATCTTGCTGTGATTTATGTCAGAGTGTTCTTCCAATGTTTTCCTCTAAGAGTTTTATAGTGTCCAGTCTTATATTTAGGTCTCTAATCCATTTTGAGTTTCTTTTTGTGTATGATGTTAGAGAGTGTTTTAATTTCATTCTTTTACATGTAGCTATCCAGTTTTCCCAGCACCACTTATTGAAGAGACTGTCTTTTCTCCATTGTATATCCTTGCCTCCTTTGTCATAGATTAGTTGACCAAAGGTGCGTGGGTTTATCTCTGGGCTTTCTATCTTGTTCCATTGATCTATGTTTCTGTTTTTGTGCCAGGACCAATTGTCTTGATTACTGTACCTTTATAGTATAGTCTGCAGTCAGGGAGTCTGATTCCTCCAGCCCCGTTTTCTTCCCTCAAGACTGCTTTGGCTATTCGGGGTCTTTTGTGTCTCCATACAAATTTTAAGATATTTTGTTCTAGTTCTGTAAAAAGTGCCACTGGTAATTTGATAGGGATTGCATTGAATCTGTAGATTGCTTTGGGTAGTATAGTCATTTTCACAATATTGATTCTTCCAATCCAAGAACGTGGTATATCTCTCCATCTGTTGGTATCCTCTTTAATTTCTTTCATCAGTGTCTTATAGTTTTCTGCAGACAGGTCTTTTTTCTCCCTAGGTAGGTTTATTCCTAGGTATTTTATTCTTTTTGTTGCAATGGTAAATGGGAGTGTTTCCTTAATTTCTCTTTCAGATTTTTCATCATTAGTGTATAGGAATGCAAGAGATTTCTGTGCATTAATTTTGTATCCTGCAACTTTACCAGATTCATTGATTAGCTCTAGTAGTTTTCTGGTGGCATCTTTAGGATTCTCTATGAATAGTATCATGTCATCTGCAAACAGTGACAGTTTTACTTCTTCTTTTCCAATTTGTATTCCTTTTATTTCTTTTTCTTCTCTGATTGCCATGGCTAGAAATTCCAAAACTATGTTGAATAATAGTGGCGAGAGTGGACATCCTTGTCTTGTTCCTGATCTTAGAGGAAATGCTTTCAGTTTCTCACCGTTGAGAATGATGTTTGCTGTGGGTTTGTCGTATACGGCCTTTATTATGTTGAGGTAGGTTCCCTCTATGCCCACTTTCTGGAGAGTTTTTATCATAAAGTGGTGTTGAATTTTGTCAAAAGCTTTTTCTGCATCTATTGAGATGATCATATGGTTTTTATTCTTCAATTTGTTAATGTGGTGTATCACACTGATTGATTTGCGTATATTGAAGAATCCTTGCATCCCTGGGATAAATCCCACTTGGTCATGGTGTATGATCCTTTTAATGTGTTGTTGGATTCTGTTTGCTAGTATTTTGTTGAGGATTTTTGCATCTGTATTCATCAGTGATATTGGTCTGTAATTGTCTTTTTATTTTTGGATCTTTGTCTGGTTTTGGTATCAGGGTGATGGTGGCCTCATAGAATGAGTTTGGGAGTGTTCCTTCCTCTGCAGTTTTTTGGAAGAGTTTGAGAAGGATGGGTGTTAGCTCTTCTCTAAATGTTTGATAGAATTCGCCTGTGAAGCCATCTGGTCCTGGAATTTTGTTTGTTGGAAGATTTTTAACCACAGTTTCAATTTCATTACTTGTGATTGGTCTGTTCATATTTTCCATTTCTTCCTGGTTCAGTCTTGGAAGGTTATACCTTTCTAAGAATTTGTCCATTTCTTCCAGGTTGTCCATTTTATTCGCATAGAGTTGCTTGTAGTAGTCTCTTAAGATGCTTTGTATTTCTGCGGTGTCTGTTGTAACTTCTCCTTTTTCATTTATAATTTTATTGATTTGAGTCCTCTCCCTCTTTTTCTTGATGAGTCTGGCTAATGGTTTATCAATTTTGTTTATCTTCTCAAAGAACCAGCTTTTAGTTTTATTGATCTTTGCTATTGTTTTCTTTGTTTCTATTTCATTTATTTCCGCTCTGATCTTTATGATTTATTTCCTTCTGCCAACTTCGGGTATTGTTTGTTCTTCTTTCTCTAGTTCCTTTAGGTGTAAGGTTAGATTGTTTATTTGAGATTTTTCTTGTTTCTTGAGGTAGGCTTGTATAGCTCTAAACTTCCCTCTTAGAACTGCTTTTGCTGCATCTCATAGGTTTTGGATCATCGTGTTTTCATTGTCATTTGTCTCTAGGTATTTTTTGATTTCCTCTTTGATTTCTTCAGTGACCTCTTGGTTATTTAGTAACGTATTGTTTAGCCTTCATGTGTTTGTGTTTTTTACGTTTTTTTCCCTGTAATTCATTTCTAATCTCATAGCGTTGTGGTCAGAAAAGATGCTTGATATGATTTCAATTTTCTTAAATTTACTGAGGCTTGATTTGTGACCCAAGATGTGATCTATCCTGGAGAATGTTCCGTGCGCACTTGAGAAGAAAGTGTAATCTGCTGTTTTTGGATGGAATGTCCTATAAATATCAATCAAATCTATCTGGTCTATTGTGTCATTTAAAGATTCTGTTTCCTTATTTATTTTCATTTTGGATGATCTGTCCATTGGTGTAAGTGAGGTGTTAAAGTCCCCCACTATTATTGTGTTACTGTCAATTTCCTGTTTTATAACTGTTAGCAGTTGCCTTATGTATTGAGGTGCTCCTATGTTGGGTGCATATCTATTTATAATTGTTATATCTTCTTCTTGGATTGATCCCTTGATCATTATGTAGTGTCCTTCCTTGTCTCTTGTAACATTCTTTATTTTAAAGTCTATTTTATCTGATATGAGTATAGCTACTCCAGCTTTCTTTTGATTTCCATTCGCATAGAATATCTTTTTCCATCCCCTCACTTTCAGTCTGTATGTGTCCCTAGGTCTAAAGTGGGTCTCTTGTAGACAGCATATATATGGGTCTTGTTTTTGTATCCATTCAGCAAGCCTGTGTCTTTTGGTTGGAGCATTTAATCCATTCACGTTTAAGGTAATTATCGATATGTATGTTCCTATGACCATTTTCTTAATTGTTTTGGGTTTGTTTTTGTAGGTCCTTTTCTTCTCTTGTGTTTCCCACTTAGAGAAGTTCCTTTAGCATTTGTTGTAGAGCTGGTTTGGTGGTGCTGAATTCTCTTAACTTTTGCTTCTCTGTAAAGCTTTTGATTTCTCCATCAAATCTAAATGAGATCCCTGCCAGGTAGAGTAATCTTGGTTGTAGGTTCTTCCCTTTCATCACTTTAAGTATATCATGCCACTCCCTTCTGGCTTGTAGAGTTTCTGCTGACAAATCAGCTGTTAACCTTATAGGAGTTCCCTTGTATGTTATTTGTCATTTTTCCCTTGCTGCTTTCAATAATTTTTCTTTGTCTTTAATATTTGCCACTTTGATTACTATGTGTCTTGGCGTGTTTCTCCTTGGGTTTATCCTGTATGGGACTCTCTGCGCTTCCTGGACTTGGGTGGCTATTTCCTTTCCCATGTTAGGGAAGTTTTCGACTATAATCTCTTCAAATATTTTCTCTGGTCCTTTCTCTCTCTCTTCTCCTTCTGGGACCCCTATAATGCGAATGTTGTTGCTTTTAATGTTGTCCCAGAGGTCTCTTAGGCCGTGTTCATTTGTTTTCATTCTTTTTTCTTTAGTCTGTTCCACAGCAGTGAATTCCACCATTCTGTCTTCCAAGTCACTTATCCGTTCTTCTGCCTCAGTTATTCTGCTATTGATTCCTTCTAGTGTAGTTTTCATTTCAGTTATTGTATTGGTCATCTCTGTTTGTTTGTTCTTTAATTCTTCTAGGTCTTTGTTAAACATTTCTTGCATCTTCTCAATCTTTGCCTCCATTCTTATTCCGAGGTCCTGGATCATCTTCACTATCATTATTCTGAATTCTTTTCCTGGAAGGTTGCCTATCTTCACTTCATTTAGTTGTTTTCTGGGGTTTTTTCTTGTTCCTTCATCTGGTATATAGCCCTCTGCCTTTTCATCTTGTCTATCTTTCTGTGGATGTGGTTTTTGTTTCACAGGCTGCAGGATTGTAGTTTTTCTTGCTTCTGTTGTCTGCCCTGTGGTGGTTGAGGTTATCTAAGAGGCTTGATGGGAGGCTCTGGTGGTGGTCAGAGCTCAGTAAAACTTTAATCCACTTGACTGTCGATAGGTGGGGCTGGGTTCCCTCCCTGTTGGTTGTTTTGCCTGAGGCAACCCAACACTGGAGCCTACCTGGGCTCTTTGGTGGGGCTAATGGCAGACTCTGGGAGGGCTCACACCAAGGAGTACTTCCCAGAACCTCCACTGCCAGTGTCCTTGTCCCCACGATGAAACAGAGCCAGCCCCCGCCTCTGCAGGAGACCCTCCAACACTAGCAGGTAGGTCTGGTTCAGTCTCCCCCAGGGTCACTGCTCCTTCCCCCGGGTCCTGATGTGCACACTATTCCGTGTGTGCCCTCCAAGAGTGGGGTCTCTGTTTCCCCCAGTCCTGTCGAAGTCCTGCAATCAATTCCCACTAAGCTTCAAAGTCTGATTCTCTATGAATTCCTCCTCCCGTTGCCAGACCCCCAGGTTGGGAAGCCTGACGTGGGGCTCAGAACCTTCACTCCAGTGGGTGGACTTCTGTGGTATAAGAGTTCGCCAGTCTGTGAGTCACCCACCCAGCAGTTATGGGATTTGATTTTACTCTGATTGCGCCCCTCCTACTGTCTCACTGTGGCTTCTCCTCTGTCCTTGGACGTGGGGTATCCTCCTTGGTGAGGTCCAGTGTCTTCCTGTCGATGATTGTCCAGCAGCCAATTGTGATTCTGGTGCTCTCGCAAGAGGGAGTGAGAGCACGTCCTTCTACTCCGCCATCTTGGTTAATCTCCTCTCTCAGGTAGTCTTCAGGATGAGCTTCGCTGGTCCCTTTAATCTGGCCTCAGGTGGTTTCTTGGCTGCTCCTCCCTTGATTAGCAACTGTTCAAATCTGCCCCTTGGAACTCAGGGAAGGTCATGGAGGCTGGAGTCTTGTCTACAAGAAATGGGGGACAAGAAAAGAGGCCTCCGTGCCTGGGAGCCTCACAGGGCCCCACTCGGTTTCACTTGGTTTCATTTTGAACTGGCCTCAAGTGATTTTCCTTCCTCCACCCCCCACGCCTGCCCCAAGAAAGGAGAAACATCAAATAGCAGTGATAGTTGGGATAAAAATCACATTGTCATTGTAGACCGAAAAAAAAACGCACAACCTAAAAGCTGAGAATTATGTTTTATTCGGTGGACTTTCTGTGGACTTAAACCTGGGAAGCAGCATCTCAGATAGCTCTGAGGGACTGCTCCAAAGAGGTAAGGGAGAAGCCAGGAGATATAGGAGTTTTGTGACAAAAACCAGGTAGTAGTCAGAACATCAAAAGACTACCTTTAATTAAAGAAAACCAGAGGTCTCAAGTTAAGGAATTTGGTGCTTTTCTATGTATGGGAAGATGCTAGAGTCTTGGCTCATTGAAATCATTCCTTTGATATGCACCTTAACTATCTAGGGTCAGTATCCTGCTTTTCTCCATCCTAAATCCCTCAGGGTGCACAGTTGGGGGTGGCTGCAGTGGCTGCTGGCTTGATGGCACAACATCCTTTGTTTACTGATATGGCAGGTGACATTCTTCATCCACATTATAAACATCTGCTGTAACAATTTAGGCATAGCCTAAGAGAAAGCATTGCATATTGGGAACAGTAAAGTGGAGAGTCAGAACTATACAGACCTACTTTCAAATCCTAGCATCATCACTTACTGCAGAGGTCTGAACCAAATGTTTGATTCAGTTTTGGAGTTTCAAGTTTTTTTCCTCTCTAATATGGTAGAAATAATACCTTCCTCAGGCCATTACTGTACGAGGATTAAATAAAAAATAAATAATGCCTGTAAAAGGGACTTACACAGCTCCTAGAATATGGCATTTGTTTATTCACATTACCCTGCCCTCTGTAAAACAACAAAACACCAAAAAAATAATAATCTTAAATAGGTAGAACTACTGAAACAAAAAAAGGGCATTTTTCTACTTCCCAAACCAAATAAGACAGGAACTGAAAAATCTACTGCAGAAATAGCAATAAGAAATTCGGACTTGAGGCTCTTTTAGACTGTAAAGAGATTCTAGTTAACCTAATTAAGATAAATGGACCTTAATTGGCCTAAGGGAAACTCCCTGTGATAAAATTTCGAGAACACATAGATTTGTGCTGAATGCTTCTCAGAGAATGGAACCGAGGGCATATTCAGACACTTGACAGTATTATAATTGATTCTAGTAGAAACTTTAGTATAACCACAGCAGAGAAAAAAATTGGACCATTAGCATGCATGTCATTATTGTTATTATATATTTGCATATTCTCTTTTATTGAAATAAGATGGGAGCTTTTAACTAGCACACATGTCAAATTTTGTATTAGTCATTTATGAGTTCTTATGTTTAAGTATTATTTATAATTTGTAAATGTTTCTAAACCAGCAGTATCCTGGCACTGATTTAAATTTTCTCATGAAATGATTGTCATTTGCATTCAATTCCCAAAGAGCCCTGACTGTACTGTCCCAGGGAATATTCTTGTACAGTAACCTCCTGGAGTCTACATTGCAAGAGAGGTGTGTGGAAGAGTTTTTCTGTGCTCTACTTGAGAATGGTTGCACATCTCCAATGCTATGTAAAATGAAGTGATTGTTACAAATAGGACTCTTCAAGTCCAAGTGTGCTTGATGCGGCCCAATTCTCAGTTTCTCCTTTGCAATAACAGGGTTAATGTTTGGGGAAAAAAATTGTTTTTTAAGAAAACTGCAGAAGTTGCTGCTACATCAAAAATCAACTTGGTTACTATTAAAATTATATTTAACAGAATTGCCATATACAAGCTTCTATTTTTCCACTGGCTATACACAGATGTGGATCTAAAGGAGGAAGTGCGTGACTTTCATCTTCTCTTGATAATTTTATGTTGATTACAAATTATACAGATGGAAGGAATGTAAAATAAAGTGTAATGAAGGCCAAGAAAAGCAGGGGATAGCATACTTCAATTGCTGAGAAAACCAATTTTGTAATCAGAAAGACATGTGTTCAGAGTTCCTCAACTTATTAGCCATATGATCTTTGGCAATTTATTTAACTTCTCTGAATTTATTTTCTGAAGGACACTTAGTACTCCTATTTCACTAGGTTATTATTAAAATTAAGTAAGAAAATATATAAAAGTTCTTGTCACAGTGTCTTGAACATAAGCGCTAAATTATTATATTTGGCCAATGATATTATTACCTTTCTTTATAATAATAAGCAGTCAAGTTATCATTCCTTAGTTATTGTGGTTGCTGTTACTACCATAATTATTAAGAAAAGAAATAAAACAATTGATCTGTGGTGTTCCATACTCACTTTTGGCTAATTTCACCTGAGTTTCCCTCTGGCCCACTCCTTCCCTAGCAATAAGGAGTGTGGTTATAGAATTGGGAAAATTTGAGGAAATGTTTTCCCTGTTGTGCTGAAAGATAGAGCTTTAGCCTTAGCTGAACAGAGTAAAGGAGTTGCCAACTCCCTCTTAGAACAATATCCTCTCCCAAGGATGGGTAAGTTAGTGATACCGACATTGGCTAAGCCTTTTAGAGAAGGCCTACTTACAGATCTCTAATCATTGGTAATGGTCTACAGTACACTTGTTCCTGCTTCTTTGGGGAGAGGGGCAGAGTTGGGGGGAGCAGGGCTTGTGGGGGGAAATGTTTTTCTTTGACACACAGTGTTCGATGTTGACTTGCTCAGGACATAAGTGATTAAGCTTTCTTTTGTCTAGGGTCCTAAGTCTCCATCCCCACACACTTGATGAGTGAAAATGTTTCTCGGGGACAAAACCTTTTATGGAAAGAGCAGTGCCGTTTGCTCGCATTCCTAAGCCTCCGTTGGTGGCTTGGTAGCATCTCGCCTTAAGTGTAGAACGTTCCTTTTGGGTAGAATCCTGGGGGAATCATAAGAATCTTGACATAATAGAGGCTTCCCTAGACAGCCGCGAGCAGGCTCAGCGACTCACTGCTTCAATCGCAACGTGGAAGGAGGGCCTCAAGGGGCGGAAGTGAGAGGTAGTGGGACTCCAGGGAAACCCTATTGAAATGCGGAGCTGCCAGGGGCCCTGTGGCCACTATTTATCCGCCTTGTTCTATCATGATTTTCCCCACTAGCCACCTCAGCTACCGTCGCTGCCACCACAGAGCCAGCCGTCATTGAGTGGGGGCATGACAGAAGCGGGGACCCGCACCAAGACCAGTGCTGGGGTGACAAGACCCGAGGTCGCCATGGTGGACAACCAGTGCTATGTAAAAGTCTATACCCTGAATGATGACCAACAATGGGTCTTTCTAGGCACAGGGCTCATCTCATTCACTTATGAGGAGTGGGCCCAGGGCGTGCTTCTGCTAGTTAGATCCGAGTCCAACGGCTCACTGATCTTGGAGTCAAAGATAAATCCAGACACGTCCTATCACAAAGAAGGAAAGTTAATTATTTGGTTTGAGGGTGAGAACCATGGTACAGCGATACATTTCCAGGACACGGCAAGTTGTCATGAGGTCTGGAAAGACGTTTGCCAGGTTCAAGGTAAAGTCCCGTGTGCCGAAATCATACATGACGTCATGGATGAATCAGAAGAGGAAGAGTGTGATGACTCGCCAAAAACCGCTGAACTGCTCGACCTGCCAAACTGCGAACTCGGTAAACTTGGACAGATTGCTGACTTAGTTACCTTGGGTCTCACCTCACCTATGGGTAAAGAAAGCCTGGCTCTGGCCTTGGAAAGGGAGGACTATATTAAAAAACTACTGCAGTTGTTCCACACTTGTGAGAACCTAGAGGATACTGAAGGCTTACACCATTTGCATAAAATTATTAAAGGAATCTTATTCCTCAACAAGACATCTCTGTATGAGATCCTGTTTTCTGAAGAGTGTATCATGGATGTGGTGGGATGCCTTGAATATGACCCTGCTTTGGCTCAGCCAAAAAGGCATAGGGAATTCTTAACCCAAAATGCAAAGTTCAGGGAAGTTATACCAATAACAGACTGTGAACTTCGACAAAAAATACATCAGACATACAGGATACAGTACATTCACGACATCTTTTTGCCTACACCATCCAAGTTTCAAGAGGATGTTCTTTCTAGTCTTACACGTTTTATTTTTTTTAACAAGGTTACGATAGTCAACATAGTTCAGGAAGATGACGAGTATTTGGCTGAAGTTTTTGCCCAGATAAGGGATAAGGCCACAGATGATGATAAATGGCGTGACCTGGTATTTTTTTTAAAGGAATTCTGTGCATTTTCTCAGCTATTACATCATGAAAACAGGTGTGCACTATTCACAACACTGACAGAATTGGGAATTCTTCCTGCTCTTAAAATTGTAATGGGCGTGGATGATTTGCAGATAAGGTCAGTTGCTACTGATATACTTGCTGATCTAGTGAAGTATACTCCATCCATGTTCCAAAGATTTATAATGGAAGAAGCCCAGCAAAGTGAAGATTGCAAACTTTTCATTAATTTAATAATTGAACAAATGATCTGTGATACTGACCCTGAGCTAGGAGGTGCTGTTCAGTCAATGGGACTTCTTTGTGCTCTACTTGATCCAGACCACATGCTGGCAACACATAGAAAATGTAAAAGAAGTGAATTTCTAGATTTCTTCTATAAACGTTGTATACATAACGTCATAGCACCACTTTTGTCAACTACTTCAGAAGATATATGTGAAGAGGATAATATAGTTGGATCTGACAAAAACAACAAAAATCCCCTCAATAATTACCAAACAGCACAGCTGCTTGCCTTAATTTTAGAGCTGCTCACATTTTGTGTGCAACATCACACATATTACATAAAAACCTATATTTTGAGAAAAGACTTGCTAAGAAGAGTCTTGATCTTGATGAAATCAAAGCACACTTTCCTGGTCTTGTGTGCTCTTCGCTTTATGAGAAGGATGATTGACCTTAAAGATGAACTTTATAATTTTTACATCATCGAGGGAAACCTTTTTAAGCCAGTTGTAAATGCCCTTCTGGATAACGGAACTCGGTACAATATGTTGAATTCAGCTATTATTGAGCTGTTTGAATACATAAGAGTGGAAAATATCAAGTCTCTTGTTGCACATATAGTTGAAGAGTTTTATGAAACACTTGAGTCAATTGAATACGTTCAGACATTCAAAGGATTGAAGATTGAATATGAACAAGAGAAATACCGGCAGAATCAAGTATGGAAGAATTTGTATTCTGTAGTGCATAGTAAGGTATTTTGCAGAGGTGCCAGCGTCTTGGAGGAGAAAGAAGAAATGAGTTCTAAAGAAAATATAGAGGAAGGAAAAGCAGGTATGCCATCATCAGAAAGTGATTTTCAAGATCATTATGATAAATTTGTGGAGACTAAAAAAGCAAAAGAAAATGAAGACAAGGTAGATCTTCCCCAAAAAACATCTTTTGGTGGCTTCAGATTTACTTCATTCCATTCTGCTAGTGATGCTGGTGGAGCAGGTAACCCAAACGGTAGCAGCATGGTGGGTTTAGTGGATTATTCAGCTGACAAAGAAGAAGATAAAGAAGGTGAAACACCCCCCAGGAAAAAACTATATCTTAGCTCATAAATTCTTAAGGGAAAACCCTCAACATTACTAAACTGTACATTACTAAAATTTTGTACACATCAAAACATTAATAAAATTCTGTAACATTAGCTGAAACATCTGAATCCAAAGCTTTCTCATGTGAACTTACATCTATTCAATAAGTAGCAAAGATGCTCAGTGTTATCATCTAGGAGAATTTATTTCTGTAAAAACCAAACTTTCTAGAATTAAAAAAAAGAAAGAAAAGAAAAAAGCTAACCAGAACCTGAGCGATAACTTCTTAGCAAGAAAAAAAGTCTTGTTTGAGGGGAGAAAACAGGTTGATAATCTAATATTGATGTAGTTCTGTTTCAGGGGTATATATTAGAAACAACTGTTAACAGTATAACATTATTTGCCCAGTGGTTCTGGCTATGGTTTTCTTTTTTCAGTTGCCTTCTTTGAAATAAAATTTACATTCATGTTTATGTGGAAAGCAAAGTCAACTGTAATAAAAAATAAAGTTAAGCTCTTCACATTTCTGTGAAGATTTGACAAAAACTCCCCCTTATGAGTAATTGGAGGGAAGTAACTTTTGGTATGTATTTTCATGAATAAAAAAGGAAGCTGGATTCAAAATGTGCTGTTCTTAGCATAATTTTTTGTTTGTTTAGATGAGGTGCGAAGAATCCGTCCAGTAGTATTCTAAAATAGTGTTCTCTAAGACCTTGGGAGTGGGTAGAAAAGAATACTTTCAACTGCCTAAATTGTGAAAGATACTTGGAAGTCATTTCCTGATTCATTAATAAAGTTGTGTCTGTCTCCAGAGCAGTGGGTAACTTTTAAAGTGTAATTTACAGAGACTAACAATTTACAAAAAATAGTGCTGAATGAAGTGGCACTTAATATGTAGAAACCATTTTGGACAGTTTTTTAAGAAAAAGTTACTTAAGTGTCAAAGTACACACACAGTACATGAAGTTTTTTTCTATAAACAAAGAGGAGTAATATGAAAGGTGCTTTATTAAAGAGTGAATGCAAGTGAATTTCTAATAATAAGTTGTAACAAAGAATTAAGTGGTTTTATTTTTAGAGGAGGAAGTTAACTGGGTCCATTTTTCCTGGAATTGCTTAAATTAAAGCAGTTTCTCCTACTTGAAGATTTAGAGTTAATTTTAATTATGACCATGGTTTGAACAAGATGGACTGTCTGTGTAGATATGAAGTATAGTTTTCCAGAAGACAGATATTTCTCTTGTATTAAAAATACCACTTGTTTTGTACCATTTGCTGATATTTATGCTGAACTATACAATTCAGGAATTAAAAAGTGACCCTGTAATTCCAAAAATAAAAGAGACCATTTTAAATGTACTATTATGCCATAGGAGACACATCTTATGCAAAACTGAGAGATTGTTGTGTTAGAGCTACAAAAAGAGTGTATTCCTAAAACAACAAATAATCATTTCATCATCAAATATAAAGTCTGCTAAAGTGTGGACATGACCTCAGGAGATATAATCAGACATTACTGAGGACGTGACAGGGGAATGTTATCTATAGTACACACATTTACATGCATACACAGAGTTTTATCTGAAAAAATATACTTAACTCTTTGTTTTGGTGATAGTAGCTCCAGTTCCTTAGCAGAACAGATATTTACAACCAGACAGAGAAAAACAATTCTTTGATGCTCTCTCTGCTTATTCTCTTCCCTTCAGCTAGTTTTAATCAGCCATAAAAAATGGACACTAGGAGAAAAAAAAAATGAATATTTGCATTTCTTGTTGTATTGTCCCCAGTGAGTGTGTAAGGAAAGACGAGGGAGGGCATAGCTGTAATGGGAAGTTAATAAAAGGTAAAAATAAAAACAAGGAAAAAGAAGAAGAAAAGAAAAACAAAACAAAACAAAAGAAAAAAGGACAGGCATTCTCTTGGGCTGAGCTGTGTAACCTCCGTGAGCCCTTTTCTAGTCTCAGCAACTTAACGTTAGGGAAACAACATGACAAGCAAAATGGTGCAAAGGCAGATTGCCCATCAGATGGCATAACCTACTATTAAGGGAACATTTAAGAGGGCAACAAAACACAGAAGAGCAATCCTTACTGTCAGCACACTGAAAAATTGACCAAAATGTTCAGTCTCTGTAGAAAGTGTGTGTGAGAAGATACATGTCAAAAATGTTTACTTTCATCTTTAAGTTGTTAAGAAGTAATTTTAAAAGTCCCCTTAAGTGGATTATTTATGAAAAGAAGAAACAGTTTGGAATGGCCTTGTACTTACAACAAAATTCAAGTGAGCATTTTTGAAGAGATGCCCTGGATTTGTCAGGGTTTTGGCTTTAAACACGTGACTTCCAGTCACCTTTATGGCTTAATGACTTTCTAAACACACCAACAAAGGGAGGGTGATATAACAGATAAAGCAAAAGCTTCATATTTGGACAGCCCTTGATGACAATTCAGGCTCTGATGCTTACCAGTTCCATGACCTTAGGCAATTTACTTATTTTCTCCTTTAGCCACAATCTCTCCATCTTGTCTTAAAAAATTAGAAACTATATATAAATTACCCAGAACATATTTAGTACTCAATAAATAACTTTCAAAACTCATTATCGTCATCAAGAAGATGGAGGATAAAGCCAGGTATAAGCCCTTATATCACAAGTTATGCTCATAAATCAATAATCCTATATTCTTGATCAAATTGATAGCAACATGATACATTAAAAACTAATGAGTTCAGTGCTGGTTGGCAGACAAGTCTATGTATATGTATCGTGCCTTGCTGAGAAACAACTGAAATAAAGAACATAAAAGTAGACAGAAAAATAAACCTTCATAGCAATGAAGACATTTGGGTGGAGTGGTGTCTGAGGTGTTAACCAAAGAGTGAGAGATGTCAGGAGTGAAGGGTGGAATTGAAATTAGAAAAGTAGGAGGGAAGATGGGGAGGGCATCGAAGATTTGTAAAAGTGGCAAGAGTCACTGAGCCCTGTTCCCCTTGTCCCATCCCAGCAAGCAGGGTAGTCAACTAGAATGTGTCCCTAGATAACAGCCCGAATGTCCTTGCCCTACAGCCCCTGAGATAACAGGCAAAGCTGAAGGCCCTGTTATGGATGTTGTTGCCTCAGAGTTAAGCCCTTCTCTTTGGGGTGTCGGAGGATCCAGGATGCTGAAAGCTTACCACCCGGAGGTGCAAGTCCGTGTTTTCAGGAGAGAGACATGTTAATGCCTGGCTCCCACCCAAGAAGTACAATCTCAAGACCACAAATGGAGCCCCTGGAAAGAAAATCTTTACAACTGGCAGGCCTGTCAGGTGGTCCCAACACCAGTCAGGGAACACAGTTTGAGGATGCTAGCAGGTCAGCCTTCAAGTTCCCAGCTCAGTCACAAAAACAGACTAGTCCTTGTTTTGGAGGGTTTGCTAAGTGCAGTCAATCCAATTTTCTTGTTTATCCATGCCACCAGCATGGTGGCATGACCTTAGTCCGCCCCATGGAATGAGTGAGATTAGGAGTCAAATGACATCCAGAGGGGTGTGTGTGATCATCCCCTGCTTCTCCTGATAGATCTCTCAGTAAGGTTAAGGGGAAGGGTGGTCAGAGCTGCTTAGCTGGGGCTGGCAGACCCAGCAGTCAGTTAAACTGAAGACGCCTGCAAGAGTTTGAGGGAGCTGCACCAGAATGTTTCCCTTGGGGAGGAAGTCTCCAGAGGCAGCTCTGAAATACATGGGCCCTTAATGCCCCTTCCTCCCCTGTGCAACCCTGGGTGCTGGGTTGTTGCTCTTCCTCCGCCTCCACAATACCTGAGTGTCCCTTTGTGGTAACTATAATGTTGCCCCTTTTTCCGTTCATTCCCTACTCTCACCCAAACTTTTTATCTAGAAGGATCAGGTGTGAGAGGCACAGGACATTTGTATAAAACCAGAATTAAGTTTGAATCATGTAGGTCCCATTTTTGCCCTGCTGCCACCATGGCTATACCAGCCAGGCTGGTCTGGGGAAAGAAATATGCATCATGCCCCGAAATGGTCATGACAGAATCCTACCTTTTCAAAAGAGGCCTATATAATTTCCCATCCCTTTAGTCCTGATTTAATGACCAAATTGCCTTACTCTGATGTAGGGCTTCTCAACGTCACAGCTGTTGACGTTTGGGGCCAGATCATTCATGGTTGTAGGAGGCTTTCCTGTGCGATATTTAGCAGCATTCCTGACATCTACCCACGAGATGCCAGCAGCACACCCTCAGCTGTGACAACCAAAAATGTAACCAGAAGATGCTATGTATCTCTCAAGGGGGCAAAATCACCCTTGACTGTGAACCTCTAGTCCAAAGATGTGTGGAGCTTAATTCAAGGACTTCTCTTACTTTGTGGATATTGGGTCCACATCCAGTAGGCTGAGTCATCTTCTCTTTTTACCCTCTACCTGAAAGACCCCAGTACATACAAGGGTCAGGTACATAACATACTTTCATAGAAAGAGAACGGACTTTGCTTGGAATCACAGAGATCCCAGTTCTGCTTTTCATTACAAGTGTAATCAGGGCATCTTATTCGACACCTCTAATCTCAGTTTTCTTATCTGTAATGTATGGCTAACCACACCATTATGGCTGAATTGTGTCTGCCAAAATTCATATGTTGAAGTCCTAACTCCCAGTACCTCATATGGGACTATATTTGGTGACTTGGTCTTAAAAGAGATAATTAAGTTAAAATGTGGTTATTAGGGTGGACCCAACTCCAATATAACTGGCTTCTTTAAAAGAAAGAAATTTGGACACAGACATACATACAGAGGGAAGACCATGTGAAGACACAAGGAAAAGATGGCCACCTACAAAACAAGGAAATGGGCCTCAGAAGAAACCAACTCTGCTGACACTTTGATCTTAGACTTCTAGCCTCCAGAACTGTGAGGAAACAAATTTCTGTTGTTTACAAAGTCTGTGGTACTTTGTAATGGCAGCCTTAGCAAACTAATACAAATATCTAATAGGAAGAAGTTTTGCAAAAATGAAAGAATACATATCTTATGAATATCACAGAGTTTTATGATAATGAGTTCGAAAATGAGATATGACAATAGCAACTCTTTATTAAGTGTGTGTTATATGTCAAGCACACCTTCTTAGGCAATTTACCTACATTATTTCTAATTTCACAATACACCTGTAAGGTTGATGTGATGACCAGGAGAGTGCACTTTGTAGAGAAGGAGAATGACTGAGTAAACTAAAGGGCCTCAGCCACTGTGCTCTGCAACCATTGCCCCTCTTTCTCCCAGGCCGCACTTGCTAGCCAGTGGTTATCACGGCGCGGGTACTAAAACAGGCTTGTTCCTGGAAGAAGAGAAACTCCTCTGACTGGAGACTTTGACTTGAGGACTTTCTGAAGGTCTTCCTGAGCATTCTTAAACTGCATGGTGATCTAGGATGCTGCCATCATTCTCTCTCTCCGTCACTTGACGTCAGAGTGTATCATGATCCGACGGCTCTTCCAACATTCTCCAGCTTGCTCTCCATTGCCTCTCATTAGCTTTTCCCCTAATAAAATCCTTGCATGCTAAATCCTCTTATGCTGACTGTTTCTTGGAGAACCTGGACTAACACAGTATGTATTTTGACTCTATTTTACAGGAGAAATAGAGGCACACAGAAGTGTGTTCCCAGAGTTGCATAACTAGTACTAGTGAGACTATTCAGATATGTTTGTCTAACTCCATAGACTGATTCTGCTACATATAATGTGTCTTGAAATATATGGTGAAAGTACTTTAAACATTAAAACCATTATATGCACCTACCATAAAATATATATTTATTAATAATAAAGTAGAAATCTGAAATCAATATCTCATGTCTTTGAACAATCTATGCACATAGATAGTAACAATGTCCCTCTTTCTGCTTTACCCACACTTCCAAATGTTAAGCTAACACTGCTTGAATTCTCCTCCATGAAACACTGTACTGTGCAAACCACTGTCATCGCACTTACCACAAGAGTTGCTAAAGAGGTGACTGGTGAAATTTTCCCTCTTGCCTCAGAAGTCAAGACAGATAAAATAGCTAACTTTCACTGGGTGCTAAGCACCATGCTACTAAATACTTTATATGGGTGGTGGGACACATTGACATTAACCCTGGCGGTCTGTATCACCACTTCTCATGCATTCGCCCATGCTAGAATTTAGTTGGTAATCTGAGAAAACTGGCTGGCATAGGGACTTACTTGATGTACTGAGATTAAAATTTAGCCCCATTGAAGAACGGAGGCTGGAAATAGAAATTATGTCCAATTATATACAACTTGAAGTTAAACCCCTTGCATTTCAGAGTGTGTAGACTGAGTTTCCTAACCACTAGACTTGCACCAACTCATGTTCCTTTCTACCCTTCTATTGGATTGTTTTCATGTTTGTTTGTTTATCTTTTCCCCTTTATTGCTTTCCAAGGCATTTTTTCAATTCTAATCTGGTAATTAGTTACCTTTAAATTGTAACATGCACACTTTATTTTATAAAGACTAAATTTAATCAGTCTCTCCTTCCCTGGAATAATTAAAGGAAATTGTTTTATATGCATCATCTCTCTATAGTATTTCATGTGATTGCTGTTCTGCTATATTTGACACTTTTAGCTGTTTTCACTAGAAGGTTTTTCATCACCAAACTGTTGGAATCAGAAGCAAACCAAATTTGAGATACATTATTTCCTGCTCTCACTGCAATGACTAAAGTAAACAATTATGCAGGTAGTATTTGGAGAACATTGCAGAAAACTACTTTGGTTGGAGAGTTACTAGGGCAACCCTTCAGAAAAGGAGGACCTTATGGGCTGAGGAGCCTGATAAGCTACCCAATAATATTGGGTTGTTTCTGCTGTACACATTAGGTACCTGAAATCTAAGATCTATCATTCCTACGGTTTGCTCAGGAGCTCATCCTTATCAGTTTGATGAACATGAATTTGGTGTTCAATGGATTTTATATGAATATACTCATAACAAATTCATATTATAGTTATGTGTGTATGTACATAAAATATATACTTTACTATGTAACATTAATAGACATTTACTCTTTGTCTTTTCCATTCTCCCTCCATTTCCCTGAGAATTATTCTAAATTTCTAATAGGAAATTCAACTTCCAATTCTTAGCCAAGAACTTGGAGTGAGATTGACCCTACCCCATCACCAGCCCCAGGGACATATTAGTGTATGTATTCCTTGATATTTGCCACTGATACATGGATAGATATACAACAAAGACAAAGCAAATGAAATGCATAAGTTCTAGGAATTCTACTCTCTTCTTCTATGAGATCTACTTGAGAAGATTCTCTTTGCTGCTGGATGTAAATGAGAAATGTGTCGCTTTGGGAGCTGGTGGCAGCCATAATTTGAGAACAAGGGAAAAAACATACTGCAGAAGAAACCAGTAGCAAAGAAGCAAGGCAGATAATTGTATAGAGAGAAATCCATCTACAATATTAATCCCTAAATCAAGCTGCACCTAAAGCTTTACTTTTGGATTATTGAATAACCAGAGAAAATGTTTCCTTTGTAATTTAAGCTGATTTACATTGGGTTTTCTATTATTTGACATATTCTGAGAATATTACAGGTGAACTCTGTTTAAGTGTCAAAGATAAAAATTAACTACAATGCTATTTTAACCGCTTCAGGGCACAGAGAAAAAGAACGCCCAAACACTTCAAAAATTGGATTGGAATTTTACTAGAAAAAAACAAACAAACAAGGAGATTCCCCAAAGAAAATTTTAATTCATATTGAAGCAAGTTCCTAAATAAAATACCACCAGTTGTAGCCTATCAGTACATCATGACTATTTTTCCAGTGAGTAAGGAGTTTTTTATATTAATATTACAAATAAGAAAAATATTCATCTCGTAGAACACTAAAATAATTATAAAATTTAATACCCATTTCTGATAAAAAGTTAACACTTTCTTAACTGTGTGTAGCATGTATCCATAGAGCTGATATGTAGCCAGTATGTACATACTGGTAAGGCATACTAGGTAGTGTACAATTTGACTGGTTGCTCAGTGCTCATTGATAGAGGTCAAAGTCTGTTGGGTAGATGCTGCAGTATGTTTTGAATTTCATTCCATTATACAAACTGGTGTGTGTTTATGTGTGTGTATTAATGTAAAATATGTTCTATATGTGTATATGAAAATCAGAATCGTATTTAATGGTGAATCTTTAGGGAAATATCTATTATAGTCAAGAGCAAGATAAAAATGCCACTAACCAGTCATTATTTTACATTGAACTGTTGCTCCTAGCCTATCCAATTAGATAAGAAAGATAGAAAAGAGAGCTATAAATTTTGGGAAGAAGAAAGACATATTATCTTTTGCAGATTTTATTATTGTATACTTTGAAGATCCAAAAGATCTGAAAAACAAAAAAAGAATTCAGTAAGGGTGTTGATTATACAATTAGTAAATGACAGCCTGTAACTTTCCCTTATCTTTTCCTTTAAGCACAGTAGCTACTTAAAATTAAATGTCTATAATAAATATAAGAAATGTGTAAAACCTATATGAATAAAGCATTAAAGTTTCTTAAGACACATTAAATCCTTTACTAAGATTTTTAATAAAAATCCTTTAATAATAACATGCCTTGATTTTGGACAGGAAATTAGCATTGTGAGGAATTCCATTTTCCAAACATAAGTTCATTAATGTAATGCAATCCAAGGAAAAGTACTATGAGGATTTTATTTTTTTAATATAAGATTATTCTGAAATTTACCTAGAGATATTACTAGTTGAGAGTAACATGGACTTTTATGAAAAAAAATAACGTTAGAGGATGACTTCTACTAGATATCAAAATATGTAAGTCCAATTTAATAAAAACCTTACTGTACTGGTGCAGCAAGAAAGAAACATTTCAGTGAGAAGAATAAAATTTAGAGATATATTTATGGGGTTTCTCATATGCTAAATATGGGGTAAGCTAAGTCATGCAAACATGGTGTTGGTTCAGCAGTGTAGACACTAACAGAAAAATGAGACTTTATCTTACATTATTAAAATAAATTTTACAGAAATACAATATTTCAAGAAAATAAATCACAAAACTACTAGTTTATTTTGTGAAAATTTTACTAATCATAGGTGGTAAAGACTTCTTTTCTCATAATGACAGGAAATCCAAGTGGTGACAAAGGGAAAGACTGATATATTTGATGACACAAAAATGTTCTGTGGTAGTGGGAAATAAGCCAAATATATATGTTTTTCTATGGGTTATAGTTTCTTTTTTACAATCAAAGAAGAAAAACATAAATGACTAAATTTACTGGTAGAAAAAACATAAATTAGCAGTTCACAGAAAATGAAATACCGAAAACCAGTAAACATGTAATCCTGTAGTCTGTGGCAAGCTGAAAAAGATACGCTCCCCCAAAGATATTTACATCTTAATCTCTGGAACCTGTGAATATTACTGTATATAAATAACAGTCTTTGCAGATGTGATTAAATTAAGAATTTGGGGATGGGAAGATTTTCCTGGGTAATACAGGTTGGCCCTAAATGCAATCCCATGTATCCTTACAAGAGGAAGGCAGAGGGAGGTTTGACACACGTACAGAGGAAAAGACAATGTAAAGGCTGAGCAGAGAAAGATTCGAAGTCTTAGCCTTGAAAATTGGGATATTGTGGCCACAAGCCAAGGAATGCCAGCAGTCACCAGAAGCTGGAAGAGGCAAGAAACAGATTCTCTCCTAGAGCCTCTGGAGAGAATGCAGCCCTGCTGACACACTGATTTCCCCCCATGATGCTAATTTTTGAACTTTTGTCCTCCAGAACTGTGAGAGAATTTTTTTGGTTTTTTGTTATTTATTTATTTATTTATTTTGGCGTGCTGCACAGTATGCGGGATCTTAGTTCCCTGACCAGGGATCGAACTCGTACCCCCTGCAGTGGAAAGGCAGAGTCCTGACTACTGGACCGTCAGGGAGTTCCCTTTTTGTTGTTGTTTTAAGTCCCCCAGTTTGTGGTAATTTGTTACAGCAGCCACTGTAAACTAATCCATGGCCTAACAATTAAAAATATAAATTAAAATAACAATGAGATATTATTTTACATTTCTGGGCAAAGATTTAAAACCTTGGTGATAGAAGAAAAGTGGGGTTCTTTTATTCTATTCCCCTGCAATTTTGAAATATGCATAGAAAGAAACACAACCCTTGATTCATATATTATCTTCTTGGAATTTTGCCTAGTAACATATTCAGAAACCGTGAAGAGACAAATGTACCTTGATACTTACTGCAGCATTGTTTAGAGTAATAAATTCTGTAAGTAGCTTAAATGTCCATCACCGAGTGACTAGAATTACACATTATAGCACAGTATGCACATATGTTATATTATTTGAAATGAGATTTTTTTTTTCTGAAAGGTTTTTCTTTAATTGAAGTATACTTGATTTACAATGTTGTTAGTTTGTGGTGTACAGCAAAGTGATTCAGTTATACATATATTCTTTTTCATATTCTTTCCCATTATGGTTTATTATAAGATATTGAATATAGTTTCCTGTGCTATACAGTAGAAATGAAATGAGATTCTTTTGTCTCAGTTTCAGCTGAGGTCCTAACACTGGACAACAAAACAATAGTTGCCAAAGTGAGGCACTAGTCCGTTTATGCAGTTCACGTAAAGAAGTTGTATGAAAAAAGGTTTTGTGACTCACACTTGAGACTTTAAATTGAAGCAAGGTAAAGAGAGAATTTCTTTGGAGATGTTTGCTATAGGACTCTCATACTTCTTCTTATTTCTTCATTACACTACTCTTTGGAAAGAGAGGACAAAGGTGCTTTTCATTGCTAGTCTAGTGAGAGGGGCTTTATTTAAGGAAACCAGCTGAAGATTTTGAAAAGTGTCCACTGAAGTTTGGGGAACACAGTGCCCTGGTGTTTCACTCATACCTGAGAGTTCTAAAGAGGCTGTGGAATTATCCAGAGAGAAAAAGGGTGATATTAGGAACAAACAGAACTTCCACCTACAGAATGCACAAGCCTGTGAGTGTGTTTTCCACAAATTGCTATGTTGATATGCCATCAGAGAGCTAAAGAGAAAATAGTTGAAGCCATCTTAGGAGGAACTTGGCCCAAAATAGCTACCTGAAAGAGGGCAGGAGCTCCAGTCTGGAAAGTCTATGGAGTAGCTTACCAGACACCAAGGAACTTACGAGCCATCACACATCATGCGGATGAATTTCTTAGAAATCCTTAAAATCACCCCAGGAGTAAATGAGCTGTCTTTGAACAGCTGCCAAACCCAGAGACTGCTGGCTGAATATATCTGTACTCTAACCCCACTCCCTTCCTGGAATGGCCTGAAACTATATAGCTAGTTAGGAAAAGAAGAGATGTGGGAGAGAGAGAAAGAAAACTGATTCTCTTTGCAGATATTCCCCCTGAAACCGAATCAAGTTAAATCAAACTTGGAGGTTCATCTTGGGAGGTTCATCACACTGAACAATTTATTATTTAAATGAGACAGGCATAGTGTCTAAAACGTACCAGGGGACTATTGCTATTAATATCTGAAAGTGACTGGAAAAGTTATCACTATTATCCAAGAGGCAGGCAAGAGAGTCCACAAAGCAGGTAGGACGGTGTCGACTGAAAAAAATTGAACAACCTGAAAGTTGAGAACTACATTTTATTTGGTGGACAAGACTGAGGACTTAAGCCCAGGACGCAGCCTCTCAGATAGCTCTGAGGGACTGCTCTGAAGAGGTAAGGGAAGAGCCAGGATATAGAGGAGTTTTTGCAACAAAGACCAGGTAGTAATCAGAACATCGAAAGATTACCGTTAATTAAAGAAAACCCGGCATCTCAAGTTAAGGAATTTAGCGCTTTACTATGTATGGGAAAATGCAAGAGTCTGGACTCATTGAAATCATTCCTTTGATATGCACCTTAGCTGTCTGGGGTCAGTATCCTGTGCTTTGTCATCCTGAGTCTCTTCAGGGTGCACCCCCAGGGGGTGACTGAAGCGGCTGACTGCTGGGTGGCTGTAACGTGATGGCTTGATGGCTGCAACATCCTTTGTTTACTGATATGGCAGGCAACATTTTTTCATTGATAACGGCACCATGGTAATGCTTACACCCTATCAACCTGAACATATTCAATAAGACTGTTTAAAAAATTACAGAGTAAAGTTGATTTCAATATGTAGACCCAGGAAAATACCTCAAAGATACATTTTAAGTACTGTAACAAAATATAAAATGGATGTAGAAGAATATGAATAGTAAGATTCCATATATGTACTTTTACAAAAATGCACGTCTCTAATTGAAGATTTCCATAAGGAAGACAACAATGACGACGAAGGCTGGCTGCTATGAGGCTGCTGACAAAGAAGATGAAAAAGAGGCTACCTTTTGCTCCTACAAGATTGCCCCTTGCTCTGTTTCCACAGCACCAGCTTACTGCTTCTACTTTAAGAGCCTAGCCAATAAAAATAAAGTTTGTCCAAACCTTGCATGGATTGAATACCAAGCACTGTTCCTGCTAATCCTTCTTAGTAGTTCCTTCCCCAGCCTTGGGTAGTGTGTGCTCACGTGAATCTGCTGCTCAGTAATCAGCCGAATACTTAAGGGGCACCCCCTACAGATCTCCGGGGTTCTCTCTCTGTAGAGCTCCCTCATCTCCAATACTCTTTTCTGAGAATAAGAGCCACCCTGGTCTCCCTGAACTGTCAGCTCCATCCCAGGGGTCCTCCAGAACCCTACCTGGAAACTCTAAGGCCAAGAAACTCTCTCTCAGGACTAAGCTCAGGCAGTTCTAGGGTCTCACTTTGTTTATGTCCCATCTCTCAAAACTATTAGGTATAAAATAGTCAACAAGGATATATTATACAACACAGGGAATATTGCCAATATCTTATAATAACTATAACTGGAATATAACCTTTAAAAATTGTGAATCATTATATTATACACTGGTAACTTTTTTTTTGGGGGGGGGGCTGCACCACGTGGCTTGTGGGATCTTAATTCCCCAACCAGGGATTGAAACCCAACCACGGCAGTGGAAGCACCGAGTCCTAACCACTGGACCGCCAGGGAACTCCCTATACACCTGTACCTTATACAATATTGTACTGCAACTATACTTCCATTAAAAAAAAAAAAAGAATCAGTGTCCTTTTTTGCCTGATGTTCGGTTTCCTTCAACTGTTCACTGTTTTGGGTTGTTGCAGGTGAGAAGATGAATCCAAGTCCCACATTGGTCAGAAGTGCGGCTCTAAAGTTTTTAAAGAAGAAGCAACAGGCAAACATACAGAATAAAATTCTAAACAAAATGTAAAAGGGAGTCAAATCAAACACATATATCTTCCCTCTCATCCAAGAGGCTTTTGAAATGACAAAAAAGAAATCTCTAAAACACTGAATCTCTTGTCTTCACCTAGTTAACTCTTCCTTCTGATCTCAGCGCACTCTTTCAGATTCATTTCCCTCATCTCTCATTTCAAGGCTCTGTATCTTCACAATTTACAGCATATGCTTCAGGTACACATTTATCTTTATGTAAGCAATCATTTGGTTAATCTCAGTTTCCCTTCCTAGAATGTAAGCTCTCTGAGGATAGGTGCCTAGGCTCTTTTTGCTCACTCCTCTCTCTCCAGTGGCTATTTGTTATAGTGCGAAAGAACAAGGAACTGGGTCTGTTAGATAACTTGAAGTACTGCAGGAAGATCAAATGTAGATAGAGTTGCAATGATGGAGAAATTTGAACAGAGAAAAATATTTCCTAAAGATAGGCCATCAAACGTATCTGCTAACATCCTCCCTAGAAGAACTTTGAAAAACTATGCACCCCCCACGTATTTTAAGTGGCACCTACATTTTTCAGCATAATTTGAAATCATTGTGAGGCACGGAATTTCTGATATACTGTAAAACTTGTAACTTAAAAAAACACATGACATTATTTTAAAAATTGTAACCAATGGAACTTAAATGTCATATGAGTTTTTACTCATCATCACCATTAAAAAAAATACATGAACAAGATCTTTACATTTAGAGATTCTAGATTTTCCTCTTTCCCCAAATCGTCCTAATCTGCTTCATGTCTGAACATAGTTTGTTGATCGCTGTTAATGGACAATTAACAAAAACTTAGAAATAAGACACTTGAGACTACAAAGGAGTTCAAATTGAAGTTAGGTAACGAGAGCATGTTTTCCTTTTTCTTATTGGAACATTGTCTAAAAGGTTCACTTTGGATTATTTGATTCTTTGGGGAATTGTACCTTTGTTTAGTGTACTATTTGTTATTTATTAGGGTCTAGGCTTGGTGAAGTTACATGTTAACTTTTACAGATGGTATTCAGTAGAGATGCATTATTTCTCTCAGAGAAAATAATCCTAATAATTTACTTTTCCAGTAAGATATTAAACAACTTTGACTCAAACTTAGCAAATGTATTTCAGCTTGCCTCTCTTAAACTGACAACATAACCACTGTTTGAAATCGCCTTTGAACCAGCTTTCCCACATGCTGTTTTTCTCATTATTTCCCTCATTACCGAGTCAAGCAAATATTTGACATGTGTTCACTTTATAACTTTAACTTTGGAAAGTTATTTTTGTATAACAGCCTACCCTAAGTAAGAAAACAAAAATACTGGATGTATAAGGATTGAAATTTTACCATGTGTTTTATGCCTTCAGGCACAAGGATTTAAGAGCTAAAATAGGTCTTGTGGATTTATTTTTGTTACAATGATGGTTAGTATACAATTGGTCAAAACAATCTAAGTGCATTATACATTTTTATAATTATTACCAAATAAAGTTTTATGGAAACTATACTTCATAAAATATGATAGAAATTACCCTCGTTAATATCTGACAGCTAACATTTAATTTTTTATTAATGGATGGTAAAAAATATTAAGAATTTCACAAGATGAAATGAGTATTGAATGTAAAGGGAATAAATATTTCATAATACGATGATAAAATATGTTTTAACTTCATTATCAAAATCCTGAAAGAAATCACATAAAACTTTTATCTTTGAATTTTATCCAGTGTGTCTTGAAAACGTTCTGTGCTTCCAGTTTCATATGACAGTATTAAGATCACTAACCAGTACTGCTTTGGCTGCTGGAAGGTAATTTTCTTTCTGGCTAATGACTCGCCCTTAGGGATAAGTATTGAGAAAAGCTGAAAAGAGTTGCTTATATTCATATGTAGGAAAGTATCATTTTGAGCATTCAATATGTCTTACTAAATCTTTCTTTACTTTTCTTTTGTGTGTCTCCTTCATAGGAGATGCGTTCCTTAACAATAGTCTAACGGAGGCGAGAAAGTCATTAAATAAAAATCATCATTACTCCCACCACTACCCTGTATCACATATCTGAATTCAGAACATCTCATCATGGGGCAAAATACCAAATTTCTAACAGATGGCTCATAACTGAAATATGTAGAAAACGGGAAAATACAGGAAACTTTATATGTTTATGCTTCCTTGATTCAAGTTTAAAGCCGGCTTTCCCTTTGTTGGTGCCCTGGAGATTTTCACACCCTGAGACAATGATCCATAGCAGGACTAAGAGTGGGTGAGAATTGTGAAGAAGACACAGTATGTAATTCTGTCATAAAGAGAGAGGAATTCTACTGTGAACTCAGAGCTTTCTCAGTCTAATCAGTTTCAAAGAAGTGTACATATGGAAGGTGACTATTTGGGAATTTATGCCTTTAAAATTATTTATTCATAATTCCCTACCTCCAGAAAAGGTTTGGCTAACCTCCAAGGATGGATCATCTACAGATAGAAGGCTATTTGTCCAAGTCGTTCACTGGGAGCTTCAAAGTAGAGAAACACAGAAAGCAGAAGTTGGCCTCTGGGCAGTGTTTTCTAAATGTTTCTCACGATAAGAATCACCTGGGGTTCCTGCTAGGCTTTGCAAATCCCCTGCCCTTCCCTGAAGATTCTGATTCAGTGGGTCTGGAGTGGGACCCTGCAATCTGTAGTTTTAACAAGTGCTCTGGTGATATTTGCACCATCCCAAAACAACACAGGTACACTTTGAGAAAATGTCTCAAGGATGTGGTTTTCAAATCTGGCTTCTCAATTACTGATTTAGGGGAGCTAAAAAAAAAACCCACCCAGGTGCCTGGCTTACTTCAATTAAGTCAGTTTTCCAGGGGATAGAGCATAGCCATAACTTATAACTAATTAAGACTTTTTAAAGCAGTATTAGGTTCACAGAAAAATTGAGGGAAACATACAGAGATTTCCCATATTCCACCTGCCCCCACACATGCATAGTATCCCCCATTATTAAAATCCCCTACCAGAGTGGTACATTTTAAAACAAAATTTTTATTGAAGTGTAGTTGGTTTACAATGTCGTGTTAGTTTCTGGTGTACAGCAAAGTGATTCAGTTATAAATATATATGTATTCTTTTTCATATTCTTTTCCATTATGGTTTATTACAGGATAGTGAATATAGTTCCCTGTGCTCTACAGTAGGACTTTGTTGTTTATCTGTTTTTTTAAGAGTTTTTCTTTAACTTTTTATTTTATATTGAAGTATAGTTGATTAACAATGTTGTGTTAGTTTCAGGTGTACAGCAAAGTGATTCAGTTATACATATACATGTAGCTATTCTTTTTCAAATTCTTTTCCCATTTAGGTTGTTACATAATATTGAGCAGAGTTCCCTGTGCTATACAGTAGGTCCTTGTTTGTTAATCCATTTTAAATATAGTAGTGTGTACATGTCAATCCCAAACTTTTTACAATTGATGAACCTGCATTGGCACCTCATAGTCAACCAAAGTCCACAGTTTACCTTAGAATTCACTCTTGGTATTGTTCATTTCATGGGTTTGGACAAATGTATAATGACATGTACCCATCATTATGGTATCATACAGAGCATTTTCACTGCCTTAAAAGTCCTCTGTGCTCTACCTATTCACTCTTCTCCTTCTCCCCCCAACCTCTGGCAACCAATGATCTTTTTACTATCTTCATAGTTTTGCCTTATTCAGAATGTCATATAGTTTATATCATATAGTATGTAGCATTTTCAAATTGGCTTCTTTCACTTAGCAATATGCATTTAAGGTTCTTCCATGTCTTTTCATAGCTTGATAGATCATTTGTTTTTAGAGCTGAATAGTATTCCATTTTCTGGATGTACCACAGTTTACTTATCCATTCACCTACTAAAGGACATCTTGGTTGCTTCCAAGTTTTCGCATTTTTGATTAAAGCTGCTATAAACCCCAGTGTGCAGGTTTTTGTGTGGACATAAGTTTTCAATTTCTTTGGGTAAATATCAAGGAGCATAATTGCTAGATCATATAGTAAGAGAATGTTTAGTTTTGCAGGAAACTGCCAAAGTTTCTTCCAAAGTCCTTGTACCATTTTGCATTCCCACCAGCAATGGATAAGAGTTCTGTCACCCCACATTTGGTGTTGTCAGTGTTCTGGATTTTGGCCATTCTAATAGCTGTGTAGTGGTATCTCGTTGTTGTTTTAATTTGCATTTCCCTGATGACATATGATGTGGAGCATCTTTTCATATGCTTATTTGCCATCTGTAGAGACATCACTTTTTAAAGTTCCTCAGATGTAGTGCAAAATCTGGAACGGAGGATGGTAGCAAACTACTTCACATGGGCCAAATCTGTCCCATTGCCTCGCTTTATAAATGTAGTTTTATTGGAACATAGCCACACCAATTTGTTTATGTATTGTCTGTGACTGTTTTCATGCTACAATAGCATGGTTGAGTAGTTGTGACAGAGACCATATGGCCTGTAAAGCCTGAAATATTTACTAGCTGGCCCTTTATAGAAAATGTTTGCTTACCACTGCCTCATATTTAAAGCAATCATCATGGTCCTTTAAGAATTAATTTAGGAAGAGCAAGGGTAGCTGAGGCCTTGTACCCCGACTCAGAGAAACATGGCTGATAGCTTCAGGTTCTCTGTCAATATTGTTCTTCTTTAATAAGTGGATGATATACCAGGAAAGGGCTCCTAGTGGGATCTGAGGGAAACAGAACAAGGTATGAGGTAACTCCAGACCTCTACAACACAGAAAAATACTTATTTATGAGATACATGTTTGGGACTGAATTTTACTTATGGCAAACTAGTATATGAATAGAATTCCATTGTCCAAAGTAGAGGAAGTCGGTTAAATACTTAGGTTTGGAATTAATACATAGCCAAGTTTCCAACCGTAATGTAAATTCTACAGAAAATGTTCAAGTCTATATGAATAAACTGTAGTCTCTGCTGAAGCACACTATAGGGGTCTTGCATAAATGGAAACCATTTTTTTATATGGGAAGACAATATTGGTTATCAATTTCTCCTATACTAATCTATAACTTCAACACAATTCAAAATGGGTTTACTTTTATCAATTAAAAATAATTGAAGCAAATATAAAAAAATTAAGACAGAAGAATTTCTAGAGGAAAAATTACAAAAATAGAAATGAAGAGGGAGTTTCGCTCCAGATATTCATTTTTTTAATAACGTCTACAATGGAATGTGTTGTTGACTCAGAATAGACAAATCACTGGAATATATTAATATATGAAAAATTAGATTTTTATATTAATTGGGGAAAACAATAGATTTCTTTCATTATCTCTCAAATATCATGAAAAGTGTTCACTAATCACAAGAGTTTGAGAGAAACCATATAAAAGCTAAATTCTATAACTTTAGGTTTCCTGGATGATGTGTGACTACATAGAGGAAGATAAACAAGGGCCTGGAAATCAATAGATAGCATTTGCCTATGACATGGTCAGTCTCAGACTGTCTAATAAATGATGTTAGAAATATCTGTTTGGTATATATAGAAAAATAAAACCTGATCCCTGCTTTAGTAAATATAAAAAGATGAGTTCCAGATGGTTTAAAAAGCTACATATGAAACACAAAATTATAAGGTTAGTATAGAACAATTTAGAAGAATATATTTGTCAACTAAGTTTGAATAAGGCTCAAAAAGCATCAGTCATGAGGCCCAGAAAAGGATTGATTTGATTACATCAAAATAAAGTTTGGTTTTTTTTTTTCCCAATGAGGGACACCCATAAAAAAATCTAACAGACAAAAGATATTTCAACATCTAACACTGATAAAACATAAACAGAGGATATAAACAGACAATTCAGCAAAGAGGGTACCCAACAGGTGAATGAATATATGAAAAGATAATCAAACTCATTTGTAATAAAAAAAAGAAATTACAATAACAAGAACATATCACTTTACATTGGCAAGGAAGAAAAAAATTGCACATTGTGAGTATTGGTGTAGATGTGGATAATAGGAACCCCTGGGTCCTGATATTGGGTTGTATTGACTGTTGCAAATCAACTTGTCAGTATTTAGTCAAATTAAAGTTGAATGTACTCTATGATTTAGTTATACCACTGAACCTATAACTGGAAAAAATCCAAATGTCCTCAACAGGTGAAGGGATAAACAAATTGTGAATAGTCACAAAATAGAATGATATTCTGATACATACTGTATTCGTTTCTTAGTGTTTCTGTAACAATACCACAAACTGTGTATCTTAAAAAAACAAAAATTTATTGTCTCACAGTTCTGGATACTAAAAGTCTGAAATCAAAGTGTTGGCAGCGCCATGTACCCTCCGAAACCTGTAGGAGAGAATCTTTCCTTGCCTCTTCTCAGCTTCTGGTGATTTCCAGGCAATCTTTGATGTTCCTTGACTTGGAGATGCATCATTCATCATCTGTCATTACGTGGCTTTCTTCCTGTGTGTATCTGCACATAGACTTCTCTCTGTGAATGTCTGTGGCTGTGTCCACATTTTCCCTTTTTCAAAGGGCACCAGTTGGATGTGGATTTGGCGCCACCTTGCAGCTGTAGCACTTCAATCTCTGCCTCTATCATCACATGACATGTTCCTCTTGCATGTGAGTGTCTCTGTGTCTCTTCTCTTCTTATGAGGACACTAGTCATAGTGGAATAAGGGTCCACCCTACTCCAGTATGACCTCATTTCGACTTAAATAATTACATCTGCAATGACTCTATTCCCAGATAGAGTCAGATTCTGTGGTACTGGGTGTTAGGACTGCAAGATATCTTTTGGGGGGACAAATTTCAACCCGTAATACACGCTAAAACATGGGTGAATCTTAAAAAACAATTATTCTGAATGAAAGAAGCCTGACAAGAAAAAAATATATACTGCCTGATCCTATTTAAATAAAATTTCAAGAAATTCAAACAAATGTATAATAGCATAAAAAGGTTGCCTACAAGATGCATGGGAGGCTGGTGTTGAGGGTTAAAGGATAGCTCATAAAGGGCCATGAGGAAACTTTTGGGGAACTATTCACTTTGAATATGTACAGTATGTTCAGTGAGAATTATACTTTAATATTTGTTTAAAAATAGGCATAAGTTTTCATATTCCTAAAAAAGCATGAAGTATTATGCATTTCAGGATTCTAAATTTTATGCAGGCTTTGAAACTGTGATATAAAGAAAAAAAGCATAAAGATGTCTTAACTCACAATTTTTCTTTGTTTTTTGACCCATGTAGATACGCTTGTATTGGAGGGAAGTATATATTATTTTATTAATAACTCTAAGTAGTATGTAATGCTTTTTAAAGTCATATTGTAATGGTCTAAATGTATATGCCTGGACCTAAGATACTCCTAGCATGTGTCCCCAGGAAAGGTTTGAACTAACTCTACTCTCATTAAATTCAAATGAATGCCAGGCATTATAATTGTTTTTGCCTCTCAGAGAATGAGCAGATTTTTTTGTGTGGGTATTAATAGTGGTCCTGCTCTAGAAATTCATTCTTTTTGCATTCTTCATTGCATGGATGCATATTCCATCCCAGCATTAATGCAACAATCAGGTTAACAGACCATCTATTGTGCTGTTGTGCTTAACCGTAGTGGCAGGAATGGAATCCATTTACATCACAAACCTAGAGAACATTAAATTCTGTTGTTTTAACAGAGGGTGCTATTTGGCAATGAGTTTGCCCTTCCTGCTTCCCTTCAACTACCCTTAAGGATTTAGGTAAAAAGGGAAAAAGGGAATTTCTCCAAATCTTTCTGAATGCTCTTTCTGTCCTTTCTCTTTCCCTATTCCCCCGTGATTATTTTGCTCACCCCTCCCCGCCACTTTCTTCTCTCCTATTTTATTGAAATTCCTTCCTCATTAAAAAATGATCTAGTAAAATGACAAGAAAATGAAGTATCAAAAAAGCACTTTAGGATTTTGTATTATTTTTTAAAAATTATATCTAAGGTGGTCTAAATGATTAAATCAACACCTTTTAAACTTTCTTGTCATTGTTTCCCTTTCCATACAACTGTTTTTTTTAATTTCAGCTTTGAAAGTTTCTGGCCACACAAGGCATTTGTTACAGATAAACTCTCTAAATGGTAAGTTTTTTTTTTTTTTAATAAATGTATTTTTTTTTTAAACGCATTGTTTACTTTGTTTATTTATTTATTTATGTTTGGCTGTGTTGGGTCTTCGTTTCTGTGCGAGGGCTTTCTCTAGTTGTGGCAAGCGGGGGCCACTCTTCATCGCGGTGCGCGGGCCTCTCACTGTCGCGGCCTCTCTTGTTGCGGAGCACAGGCTCCAGACGCGCAGGCTCAGTAGTTGTGGCTCACGGGCCTAGTTGCTCTGTGGCATGTGGGATCTTCCCAGACCAGGGCTCGAACCCGTGTGTCCTGCATTGGCAGGCAGATTCTCAACCACTGCGCCACCAGGGAAGCCCAAATGGTAAGTTTAAAGAGAGGAATTGAGAATAAAAATTTTAGGTCACATCTAATGAATACTGTTTACTTAGTAACATGTTTTACAAGTAAAAAAACCTTGATGATAAATTAGGTTAGGACTTAATAATTTATGTGAAAAATTATCATTTTCTGATGTCTAAAATATCTAGCAATTTATAAAATATTCTAGATACGTAGCAGAATGGAAAATAACTATTAATTCAGCCTTATGATTTTCTTAACTCTTTATTTGGTAAGGCAGTATAACCTTTTATTTCTTTTGAACCAAAACTAAAATAAAATATCAAAATAACTCAAAAGTTCAAAAATATAATTTCTCTTGGGTTTAGTTATCTTTGCCAAGTATACTATATCTTATAATATTTCTCATATTTAGTATATCTTAGATAAATAATCCAACTTTCCCTCTTTAAGAACTCCTTGAACAGGTGTTAGAATTTTTTTAGGAGTAGTTGATCATTTTATTCAGCATTAAGTGAGTTGTCTGATGAAACTTTATATATAGCATGTTATATTTTATTTCAGAAGTCTTCCGGATTTCTTTTCTTTTCCTGAGGCATCAAAGAGCAGTTATTAAGGTAATTATTTTTCCCATTTTTTCCTGGTTATATTTCAATCCAACTTGCATGATGTTTCATTCTTTACTAATCTTACCTCGCGGTTCCATTGATTGCTGCCAATTTTTTTTTGGTGGGCATTTTACCCTCGTAAAAATGTACGTAGTATACAGCTATTGTAGAGACATATTGTGGTTAAAATGGTGAAAGATCAATGTATGGATGAGCAAAAATGTCACTGAGTCTGAGAGGTCTTGTTCTAGCATCCTGCTTCATATGCCAGGCAGATTTATTCACACCCTTTCCTGAACTCAGTTTGTTCTTATTATAGTATAAAGTCTTTAATTTTTTTAAAGTTAGTTTATATATGTGTATTTCTCCTGTAGATAACAAGCTTCTTATGGACTAAGTCTAGATTTTACCAGTATTTAGGAGACCCTTAATAAATGTGTATTGAATTAATGCAGAAATACCTCCTGGTCTTCCTTAATACATATCCATTAATGACACATTTTAATTTTTTATGTTATAAATATATTATTTATAAATATATTATTTATGTTATAAATATATTATTTTCAAATGCATATATTTCCTCTCCTTTCATGGAGTTTTAGTCAGGAGTTGGGGAGATGCATGTGCTGTGACGGCGGACATATTTTAGAAAATATATTACCAAAATGCGAATCTTGAAAATAAGGTTTTGTTTTCTAGATTTTTACTTTAAATGTATGGAAAGGGAAAAGGAATATGTTTATAGAGAAGATAAAAGTAAATATGACAAATGGCTTCTTAGGTAGTCTACTTTTCATTATTACTAACCTGGATATGTCCTCTCAGAGAAGGAAATATGTAGTATATGTTTGCAGATGCAGAATTCATTTATGATACACATAGTGTGATGAAAGTAATGTATGTTTGTGTGTCCGTACGTATATATATGTATATGTGCATATAGCTGTACCTAGGCATATAAGTCATGCAACTTTCCAGTGACCCAGTGAGTTACAGAAGTTAATCATAGTGGGGTATGGCAAATATAGTGTGGTTTTGAATTATACACTCCCTGTTTCCTCACTGTGTGCTTGAATAAAGAATATGACTACAGCCATATAGACATACTTTATTTTTCATATCCACCCAGAGAAGATGAGTATGATAAGTTATCATTTTACACATGCATACATCGTATACTCCCTTTCTACAATCTCTTTTTCTACACTAATTTCCTCCTCACCACCGATGACTTAGATAGTGAAAAGAGTCACTTTGGACCTTTGAATGTTTTGGAAAATACAGTGGTCATTTGCATCCTTTTGTCTCAGCCCCCACTGCAGGTTAGAGGGAGGCAGAGTTGTTCTTAGTCCACAATCCCTTTCCCAGTCTCACTTTAACTTCCTCCTCAACCTTGGACAGAAGTAAAGACCTTATGAATTTGAAGTCCATTGAGATCAGAGAGGTTTAGATCCCCCTTAGACTAGTTGACTTACTTTCATTCTTTAATTTTTTCTTTCTTTTTAATACTTTTTAAGTCTTAGAAAGCAGATCATGCTGGTATGTGGGGAAATTGATTTGAAGTGACTGTAGAGGCTGGATATCAAACACATCCGTTTTGTAGTAAATGGGAGGGAAAATCTGTGAATGATTTCTGAGTCAGCCTGGAGCACAGTGCCACCTAACAGCTGCGCCAAAGAAATAATCAGTATCACAACCAATTATTCTCCTGTTAAATGATGTTAAATTGGCATGTTAATTCAGGGCCACCTCTAATATCACCTTTTGTTTGTTGTTTATGTAAAGAAAGGGAGCTGACATTTAATGGTCGTCTAATATGAAATGTGATCTGTGCATTAGAAGTGTTGCGTGGGAGGACCTGTAGACTAATTTATGAAACATTGCCATAGAAATAAATAGCTTTTGCGCATGGGTGTTTGCTTCCCCTTTATGACGCTCCAGCCTTTGCTTTACCCCTGCCCCGTTCCTCCTTGTCTGCACTTGGCCGGGATTCCCTGTCGGCTGGTTGTCTGTATTCTCCCTTTGTCCTTCCGGCAGAGAAACAAGGGAGGGCTGGCGATACAGGCCACCTAAGGCAAATTTTGGACCCTGGTGGCAGTAGATCCCCGTCAGTGATGTGCTTTTCCCGGAGCTGTGCACGGGGCACTGTCATTTCTGCCTGGGGACCGGCTGTCTGACTAGGCCACATTCGTCAATCAGTGAACATATCTCTCGGTCCTTGGTCACACATTTATGGACTGTCCAAGAGGCAGTAGGAATTACTGACAGGCCCAGTCCAACCTCTGTGCATACCAGTGAATTCTAGAAGGTTGTTACTACCTGAGAGGTTCCCATAAAAATGAATAACCTGGACATTGAAGAGCTGAACTGAATAGGAGACCATTTTGCAAGAGTTCTGACCTGAGTGGGGCAAAGCTAAGTGCCCTGATTTTCAGTATTACTGTACTGAAACATTGATAATTTTCGTTTTGTTTGAAGGTTGATTTCATTTCCTATTACTCCTAACTTCATATTCAACTCACTGAAAATTTAAACTGGAGTATTTTGAAGTAGTCTCCAGTTCTTTTACATCTTTTCTGTATTTTTTAATTTTAATTACTTCCACATGACTGGGGTGAACCGCCCTGCTCCTGTAGAGATTGCGAACAGGAATATGAGATTTCTTTTTTTTTTTTTAAAGATTTTTTTTGATGTGGACCATTTCTAAAGTCTTTATTGAGTTTGTTACAAGATTGCTTCTGTCTTATGTTTTGGTTTTTTGGCCGAGAGGCATGTGGGATCTTAGCTCCCTGACCAGGGGTCGAACCTGCATCCCCTGCCCTGGAAGGTGAAGTCTTAACCACTGGACCGCCAGGGACGTCCCAATATGAGATTTCTGATGGTGCACAGCCCAAGCAATGCCTCCTTAAGCAAATTCTTACAGGAACTTAAGAAGAACAGAGTTACCACCACAGTAAGAGTGTGTGAAGCAACATGTAACACTGCCGTTTTGGAGAATGAAGGCATCCAGGTTCTGGACTGGCCTTTTGATGATGGTGCACCACCATCCAGTCAGATCGTTGATAAGTGGTTAAAACTTGTAAAAAAGAAATTTCTGATCCTGGTTGTTGTATTGTGGTCCACTGTGCTGCAGGTCTTGGGAGAGCTTCAGTGCTGGTTGCCCTAGCTTTAATTGAAGGGGGAATGAAGTATGAAGATGCAGTGCAATGCATAAGACAAAAGCAATGTGGAGCTTTTAACAGCAAGCAACTTTTGTATTTGGAAAAGTATCTTCCTATGATGTGCTTGCACTTCAGAAACACCAGATACAGTTGTTTCAACCAGTGAAAGAGCGCCGCCTGATGCTATGGCCTTGGAAAAGAAACTTGAGATGGAACCTCATATATTTCAGCCGTTAATGGAGACTTGGTAAATACTAAGTCCAATGAAGCTTGCATAGGAACATTGAAAAGCAGTTGTAGCAGGCCACAGGCTTACCAGAATTAGAGCCTTCTCTCTCTTTCCTGTTATTTTGACACTTAGTAAAAGATTCTAGCTCTCCAGTATCTAAAATGTGTTTTTTTATTTGTATCAATTGTATCTTATCAATATACAAGAAATTTAGAGTAGTGAGGTGCCAAAATACCCAGCACGATACTTGTATACTTTTAGTGTCATGTAGTCCTTAGGAGGTTTATTCCTTAAGTCATTTCAAACATTGAAGGTAGGGCCTATGTGAACACCTGCTCACGTGATATCTTCCATATGCAAACTGATATATAGTAGGGTTTGTACAACCATTAATTTTGCTGGATTTGTGCAAAGTCTTAGGTAATTTTGAATTTGTTTCTATAAACTCAATGTTTGTGCTGTTATAAAAACTTCCATTTTGAAAAATCAAACACACACAAAACTCTTGTTGATAGTTCAGTCTGTGTTGCACAGAAGCACGTAGTTTCCAGACAAAGAAGAATTATAGCCAATTTGAAATTTGCAGTTTGGGGTGCAACGTAACAGAGAGGGCCTGAGAAAAGAATGGGCAGGTTAGGGCGGGGGGGCTGTATTTCCAGTAAAATTTTTCCAAATGTTTTTTAAATTCAGTAAATATTTTTAAAAGGTTAAAATACTTTCTAATTGTAGCTGTAAGTCTTATAATATTCTGGAAACCCTGTAAAGTTTTGTTCCATACCTATTAGAAGTTATTTAGCAACTATTATTCAAATTGGAAGTTGGTTAACATTAATTAATTAATTAATTGTAGTCAGGAGAAGAGTAATAATTAAATTAGTATTACGCATATTTTGTTTCAGATAAATGTCAAAATTCATCATACTTTTCTTTAAAGCAGTTCCAAATGATGTGGCTACAAATATTAGTAGGGAAATTAATGACACACCTTTCAAGGAATAAATACATGAGTTGTTTTTGTAAAATAAAAAAAAAAAATCTCATTTTACTAGTTGAAATATTGGGCATTGAATACTTTCTAAACTCTAGGCCAAGAGAAATGCACCGGAACTCCAAGGGAGGATAGGATACTCTAATGGCCTTCACAAGGTAACAATCTTATAAATCATTAATACAACTTCTTGAAAACTGCAAGTGCAGTGATAGTTGGTAAGGATAAACAACTTCAGGAGCACAAAGGTGAAACTTAGCCATCGCTGCTCCTGGGAAAGAGCGGTCAGACAACTTTTACAGAAAAGGACAATACCAAGGAGGGATGGTGTGCTGGATTGAATTACTGGTCTCATTCCCCACTCTCAATATAAGTATTCTTCCACCCTGTTGCCAGGGCCTTATGGTTGCTGAACTGCATTTCCCTGCTTTTTGAACTTGTATGTGGCCATGTGTCTTGCTTTGGCCGATGGAATGTTAGCTAGTGTGATGTAAGCAAGGGCTTGAAATATTTCATCACAGGTTGGCTTGGCCCTCGACACCTCTGCCATCTCCATGAGAAAAAAGTGCCCTAGCTATCCATTGCTCCTTTAGTTGGGGTTGCAGAATGATACACATAGAGCAGACTTAAGCTTGATATATTACCTGTAGCTAAGTCCAGTTGAACTGCTAGGTACCAGCTAAGCGAAGCCTAGATCAGCCAAACCCTAAGCCACTGAAAAACTGAAATGTTTTATTATGCAGCATTATTGTGGCAATAGCTATCTAGTACAGTTAGCCTTTCAGCAGCTATTTTTTAGAAGTGTGACATGCAGAAGTAATAATTTATGGACCAGCTGAAAACTCCAAAATATTTGATTAATTAATTGAACCTCATTATTACTGTAATATAATGTACGCAGGACCTAGTATGCTTTAATACAAAGTTTGAATTTATTTGAATATATTTGAAATTGTTTCCTAAAGGGTAAGGATCATGTCTCAGTTTTCATTGTATGTAAGCACTTCACACAGTGCCTAATACAGAGTAATCAGCTTCATTGAAATAAATGAATTTAGACACTCTAAAGCAATCACCTGTAATTGTTATAAACATAGTTGAACATAATCCAGTGTAAAATCCTAGATTGAAGAATTTCATATTTTGTGATCCATACTACGGTCAGCAAGTCTTTGTTTAGTTTTAATATTAGGACCAAAGCCAAAGATGGGAGCTTTACAAACTGTGGTGTCTAAAAACTGATGTATTGTTACTGAACCAGGTCCGTTTGCCCAAGGCACAGCAAGTCAAACGCTGAGATGCCGAGGTTTGCGGCCAAGAGTTTATTCACAAGGCAGCCAAGCAAGGAGATGGAAAACAAGTCTCAGATCTGCCTCCCGGAAGGGGAGGGCGTTGGAATATTTATGGGATAAGCAGGGTGATCTTCAGCGTGGGGAAAGGTGATTGGAGGTAGGGGAAAAGGTGAGGAAATTGGTTTTCTGCTCAGGTGCATCTGGGTTACACGCTTCTGCAGATTCAAAATGGGGTCTCTTAGCATGATCTGAGGGAGGAGTTTCCGGCCCTCTGACGTCAACAGGCCATCATCCCACACCTGCGCAAACACAGTTTCAGAGTCGGTTTCCTACCTGCTTTAGCTGGCTTGCACTGGACAAGAGCTAACTTCAAGTTCCTGTAAAACAGCTGGGCTACCATGAAGCTGGGAAGGTATGTAATTAAAGAGGGGAAAAAGAAGGGAAAATAAAATAACTAAAGCAAGCTTCTTCAGTGAAGGCAGGCTACAAGCAGAGGGGTTTTTAACAAGCTGTTCCCTTAGCTGCTGTTCTATAAGACAAGCTCAAGAACTCCTGTCAGTCATCAGCTTCTGTTAACTCTATGGGGCATGGTTTCAGTATTTCTTTCCTTACTCAAATTTAGGATACACTGTGATATTTAACCTACCTACGTATAATTCAATAGAACTAAACACACTAGTTCCTCGTGAGAAATTTTGTTTTCCAAATCTTTTCCCTCCTTTTGTTACCGATTGAATTGGGTCCTGCTGCTCACTGCTTACGAAATCAAACTCATACGCGTTGGTAGAGGGGAAAGTTGTCTTTAATCAGAATGCTGGCAATCTGGGGAGATGGTGGACTCAGTGTCCCCAAAGAGCCACTTCTGAAGAGTCTGCTCGGCCATGAAAGTTTTAAAGGAACGGGGGGAGGGAAGTGATCTCGGTTAATCATTGAGATAGGAGGGTCAGAGTCGTCGTCATCCCCTACTGCATGCAGGCTTATCGGCTCCTCGGGATCTTCCTCTAGATGTTGTCTTGTTCACACAGTTGGTCACACAGTTTGTTTGTGAGATTATGGAAGAGGAAGCTAGGGAAGAGATCTGGTCATCGGTTAATTACTTATTCTTCATTCCTACTTCTTTTGGTCTACGGAAAGAACCGACACTTTAGGCAAGGTATTGTGTGATTAAAAGATTTGAAAGGTGTGCTCAGGTGGAGATGAGTAGAGCATGGGGGTGCCTGGTTAAAAGTTAGTTACCAATCTAGCTTTGTTAAAATGACAAGGAAAGGGGCTTCCTGCTGAGGGCAGTTTCCTGCAAAGAACTGCTTACCCTTTCTTTACCTGAATCCAAAATCCAAAGTGACACTTTTTCCAGCTAATATATTATGAGTGACAAAACTCTGAAAAATGCTAACATATCTTTCTTTTTGATGGCAAATAAGCAAAGTAAAGCAGTAATACTTCCCAGTTGATTCTGATGGGGGTAAATTATAGACATATACATAACTGCTATTTTTGTCATCTGAGTTGACATCGACTACAAATTGACACCAACACAATGAAAAACTGGTCCAAAATGTGGGTCATAAGAGTTTATTGTATATAAATTCTTGCTATGATAGACCTAGCTGTCTTATTGAAAAAAAAAATCATAATCTCATTTAACAACACAAACTATGAATAATTCATTTAAAAATGATGCATAGAATTTCAAATTTAATTTTGCTTTAAACATTATCCATACACTAATTGGGCATTTTACACATTTTAAGATTTCTTTAATTCAGTTATTTTCTCTTTTCCTTAAGTATCTTGGGTTCATGTAGGCACTAAAATTGTTTGGTCTTTCTCTGATATGCTAAATTCATGTTTCCTTCTGAATATAAAATACAGTATGCAACTTTCCAGAATTGTGTCAACCTGTATCATCTATATTATTCTTCCAAAATATTTCATTGAAAGGTTATATTTAAATCAAATTTCAAGGACACGTAATATGTCTTTCTGAATTACAAAAAAACCAAAAAATATACAAATAGCTAAAACTAGACACATCTCCACGTCCAGAAATATATATACATATAAAAAAACGTATTTTTTCCACATATTTGGCTCAGTGTTTGTGTGTATTAGTTTGAGTTTGAGCTTGTGTTACTTAGGAAGTTGGAAGCAAGTACTCTTTTTTTTTTTTAAATTATTCATTTATTTATTTATTTTTGGCTTTGTCGGGTCTTCGTTGCTGCGCGTGGGCTCCCTCCAGCTGCGGTGAGAGGGGGCCACTCCTCGTTGCAGTGAGTGTGCTTCTCATTGCGGTGGCTTCTCTTGTTGCAGAGCACAGGCTCTAGGCGCGTGGGCTTCAGTAGTTGTGGCACGTGGGCTCCGTAGTTGCGGCTCATGAGCTCTAGAGTGCAGGCTCACCAGTTGTGGCGCACGGGCTTAGTTGCTCCGCGGCATGTGGGATCTTCCTGGACCAGAGCTCGAACCCGTGTCCCCTGCATCGGCAGGCGGATTCTTAACCACTTCGCCACCAGGGAAGTCCCGAAAGCAAGTACTTTCAAACTACTTTTCATTAAAGTGTTCTCTCTTTTGGTAGATCTATCAAAATTGTAAGTTTGCTCCAATCAGAGGCTACTTTGTAAGACACAAAGATGTAACAATGGTTTAAATGTTGAATCTATGATGATAAATCTGTTATTTGAAGAATTACAAATGTATTTTAAGTTTTGAAAAATTTTATGATCCTCCCTTTTCTCCATGCTATCTAACCCTCCAAATAGAATCACAGTTATAGAGCATATACTTATTTAGATCTATAATAAAAATACTCTCTAATTTAAAATATTTCCTTTTACTTCTTTACAACAGTAGTACCCATGTAACTATAGAAGTATATCACATGAGCTTTGCTATTAAGAATACAAGAAGAAAGATGATGGATCTTGGAGTTATGTATTCTTTTTCTGAAATGTTAGTATTTTAGAAAATAATTATATTGAATTAAAATAAAAATCAAATTTAATCTCTTCAATTTTATCTTCAGAAATTTGTATACTCTTCTGATTGAGTCATTAGCTATTATTTTATCTTGATACAACTCTATTATGTTTAAGATTATTTGCAAATATCAGAAAGTCTGGAGCAGATAATTCTCTCTGTCTCCCTCTCTCTCTCTGTCTCTCTTTCTCTCTCTCTCTCTCTCTCTCTCTCTCTCTCTCTCTGACACACACACACACACACACACACACATTCTTCATTCCCTTAAAACATTTTTGCCAAGTCATAACATCACGGTGGTCTATATTTAGACAGATAGACAGTTTTATTCCAGTGCTTTATATGTATATAATGTGCTGTAACACAAAGACAAATTCAATTTTTGTTTTGTTTTTTTAGCTACACAAAGGATTGCCTGTTTATAATACATGAGCTGAAGAGCTTGAACATGCCTCACCGAAAGCATCACCTTGAGGAACATAAGCTGTCCTACTACTTCTTTGGCAAATTTAAATGCTGTGATCAAAACCAGCAATTATCTTTCTTTATTAACAGCTATAAAGAGCCTATTTGTTTCCATGTTGGTGCTTACTAAATTGATCTTGGTTTTATTGAGTGCCAAATATGAATATGTTAATGCCTCTCCATATTAGTATAGTCTACAATTGCAGTTCTTCTTGAGGAAAAATTAAATGAAATTTTTGTAGAACTATCAGTTTATAGACACTAAGTCATATGGAAAATTAACAAATTTACTGGTATCTTTTACAGCTTGCTTTATTGAAAGCATGGTCACAATGATTAAATGAGCAAAGATAATGGTTGTACAGTGAAATATCAATTGCCTGTTATTGCACCTACCAAATACTTAAACAGAAGGAAAACATGTAAGCACCATCACTGTGAAACTAATGCTTTATAGTCTGAGTTTTGCATAAATTGAGATGGACCTGTCTATAAAAGACAAGTCAGTCTCTCTATATCTGTAGTGAATGCTTACTTGCCTTTTGGGTTAAGCATCACAATGTACTTACTAATCAAAGAGCAAATTAACGTAAAGCCCTGAGAAGCCATCATATTAAATTCAATTTAATGAAGTTGATGCATATCTCTCCTTTTAGGCTCTCAGGGGTTTTTTTCCAGGATTATTTTTTTCTGATAGCTTTATAGAAATATAATTCACACATCAAACAACTCACCCATTTAATGTGTACAATTCAGTGGTTTTTTAGTATAATCACAGAATTGTACAACCATCACAGTACATTTTAGAACATTTTCATCACCTCAAAAGGAAAGCCCGTAGTATTTAGCTATCACCTGTTAGTCCCCTAGCCTTAAGCAATCACCATTCTACTTCTACCTCTATTTGCCTATTTTGGATTTTTCATGTAAATGGAATTATAGTATAGTATATCTTGCAACTGGATTTTTTCACTTAGCCAAAATGTTTTCAGAGTTTATCCATGTTGTGGGATGTATCAGTACTTCATTCCTTTTTATAGCCAAATACTATTCCATTGTTTGAATATACCACTTTTTCTTTGCTTATTCATCAGTTGACAAATATTGGGTTTTTAGCTTTCAGCTATTATGAAGAATGATGCTATAAACAATAATGTGCAAGTTTTTATGTGGACATATATTTTCATTTCTTTTCATTCGAAAGTTAGGAGTGAAATTGCTGGGTCAAATGGTAACTGTTTAACTTTTGGAGGAACTGCCAGACTGTTTTCCAAAGTGACTGCACCATTTTACATTACCATGAGCAGTGAATGAGGACTTCAGTTTCTCTGTATCCTCACCAATCCTTGTTATTATCTGACTTTTTGATTATCATCCTACTGGGTGTGAAGTATCACATTGGTGTTTTGATTTGCATTTTCTGAGGACTAATGATATTGAGCATCTTTCCATATGTTTACTGGCCATTTGTATATCTTCTTTGGAGAAGTGTCTATTCACATTCTTGCCCATTTTTGATTTGGGTTATTTGTCTCTTTATTATTGAGTCTTAAGAATTTTTAAAAATTTTACTTATACTTTATTTTTTGAGTGAGAAATCATCTTTATTTTCATTATTTCCAGCCTTATTGAGGTATGAGTCACAAATAAAACTTGTGCATATTTAGATTGTATATTATTTTTTAAAGTGTAAAAAGTGTTGACTTAGTATACATATATATTGTGAAGTGATTACCAAAATCAAGTTAATTAACACATTCATCACCTCGCAGTTATCTTTTTCTGTTTTGTTTTGCCATGAGAACACATGATTTACTCTTTCAGCAAGTTTTAACTATACAATACGGTATTATTAACTATAATCACCATGCTGTACATTAGATCCCCAGCACATATTCACCTTATTACCTGGAAGTTTGTGCCAACTTTGCCAACATACACCTCCGCATTCCCCCACCCCCAGCCCTTAACAACCACCATTCTACTCTCTGCTTCTATTAGTTTGAGTTTTTTAGATTCCACATATAAGTGAGATCATACAGTATTTGTCTTTCTGTGTCTGGCTTATTTCACTTAGCATAAGGTCCTCTAGTGTGATACTGTGATTTCTAATAAGAGATATATATTTGACCTTCATCCTCTTTTCTGGTACAGAGCTTCTAAAACCCTTGGAGTTTCCCTAAGTGAAGAGAACAGTAGAGGTGTCTTTTGTTGTGTTGATGAGGTGACTATTGGAAAGCGCCTAAGGATGGGGGCTGGTTGCCAGGGAAGCCAACCTTGTGATTAGAGGGTTGGAACTTCCAGTCCCACCTCCAGGCCTCGGGGGAGGGGAGAGGAGAAAGGATGGAGATTGAATTCAATTGCCAATGGTCAGTAATTGAATCAATCATGCCTATGTAATGAAGCCTTCATAAAAACCCCCAAAGGGACAGGGTTTGGAGAGCTGCGTGGAGATTAGGGGAGAGTGGCAGGCTTGGAGAGAGCATGGAAGATCAGAGCCATTCCCGCATACCTTGTCTTATGCATCTCTTCTGTATGGCTGTTCCTGAGTTATATCCTTTTATAATATACTGGTGATCTAGCAAGTAAAATGTTTCCTGAGTTCTGTGGGTAGCTCTAGCAAATTAATCAAACCCAAGGAAGAAGGGGGTCCTGGGACCCTCTGATATATAGCCATTCTGTCAGAAGTACAGGTAGCAACCTGGGCTTGCCACTGAAATGTATGCCCAGAAATGTATGTGGGTGGGTGGGGCAGTCTTGTAGGATTAAGCCCTTTATATGTGGAATCTGATGCTATCTCCATGTACATAGCGTGAATTGAATTGGTGTGGGGAAGCCTACCAGAACATATGTTGAAATTGGTTCCAGAAATCCAAGAGATGTAGGTTTATCCATGTTGTCACAAATGGCAGCTTATATTTTAGGTACAAATCCCTTATCCAATATATGATATCCAAATATCTTCTTCCATTCTGTAGTTTGTCTCTTCATGCTCTTTATAATGTCCTTTGATGTTTTTAATTTTTATGAGGTCTAATTTATCTTTTTTTTTTTCTTTTGCTGAAGTTTGCTTTTTTTTTTTTTTAAAGAGCTCCTGACTTCTTTACTTATTTATTTATTTTATTTTTTTGGCTGTGTTGGGTCTTCGTTTCTATGCGAGGGCTTTCTCTAGTTGTGGCAAGCGGGGGCCGCTCTTCATCACAGTATGCGGGCCTTTCACTGTCGCGGCCTCTCTTGTTGCGGGGCACAGGCTCCAGACGCGCAGGCTCAGTAGTTGTGGCTCACGGGCCTAGTTGCTCCACGGCATGTGGGATCTTCCCAGACCAGGGCTCGAACCCGTGTCCTCTGCATTGGCAGGCAGATTCTCAACCATTGTGCCACCAGGGAAGCCCTATCTATTTTTTTTTGTTTGGATCATTCTGCTTTTGTTATCATATTTAAAAACCCATTGCCAAACCCAAGGTTACAAAGATTTACCCAAATGTTTTCTTCTTTGAGTGTTATAGTTTTGACTTTTACATATAGGTCACTGATTTATTTTGAATTAAGTTTTGTACGTTCTTTGACATAAGGGTGTAACTTGCTAGCCAGTTTTCCCAGCAACATTTGTTGAAAAGGCTATGCTTTCCCCATTGAGTGATCTTGACATCTTTATTGGAAAATATAGTTACTTTTAGTAAACAAATTTTACTTATGTTAACATATGTTTATTGTTTATGTTTTTATTAAGTAAATAAATATATAATTTCTCAGTTTTAATTTTTATATCAATAATAATAGGGAAAACCCATATAAACAAAATACCTCATAGATATTTTGTAATTTTGAGTGTAAAGAGATGTTGAGAACACAGTGGTTAAGAACTGCTGGTTTGAATTATAGCAGAGACAGTAGAGTTCTAGAACCAGCAGCTGTAGCAGTGGTTTTCAGATTATGGCAGAAGCAATGTGATTTGAGAACTGGCAGACATCTGACATCTGGAGTTACAGATTTCTTAGTTGACAGGCAGCTTCCTAATTCTGGATGTCTGATCTTGACAGGTTCAGAAACCTCCTTGATGGTCCATTTCTGTTCATGGATTTGAGGTTCAACTATTTTACATTTTTCAGCCTGGCCAATTATTCAGTAATATATTTAATACTGTGTAAGTAATCTGTTTAAAAATAGAGTGGATTCTATTCTCTGGCAAAGAACTACAAACCACATAAAAGTAACAGAGCAGATTTTAAAATGAACCAAATAAAAATCCTAAAATCAAACAAAACTAGGAGAACCTTGGAGAGACAAAAACAAAAACAAACAGAGAGGGGGTAAGGGTAAGATAAATAGAATACACTAAGAACTTCTAACATTAGTTTAATTGGAGTTCCAGAAGTATAAAAATGAATATTAGACTGAAAGAAATATTTGAAGAGAGAATGGCAGACAATATTAAAAATTGATAAGAAATTCCTACAAAGTCCAAGTAGGATAGATACATAGAAAGGAGCATTGATTAGCAGAAAATGTGTATTTTAACAGAATCAATGGAGACTTGAAGGCAATGGAATGATACAGTCAAAATCCCCCATATTCTTGACAATACATGGCCATACATATATGTGTGTGTGTGTATATATATATATATATATGAAAATTTTAAGCATTCAGATAGGTGTTTGGGTGTTTAGAAATATCCCACTATGATTTCGATTTGTATTTTCCCAAAGAATAATGATGTTTAGAAACTTTATACACTTATTGACTTTTGGGGCCTCTTTGTGAAGTGACTTTTCAAGTCTTTTGTCCATTTTTTAAATTAGGTTTTCTTTCATTTACTTGTTCATTTTAGAAAGAATCGCAGAACACAGTCTTTTCAAGCATGCATTGAAAACTTATAAAAGGTGGCCATATATTGGATTATGAAGCGAATCTCAAAGAAATGAAAACATAGGTTTTGTTTTTTGTTTAACAGTATATAACTGTCTTAGAAATCAATATACACAAGTAAATAATTCCCACTATGTTTGAAATAAATTCAATTTAAAATTACCCGTAGGTCAAAACCAAAATTACAATGGATATTAGATAGCATTTCAATGATAATGAATTATACTGATAATGAAGATGATAATGAAATTATAATGAAAATACAACATTGCCAAGAACACTAAACCCAAAAATAGAAGAAAGGAAGTAATATGCCACAGTAGATAATCAGTTAAATGAAAATTGGTTGACTATCTCAGAGAGCTCATCAGAAAAGTGAAGAAATAAAACAGCATAACTATAAAACATAAAGATGGGAGCATCTTTATAAATTCAGTAGACATCAAAAGAGATAATGGAATGATACTATGAACAACTCTTAGTCCATTTGGGCTGCTGTAACAATACCATAGACTGAGTAGCTTATAAAGATCAGAAATTTATTTCTTCCAGTTCTGGAGATTGGGAAGTCTAAGGTCATGGTGCTGGGAGATTCAGTCTGGTGAGGTCTTGCTTCCTGATTAATAAATGACTATCTTTTTGCTCTGTCCTCACGTGGCGGAAGGGGGACAGGGGTGAGGGAGCTCTCTGGCTGCTTCTTATGTGGGCACTAATCCCATTTATGAGGACTCCTTCCTCATTACCTAATCTTTCAAGGGCTCCACCTCCTAATATCATCACATTGGGGGCCAGGTTTCAAAATATGAATTTGGGGGAGACAAACTATACCAATAAACTGGAAAATTTAGAAGAAATTGGCAAATTATTTAAAAAAATCTAAACTGGCTGAATAGTTATATAACTATTAAATAAATCAAATCAATTTTTATTTTTTATTCTGTTTTTTTCTTCCTTTTTTTTTTGGTTTTGGTTTTCATTGCATGGCTTGTGGGCTCTCAGTTCCCAACCAGAGACTGAACCTGGGCCATGGCTTGAAAGCCTGGAATCCTAATCACTAGGCCACCAGGGAACTCCCGAATCAATTTTTAAAATGTTTTCACGAGAGAACTTTGATCCCAATTTGCTTCATTGGAGGATTATAACAAGCATTTGAGGAAAAAATAAAACCAATTTACACAAACCCTTCCAGGAAACAGAAATAGTTGGAACGGTCTCCACTATTGTGAGAAATAATACTTTTCTGTAAGCAGAGGACATTCTCTCTTCTCATTCTCCCATCTCATCTTAAAGGGGCTGGGTTTAACCTCATTTTTCTTGAGGTATTGCTTCACTGTCAGCCTTTTCTATAGCATGGCTTTGACAATATTCTCCATTACCTTGTAACAGCCCTCGGAGAGATATATTTTGGATACTAAAGAAATGAGAAAACGTGAGACTCTGTTTATGCTCTTTCTTATCCCTTATTCATTCCAGCCTTATTATTTTTTTTAAATTTGGATTTGCTATTGAAGACTTTTGTGCTACAGCCCTAAAAATTGTACACCCATTTTGTAATGCCAGGGAAATACAAATATATTGAAATATTAACTTTGATTTACTTTCCATTCCCTAGTCAAATTCAGCCAATAAAATACTGAGCCCACTAATAATTGGAACAATTCCCTAAGTCATTTTGCTTTGGATATTCTTACAGAAGAGCTAGGAAAAATAAAATAACCTAATAATTAAGAAATATATCACCAGGCTTCCTATTCTAAGAGCTGGTGGAATTGTTTTGTCCTGCTCTTAATCCATCGCAGTTTAAGGAGTAAAATTTAATAATCAATGTAAAAATGGTTTTCACAGTTATCTAAGGAAATAGTTATAGCTAATAAGGGACTAACATGAAAAGAATTGGCTGCTATTTGCCAGTATAACCAATGATAAAAATAGTGAGCTCTTCAAGTACGTGCTAGTATTAATCCCACAGGTTCTGGCAATGAAATCTTTATAATGATGAACAGTCATTGTTAATGAAAATGAAGATTATACAGCAGCTTCAGCAAGGGAACTATTTATGTAATAGAAAGATTAACTTTAATCTAATCAATGAACACCAGGGGTGGGGTTGGGGTAAGGGGATAGAGGCTGGTTTATAAAAGTAAGTTATTTGACTTCTCAGGTTCCAGATAGTGTTCTGGAGTTTTGGGTTGTGCAGCCCTCTATGGATGAAAACAAAAAAAACTAATAAGGAATAGGAAACTATCTCTATTTCTGTTAAAATTAGCCCATGACAATAGTATACAAATATATACTTTTAAAATTACACATGATTAATTAGTTTGGTTTAATTTTGGAATCATGTCATAATCAGAAGACTGGAATCCCTTTCAGAAGCCTCCATACAGAGTTATTCTAGTATGTGAAATAGTGTAAAATTAGGAAACCATGATATTTCAGTGGATGTCCACAACAGACAGTGTGAAGCAGTTCTTTCTCTAAGGACTTGGATAAATGATATTGAATCCGTCGCAAATTCAATCATTTGTGATTTAATTAACCAGCTTTATTTTTGTTAGTGTGTTATATGGGCACCTGTTCTTCAGGATTAAGTTTCAGCTGTAACTTATTTCGAAATAATAGTTTTGACATATTGTGTCAGGACACCAGAGAGTTTTCCTTTATTCTCAGTTTTAGATTCTGGTATAGATTAGTGTAAGCCAATTTTATAGAGGGGAAATCATATATGGAATCAAACTGCAGTACAATTATTATTTATGTGTTTCCAGTCATTCTATATGTTACTTGTCTTTACTGAGCTGTATCATTACATAGCTGATGACTTTACAAGATTTTTAAGGTTCTTTTGAACTGTATTGAGTATACCCAGAGTGACAAAGACTCAAATTAAGAATCGTAATATGCTTAATTTAAAATTAAGAATTCATTTTATTGCTAGAGTCCTTGATCAGACAGAACTAATTGAAATTTCAGAACGAGAAAGTGAATTTAAGGTTGAAATCCATAAAAAGTTACTGTAACGTAGTAGATACTTAATAAATATGTATTGTGTGAGCCAGTTGCACAAAGTAAAACACATTGGTTATGCCTGATAAAAAGTATTTTTCATGTGTTAAATAATTACAGTAATTTATAGCTGCTAAATATCTATCCATAAATATGTATAACTTAATTAATATTTAAAATTGAAATTTTATAAACAGTTAAGAATTGATGTCCTATTTTCACATTAAAATATCCTTCTTTGAAATATTACTAATCCTTTCATACTTTCCCTAAGTAATTGGCTATAAAAGAGATTTAAAATGTAAATCTCAACAACTTGACATTCAAGACCATATAAGAACACACACCATGACCTCAGACTGAAAAGTTCATAAGGATTTTGAAGAATGAAATATATCACCTAAGGTATAATTTGCAGAAGGTATAATGTATTAAAGCTGGAAGGTTGCTTGTCTAAGCATTCATTCCAGGCTGAAGAGTGGGCTGGCAATGGGTCAGCTTCTGGCAATTCAAGTGAGCCTTCAATCCTCTTACAAGCTCACTTATGGATCTCAGCTCTGGGATATATCCAATTCATTAAGTAGAAGAGGTAAAAATAACCTATTATGTCACTGAGCCTGATCCTGCAACCTGCTCAGGAAAACAATCCCAAAAATCTTTGTATGAACCTCAATAAGGGTATCTTATACCATCCTACTGGGTGAGAATTTCACTCCTGTTTCTCCAGGATGCTTCTATACATTTCCTATTTGCAAGAAATGGGCCTTGGTTAGTATCAAGTTTAGATTTATGAAGTGTCTTCCATTATAAAATCTAATTCCATATAGCTTCTTCCATTTTTGATCCATATTGATGACTTATGAATGAGAATCTCTGGTAAAGCCTTTGATTTACCACTTCATAAGTGAAATTGTGGTTATAGTGGGAGGTGGGAGTTCTTCAAAAGATAATAATGCATATTAAACAAATATTTCTTTTGTTCTAGATATTCTTCTAGAGACTGATTTTAGTACTCTTTCAACCAAAAACATTTTATTTGAAATACATTATGTGCCAGGCATTCTTACATTCTTGTAGGGTTAGAAATTATAATGATGAGTAAGATAAGTTCAACTACTACCCTAACAGAGAAAAAGTTTTGTGGCAGAAGAGAAAAAATTTTAAAAAATCAACATTTGAGAAATGCTATGGCAGAGAAGTATGGATATTCCAGGAATACCTAACAAGGACACTCAACTTGATCTGGAGGGGACAGAAAAGTCTTTTCAGAGGAAAATGACATGGACACTGAACCTGAAATATCAGGAGGATAGTGTTCAAGGTAGAGAAAAATCACCTATTTGAAGAATAAGAAGAAAGAGAGAGCATGGTGCAATCAAGTGTTTATACAATTTTTAATCACGTATAATGATAGGAGATTGAATTTATGAAAATGACAGGAAATTACGTTCTATTTATTTTTCATATTTATATACTGTCTGTATGATATACACTGTTTATCACCTAGTGGGGGATTGCTGTAGCTTACTGTATGCTATTTGCTAATAGACTAGAAAATATACTCTCACATCTGTATCGATAGAGAAAATAATGGTCAATTTAATGATACAAAAGACATGTAGCTATAGATATACACATACACATGTGTAGATAAAGCTAAATCAAGCTAAAAATCTCAGAGTTAAACAACTAGAATTTTTTGCCCCTTTGGCCAAATTCTTCTTTAGTGAAATGCATGATTTTTCTTTTATGATCAAAATATATGGCTAAAGTCTTTCAATAAAAGTTATAATTAATATCAACTGATATTTTTGGTTGTTTTTGCTCTCCAGAGATCATAAAGAAAACTTGGGAGACAGCTTAAAAGAAATCTTGGAGAACATATGTTCCAGAAGTTTATAAAATATGTGGGCATCATTTCTTACCTGTAATAAATATCCTAGCTAAGTCCTAAGCAGTGTGCAAGCAAATGGCTTTAAGTGTCCCCTTCCCGCCGCCCCTTTTTTCTTTTTTCAAGGGTATACTCATCCCTTCATTATATGTGGTAACATTAAATGAAAAATATTAAAATGTGACTGAGGATTTTTCAGATGATAAAAGTTAGGTAGGTGTATCAAGGCAATGGAGTGTAAAATAGTATAGCTGAACAACATTCCATAATGCCTTTATCTAGTCAATAGTATATGCAGTGTTTCTATAGAAACTATTATATCATGTGGCATTAGCAAGTTATATGATTTAAAAATATATTTTAAAGCAAACAGTGTATCTATCAATCAAAAACTTTTCAGAAGACTACAGTGATTTTAATAATAGGATGTTTTTCCAGGCCTTTGCTTACTTGCTCATTTGTTGTGGCTAGAGATGGTTCCACCAGCAGTCAGAGCTCTCATACCTCTTCTCTCAACATGAGGCAAGAATAATTTTTTTTTCTTGTAAGGTAGAGCCAGTTATGGTTCCATTGCCTCAGTGTGTGAAAATTGACGTGATGTGATTTTTTTTCTTTGGTTGTGGTGGTATATATGCATGGAGTATTTTTTCATTGTGTTCTATAACTTCCAGTTGTCATTCTTCTGACACATAGGATTAAACAAACATTAAATTGTTGTCTCAAGTATTTGATCTGAGCATAATACATCTTCACAACTGTGGAAGTGACTTTAAAAAGCTATTGTAATCCAGAATAGTTAGGGGAATTTTGGACCAATAATCAAGGAGCATCTCCCTTTCCATTCAGATCTCTAAAGTACGTACTGTGTAAGTCAGTGAATGAAAGGTTCAGATTTCTAAGAGATAGGCTCTCAGCCAAAAGGGTTGTTTTATTTCTTAATTAAGTTAATTTTACATGGCAGTCGGTTATTACCAGCCCTGGTTTCCAGCCTTTCTTAACTATTGCACTATTTCAATGATCCTAGCAAAGCTTCAAGACATATATCACCTTATGACTCCCCTCTACTACCTCTTAGGGCACTTCATAGTAGGAGGCTAGGCCATGGTCAAGCACTATGAAAATGAACAAATGATCTCTTCTCTCACTTGAGGTGGCCTGTCTTATTTTTACCCCAAAATGTTTGACAGTGATGACATCCAATTTTATCTTTTATCCTTTCTCTTTTTGGATACTGATCAGGAAGTTTCCACTAGTCAACAAAAAGATATTTCAAAGTAGCAAGCTAGAAGAGTTTCTGATGACACACCATTGAACACAGAGAAACATCACATGCTGTATTGCATTTCCTTGTTATAACTTCCATAAAATATCCCGTACACTGGTATGGCTTAAGCCTGCTCTCTAAGTAATAGGCTGGCAATTGTTCATATTCACAGGAAATTCCTATTCACAGAGCCAGTGGAAAAGAAAGGCCCTATTCCATTTCTAAAATCTCAGGTCCATGTCAAAGAATATGTTTGTAAAGATTTTCCTTAATAGCTTGGTCAATAACATTAGTCAACATGATGACAGATAAGGAGAGTTCATTCATTCATTCATCTTTTTATTCAGAAGATACTTATCATTTGCATAACATTAAGAAACTCAGTTTTTTAAAGACTGAAGTTAAAGGCTCTGCCCTCTATGAGCCCTGGATATAGTATCATTGTGACCTAATTCTTTTTAAAAAATCATTATTTTATTCAAAATGAGGCTTGTGTTTACAAAGAGATCTACAAACTTTAGTCTTGGCAATTTTTGTGATCAATATTTGCATCACAATTTGGACTTTATTATTCATTCATCGGAAAACTCTTGCTGTATGCTCTTATGTGGATATAGAGAAGAAAAACTTGTCACTAGATTTCACAAATGTTCATAAAATACAGAAGTATTCAAAAATTATATATATAAATATACATATGTACACATATACATGTACATATGCATAGATGTGTGTATATAGTAAATCATCCTATGATAAAAATTTGTAACAGTGAGTTAGAAATCCACTGATTTAGCCATTAATTTAGGAGTTTAAGGAAAGGTGTCAGGAACAGATAAAATTTTAGTTAGAATGTGTAGCAATTATCCAGCTGGAAAATATGATTGAGGGAATCCTGATTAAGGATCATTTTTTTGTAGAGGTTTATAAAGGCAGAAACTTTAATGTATTACAAAACGGCTAGATAGAAAAGTCTTTTGGTCACGTGGTGGAAGAAAAGGATGCAGATGTAAGGGACAGATTATGAGAGACCTTCTGTGACAAACCAAGAGGTTTCTTCTGAAGGATTTTGAGAGAGAGGGAAAACTACTTTTTATTATAATGTGGATGATGATTGGTAAGTGGCAAAACTGGTGACAGGGGACAGTTAGGAAAAGCATTACTATAACTCCAGGAAGTTATAAGGGCTTAAATAAGGCGATGGTAAAGGGGATACCAAGTTGTAGATAGCTCTGACTTAGTTGTATAAGATTCAAGGCACAGCGACATATATTCGTCTCTTTTTTCCCACTTTCTTGCTTGTATTTCTTGGGATCAACTCCCAAATAAACTACTTGCAACTACCAGAATCTGCTCTTGAGGAAACCCACAGGAGCTGTCTCGTCATTCTTCATATCTCAAAACATCCTCTCTGGCCAAGAACCAACTGATGATCTTCTTTCAATTTCACAGCGAAAAATAAAGTTATTGGGATAATACCACCAGTACTATACACATACACCACCCTATCTGCTTTTTTAAACCATGCTCTCTTGTTTCCGTTACAAGTGATGGAGTCTCCCTTCTCCCATCTGGCATCAGCTCATCCATTTAGCCTCTGGAGCTCATTTTCTATTGTCTACTGAAGGACTTTGCTCTTGCAATTATCTCCTGCTCTTCATGCACCATTATTTGGAAGTCTGTATATTGTCATTACTATGAAAACATCTATAATTTTTTCATCTAGTGGAAAAAAGGAAAACCTTCCTTGACTTTGCATACTCTTCAGCTATGTGTCTTTTTCAGAGAAAACTTTGCCAGAGTGGTATCTGTGCTTTCCTCACTTCCATTCACTCTAGAACAGACTCCTATCGGACTTTGATTCCCACTATGCTACTGAAATCACTTTGATTAAATTTACCCAATGACTTCTATGTTAACAAAGTCAAAGGACAATTTTAAGTTCTTATCGCATTCAAACCTTCAGTAGCATCTGACATTTAATCATTGTTTTTCTTCACAGCACTTAATAATATTTGACATTTTTGTGGTATATGTTTGGTTTATGTTCTCCCACTAGGAGGTAAGCTTCATAAGGGGAAGAACTATGTGTATTTTAGTTTACTGTTTAATCCCTAGTGCTTAGGACAGAGCCTGGTACCATTACTGAATAAATTGCTGAATGTATACAATGTAAATGGTAGAACAAAAGCTGCAGGAATGTGAACTTTGGTTACTTCATGATGTTGAAGAAAAAGCCACCTTGTCTTTTCAGATATTATTAAAATCAGATGTAAGATGATGATGCTTCCCTAAACTTTAAGCAAACTGAATTTCCTTAAATATTCAACAAAACATCAGATACTTTTCAGAATTGGAAATTCTAAAAGGAAAAGCCCTTTTAAAGGGCTTTAAAATAAAGATTTGGTGGTCTTGATGTGGATGACATTAATGTGATAGCTAATGTATCTTAATAGAAAATTTAAACTTGATAAAGAGGGGCATATTACTGAGGTCACTTTATCATCACTGTCTTCATCGTCGTCATCATCATCATCATCATTTTAAGTTGATAAGGCCAGTAAGAATAACCTGTATAACAGGCCAACATATGTAAAAGCCCAATCACAATAGACCAATTAATAGCATTTCTATAAAAGAAAGAAAACAAACCATATGTTTATTTTAAAAATGTATTTAGATTAACTGTCTGAATTGCTTTAGTGGCTGACTGATTTCTATAAAAATAGTGGCATAGATTCATTTGCCTGTCTTCCAAAATATCTATTCAACAAGTATGCATTTTATAAAAGTTAACAAAAAGGATAAACTGTTAACTTATATGGAACGCTCAAAATTTGAAATCAACAGGCATTTGGAAGTCTGCCAAAGTTCCTAGCTATGATTTGAAGAAAGCCAAGAAGCAAGAAAGCAAATTCATTTCTTATCAAGTTTTGACAAAATTTCTCTCCTAATTTCATTTTTCTCAATCAGCTGCTAAAGGCACTCATTTTCATCTCCTTGATTAGATGCTGCAGTGACTGATTACTGGATTTAATAGTACTTTTTAATGAAACATTGTCATTTGCTTTTCTATGATTACCTTAAAATACCGCATATCACCCATTAGTTTTTTTTTCTATTTCTTTCCCAAATTGTTAGTTTCCTTATTTCCAGTTTCTCCTCCATACATTCCAGCTCCAACCTCTAAGCCCCTCATTTCCACCAAACCACTCAGGTTGCCCAAGGTAATCTCTCAGCATTCCCTTGACATTTACTTATGCTTATGTTAAATCCAGCTTGGACTATAAAACCTTCCACTAACTTATAGGAAGCAATAATAAGATACCTACCTTCCTTAAAGCAACTCATAAGCTCTACTACTATTTAATGTCTTTTTAATTTAAAAATGATGAAAAGAAATTATGTTATTTCTCCTGATACCAAGATTCTTTTTCTATTCACAGTAATAATAGCTCACATTTTTTATGCTCTTAGTGGGTTCTGTAAAGTTCTGTAAAGTAGATACGATAGGTATCATTTCCTTTTTCAGGAGAAGAAAATGCAGGCCTTAAGGAGTTTAGAACAAAGTCCTTTTACTTACTAATACTACAGTCTTTCCACTAGATCATATTAATAATCAGAATAACTATAAATGATAATTTTATTTGAATCACTGAATCTGTTATTATTTGATATTTCCTGAGACTATGCAGTATAAATGACAGTAGAGGGCTTTTTATGATATACTGTTATAGTTTTTATTGTTAAACATCATTTCTTTAAAAAAATTCTCACCTACATAATGCTAACATTCACATGTCGATGACATTTTCTTTCTAATTATAAAAATTACACCTTGAATAAATGTGAGCCTTATGGAGAATTTAATATTCCATGGCTTTGCAGTCTCCAGTTAAAACTCAAATATCTAATAACTGTGCCTCATTTCTGAATTGTACTCTTTCACTGATATTTGTAAAGTAAATATCATTTTATAGAAAATGCAAACTTAAAGCACATTTAGCTGTTATAATGAAAATCTCTACATGGTCTGTAGTATAATATAAATACATTTTTTATAATGACTTATAAGGCTTAACCTTCATTTATAGATTGTCCTACTTCCCATTGTCAAATTTGATTCTCATGGCAATGCTGATTGGTGGGTAGGTAAATATTACCAAAGTTTTAAACACGAAGTGACTGAGGTTCTGAAAGGTTAGATAACTTGCCTAATATTACAGAGCAGGCATGAAAATACAAAAAATAAAAACCAAATTTCTGACCTATAGGCTCAATGCTTTTTCTATCACATAATAACTTTGAAATGCTGTAAGGGATTTCTATGTCAATTCCATATCTCTAGCTTTACAGTAATGTAGATCCAGATGAGGGAGGATGTCTTGCCCTTTCCCTCTCTCAGCCTCTCTCTATATTAAAATAAATCATTTGGAAGCTTGTTTTTTTTTTTCCCCCCCTCTGTATATTATTTCTTAATGTTCATCAGGGTGTTGTTGGGTTTTTTTTAACTTTGTTTTTTCTTTTTTTACTTTTTGACTCAGTAATGTTAAATTTTCTTATTTTCTCTATACTTTCCCTTCCGATGTCCTTTCTTCCTTGTCATCACTGTCTTCTTCTTCTACTATACATCATAATATTCTTTTTTAAAATTAGGATTTAGTTATTTTTGGCTCTTACCTGAAACATACACTGTGTATCTGTTTCTCTTATTAAATGTTAGGCCTGAATTGTTTTTTAAATTTCTTAAACTAGCTTGAATTTTGTCAAGAGAAGAACATTAGTATTAAAAAAAAAGACAACTGCAACATTTTGCTTTAAAAAACACTAGTTTTCATCAAAGTATAGCAAGCATACAAGGAAGTACACGTCATAAATTACAGATAGATTAATTTTCACAAAATAAAAACATGCATTTGACTAGCATGCAGAAGAAGAAATTTAACATCATTAAAAATGATGGGACTTTTAATTGAGGTTATGCTGAATCTGTGACTCAGTGTGGGGAGAGTAAAAATATTGACTCTGTTAATCCATGTAAGTATTATACCATTCCAATTGTTCATGTCTTCATTAATATTTTTTTAAACAATTTTCCACATTTCACTGTGTACAGATCTTGCACATCTTTCATTAAACTTATATTTCAGAGTTTGACGTTCTTTGATGCTGTCGTAAATAGTATTTTTATAGTAATGTAATTCTTTAATTAACTGTTTGTGGCATCTAGAATTACACTTGATTTTTTTCTCGAGCTTGTACCCAGTAATCTTGCTAAATTGACTAATTTATTCTAACACACTAAGGATAGATTACTTTTAGATATTATAAATATGTAATGATGCAATCTGTGAAAAATGGTGGTTGCATTCCTTCTCTTTCAATCATTATGCCTTTGTTTTTATCTTTTTCTTGTTTTATTGCCCTGGCTAGGGCCTTCCTAAAATGTTGAGCAAAACTAGTGATAATAAGCATACTTATGTTGTTCTTGATCTCAAGGGGCTAAGTTTTCAATATTTCAACACTAGTTATTATATTTGCTTCAGTTTTCTGAGTTTTTTTGCTTTTAATCGAGCTAAATTTTGTCCAATGGCATTTTTGCATATTTTGGGATAAACCTATCATTTTATTCTTTTGTTCTGTTAACTTTGTTTGATTTCCAGATGATACAAAACATGAATTTATCTTGGATTAAACATTATTTGTTTATATATATTACAGGTGCTGTATCTTGGATTATTGTTAAGCGTTCCACACCCCCGCACCCCCCCACCCCCCTTTTTTTTGGTCATGAAAGAGACCTTTGATTTTCCTTTCCTATAAAATTCTTGTTGGTTTGATATAAATTTCAAATGGGTCAAATTAAACCTTTTTGGAAGTTTTTCACTGTTTCCTAAGTTTTCTTTTTTTACCTGTGTTTTTCTCGGAATTTTGTCATTTCATCTCATGTTAAATGTATTGGATACAACTTCTTATAATTTTATGTCTATGTCTCAAGAATCTGTAGGGGTGACCCCCTTTATATTCCTAATATGGATTATGCATGCCTTCTCTTTTTTCTATATCAGCCTTGCTAGATGTTTATCAATTTTATTAACCCTTTCAAAAAAGAACTCTTTTGGTTTTGTTGATATTCTCTTGTATTTTTAAAAATTCATTAAATTTTGATTTTAATTTTATTGTTAGTTTTATTTTCTCCACTTTACATTACCATTTTTTTCTGAAGTTTTTTGAGGCATAATCAGGTCCTGAATTTTCCAGCATTTTCTCTTTTGCATTTAACATGGGAAATTTTCTTTAGATGCATGTTTTGGTGCATCCTACGCATTTGAAAAGATAGTTGAGGTATAACTATAAATTGTATAATTTTAAAATATGCAGCATGTTATGATTTGCATATATGTATATATTCACAAAACAAGATAATGAACATATCTGTCACTTGCCAAAATTTCCATGTGGAGTTGTGTAATCACCCCTCCTGACTTTCTCCATGGTCCCTTGTCCAGGCATTGAACATTCTTATACAAACATGTGTGTGGACATAAGCTTTAATTTCTCTGGAATAAACACCCAGAAGTGGAAGGGATGGATCACATCATAAATAAGTCTATGAGGTTTTCCAAATAATTGAATCATTTTATATTCTGTTAGTAGTGTATGAAAGTCACAGTAGCTCTACATCGTTGTCAGCACTGGGAATCATCGGTATTTTAAATTGTAGCCCTAATAGGTATACAGTGATATATCACAGTCACTCTAAATTGTGTGGGTATAACCAAGTCATTGATCTTTCTGTCCTGGCATCCACAGTAAGTGGAGAAAATGTAATATAGGCCTGATGCTAATCCTTTCCTTTCCATTCATTTTTGTATGTATATTTATTTTTGACTGCAAACTAGGTTTTCTGTATGAAACACTATGGAGATAATTGGAGGCCATGGAGCATTTTATTTTGCTTATGAGGGGCAATTAGCGTGGGAGTAATTCATCTCATAACAGTGAGGGATTGTGTCGCTTTAAGGCTGGGTCTCAGGTTTTGTGAAGAGTTTTGTATTTCTGGTTCATATTTACATTTAGGGCATATCCTCTCAGAGATGTCAAATGATATGTTGGATTGTTTTCCAGAACCTCTCCTCGGTGGTGTGTAGTCAGGTCCAATTTGTGTCCCCTGGGCTGGAAGCCCTGATCAACCACATAGCTTCTCAGCTACAACTTTCTGCTTAACATTTTGGGTCCTCAGTCATCCCTTTTGAATTAGTAAAGGACCTAAGGGGGAAAAGTGGTACCAAATTTGAGTCTCACCACTTGGGCTTCTCCTCTCTCTGAGATCCTGTCTCTTCCTTGGGTCTTTGGTGCCTTTAAATAATATCTTTAATATCTTCCAGATTTCCTAGGTTTTCTCAGTAGGATGGTTGGGCTGAAATGGTCTCCCATTACTGGAAGCAGACATCTCTCCAAATAGAATTTTTTTGAAATACGTATTAGTTTGTAACAGTTTTGTTTCTTGTAGCTGATTAATCCAAGTAATATTAAGAAGATAAGCAAATTATTTCAAGGCAAATGTTCTTCTTGAGTATTCAATCCTTTTCGTCATCATTTGCTTAAATTCCCTAGATTTAAAATTTGATTGAATCAATAAATATTTCCACAGTCCCCAACATGTGCCAAGTTTGGTCCATCTGTTGGAGGTACATTATTGGGTTACTGCTTAATGTGGAAACAGTCAAGAAAATAAGGAGATATCTTAGAGAAGATAAGGGCTAAGATATAAGTATGTATTCAGTACATGTTCTTATATTAGCATAAATTAATGACACCTGATCACATATTAAGTCTTAAAATAGGTATTAAGGATTTCAAAAAACTTTCATCAAACAAATTACAATCTCTGTCCAAGTAAGTCTGCCTATCATTTATCTATCTATATGATAAAAACAAACTTAGTGCCCATCATTTGAAAATAAGTGAACTATAAATTACGTACATCAACATGGATGAATCTCACAAATATAATATTGAGCCAAAAACAAAGTCAGTAGCATACTAAGACCTGTAATATGTACTCATTTATATACTGGAGATGCTCGTCTGATCAAGGCAGGCTGGGTAAATCAGACTACCCATGCAACTTGAAATGCTGGAAGATAGATAGATGGAGAGAGAAAGAGGGAGGGAGAGAGGGAGAGAGGGATTGAAGAACAAAGGCAGTGGTCTGCCAGAAAAATTACAATGTGAAGATCCATAGAATTCAGTTGAATATTTGCAGTTGTCTTTCCCCTTGAGGAATATACAGATTCGGATAGCTTACTTAGAGGTAGAACAATGAACAGAACTTCCAATAAACTCACCAGGTCACAGGGAAAACCAGATTTGGGGATTTGCTAATCATTGTCTATGTGTGGTGGACAGCAGGATAAGAGGCTGTAAATTCTGCTGGGTTTGGATGGGACACTGAGGGCTATAGTTTGGGAGCAACAGTAAAGCCGAAAATGACCAACTCTTACCAGGCTCAACTTTGAATCATTTGAATCTCTGTTTGGAATAAATAGGTCTGGAAGTGATAGTGCTGGTAGTAGCAAAGCCAGAGTGAAATTAAATCTGAATTATCTCTACAATTTTCATGTATAGTTTTTGGCATACAATTAGAAATGGCCAGGATAAGTAGGAAAAAAGAACACGTGACCAAAACCCAGTTGAAATAGCAGATAACAGAAGTAGAATCACAAGTTAACCAGATAAAAGACCTATCAGATATGCATTAAAAATGCCTATGTTCAAATAAATAGGAGACAAAATTAAGAATTTTAGTGGCAAACTGATAATTACAAAAAACTCAGATCTTGTTTCATGTACTTTGAAGTTTTGTAATTAGGCTCCTAAACATTAGGATTATTGTCTTCCTGATAAATGGATTCATTAATCATAATGAAATATCCCTATATATCTCCAGTTATACTGTTTCTTGGAGTCTACTTTGGCATTAATATACCCAGTCAAGCTTTCTTATGCTTAATTTTACATGGTATATTATTTTGTATACTATTACTTTCAACCTGTCTCTTGAATTCAAATTACTTCACATGTTAACAGCATATAGTAAATAGGACTTGGCTTTTTTCTAGTCTGAAAAACTCTCCACTCTAATTGGGATGATTAGGTCTGCTTAAATTTAATATTATTACTAATATAGTTTGTTTTAAAGTTGGTGATCTTGCCATTTGTTTTCTATTTTTCCCATCTCTTTATTTTTCTGTTCCTCCTTTTGTGCCTCCTTTTGTTTTATTGAATATTTTTTATTATTCAATTTAAATTCCTCTCTTGAAATTTTATCTTTGGCAGTTTAAAAACATGTCCACACATTCTTTAACATCCTTTCCTTCAATAGACGGGTTTTATGGCTGCTCCCAGGATTCTGGGCCAAGCTTAGTGAATCTTTGTAACCAATACAATGCAGCAGCTATGATGCTACATAAATTCCTAAGCTGAAATTCCAGCCAACTGACATTACCAGCTGCCACCAGCAGAGGGCGCAGTATTGGTCCTCCATCCAGTGCTTTTCAAGCATTTCTGTGGTTCTCGGTTTCCATCAACCATTTGCTTTCATTTCCTGTAGAAGTTCGGGTAATAACGTAAATTGCAGGTTGTCCACTGGCAAATTGACTCAGGTTTGTTTATGTGGATATGTCTTAATTCACTGTCAGTTTGGAAAGATAATTTTGCTGGATATAGAATTCTACTGACAGTTTTATATTTTCTTTGGGTTATCAGAAAGATTCTGCTCCTGTATCTCGGTTCTCTATGGATTCTGTTGAGAAGGCAGCCATCTTTTAAATTGTCGTTTCTGGGGAGGTAACGTATCTTTATTTTTCAGAAGTTTTGATTTTTGTACACTTCACTAATATTATTTATATTTCATTTAAATGTCTAAAAGTAGTTTACTACTGAAGTATTTTAAAATTTAAATAGCTATTTAGCCAATTCTAAATTTTCCATTTGTGTAAATAAAAGGATAATTTATTGGATTGACAATAGCAACAAAATATAGCAAAAGTAAAAACAAGCTCACATAAAAAATAGCTGAAGTCAAAGCATTTATTTTTTCTTACTAAAATACATAAAAAATTTGCATAGACTATACATAAATTAAAACGATTTAAGCACATTGATAAGCAGAATATCAAAATGGCTTGTTATAATTGTTCCAGCATTGAACTGAATGAGAAACCGCAAGACTCTTGATTTTAAAAAATGAAGGGACACTTGTGTTACCTAGAGCAAAATATTTATACCTACTGTACTTATATAATATACAAAAAAATTCTACTTTGGAAAATATTCTATTAGTGAAATGATTTATATAAATAGAGTATATATCAGAACCTATTCAGTAACAGGGAGTATATAGAATGTGAGTGAAAGAAATAAGAGTTTATGCCTGTATATACAAATATATATACATACTTCATATGTAATGATTTTGATATTCAAATAATTATGAAATGATATACTCTTTAACAAATTGTATTAGTAGAATTCATATGTGATATATACAAGAATAAATACTAATGGTAATTAGTATATAATATGCTTAATAGCTAGTGGAAATTAAGTAAGATATAAACTTTTTAATATATTGATAACCTGAATTTGGAGGGAGTATAGAATGGTTCTGAGTTTTTGGAAATTAATTTGCTATTTTTTACCAATATTTTAAATTTGCCTACCCTTTTCCACCACGATTGGCTTTCTATGAGTGTATCTGACAGAATTTGTCAAAGATGTGAGTAAAAATATGGCTACAGAAAGGCAAAACAGCTATTTTTAATAGACTATAATGTATTCATACTGTAAATGCATTGCAGGTTTTACAGCCAATCAGATAGATCTTATATAATTGCACAAGATATCTCCAGAACATAATTTTAATAAAAAAGCAAGCAAATTTATTTCACATGTGTTTATAAGTATATAAATGTATTATTTATATAGATGCATATTTATATGTACGTTTGTTCAGTTACACTCTTCATTGCTAATCATGGTTACTTCTGTGAAAGGATATGTATCTGTGTTTTTTTGAAATTTTACACTGAGTGCACATTTTACTCGTAATCAATAAAATAAAATAAATTGTCACATGGAGCATATTACTGATGATTCTTTTTAACCATCTACTTTATTTTTATAAGTAGTATAGTACAGTGAGAAGTTATGCTTAAAGCCAGAATTATAACAGAGGTAGATGGGAAAGAAATAATATGAAAAAATATAGAAAATTTACATGGAGAAAAATTTAATTTAGATGTGAACCATTTATAAGAAACTGACCTCTAATTAGTCAGTGAAATCATTATACTGGGGGCTATGAGTAAAAGTGTCAGAAAGAATGCTTTTTTTTACTGTTCTACTAGGATTAAATGTCAGGTGTAATGTAGAGTTTACTTAATATTCAGGGGCTTCTCTTTCCATGATATCAGAAAAAGTGACAACAGTAATCAGGGTCAAAATCCTCTCAATTTTTATCTAATCAGTATACAGAAAAAGACTTAAAACTATAATCTTGTTGTATAGAGTTTTCATGCCATTTCTTTTTTTTTATTATTAATTATTTAATTAATTTATTTATTCATGGCTGCGTTGGGTCTTTGCTGCTGCGCATGGGCTTTCTCTAGTTGCAGCGAGCTGGGGCTGCTCTTCACTGCGGTGTGCGGGCTTCTCATTGCAGTGGCTTCTCTTGTTGCGGAGCACAGGCCCTAGGCGCGCGGACTTCAGTAGTTGTGGCACATGGGCTCAGTAGTTGTGGCTCATGGGCTCCAGAATGCAGGCTCAGCAGCTGTGGCACACGGGCCTAGCCACTCCACGGCATGTGGGATCTTCCCGGACCACTGTACGAACCCGTGTCCCCTGCATTGGCAGGCGGATTCCTAACCACTGAGCCGCCGGGGAAGCCCCATGCCATTTCTTATGATGTGTATGAAATGTTTAGTGAGAATTGCTGTTCTTAGAAAAATGTGTTTAGATTGAACTGTATGGAATCCAGCAATATTGCTAGATGCAGTTATTAATTCTAGTTTATTACATATAGATTATTTTGAGATATTCTAGAAACAAATATCCAATTGGTTAATAATGACGTGTTCATTTCTTTCTTTCCAATTATTTATGCATTTTTAACTTTTGTCTGCATTATTGGCCCATGACCTCCATAAAATGTTGGAAAGAACTGGTAATAACAGGCAAACCTGCCTCCATCCAGATCTCAGGTTGTGTTTTTCAATGTTATATCACTAATTATGATATTTGCTATAGTTTTCTGAGTTTTTCTAAAACTCGTAACTGGATGGTAAATTTGCCTGATGGTTTCTCTGTGTCTGTTGTGAAAGTGACATGGTTATTTGTCTTTTGTTAAGGAGATTTGATGTTAAAATGTTAAGCCACTTAAGAATTCAGCTTTGGATTGAAGTTAATTTGTTCATGGGATATTATAATTGAAGTGTGTTTGGATTCATAAAGATTTTTTTCTTTATGTTGTCATGATGCATATCAACCGTTGATCTTCCTTTCCTATATTGTCATTATCAGTTTATTGTAAAATTTATAAGGATCTCATTAAGTATTTTGGTTAGTGTTTTTACCACTTCTATTCCATGTGAGGGGATGGGCAATATTGGTATTATTTATTTCTGAATTTTATGGAAAAGTTCACACAATCAGGCATCAGACCATAGAAATCATTTGTAGGAAGGTTTTTATTATGGATACAATTAAATTAAAACATACAGGATTTTGAAAATTTCTTGTTTTGTTAAGGTGTGTTTTTCTGGAATTTTGTCATGTCAGATAACTTCAAATATTATGTAAGGGTCTCAAGCGTCTATAGTGATGATCCATTCTATATTCTATATGTGTTGATAATGTATGTGTCCCTTTGTTTGTGTGTGATCAGTCTTGCCAGGAATTACAATCTTTAAACATTTTCCCTGCCAAAATAATTTTGGATTTGTCAATCTTTGTATTTTTCTGAATTGCATTAGCTAATTCTAATTTTCTTTTATATCTACTATCTATTCTTTTGTTTTAAATCAGCTTTTTGGTTCTCAATTTTTGAGATGAGGTGAGGTGGATTATTACATCTTCAATTTTCAAGGTTTCTTCTTTTGCTTTTAATGCTAGAATGTTTCTTTAGACACATTTTGGTGGATCCCACACATTTTTAACAGCTTTTCTTAGGTGTAATTGACTTAAAATGAACTATACAGCATTGAAATAATGTAACTTTTGAGATATCTATATATTTGTGAAATCATCACCACAGTTAAGATGATAAGCATATTCATCCCCCTCCCGGGTTTCCATGTGCGTCTTCGAATTTTTCCCCCTTCTGATCCAGCCAAGCCCTTCTCTCTTTTTCATGCTACGAACGTTTTCATACAATTCTTTGCGTGCATATACATGTTCATTTTTTTCTTGGATGAACATCAAGGAGTGGAATGGTTGAGTCACATGATATGTGTTTCTTTAAGATACTTTAGAAAATACATTCGTCTCATTACAATCAGTGGTTGAGTCTTTTGAAGTTTGGTCTCAGGTTTTATGAGTAGTTTTCTGTTTCAGGTTTATATTGACATTTAGAGCACAGACACTTAAGGATGTTAAATTCACCCCTGGGTTGTTTTCCAGATTCTCTCTGCCAGGGTGGGCCTTGAACCCAGTCTGTGTCCCCTGAGTTGGTGAGAGGACTGGAAGCCCTGATCAGCTGCTTAGCTTATTAGCTGCAACTTTTTTCTTAGCATCCTATGTTCTTAGTCACCTCCTTTGGATCAGCAAAAGGTTTATGGGGGAAAGGAGTACCAAATTTGTGTCTCATTTCCTGGGCTTCTCTTCTGAGATTCAGTTTCTTCAAATGCTTGCTTCTTTGGGTTTTTGCTACCTTTGAACAGAATGTTTAATATCTACCAGCTTTCCTAGTTAGTCTCAGCGGGATGGTTGGGCAGAAATGGCTAGTCTACCATTACTGGAAGAAGACAGCTCTGCGCATGGTATTTTTTGAAATATGTTTTAGTTTTAATTATTTTTCCTCCTAGAGTCAATTATCCAATCTTTTGCCAAAATATTTCTTTAGTTTCCTACATGTGCCAGGTATGCATATGAAGGTACATTATTGAAATGTAGCCTAAAGGAAAACAGACAAGTAAATATGGAGTATATTATGAAAGATAAATTCTGTAGTAATCTTTTATACTGTAGTAATAGCCAGAATACCTATGTGTATTATATTTACTGGTTACTCAAAGGATTGCCACGTGGATCTTTAAATTATCTTGGTCTATTTAGAGTTAAAATAGTACCAGTTTATGTATGTGTAGCCTCAAAACAGTATGAATCTATTTATTTTCCCTTTACTTTTTGCTCTTTTGTCAAATATTTTATTTAAATATTCTTATTTAAAAACTTAAATTGATTGTATATAATTTATTTTTGCCCTTTAATTTTCTTAAATTAAATATATTGTATATTCAGGTAAATGCACAAAGCTTAAGTTTACAGTTAGATTAATTTTGCAAATTATGTATTTTACATCCAAAGTACTATTTCATTTTTACTTCAAGGAATCAGCTCTTTAAGCAGAAATAATAGAAAAAAAACTTTTATATTTAGCCACATATTTTCCCTATCCAGTGCTCTTCTCTTCTTTTTGTAGATTCTATTAGGTATTTTTTCCATTGAGCCTGAAGAACTTCCTATAGGATATGTATTATTTTTGGACAGGGACAAATTGTCTCACATTTGTTTATGTGCCTGCAGCTTATTTCACTCTTAGCTTGGAAGGATAACTTTGGTGGATAAAGAATTTTGTGTTGATAGTTTAATTTTTCTTTCACCATTGGAAAGATGCTGCTCCATTATTGCCACTTCTCCAAGGAGTCTTTTGAGAATGCAGCCATCATTTAAATCATCGTTATTTGTGCCTTATTTTTCAGAAGTGTTTTTCTGGTATACATTCATACACGTCACTAATATCTGTATATTTCACATAGATGTCCAATATGTAGTTTAATGATAAAATATTTAAGCATTTTAATAGCTATTTTATCAATCCAAATTTTTCCATTTGTGTAAATAGCTTATTGGATTAACAATAGCAACAAAAAAGGTAAAAAAAAACTCATGTGAAGAAATATTTTACAACAGCCAAAATATCCAATTTTTACTTCTTATTTAAATATAGAAATGTCTGCACATATTGTATACAAATTAAAATGTTATACAAATTTTCATGTGAAATATCAAAATGGTTTGTTAATTTAATGCTAATATTGACATGCATGAGAAATTGTATGAGGACAAATAAAACTCTTGATAAATAATAATGAAGTGTTTCATACTACTTAAAGCAAAATATTTTATATTTGTAATAATTATATACTATGCAATAACATTCAATTTGGCAGACACAGTCTATATCTGAAATGATTTATGTAAATATAGTACACGTTGAAATAAATTCCTAGCAGACAATATATATATATATGTGAAAGCAACAAGGATATATGTATATATATGGTTAATATATAATTTGATTTTTCAAATATTTATGAAATGATCGACTCTTTTTTTTAACAAATGGAATAGTAAAATCAAGCAAGTCTGGAAATAAATGGAGACTGTCAAAATGCGAGGAAGAAAACACTCTTTATTCAGAGCTTACTGTATAGCAAGGGAGTCAGACAGTGTTATTTGTATTTGGCAGAGACACAAAGGCAGGCAGGAGAGTGGGAAAGCTTTATGGTGTAGAAAAGGGAAGGCTTCAGGTGTGCCCTGATTGGAGGTTGTTGGCCTGAGGAAGGTAGAGACAGGCTAGCTAGAAGTGGGGCATTGTATTTGTTTGCTGAGGGAATCATAACTTGGTTTCCTCTTCATCCTAAGTTAGGAATAGGGGCAGAAATTAGGGAAGTTGGCCGTTATTGATTAGGTCCTCACTGTTTTGGGCCAGTTGCTGCAGAATCTGTGGTTTGGCTTCATGGGCTGGTTGCTGCAGAGCTGTGGGTGAGAGTTCTATTTTTATATATGGTCTGGTCATTGTCAGTTTGTACATTCAGTCACTCACAATAAAAACAAAGTAAATATAAGTGGCTAATTACTATATTGAGTATCCTCAATAGTTACTGCATTTTAAATAAATAATAGGATATTCTTTTTTATCTTGATACCAAATTATTGAGGGAGGAAAGAATGATACTGGGTTTTTGAAAATTAAATTGGCATTTTAAAGGAAATCTGAAAAATTTCCTACCCTTTCTAAGCAGTAATTTTCCTTCTAGTACTATAGTCAACAAAACTACTCACAAGTGTATATAAAAGTATGCTTTAAAAATAAGAAATCTATTTTTAAGTAAATTATATTGTGTTCTTTCCATGACTGTTATATAGATTTACAACTAAACAGTTCTTGTAACTTGAAGAAATGTCCAAGTCATATTCCTAATAAAAGATAAAGTAAATTGTAATTTAATTCACATGTGTGTACATGCATATAAGTATAATTCATTTGTAAGTGTTTATTTATTTGTATATTTGTTCATATACACACTTTGTTGTTAATCATGGTTACTTCTGTGAAGAGATATACATGTACGTTTTTGTAAATTTTACACTCAGTACATACCAAACTTATAATTAGTAAAAGGAAGTCAAAGAAATATATGAATGCATATCATTAATGATTAGTTTAAAATATTTTCCTTTTTAAAGTAGTACAGGAAAGATTAGAAGTTATGCTAAAGACAGAAATAGAAAAGCGTTTGAAAGAAGATATACAATAAGAAAAATATAAACAAGTTTTGTGGAAAGAGTAATTGTGATCCACTTAAAAAAAAAAGCTGATCTCTAATAAAAAAACTGATCTCTAATTTGTAAATGAGATGAACGAATAGGAGCCATGTGTAAACTTGTCACAAAGAATGCTCATTTCATTTTTCTCTTGAGTTAAATGTCATGTATCATCAGTTTTATTTTATATTCTGGGGTGTCTATTACCATGATATCAGAAAAAAATGACAACAATAATTGAGGTTATAATAACTCTCAAAGATTATCTGATAATTATGTTGAAAAAAACCTTAAAAAATGTAACCTTGTCCTGTAGGGTTTTGTGCCATTTCTTAAAAGGTGTATAGAAGATTTACTAAAAATTGCTTTCTCAGAAAAATGGGTGTATGTTTAACTGTATGGTTTCCATCAATCTTGATAAATTCACTCATTATTTGTACTACATTACCTATAGATTGCTTTTAACAATAGCAGTCTACAGGTTAAAGTATATTATGGAAGATAAATTTTGTGGTAATTAGTCTGGAAATAGAAGCATGCAATTTGTGAATAAAGGTAAATTAATTTCATCCTTTCCAATATTTATGCCTCTTTTTCTCTTTCTCTTGCATTGTTGCACTGGCTAGGACCTCCCTAAAATATTCAGTAGAACTGTTGCTAAGTAGGCATACTTTCTCATTCCTCATTTCAGGGAGAGGTTTTCAATATTTTGCTAGTAGATATAGTATTTGCTGCAACTTCCTGAATATTTCTTTTCAATCATAAATGAGTGGTAAATTACATCAAATGGTCTCTCTGTATCTGTTGTGTTAGTGACATGATTTTATTCCTTTGTTTGCCACAGTAGTTTGATTTCAAAATGAGAAGAATCCGTTCTTGGATGAAACTCCATTTATTCATGGGCTATTATAGTTGAAATATCTTTGGATTCTGCTTGTAAGACATAAGTTTTACATTTTATTTATTTATTGCCTTTTGTCATGAAGCATAAAGACTTGATATTTTTAATGTATAAGGTCCTTATCAGTTTGGTTAAAGAGTCTCATAAGACATTTTGGGAGTGTTCTGACTGTTAGTACTCTGTGGAAGAGGTTGTGCAAGATCGCTGTTATCTTTCTCAAATACATGGAAAAGATCAGGAATTCAGGCACCAGGGCGTGGAATTCATTTGTAGGAAACTTCTCAATCCAGGTGCATTTTATGTAATAAGTATAAAATTATTGAGATTTCCCAGTTTACCCTTTTGTGAGTGGTGTTTTCTTTTTTGTAATTTCACCATTTCATGT